>NC_138860.1:61873485-62473485 GCF_965194805.1 Balaenoptera borealis | reverse complement strand
AGTACATTGTGTGTTGGGGGGGTGAGGGGGCTCTCATCTTTGCCTGCAATTCCATGTGTTCACTATCTTTTCTTTCCGTCTGCCAAACAGTCTCATTCCTGGGTCATCTAGCAGCACAGCTCTGCCCCCTTTCTCTAATTGGCTATATCCCAAGGACAGTTCTGCTTATAGTTGGTCTTCAACTTAACTACAGTGCTTTCTACTAGGCAGGGCCACAGGAAAAGTCTCTTCCTTCACTAATCTTTGCTGCCCTGGCTCATTTCCAATCCTCAACCTCGGTGATTCCTCACCCTGAGTTAGGAGAGTGTTGAGTAGAGAACCTGAAGGCCAATGACAGCCATCAAAACTACAACCCTCTGCTCCTAGGGAATAGCCAGGAGACTCTTCCTTTCATTAAGCAAGGGCACTAGTCCCCCCAAAGGCCTCCATACCCAAATTTCACATCCTTAGTTACCACGGAGAAGCCTGATCATTTCCTCTTGAACTCACCAGCCTTGGTTCCTCCCAGAGGAGGTGTTCTGGACAATACTTTATTTATTTATTTATTTGGCTGTGTTGGGTCCTCGTTGCTACGCACAGGCTTTCCTCTAGTTGCAGGGAGCGGGGGCTACTCTTCATTGTGGTGCACGGGCTTCTCATTGAGGTGGCTTCTCTTGTTGCAGAGCACGGGCTCTAGGCGCCTGGGCTTCAGTAGTTGTGGCATGCAGGCTCAGTAGTTGTGGCTCACGGGCTTAGTTGCTCTGTGGCATGTGGGATCTTCCCGGATAAGGGCTCGAACCCGTGTCCCCTGCATTGGCAGGCGGATTCTTAACCACTGTGCCACCAGGGAAGTCCCTGGACCAATACTTTTTAATCTAATCCAGATTGACCCCATCCGAGTCTCCAGCCCGGAAGCTTCATGGAACCAGTGGTTTCCCAGTGGCTTTTCTGACAGGAGGCCCCTGGCACAGACTGGCAGAACTTTCTGCAAGTGACAGGATCACACCTACCTTAACTGCTCTCTGATCTGGAATCCTCTCAATTTCTATCATGCTCCGGTCACAGAGCTGCCAGCAGTTTGGCGATAGAATGACATCATTCATCTGCGCCATGTTCTGCGCCAGGCGCACGTCATCCACCGCCTGACCAATCACCAGAAAGTAGTTTCGAGTTTCATCTCCAAAGACCAACATGGTGATGTGGCCGGCAGCCAGGCCTGGCAAGAAGGCAAGCAATGGATTTGCATGAGAAGTGGCTTAGTCCCCAGCAGCATGGGTTCTTGGACAAATCAGAATCTTGAGCATCCCAGAGCAAAATCTAGTTTCTAAAATTTTACATGGAAATCAGAGCAGTCTATTCTGGGTCTGGCCCTTCCCAAACTCCTTTTCTCCCAAAGCTAGCAAGTTACCTACTTGTTTTCACCTTTCTATGACATTTAGCTCCCTAGATGGCCCTATCAGTCCCCAAAGTTATTTTATCTTTTCTTCAATTTATTTATACTTTGACTTATTTACACTTCTTATTTATACAGAGGACAGTTTTAATGATTTCTGTTTGGGAACAACTTGCATTTTATCAGAGATTGAGGCTCCAGCTGAAAAGAAGCACTTAGGGTGAAATTTCAGGCAACAGCCAGAGAAGAAAAGGTAGGGGAAAGGAACAGGCATTTTGACCATCAGGTTCTATCCCAAGAATGTGTCCTCCAGTTGTTTTCAAGTTGGGAGCTGAAGGTTTTGGTACCAAAGCAACAGAAGAGAGACTGTTGTAAAATATGACATGTATACGAAATGTATGTATACATGAACTATAAGTGATACACAGTTCTTTTAAATGACTATAATTAACATAATCATAACTTGTTTTTTTATCTTTGCTCTCTGCCATGCTGATTTGTCAAAGCTGATTTCCCCTGATATATACATATGGTTTGTTTTCCCTCTGAAACATACTGACGCTTAGCCTCATTAAAAGAAAAGTTACTGCAATAGAAATAAAAACAAAAATAAACAAATGGGACCTAATCAAACTTACAAGCTTTTGCGAAGCAAAGGAAACCATAAAAACAAACAAACAAACAAAAAACAGAAAAGACAACCTACGGAATGGGAGAAAATATTTGCAGATGATGTGACAGACTAGGGCTTAATCTCCAAAATATACAAACGGCTCATACAGCTCAGCAACAAAAAAACAAACAACCCAATCAAAAAATGGGGTGAAGACCTTAAGAGACATTTCTCCAAAGAAGACATACAGATGCCAGTAGGCACATGAAAAGAAACTCAACATCACTAATTATTAGAAAAATGCAAATCAAAACTACAATGAGGTACTACCTCACACCAGTCAGAATGGCCATCATTAATAAATCTACAAATAACAAATGCTGGAGAGGGTGTGGAGAAAAGGGAACTCCTACACTGTTGGTAGGAATGTAAGTTGGTTCAGCCGCTATGGAAAACACTGTGGAAGTTCCTCAGAAAACTAACAATAGAATTACCATATGACCCAGCAATCCCACTCCTGGGCATATACCTGGACAAAACTATAATTCAAAAAGATAGGGCTTCCCTGGTGGCGCAGTGGTTGAGAATCTGCCTGCCAATGCAGGGGACATGGGTTCGAGCCCTGGTCTGGGAAGATCCCACATGCTGCGGAGCAACTAGGCCCGTGAGCCACAACTACTGAGCCTGCGCGTCTGGAGCCTGTGCTCCGCAACAAGAGCGGCCGCGATAGTGAGAGGCCTGTGCACCGCAATGAAGAGTGGCTCTCGCTCGCCAAAGACCCAACACAGCCAAAAATAAATTAAAAAAAAAAAAAAAGATACATGCACCCCTATATTCATAGCAGCACAATTCACAATAGCCCAAACACGGAAACAACCTAAATGCCCATCAACAGATGAATGGATAAAGAAGATGTGGTACATATATACAATGGAATACTACTCAGCCATAAAAAATGAAATAATGCCATTTGCAGCAACATGGATGCAACTAGAGATTATCATACTAGTGAAGTAAGTCAGAAAGAGAAAGACAAATACCATATGATATCACTTATATGTGGAATCTAAAATATGGCACAAATGAACCTATCTACAAAACAGAAACAGACTCATAGACACAGAGAACAGACTTGTGGTTGCCAAGGGGGAGGGGGGTGGGGGAGAAATGGATCAGGAGTTTGGGATTAGCGGATGTAAACTATTATATATAGGATGGATAAACAACAAGGTCCTACTGTATAGCATAGGGAACTATATTGAATATCCTGTGATAAACCATAATGGAAAAGCATATAAAAAAAAGAATGTCTGTATGTGTATAAGTGAGTCACTTTGCTGTACAACAGAGATTGGCACAGCATTGTAAATTAGCTACACTTCAATTTAAAAAATTTAAAAATAAATTAAATTAAATTAAAAAAAAAAAAGAAAAGGTACTGGAACCACTTCACTTCTCTAACAGCCAATCAGCATACACCTGAAGGGTCCCCATCATTTGCAAGAAGGATAATGTGTCAAAATTCTCTAGGTGTTAACTTGGAAAAATAAGATTCAGTATTATAACAACTTTGATTATTTTTTCAACAGAAGATTTAACTAATTTGGAAATTCTGAATAACCTAAAGAAAACTGAGAAACAGTTAATTGGATAACCTCTGATCTTATCATCTCTGATACTCGAGAATTACAAAGTTTACAAAGCTTAGTTAGGCAGAAGCTAACACCCACAGCAGCAGCTGTAACTCATCCTTTACACCTCTCAGAATCTCATTCCCCACCTGTGAAATAGATCCTTTGATGCCTGTACCTCAGGACTGTGGTGAAGCGGAAATGACATAGTGTAATGTCTGCAACACAACTGGAAATATGTGTGATTGTTATTGTACATGTGAATTTAAGAAGCCCTCTATTAAGTGGAGCTGTGTCGCAGGTTGAACTTTTAAGCTTTTCTTGCACATGATTCTCATGAAGTGGGGGAGGACCAGTCTTACGACATTGCTGAATCTATGTGATCACAAGCTGCTCCCTGTTGAGCTTAATGATACATATTGTTGACAGAAGCAAGACCTAATCACAATAACAGCAATAGTAATGATAAAGACTATTTTGTGGAGTGGTGACTATGTGCCGGGTACTATACTAACCACGTAAATTTACTTTTTTGTAAGAGTCTATGAGGTAGATATTAGTTCTTTTAACTGGTAAGTGAGGGAACAAAAATTCACATTCTGGTTAACCTAATCCAAAGTTCAAGACAAGATGGTGGACCTGAGTCACAATGTTCTACTGTTTTCTCTTTAGAGGGGAGATACCTCAGGAGTCAGGACCTATATCCAAATTGCTATAGCATCTCTTCTTTCTCAAGAGCTTACCTATCTTGACTCGGACATCCAGGTCTTCTTCAGACTCCTGGGTCTCAAACAATCCATGGATCTCCAGGCTACATTTAATTACCACCGTGATGATGTTTTTCAGTTGCCTCCGCTCCACCTTCCACAGGGCTAGCAGCGCATCACCTTGAAAAGGAAGACACACCAGAGGTCCTGACCTGCCCTGGGGGTCAGTCTATTTTGTATGAAATCTGTACAGAATTACGCTTCAAACATCTCTCCACCCGGTCTGCTGGCCACTGCTTTCTCTGAGATGCCTCGTTTGTCAGAGCACAGGCCCCTCGGCATTCCTTTCTTACCCCTGCTATGTCGGTAAGCCCCCATACCTGCAAATTTTAAGATGTCTCCTCCAAAAATCAACACTTCTGAGAAAAAAAAAAAAAGAAGGTAAAATCAAACTCTGGTTTCTTTCTTTCTTTTAAATTACATAAGTTTCAGGTATACAGCATAACTTTGATTTCTTAAAGCTAATAAAAAGAATCTACTCTTCAACAGTGGGATAGAAATTAGGTCAAGAGAAGAGCAATTCAGAGAATAGGTTTATACTAAAGGTGTCATCTCAGACAAGGCATTTAAACCCATTTGAGTCTGTTTCCTCAACTGCAGAATGAGAACAGTGAACTAGATTATGTACCTGCTCTGTTTTTGTGAATGGGAAAAGATAGGAACGAAGACGGTGGGATTGCTGAGGAGGCTTAAGGACAGCTACCCTCCTCGCATGATAATGGGACGTTCTTCACTGATCTATGTATGTTATGAGCAGGGGCTTGAGTGAGCGTGGGTGAGTACATGAGTGACAGAACTCCATAAGAACTGAAAATCAGAAAAAAACCACAACTATGGTCAACTTGGGTTTTGTTTATTACCAATTTGCATTTTGTTTATTTGGGCTTTCTGACATAAATGGACATTTTTCCTCTTATTTCTGCATCATCGCAAATTTGTTGAGCACCGTTGTGCTGAGTGTAATGCAAAAAGGAATTAGATACACTTTCTGCTTTTAATGACAATCAAATTTTATCTAGTGGGTGATATTAAGATATTACTAGGGAACTCAGAGCCTGATAATAGACTAGACCTCAGGTTTACCTTAATAGAATAAATCCTTTTCCTCATGAATAGTTCGAATTAATAATGCAAACAAGTTGGTAGGCAGAGGTTGAAAAGGAGACCAAAGTTTCAGTCAGCTGGGAGTATTTCAGAATCTATTATTAGGACACAAATTACTGACAAGTTGATTATAAATCACTCATCTATTCATACCCTATTCTCTTAATGACTGTGTTTGAGTTATACTGATGCTAGCTTTTTAGAGTTATTGAATATAACTAAAAGAATTACTACTACAGTTCTTTTAAAAGTAGTCTCTAATTTAGTTTTGTAACTAATGCAAAACTAATCCCTCAAATAGTCTGTGTTAGTGAGGTTTGACGGCATTCCTTCATTTGTACTGTATTATATTTCAAAAAGACTGGTTTCATACACATTTCATGGGGACAGTGACGAATGCTAAGCAACAGTACTTTATCAGGTTATAACCACCAAATACAGAAAAACAATGAATTGAAATATGCTTAAGCCAGAAACCTCTGGGGACACTTACTCTCCACTATTGCACTTATATAGTGGTTGAGGATCTCCACCAATTGCTCAGCCCCTCTGTCCATGTACATGGCTGTGCTGAACTTCTCAGTCATTGCAGTAAAACCTGTAACAAATGTGCAGCTAGTTTCCTTGGGTGCTGGGAGGAACCAAACAGAGTCAAGAGAAGAGGACCACACTGGTGAGCAGTGGGTCCCAGCTTTTAAGAACTGGCAGGGTTTCTCTTAAATGATCTATATGGCTGGTCAAGTGTCAGATATTGGGCCTTCTCTATTTATTATTTTAGGGGTCAGGGAAAGGCACCAGATAACTCTTCCCTCCTAATTTCTCAACTTGTACAGGGATGACTGCAATTTCTTTAACTGGATATAGAACTTCCATTTCATGGTAATGAAAACTCATAAAATTCAAAGACTTCTAAAGAGGTGGCAAGTTTCCTGTTAAGCTGTAAACAACATCTGGAGAGGCCATTTCCTGAGGTCAATTTTGCCTGGGATGCTGTGGGGTGTGGGGGGTTGAGTCAGTTGAGACAGGGCCATTGGAGCCTGAAGTTCCAGGCCTGGGACGTGGACATCTAAAAGATTTGCCCATTACTGGACATGCTGGGTAAAGGAAGAAGAAAGGGCGCCAGGTCCACAGGTTATCCCTCCTCCCTCCAGTTTTCTCAGTAGGAATATTTGCAGTAACAGCACAAAAAACTCGAAAATGCTCCCTCCGCTCTGCAGTCAAGCTCTGCATGTGATTCCGATTTAAGCCTGTTGTTCCCCCACATTAAACATCCCTTTTGCGCTTGCCTGAAATATCAACAAACATCAAGACTCCGTCAAAATAATCCACAGAAGGTCGCTCTGGAGAGAAATCTCCATAGACAATGAGGTCCGGTAAATGAGCTGCTATTTTGACGATGGCCCGATCCTGTGATTCATGTTCTCTTCGAGTGTTCATGTTAAGGCAGATGTTCAGGACTGTATGGTCACCGCAGACAGTCCCCAGATAGACCTTCTGGAAAGCAAAGCTGAGAATGGAGGCAATCTGACTTACATTCATTCACTCACTTTCCTATTTCTTTCTTCCCTTTTGCTTTGTCTAACCTGTGGACTGCTTATTTAAGTGGTTGAGGTGATAATGGCTGAGTTGTTGACCATGCATTTGCGTGAAGGGGTGAGCCCTCAGGGTGCAAGTGCTATGGTAGAGGGGCCAGTAGCACTAATCCCTCCGTCCAGGCCCCTTTTCCTTCTGTCCACATGTCCCCCCTTTCCCTCCCCCTCCCTTTTGGTCTCTCATTTTTTCTCTCTCCTTTTTGAAAATTAAAAGAGAAAGTGTAGGGGCTTCCCTGGTGGCGCAGTGGTTGAGAGTCTGCCTGCCAATGCAGGGGACACGGGTTCGAGCCCTGGTCTGGGAAGATCCCACATGCCGCGGAGCGGCTGAGCCCGTGGGCCACAATTACTGAGCTTGTGCGTCTGGAGCCTGTGCTCCGCAACAAGAGAGGCCGCGATAGTGAGAGGCCCATGCACCGCGATGAAGAGTGGCTCCCGCTCGCCACAACTAGAGAAAGCCCTCGCACAGAAACGAAGACCCAACACAGCCATAAATAAATAAATAAATAAATAAATAAATAAATATTAAAAAAAAGAGAAAGTGTAGACATGAGTTTATGTTTGTGAATATTTATATAAAGGTGAGTAGCAAAGTGGAGTATTATATATAAGAAAGAGATTAAGTGTTTTAAGGTATAGGCGTAAAGAAATAGAGGGAAAGAATTAAAAGGTGTGTGTGTAAGACTTTAAACTGTAAGTGGGAGGAAATACTGAAATTTTAATGTGTTACCCAGTTAGCTTTGAGAAAACTAGGATTTCCTAAGGCATTCATTTAGCTGCTGGGGCTGATGAAATGATCATGCCTGAATGTTGTAAAAATCATGCTCTACCACACTGAACAGGAATAGCATACCCAGTATTTTCAGAGCAATTCAAGTTCTTGGAATAAGTGATACAGATACTAAGTGAATTAAAAACAAAAACAAAAACAGGAGGAACAGATACTCACCAACATGGAGGACGTGGCTAGTAATTTCAACCAAACATAGGTCATGTTGGGGTACATAAGAGTATTAGAAGGAAAAAGTGAGTTAACATATATCTTAGACTTCAGGAAAGCATTTTTTTTTTTTTTTAAATCAGGGAAAACATTAGTATATTAGTATATTTAACAAACAAACAAAAAAACCTTAAAATTGATAGAAACCTCTAAAAATGGGTACTAAATATTAAGTATTAGATAATCTTTAAAAGGAAAAACCTTGGTAAATGCAAATGTTAAGAAGTGAACAAAAGGTAGAAGGAGAAGCATATAAGTAAGGTTAAAAAAAAAAAAGAGTATCATTAAAACACAGCATATGCTAGGAACAGTCAATAGATGACAAATATATCAAATAAAAAATTTCAGAGAGTGAATTTGATAAATGCTATATGAATTTATCAAAGAAGGGTGTGAGAATTCCCAGAATGAACTGAGACTTAGTAAAAATGATGAAGTTAAGAAAACCCGGAGGGACTTTTAGGTTTTATTGAAAGCAAGGTAATTAATAAAAGAGGAATAAGGACAAAGCTTAACTATGATGTACTACACAGCTCTTCTTTTGTTTCTGTCTTCTCCACTATGCAGAATTGAAAATATAACAAATATTGACAAGAAAGAGTTGAAGTCCAAGATAAGAAAGCAGTGATAAAACACCAGTCATTTAAATTCAAGTAGCCATTCCCAGATAACCTATATCCACTGAAATATATGGAAAGAACTGACAGATGTAATGTCAGTAATCTCAAAGAATAATGGAGAATGAGAGAGAGGCTGGAAAACTAGAGACGGGTACATTCTCTTCTGAATTTCAAAAGATGAGCCTACATGTGGATTCCAGAAAACACTGTCTGGTAAACGTGATGTATCAGTCAGTATAAGCTAGGTTTTGCTTCATTAACAAAAAAATCCAAAATCTCAATGGCTTGAAATAGCCAATGCTTATTTCTTATTCATTTCCTGCTGGTGCTACATGTCCATTGTAGGTTGTCTGAGGCCCTACTCTATTGTTGCCTTCACTTTGGTACACAGGCTGGGATATTTTGGCTGTGGAGACAGTGGGAAAAGAGGATTTGATTGCAGACTCTTTCTTAAAGTGTTTTCCTAGAAGCAATATATTTCACTTCCACTCAAATGACATTGGCCAAAGCAAGTTATGCAACATATCTAATTTCACCTAAGTGGGAAAGTGCAATCCTACCATGTGCTCAGTGAGAGTGAGAGCTGGGATATTTGTGAGTTATCATACTTGATAATATGTGAGCACTTAATCAGTAACAGGTGATTAAAAGGAGTCAAAAGGGATTCAGAGCTGAGAACAAACTAGCCTTATTTCCTTTTTTGATTTATTAAACTTTAAAATCAAGAGAATGCTGTCGACAAAGTATATCTTGACTTTAACAAGGCATTTGGCCAAATTTCTCACATCTTTGTGGGTAACATACAAAATTATAGGAGTGATGAAAATATAGTTAGCTGGTTAACAATTAGACCTAAAGGATATTGATTTGTGTTCTAGTGTCCATTCAGAGGGAGCCTCCATGAGTGAGGTAGAGGACTCAGATAAAGATGTAATTGGAAGGAGAGCTAATGTACTGAATGATAGGATCAGGATCTTAAAATATTTTAATTGACTGACATAACAATGAAGTTTTGGAAGAATAAATGCAAATAAGTTGTATGCTTAGAATTTTAACAAAATCAAATGCATAAGCATGTGGTGTAAAAGACTAGATTTACTGCAAATCCAATGTTATCTTTTAAAAAACTTACTTATTGAAGCATAACATATGCACAGAAAAATGCAAAATTCCTAAGTGGATAGCTTGATGAATTATTATAAAGTGAACAAATCCATGTTCTCTACTCATATCAAGAAAGAACAGTACTTCCCCGGTGGCGGGTTGAGAGTCCACCTGCCAATGCAGGGGACATGGGTTGGAGTCCTGGTCTGGGAGGATCCCACATGCCATGGAGCAACTGGGCCCATGCGCCACAGCTGCTGAGCCTGCGCTCTGGAGCCCGTGGGCCACAACTGCTGAGCCCGTGTGCCAAGACTGCTGAGGCCCACGCGGCTGGAGCCTGTGCTCCACAACGGCGGAGGCCACTGCGGTGAGAGGCCTGCACACTGTGGCGAAGAGTGACCCCTGCTCGCTGCAGCTGGAGAGGGCCTGCACACAGCAGCGAAGACCCAACGCAGCCAAAATTAATTAATTAATTAATTCATTCATTCATTCAAAAAACAAATAAGGAACCTGACCAGCACTACAGAAGCCTGTTTCATGCCATCTCCTGCTCATTCCCCCCACATCTCCCCAAAGGTGAACTATCTCCTGATTTCTAGCACCATAGATCATTTTTACCTTATTTTTTAACTTTATATATATGGAATCATATATACTTTCTTATTTTTTCTCAATTGTTTGTGATGTTTATCCATGTTGTTGTGTGTATACCAGTACACATTTATTTTCAGTGCTGTATGGTATTGCTTGATTATACACAAATTATTTATCCCTTCTACTACTGACCTATGGGTTGTTTCCAGTTTTACGCTATTAGAAATAATGCTGCTAAGAACATCCTTGTACATGTGTTTTGGTAAACGCATGTATGCATTTCACTTGGGCATATACCTAGGAGTGGAATTGCTGGGTCAATTTACACCCCACAAGCAAGATGTGAGAGGTCAGAAGCTCCATATCCCAGCTAACATTTGCTATTGTCAGTCTTTTAAAATTTTGGTCATCTTGGTAGGTGAGTGGTGATATCTGTGGTTTTGTTTCCCTGGTGGTACTAATGAAATTAAGCACCTTTTCATATGTTTATTGGCCATTTGGATGTATGCAAATCTCAAGGTAGTAAGCAGTGTTCATATCTGATTCAGAGTATTGGGTTTAGTTCTGCCCACTTTATTTGAAGTTCATGGACTATGGAATGTGAGGAATGATGGGAGAGATTGGAAACGTTGTCGGATGATGACATTTGGGTGAAAATGGTCATTGTCTTCCGGTATTTAAACTGAACTGTGAAAGTTGTGGAGTAACCAGGAGTTACACGTGCAAAGTCTAATGCAGACCCCTGAATTTAACAAAAGAATTACCCTACTTTCTCCCTCAGGTAGGGGTTGGATTTGACTAAGCAAGAATAAACTTCATGGGAGGGCTGAAGAGGGAATGGAAAGCTGGTGTTCTTTTTCCTCAGCGGAGGGAGCTACTCTTTCAAAGAATAGGTGATCTTAAATAGTATAAGTTCTGTAGGAATGGATGCTCTGAACAGCCTTCCACAGATGGGCTGAGCGGCCAAGAACAGTTAGGACTGAGCAGAACTGAGCAGGGTGTAGCTCTATTCCTCCCTCTCCTGCCTCTCTTCGTTGACTATCTCAACTTTGCTCTCTTTTGCTATCACTTGAAAGAGTGTCAGATTTAGCAAATAACAATATAGGACATCCAGTTAAATTTGAATTTTAAATAAACAGTGAATAATTTTTTAATATAAATATATCTCAAATATTGCATTTTATTTAGCAACCCTACTACCAGCCCCTTCGATCTTGGCAATACCCCATACTCCTCACATGCACAGTATGGAATGTTTTGCTTTAGTCTTAAAACTCACACTAAAACGGGTTAGATTTATTGATTGATTGATTGATTCAAAAGGATCAAGTGGGATCAATGGCTGGCAATCCCTGAGAGGCAAATTTAAACAATGTAAGGATGAACATTGGACCTGGGTAGTCTTAGGAAATACTGGATTTCCTTGTGAGAGACTGCATGTCCATCTGCCTTCAAGGTTGTAGAGGTGATTCTCCTCTTTAGTGGAAAGATGAATTAGATGATTGCTAAGATTCCATTTTTATTGAAGTATAGTTGATTTACGATGTTTCAGGTGATTAAATAAGGTGATATGAAGATTTAGACAGATTTTTCTAAGTTTACGATTACTAGGTAAGGAAAGTAGATGCATTTGGAGATTAAGATGACAAATACAGAAGAGAAACTAGAATAACAAAATTATTTGTTCATGGGCTGAAGAGGCAAAGACATCTAAGATGAACACCTGAGCTTTTCTCATGAACACCCATAGGAACACAATTGAAATTCTCTCTTTTAGAAGACAGTTTTCTGCTTTAAGTTCTGCAACATCAGAAAATGATTAGTGATATGGCACATACCACATTGTAATAATAATTTATTAAGACCTTTTTTTAAATAATCTTTTAAAAATTAATTAATTATCTATTTATTTTTGGCTGCGTTGGGTCTTCGTTGCTGCGCACGGGCTTTTTCTAGTTGCGGCGAGCAGGGGCTACTCTTTGTTGCGGTGCATGGGCTTCTCATTGCGGTGGTTTCTCTTGTTGCAGAGCATGGGCTCTAGGCGCACGGGCTTCAGTAGTTGTGACACGCAGGCTCAGTAGTTGTGGTGCACAGGCTTAGTTGGTCTGTGGCATGTGGGATCTTCCTGGACCAGGGCTTGAACCCATGTCCCCTGCTTTGGCAAGTGGATTCTTAACCACTGCACCACCAGGGAAGCCCTATTAAGACCTTTTTAATGTAAAGCATTTTACAGAGGTTGCCTCATTTAATCCTCAAAACAGCACTGTGAAGTAGGCCTCATCCCCATTTTATAGATACAGAAAATGAAGCTCAGATGAATTTGCCTTAGGTCACATAGCTGGAAAGCAAGCCCAGGTCTGTGGAATTTCAAAGTCCATATTCTTTCTACTATACCACAGTATACCCCATTTGTATATGTTTTATGACACTTTGGGGATGTTTATGACCTAGAGAAAATATGTATTTAATTTTAGGGCACTTTCAAAGCATGTTGATGGTACTCTCATCAAATATTTGGCCAATTCAATCACAATCAAGAATAGAGCTTGAACAGAGAGCGGACACTCAGAAAGCATGAAAGCATCTAGGAATGAAGGTATCTGACAGAGTGAAAGAGCAAGGTCCCAAAGATATACCAACACAGATATTCCTGAATGAAGGAGAGTGTGTGTCCAGTTTTATTCTGCTTAAAGGGAACTCAGCAGTACCCCCAAAGGCAAATGAAACTAAAGATCAATCAATTATATCCATTATTGTTTCTCTAAATATCTTTTCTAGAAACTTCTAATAGATTTCAGTTTTCATCCCATTTTTCATCAATATATAAAGTCAGGTTTTACAAGAATCCAAAGGAGATACTCTCAACACAAAGGGATAATGTTATCTGTCACAAAAGCTTGCCAGACCACTCTAGCCAAGGCAATTTTTCCTCTGAGCTATTAGGGCACATAGTGTTTGTAAACTTAAGTGCTTTATTATCTATTTAAAAATCCTTGATTATCTATTGATCTGTTTATGGCTTCTCTGAATTGAAGCTTCTCTGTGTTAGAGATCACGTTCTACATATATGTTCATTTCCTCCATAGTATCTTTCTAGACCCCCTTCACATGGTAGGCATTTGCTATTTGATGACTGATAAGAAGGATATTATGTGAGAAGATGCAGAAGATAGGTAAGTAGACAGTAAGCTAAAAAAATAGAGCATCTAGGATAAATAGGATGAGGTAACATTGAAACCTTCAAGCTTCTAACTTCACTTAAATGACTGACACAGATATATACAAGGTGGACCTCCATTCCTAGCCCAAGGCCTTCCCACTTTCCTTAAGCTCCCAAATGTGTCTTCTTCCCCAAGGGTTGCCCTCATCTTTAGCTCTGCAACCATTCTTTCTACTCAGACTCCTACTGCCACATACCTCTTCTTTCTTCAAGGCTGAGGAAAAGTCAGAGCCTAGATTAGGGCCTAGATCTTTCAGGAGTGCAGAAAACAGGAAAGGGGCCTGGATGACATTATTCAGAAGACAGCAGAAGTGCCATGTCTGTCTATAGCTGACACATAAAATGACAGTTTTGTCTAAAAACCGTTTTCCTGGCCACAACCTCATCAGAAGCTCATTGTTTCATGGGCACTGACTATGCTTCTGATTGGCTGGCACTGCCCTCCCCTCCCCCACCAGCCCCAGTGGCCTGTTGCTCACGCAAGGACTGTTTCAGGTTCTCTAGACTGGATATCTGGGGCAAGGGTCAGGGAGACTGATATGACCCCAGAGTAGTTTTCACAACTCTTTCCCTATGTGGCGGGTGGTTGAAATTAGGCAATAGTTGGTAGGTGATTATCGTAAAGACAAGTATCTCCTGAGTAAACACCCAATTTTGGTCAATAATGACTGTGACTTTTACCAGGACTATGACATTTACGTTACAATACTTCTCTTCAGAGGTTTTTGTGAGGTAAAATTTTGACCTGTCCTTTCTGACTGGGCAAGCCCATCTTCTACTCAAATTCACCCCACAGATAACTTGCAATACAATGTGGCACTGGATTTGAGTTTCTTCATCCCATGGACACTGGCAAAATGTGTTTTAAGAGGGCGGCATATTTTCTAACAGCTTAAATCAATTTTGTATGTATGTCATATGTATATCACAATGACAATTAATATTTAGTGACACACTTGTAAAACCTGAATTTTAAAAAGTTGAGCTGAAAAACAAGCAAACATTTTCAAACAAAGCCCAGCCCTATAATTAAGTTTACTGTGTATTTCAAAAATGTTGAAAAACACAGTTTTCTTAAGGGAGGAGAAAAAGAAGCTCATTTAATTATGTTTGCTGAGTGAATTTTCTGGCATTGTGGAAACCGGTCTTAACATAGTTACAGTCATACATCATATAATTAAACAGACTCCTTAGGGAGAAAGCCAGTCTTAATAAATACAAGTACTTTCTATCTCTGTTTCATTATATAAACAAGCTCCAGTAGAAACTGTTTTGTTTTACAGAGAGGAATCTAGGCTTTGAGGTCAATCCTTGTTTCGATTCAACCTTTCACCATCATTATAACAACTTAAAAAAACAATCTGTTTACTATGGAGAAAAAACAGTATTGATGTAGTTTGGATCAATGTTTTTTTTTGAAATGAATGCCAAACCACAAAACAGATTAGGTTAAGAATTTATCTCTTACTGAGCCTCTCCACCCCACCTGTGGCCCACCACCCCAAAGCAGCTTGTTTTCTGCTTTAACCTGTGAAAGCCTCAAGAATTCCAACAGTTAGGACCTCAGAAGGTGTGCAAATAGGTTAACACATTATATGCTTTGGGCAGCTAAATTAAAACTCCTTTGTCTAAGAAAGTATTTTTGGGTCTGTCTTCAATTAATAAGCTTCCCGAGGAGACTGGTTCAAGATGGCGGAGTAGAAGGATGTGCACTCACTCCCTCTTGCGAGAGCAATGGAATCACAACTAACTGCTGAACAAACATCGACAGAAAGACAGTGGAACTCACCAAAAAAGATACCCCACATCCAAAGACAAAGGAGAAGCTGCAATGAGACAGTAGGAGGGGCGCAATCACAATAAAATCAAACAAGACAAGGATATCCACTCTTGCCACTATTATTCAACACAGTTTTGGAAGCCCTAGCCACGGCAATCAGAGAAGAAAAAGAAATAAAAGGAATACAAGTTGGAAAAGAAGTAAAACTGTCACTGTTGGCAGATGACATGTTACTATACATAGATAATCCTAAAGATGACACCAGAAAACTACTAGAGCTAATCAATGAATTTGGCAAAGTTGCAGGATACAAAATTAATGCACAGAAATCTCTTGCATTCCTATACACAAACAATGAAAGATCAGAAAGAGAAATTAAGGAAACAATCCCATTCACCACTGCAACAAAAAGAATAAAATACCTAGGAGGTAAAAAAACCGTGTACTCAGAAAACTATAAGACATTGATGAAAGAAATCAAAGATGACACAAACAGATGGAGAGATATACCATGTTCTTGGATTGGAAGAATCAATATTGTGAAAATGACTATATTACCCAAAGCAATCTACAGATTCAATGCAATCCCTATCAAATTACCAATGGCATTTTTTACAGACCTAGAACAAAAAAAATCTTAAAATTTGTATGGAGACACAAAAGACCCCGAATAGCCAAAGCAATCTTGAAGGAAAAAAATGGAGCTGGAGGAATCAGACTCCCTCACCTCAGATTATACTATAAAGCTACAGTAATCAAGACAATATGGTACTGGTACAAAAACAGAAATATAGATCAAAGGAACAGGATAGAAAGCCCAGAGATAAGCCCACGCACCTATGGTCAACTAAACTATGACAAAGGAGGCAAGGATATACAATGGAGAAAAGACAGTCTCTTCAATAAGTGGTGCTGGGAAAACTGGACAGCTATATGGAAAAGAATGAAATTAGAACACTACCTCACACCATACACAAAAATAAATTCCAAATCAATTAAAGACCTAAATGTAAGACTGGACACTATAAAGCTCTTAGAGGAAAATATAGGAAGAACACTCTTTGACATAAATCACAGCAAGATCTTTTTTGATCCACCTCCTAGAGTAATGGAAATAAAAACAAAATTAAACAAATGGGACCTAATGAAACTTCAAAGCTTTTGCACAGCAAAGGAAACCATAAACAAGATGAAAAGACAACCCTCAGAATGGGAGAAAATATTTGCAAACGAATCAATGGACAAAGGATTAACCTCCAAAATATATAAACAGTTCATGCAGCTGAATATTTAAAAAAAACAAACAACCCAATCAAAAAATGGGCAGGGGGCTTCCCTGGTGGCGCAGTGGTTGAGAATCTGCCTGCCAATGCAGGGGACATGGGTTCGAGCCCTGGTCTGGGAAGATCCCACATGCCGCGGAGCAACTAGGCCCGTGAGCCACAACTACTGAGCCTGCGCATCTGGAGCCTGTGCTCCGCAACAAGAGAGGCCGCGATAGTGAGAGGCCCGCGCACCGCGATGAAGAGTGGCCCCCGCTTACCACAACTAGAGAAAGCCCTCGCACAGAAACGAAGACCCAACACAGCCATAAATAAATAAATAAATAAAATTAAAAAAAAAAAAAGGGCAGAAGACCTAAATAGACATTTCTCCAAAGGAGACATACAGATGGTGAAGAGGCACATGAAAAGCTGCTCAACATCACTAATCATTAGAGAAATGCAAATCAAAACTACAATGAGGTATCACCTCACACCAGTTAGAATGGGCATCATCAGAAAATCTACAAGCAACAAATGCTGGAGAGGGTGTGGAGAAAAGGGAACTCTCTTGCACTGTTGGTGGGAATGTAAATTGATACAGCCACTATGGAGAACAGTATGGAGGTTCCTTAAAAAACTAAAAATAGAATTACCATGTGACCCAGCAATCCCACTACTGGGCATATACCCAGAGAAAACCATAATTCAAAAAGACACATGCACCCCAATGGCCATTGCAGCACTATTTACACTACCCAGTCATGAAGCAACCTAAATGCCCATCGACAGATAAATGGATAAAGAAGATGTGGTACATATATATAATGGAATATTACTCAGCCATAAAAAGGAACGAAATTGGGTCATTTGTAGAGACATGGATGGACCTAGAGACTGTCATACAGAGTGAAATAAGTCAGAAAGAGAAATACAAATATCATATATTAATGCATACACGTGGAATCTAGAAAAATGGTACAGATGAACTGGTTTGCAAGGCAGAAATAGAGACACAGATGTAGAGGACAAATGTATGGACACCAAGGGGGGAAAGCGGGGGGAGGGATGAATTGGGAGATTGGGATTGACATATATGCACTAATATGTATAAAATAGATAACTAATAAGAACTTGCTGTATAAAGAAAAATAAAATTCAAAAAAAAAAACTTTCCATTTTCTGAAATTTTCTACATTTTATTTAACACCCATCATGCACCAGGCACTGTGTTAAAACATTACCTCGATTATCTTGACAATCCTATGAAGTAAGTACTATTATTGTCCCCATTTTACTCTTGAAAATACTAAAGCTCAGAAACAAACATTAACAAGGCCTCACAGTTAATATGTGGCAGAGTTGGGTTGAAACACAGGCCTATCAGACCTGGCCTTGAGAAAATGTACCTAATGAAGTGATCAATAAGGGTTTGTTAGAAAATTTTGATATAGAATTAAACTCAACTAGACCGACTGAGTGATTTTTACCACTGTGAAAGCTTCTTTTATGAAGTTTAGTAGCTACATTGATAGTAAGGACTTCTGGTATACAGTTGATTCTTTCTAACTTTTTGAGAGTAGTTATGAAACTGATCACTGGCAGTGAGAGTTTTCAATTGGATACATATTAGAATCTTTAATTTTTAAGATTTAATAGTGGGATGGATGAAAGTTTTTGGGCAGAAAGGAAGCATGAGACAGTCTGTCGACGGAGCTTCTGAGAATCAAAAGGATTGTCTGTGATTGCATCTAAATGCTACAATTAATTTGACTGACAAGTGGGGCTTAGGAGAACCCATATAGGAAAGAGCAGGTTTTAATGAAAAGGAAGTGAAATACCAATTCAACACATTTTCATAAACTTTTTTGTATCTGTGCCCTATTTCATAGTACGTTTTTCTTAAATGCTTAACCCTAGAAAATACGTATGCATATGTGCATTCACATGCCAAACAAATTTAACAGTGTGGCTTGAAAAGAAAAAGCAGTAATAATTTGACGCTTCAGGACCTCTTCACTTTTGCCTGTGTCAAATTTTCTAATCCTTCCTCTTCTAAGATGGACAGTGCTTTAATCAACTATACTCCAATATAAAATAAAAAGTTTAAAAAAACCCCAAAAAACTAGACCATGGCAGAAGTGATGGGATATAACTTATGAGATTAGGTTATAAAAAGACTGCAGCTTCTGTCTTAAGAACTCCCTCTCATCCTCTCTCCCTCTCGGATATTTTCACTCTGGGGAAAGCGGCCCTTTTGCTGAAGAACTGATGTCTCTGGCCAAGAGCCAGAGAGGATGTGAGACTGGGCAATATCCATGTGAGAGAGCTCGGAGGCAGATCTCCCCCGAGGTGAGCCTGAGGTGACTGCAGCCCTGGCTGGCCACGTGACTGCATCCTGTGATACCCTGAGCCAGAGACATTCATCTGAGCTGCTCCAGGATTCTTGACCCACAGAAACTATGAGATAATAAACATTTGTGGTTTTCAGTTAAAATCACTATAATTTTATTGGTCAAAAAAAAACCAAAATAAAGATGGACAATGCTGAAGGGTTAAAAGATGAAGTGCAAGGTTTTCAATTGCTAATGGCCAAATTTTGATTATAGTATATTATTACTCAAAAAGTTCTTTTTGTCACTTGCTTCTTCAAATTTAGAAATAACTAGCTTTGCTGATTCCTCTGACTACAGTTCTAACCAGGATTGGTTTTACTAGGATTTTCAGAAGAAAGGTCAGTACTCCAAATGGGAATTCAAATCAAATATGAATCCTCATAACGGGGACAAAGGTCACACACATTTACAGAAAGCTGACTTATGTCCCAGGCACTCTGCTGGACACTTTCTTTTCTTTTTCTTTTTTTTTTTTCACACACACACACTGTATTTTATTGGACACTTTCTTAACTTGCCCAAAGTCAGAGACTATAAGTCACACAGCTGGGATTCAAATTCAGGTCTGCCTGACTCTAGAGCTTTTCTGCCACATCACATCAGTTACTGAATATATTTCAAAAATTTACAAATCCTTTGTTACTCTGTAGCTGTAAAAGACTTTCATACAATATACAAAAAAATCATATTCTTCACAAGATTCTTCATTTCAAGTTAAAATGTTGTAAAACGGTTTGAGGTGTCATGTTGCTGGCCATTCCACAACCCATTTCCAACTCTCTTTAGCTCTATTTCCTTTCACTTTTAGCTACTTCATCATCCTTCACTGTACACAGATTATAGAACCTTCCGACTGTCTTTTGACTCACTGGAATATGTGTGCTCTTATATGCACACACTTTGGTTGACTAGAACAGAAGGAGGCCAGTGGTATGTATGAGCAGTATGATTTATTACGGACAAATAGTAAAAAAAAATGTTACTAATATCCATAGATAAATTCCTTAAGTAATATGTAAAGAGACAATATTATTAAAAGTTTGCTTTATTTTTCTGTTGAATCAAGTACTACCTCCCAGTTACAGTTAGATTTTATGCCTTACAAACGTTAGCACAGCTAGCGTCACCTCGTTGACAACTGAAAAATAAATCAAACTAGGTCCCGGTGGTTATGTCCACATCTGGGTTGTTAGGGTGATCAAGAACTCTTACTTGTTTGCTTTAGCTTTTAGTCCTTGGTTATATCTATAAAGAAAACAGAAAGAAAAAAAAATCATGGATCACAATAGATGAGACATTTATAATAAGAAGGGAATGGGAAGCATATTCCACCTCTTCTTTCTCACTAGTCAAGAGGCTATACAGTTGTAAATACAATCTTCCCAGAGGCTTATAGGAAGAAACAGGCAGATGGGAGAGTAATCCAAGGACTTTATTTGAATCTGGTTTCCAACTGTCAAAACGTCTTAACTGACATATAGTTCCCTATACAAAAATATTATTTTAATGTAAGAATATTTTCATTCTGGAACTATACAAGAGTATGACAAACATGTGAATATATGTATAAAGTTTACCAAAACGTGGTCATCTAGAACTTTTAATTTTATTTATTTATGGCTGTGTTGGGTCTTCGTTTCTGTGCGAGGGTTTTCTCTAGTTGCGGCAAGCGGGGGCCACTCTTCATCGCGGTGCGTGGGCCTCTCACTATCGCAGCCTCTCTCGTTGCGGAGCACAGGCTCCATACGCGCAGGCTCAGTAGTTGTGGCTCACAGGCCCAGTTGCTCCGCGGCATGTGGGATCTTCCCAGACCAGGGCTCGAACCCGTGTCCTCTGCATTGGCAGGCAGATTCTCAACCACTGCGCCACCAGGGAAGCCCCTAGAACTTTTAATTTTATACTCACAAAGCATCTTTCCTGAGAATAAAATCAATTGAGAATGGGCCTGTCTAATCACTAAAAATAAAATATAATTCTGTGATGCAGGCAGGCTACTGGGTTAGGAGGTTTTAATACTTAAAGTTTATTGAAACTAAGGACAATTTCTTCAATTCTCATTAATTCAAAGAAGAATTAACCACAAAGCTACAGAGTCTTTCCCTTTTACCTCACCCTGGGCTTCATTTCCTATTCTTCTCAGCTGAAAATAAAGTGGAAAATTGAATAAGCACAAGAAGGAACTTATTCCATGAAGCCTACCATACCTCCTAGATTTCTCAAAAGGTCCTGATTTCAAATATTCAACAGTATTTTCCTAAGTCCTCCATAGAGTCCAACATTTATATTTCTAACTAAATCTAATCTGCTATTGTAACCGAAAGGCCAAAAATCCTTTTGTCAAACTAAACCTAAATTTTTTTTTTTAAATTATTTGCTTTATTTATTTATTTATTTATTTATGACTGTGTTGGGTCTTCGTTTCTGTGCGAGGGCTTTCTCTAGTTGCGGCAAGTGGGGGCCACTCTTCATTGCGGTGCGTGGGCCTCTCACTATCATGACCTCTCTTGTTGCGGAGCACAGGCTCCAGACGCGCAGGCTCAGCAACTGTGGCTCACGGGCCCAGTCGCTCCGCAGCATGTGGGATCTTCCCAGACCAGGGCTCGAACCCGTGTCCCCCGCATTGGCAGGCAGACTCTCAACCACTGCGCCACCAGGGAAGACCTAAACCTGAATTTCTTATATTAGAAATAATATTTCTGAATGTGGCACTTAGTGTTCTCATAGTTCTACTACCATGAGTTAATATAAGGTCAAGATGAGATGGTGCATGAGAAAAGTACTCTGTGAATAAAATCTCTGTACTAATTGAAGTTTATATCGATATAAGTAAGCCCTAAAAATGGCTGTCAGGCATTGTGTAGAATGAGTGAGTTTATTTATTCATCTATGCGTTATGTGCTAGAATATTATAAAAAGGTTACAGAATTAAGCTACTAGTAAAGCTAGGGATAGTACAGATGAATGAAATTAAAATGTACTATACTCTGCAGAACAGAATGCCTTCTGAAAGGAAGGTAAATTATATAGCTCAATGTTTTCTATTTCTTTACTGAAATCATTCAATTTTTTTAGTTAAAGAAAGCTGTTATTCATAACATTGTTTTGTAATTTAGGAAGGTTCTATGGTTCAAATAAAGCCAGAGCCTTCATCTAAGCTCACTGCAGAGTGGTAACCAGTCCCTGACAAATAATATTAATCACTGAATTTTAAAAATTTCCAGTGCTCACAGAATACATACTTTCCAATGAAACTAGCAGCCTCACTTTAAACATCATTTCCAATACTATATAACTATACATTTAAGTCTCACTTTATTATATATAATTGAAAGTAAGTGATAAAAAATTCATGCAGAAAATTACCTAATATATCCTAAATTACATATGTTATCTTAATAAAAGAGACTCTATCAAAGGGCTGTACATCTAGGTAACACACAGATTTGAAACCTAGGTAACATACTGCCTAACACTTTTAACTCAAACCCCCAGGCTTTCTAGAAATGTTTAATGTCTGCTTCAGGCACATCCTGTCTGAGCATTATATATGAATCTTAAAAAAAAAAGTATTGCTAGCCAGATGGCTTCTGAGGCAGATTTTTTTTTACACCTGTGGTAAGCTTACCTCCAAATACGAAAGAGCTGAGAGGCTCCTGCTGTCCCGACAAAGAAATTAACAGCAAACAGACTCCAGTTTTTGGGAATAATTACAAGTGAGTATCTTGACCAAATAAACCCTGTTGAAATAAAAATTTTTTTTAAAAAAGCATAGGTACTGCTGCAATCTTATCTGAACATTTAATATTAGAGTAAAATAATTATAAATAAGACTATGACAACACAAAGTAGGACAAAGAAATGCTATAATTTGAGACATTAATGAAGTTGCTATAATTCATCATTACACAAAACACTCAGTTCTTACATCAAAGGGAAATTTTTATAACCCTCCTCTGCCTTCTTTGGCTATAGTCTAACAACTTCCTAGAGATAACACTGTTAATTTCTTTCTGTGTGAGTGTGTGTATATGTATTTCAAACATGAAACAGTTAAGCACATTGATATAAAACAAAATTATTGAACGCCCTGTATGGAAGATATTCATTTAATTTACCTGTAGCCATCAAAACAGCAGATTGGGCTGTGCTGAGTTTTTCTGCAGGTCTGGCCATGTCAGCCAATCCAGCACACACCAACCCCTAGAAATACACATTAACACATAAGAAAGAAGAAAAGCATCATGAGTATGTAGTAACGGTTCTCAATTTTAACTAAAACACAAACTATTTCCGAGATTTTCAGACTGTAGCTATGATTTTAGTATCCATGCATTAAGAAAAAATGTATCATGACAAAAAGTTACAATGAATTCAGAAATGCTTTTTGAATTAAGTTGTATTTTGTTAATCACATTAAACAGCTTCATATATTTGAAAATCAGTAGTGTGTGTATATATTTTTCTATAAGTATATTTATATTTTTGTTCTACAAATGATACTTCTTTCACATAAGAATTTATATATTCTTTATGAATGCTGGGAACCACTGGTGTGGAAGATGCCTAAAAGCTATTTGTATAAATTCCTCCTTTCATATTTTTTGCAATGTTATTCTTTTTTAAAAGTGGCAGTATCAGAAAAACTCTGCTATAATTTTAGTTTCTTGGTTAGATAATTTTTCTTTAATGTCAAACTATACCTGGTCATTTCTTCTCTGGTATGTTTTTAACACTGTTTTTTATAGAATCATACCCTACCATCAGCAACACTCAGAAAGTTTAATAATGAGTCTTCACTAGAATATTAGTTATGCTACTCTATTGCAGAGATTAGAATACATAACAGAATGATTTTTATTGATGAAAAATTCACACCAATGTAAAATGAGAGACTAGTACAAAGAACCCCTACATACCCATCACACAGTCAACAATTATTGACATTCTGCCATACTTACATCACCTCTCCTCCTCCCTTTCTCCAATTTTAAAATCAAATCCTAAATATGTCATTAGAAAATATGGTTTTAAGAAATTCATTTTCAGGTTTTTTTGAGTTTCTAAAAGATGCTCTTACATGAAAAATATAATTCAGCCCAGGGTTTTTTTCTCCTAAATAGAACATATGCATACTTGTGAATTTTTACAAATTTAAACCAAATCCAAATGGTTTTGATTTAATAAAGTCAGTAGATCAAGGAAGCAATGATTCTGGCTTAAAAAAGGGGCAAATAGTTAAATACTGAAGTATAAGTAGAGGTAAATCATGACCAATACTACTTTTCTTGTTGATTTTCACCCATAGTCCTGTGATTTTTTTCCCAAATGGTTCCTAATCATCACTCTTACATTCTTCTTCCAGGTCCCAATGTACATTTTCTCCGTTGCATATCTGTTCCACTTTGGCAGGGTGGAATACTGCCGTTGTAGAGGGGAAGAAAGGGACTGATTTCTAGCATTATTCTACTCAGTCCACATATTACTACACTGTAATAGATCTATGATGACTATAGGCTATATTCTAGCATTGTCTTTTGGAGGAAGGTAGCAGCCATGATTTTGTTTATGCTCAGAGTATACATTTTATTTTTCTGGGACATGTTAGTAATTGTGCTCTCCCACAGAGGTCTTGAGGCCCCTCTCCCACATTTCTTTCTCTCTCTCTTTTTTTTTTTGAAATATTTGCTTTATTATCCTCTCTCTTTATATGTATATATATTTTTTCTGACCCATTTACAAAGAAGTTGTAGACATCATGCCCTTTGACTCCCTAGTATTTTAGTGTACATTTGCTAAGAACAAGACTACCTTCCCATTCTCTTATATACCCACAATCTAATCACAAAATTTAACATGGATAAGACACTGTTGTCTAATACACAGTGCATAGTTAAATTTTGACAACTGCCCCCAGATGTCTTTTAAAACATTATTTTTCTTGTCCAGAGTAGTTAGGTCAGGATAATACATTGCATTTGGATGTTATGCCTCTTTAGCCTTCTTCTTTTTAAATTAAAGTATAGTTGATTTATAATACTATATTAGTTTCCTTTCCTGCATTTCTAAAAAAAAAAAAAAAAAAAAAAAAAAAAAAAAAAAAAAATCCCTTTCTAGGGGATTTCCCTGGTGGTCCAGTGGTAAAGAATCCACCTTCCAATGCAGGGGACCCGGCTTCGATCCCTGGTTGGAGAACTAAGATCCCACATGCCACGGGGCAACTAAGCCCGCGCACCATAACTACTGAGCCTGCGCGCCTCAACTAGAGAGCCTGCGTGCCACAACTACTGAGCCCATGCACCCTGGAGCCTGCACACCACAACTAGAGAGAAGCCCCCATGCCGCGAAGGCGCAGTGAAGAGCCTGTGCCGCAATGAAAGATCCCGCGTGCCTCAACGAAGATCCCGAGTGCCGCAACTAAGACCGATGCAGCCAAAAAAAAAAAAAAAAAAAACCCTCTCTACTTCTATACCACTCTAACCTCATGTAAATTACCTTATAAAATCTTACTGTGAATCTAATCTCTGCCATTTACTAGCTGGGTGACTTTGGTCAAGTTACATAACACATTGTCTTAAATTCCTCATGTATAAAATGAGAATATGAATAGCTACCCTTGCAAAAGAGATATATGATTAAATGAGATAATATGCTTCAAAAATATTTACCATAGTGCCTGGAAAATATTATTATTATCAACAACAAATAGTAGCTTACATCTTTAGAGAAGCAGAGATAAGGGAATATTAGTCTCTGTACCTTTTCCTGTATTTCTAGCCTCAGGGGCAGAAGGTCTGTGTTTCTATTCTTCTTTGTTATGAACTTTATTCAAATAATAGAACTGTAGAGTAGGAGAGTGTGTGGAGTATATCACAAGATTATGTAAAATACTCCCTAACATGGGGAGAAAGTACCAATTATAGAAAGATCCACAGTGACTTTTAAAGGGGGTCCTGTAAGTGTTTAAAAGCCTAGGCTTTGAAGTCAAATCAGAACTGAGGGTTCAAATCCTGACTCTGTCACTCACAACAGTTCTAGTTCTTTGAACCTCAGTACCTTTACACCTTTTTTCTGGTGAAGATTAAATATTAGATAATGTATTAAATAACCCAATACAGAGAGTTTGGCATCTAGTAGAATCAAGTTAGTTCTCTGTTTCCATCAATTAAAAACTGGTTTTCAAATGTGTGTGATTCTTTCTGGCACCTGGTTATCTCCACTGGGTGGAGTAAAATACTCATCAGATAGTGTAAAACATTTTTTCCTTCCTTTCTTCCTCCTTTCCTTCCTTCCTTCCAATATTTTCTCCTTTAGTAAAAAAAAAGTCATATGACACTTCTAGAGGAGGGCTAAAAATGAAATACCACTATAGAATATTCCAATTCCAAAATGCTTAGGGATAACAAAGTTCTCAAGATTTTAAAATGCGAATTAGTCTATATAAGTAGTTCCAGCTGGAAAAGCAAGTAGCTAGACATTAAAAATCTGCAGAGGTAATCTTGAAATATAGTTTGACTTATTCCTAAGGAGAACAGAAAAGAGAAAAATTAGCCACACAAAATGGCATACTGTTCAAGAGTTAAATATAACCTAGTTGGGAATTCCCTGGTGGTTAGGACTCTGCACTTCCACTGGAGGGGGCCTGGGTTTGATCTCTGGTTGGAGAACTAAGATCCCACATGCTGTGCAGAGCGGCCAAAAAAAAAAAAAAAAAAAAAAAAAAAATATATATATATATATATATATATATAAACCCAGTCTGCACAAAAAGACTATGAACAAAAAGGAAAAAAGCTCCCTCAACTGACCTCCACATAATAGTTTTCCCAGATTAGCCAATGATATCCATTCCTTCTGTAAACAAGCTAATGATGCCCATGGCTGAATACTCATGGCTAGGGGCTATTTATTCTGTATTGCACTCATGCATTTTTGCTCTCACCAGTTGAGTTATATATTTATCAAGTCACTGTGTTTGTCTTCAAACCTGTTTATACCAGTTTTAGTTGTTACTGTAATTTACCTAGTTTAATGAACTAGGTAAACAGGTGAAACACAGAAAGAGGGTTGTTATTTCTATGAAAACTAAAGTGACTGTTTTGGAAAGATTGAATAAAGGCAAGTTAAACTTGCTGTCAAATTTGGTGTGAACAAGACAGATATAAAAAGATGGGGGTGAGGGGCTTCCCTGGTGGTGCAGTGGTTAAGAATCTGCCTGCCAATGCAGGGGACATGGGTTCGAGCCCTGGTCCGGGAAGATCCCACATGCCACAGAGCAACTAAGCCCGCGAGCCACAACTACTGAAGCCCATGCGCCTAGAGCCTGTGCTCCGCAACAAGAGAAGCCACTGCAATGAGAAGCCCGCGCATGGTAAGGAAGAGCAGCCCCTCCTCGTGGCAACTAGAGAAAGCCTGCGCAAAGCAACAAAGACCAAATGCAGCCAAAAATAAATAAAATAAAATAAATTTTAAAAGATGGTGGGGAGACAAAAATCTAGCAGGTTTCTGTTATCATGAAAGTGTGTATAAACTTGCTCTGCTTTAAAGAAAACTAAACTGAAATCATGTAGGATGCACTATGGTATAATTCATCTAAGACAGATGATGTGGAACTCAAAACCAGTGGATCCATATACAAATCAAAGCTTTGGCCTTACAGTAAATGATTGATAAATGAATATGTATTTATAGTTGTTAAGTTAAAATAAAATATTTAAGGGTATGTAGTATTGCTTTTTAGAATTATCCACTTTGACCTTTATAATTAATTATTTGGCTTCAACTAAAGTGGCTAAGAAGGATTCGACCACAGTTAAATCTCTAAAGAAGTATAGTCTAAAATTTTAATGTAGAACTTAGGTGGCTTGCAGCAGCAACTGCTACATGTCATGTATAGGTTACCATAGATTAATTATTATCAAATGCTCTGGGAAAGGAAAGCATAAACTAAATATCAAAAAAAGTTTCCCCACCCGAGAACAAAACACAGAAATTTCCATTGCTATGCTGTCATCAGGAGACTATGTATGATGTCAACATGAACTTAAAATAGATATTTTTAAAGGAGACAGTCGAGAAAGCACTTATGAGTATATAATACTGTCAATGTTTCAAAACACTGATGGACCAGATCAAAGAAACATCAAAGCTTTTGGTAAAAATCAATGAACTTCTAAACTATGGTAAATTTGGGGTCAGGGGTGCCCCCAATTTATTGTAAATACATTAAGTCATTCTTATTTTTTATTAATTTATTTTTTAAAATTAATTTTTATTGGACTATAGTTGATTTACAATGCTGTATTAGTTTCTGCTGTACAGCAAAGTTAATCAGTTATACATATACATATATCCACTCTTTTTTAGATTATTTTCCCATATAGGTCATTACAGGGTATTAAGTAGAGTTCCTTTTGCTATACAGTAGGTCCTTATGAGTTATCTATTTTATTGTTCTTACTTTTTAAAAAAATTTTTAATTAATTAATTACTTTATTTATTTATTTATGGCCGTGTTGGGTCTTCCTGTGCGAGGGCTTTCTCTAGTTGCAGCAAGTGGGGGCTACTCTTCATCGCGGTGCGCGGGCCTCTCACTATCGCGGCCTCTCTCGTTGCGGAGCACAGGCTCCAGACGCGCAGGCTCAGTAGTTGTGGCTCACGGGCCCAGCTGTTCCGCGGCATGTGGGATCCTCCCAGACCAGGGCTCGAACCCGTGTCCCCTGCATTGGCAGGCAGATTCTCAACCACTGCGCCACCAGGGAAGCCCTCGTTATTACTTTTTAAATTTTGGTGCTAGAAACAATATTTCAGCAATTAATGCCACTTTGCAGGTATAATTTTAAGCGTTGGTAGGGAGCGAAGAGAAAGGAAATAGTAATATACATTTCTTAGTATTTTTTTAAATATCACTCTTTTAAATGCTTAGAGTATGAGAAGAATCATTAAAGATGATATATTGAAACTTCTTTTTTAAACTGATGGAAGCTTTTCTCAACTTATAAATCTAAAAAGAGAACTGCTCCCTAGTTCTCTGTAAAATATAGCTCCCAACCACTAATTTACTCTAATCTTGTTTTATAGATGAGACAAAAGGGCGGAGACTGAACTTGCCTAAGGCCATACAATTGAGGGACAGGTAATTCCAGTTCTAACATTCTCAACTACTTAGATTTACAGCTGAGTTTCCAAATTGTTCTAACAATTTAAAACAGTACATTTAAGAGAATTAAAATAGCCTACAACCCAAACAAAAAACAACTTTATTAAAACTTGGGCAAAGGGTTTAAATAGATACTTTTCCAAAGAAAATGTAAAAATGGTCAATAAGCACATGAAAAGATGCTCAGCATAACTAATCATATTAGGTAAATGCACATGAAAACCACAATGAGACACCACTTCACACCCATTAGAATGGCTATTATAAAACAACAGCAACAACAAAAGTAAAAAGTGTTGGCAGGGATATGGAGAAATTGATTGGAACCCCCGTGAATTGCTGGTGGAAGTGTAAAATAGTGCACCCGCTATGGAAAATGGTACAGCAGTTCTGAATATACTGAATTACCATATGATTCAGCAATTCCACATGTAGGTATATACTCAAAAGAACTGAAAGCAGGTCTGGAACAGATATTGTACACCATTGTTCATAACGGCATTATTCACACTAGCCAAAAGGTGAAGCAACCCAAGTGTCCATTAACAGATGACTGAATAAACAAAATGTGACATATACATACAATGAAATATTCAGACTTAAAAAGGAAGGAAATTCTGACACATACTACAACATAGGTGAACCTTCAGGACATTATGCTGAGTGAAATATGCCAGGCACAAAAAGACAAATACTGTAGAATTTCACTTATACAAGGTACCTAGAGTAGACAAATTCACAGATAGAAAGTAGAATGGTGGTTTCCAGGGGCTAGGGAAGAGGGAAATGAGCTATTGTTTAATGGGTTCAGAGTTTTAGTTCTGCAAGATAAAAAGAGTCCTAGAGATTGGTTGCACACTGATGTGAATGTACTCAACACGAAAAAAATGGTTAAAATGATAATTTTATGTGTATTTTATTACAGTTAAAAAAAAAGCCTGCAGACCAGTAGTTTTCAAACTTTAGAAGTCATCAGAATCACCTGGAGGGCTTTTAAGACACAAATTACTGGGCTCTATCCCTATAATTTTAGATTTAGTAAATCTGTGATGTGGCCTGAAAATGTGCATGTCTAACGTATTCCTGGGTGATGCCAATGCTGCAGGTCCAGGGATGACACTTCGAGAAGCACTGCATTAAGCCAAAATTGGCCCTTCCAACATAAAGTCAATGATTTGTTATTAACAGCCATCGCAATTATTTCTTTAGAGCTAAATGAGAGCTTTAGGAATGGAAACTCTGGCATAGTGTAAGAGCATTGGTCTTGGAGTCAGAAGTCCCATATTCTATCATTTCCCAAATGTTAATATATATACCCTTGGATAAATTCTTCTACTTTTCAAGAATAACTTTCCTTGCCTCTATTTTAGTGTTAGTATCTGAAGTTCTCATACTAAATTAATAACAAAAGTTAATTTGGGGCTGTTCTAACTAATTTAATGTTTTACATAGTCACAAAATTTTAGAATGAAGTTTCATGTTCCTAGGGCCCATAGTTATAAGCTTTTTGATAACAATACGTTCCCCAAAGGGCTCTTACCTATCTAAGGAGTTCAGAAAAACTAAAGTAGGTAGTATGCTTTATGCAGTAAAAATGATACATCTGAGAGTATTTGTATAAAATTACTTCAAGACATACCATGAACATTTAAAAGTACATCCTTCAGAAAAGTTACTTCAATTAATAAGCTCCTTTAAAGAATATCTTTTTCAGTAGCTTCTGCAAAAATTCAAGACTTACCCATTTCATAATTGGAGCCCAGAAAAATACTGTTTTGGGACCTGAAAAAAAAAATGAAAAATTTAGCAATAAACCAACTATTTTCAATATGTCTTTTAATAGCCATCACCACATTTCAAAAACTCAAAGGTTTATCAATCTATTTCTAATAATTTTTACTATGCTTTCTGCATACTTTGTATTTAAGTTAAAATTTAGAGAGTCACCACACTATCAATCTTTCATACAAGTTGTTTTGATCTCCTTGTCAATTATTTGTATTTTTGTGAACTATTAAAATTAGCTAAAGTATAATGGAGATGGTTTCAGAAACCATTCCTAATGTTTCGCCTTGAGCATGGAACTTAATGTTATTTCACTTAAGGATAATCTTCAAGTTGAGGAAATGACAAATTATGGAATTTTTGTGATACGAGCCACAGTAGATATTTTTTAGTTTTTGGCTGCAGTGGGTCTTCGTTGCTGCGCGCAAGCTTTCTCTAGTTGCAGCGAGCCGGGGGGGGCTACTCTTCGTTGCGGTGCGTGGGCTTCTCATTGCGGTGCGTGGGCTTCTCACTGCAGTGGATTCTCTTGTTGCGGAGCACTGGCTCTAGGCGCACGGGCTTTAGTAGTTGCAGCACGCGGGCTCGGTAGTTGTGGCACGTGGGCCCTAGAGCACGTGGGCTTCAGTAGTTGCGGCTTGTGGGCTCAGTAGTTGAGGTGCGCGGGCTCTAGAGCGCAGGCTCAGTAGTTGTGGTGCACGGGCTTAGTTGCTCTGCGGCATGTGAGAGCTTCCTTGACCAGGGATCGAACCCAGGTCCCCTGCATGGCAGGCAGATTCTCAACCACTGTGCCACCAGGGAAGTCCCAGATATTTATATATTCACTAATTCTATTAATATTTATTATTATAAATGACATGTCACCACATGTATTCTAGTAAAAGTTCTTATAAAAATTCTATATATTCTAGTAAAAAATTAATGAACCTAACTTTAAAGGGCACATGAGAAAGCGGAAAGCCTAGATTTGTAAGCTCCTTAATAGCAGGGACCTTGTTTTAGTTATCCTGGTACTCATCTGCCTCGTGCAAAATGTTCAATAAATGTTGACAGTATTGAAAATGACTATGGTTTCTTAGATAACCTAGAATTTGAGAAGCATGATGTTTCAGAGCTGGAAGGAAACTCAGAGATCATCTAATCTAAATCCTTCATTTTACCAATAAGGCTCAGAGAAGTTCCATAACCTACTCAAGTCATGTGGCTAGTAAGCCCAGAATTGTAACTAGAACCTAAGTCTTCTAACTCTTAAACTTGTGCTCTTTAACCACATAACATAACTGTGCCCACTTGTAACTCTTCCAAATTATATGTCTCTTTTAACCTTCCAGGGGATACAGTGACAGGAGAGAAACAGACTTTGTCCATGGTAATTTAAAAGCTAAATCCAATACAAATTAATATGGTATGTATGCTCTCAACACACTGGATCAACAAAAGACATTTTTTTCTTAACACAAAAATTAATCAATTTCACATAAGACAACAGTGATTTTAAGCAAATTCGAAATTTAAAAAATCTAATTGGGGTTTCCCTGGTGGCGCAGTGGTTGAGAATCTGCCTGCCAATGCGGAGGACACGGGTTCGAGCCCTGGTCTGGGAAGATCCCACATGCCGCGGAGCAACTGGGCCCGTGAGCCACAACTACTGAGCCTGCGCGTCTGGAGCCTGTGCTCCGCAACGAGAGAGGCCGCGATAGTGAGAGGCCTGCGCACCGCGATGAAGAGTGGCCCCCGCTTGCCACAGCTGGAGAAAGCCCTGGCACAGAAACGAAGACCCAACACAGCCATAAATAAAATAAATAAATAAAATTAAAAAAAAAATCTAATTATAATTTATATTCTAATTATATAATTATAAATCTAATTGTATTATTTCTGCCTTAATATTCCACTTTACTTTGTAAGAATAAATAATTTGTTTTTACGGATCACAAAAATCACATCTAAAATGGCATCATCACCCAAATGTAACACATTTATTTCTCTTCATCTACTCCCAGTAATATTTCTCAAATAGCACCAGCAGGTAAAGATGGATTTATCCAGTTTCCCCCCAGTGGGTGAGCATTCATGTCATTAATAATCAAGGAATGTTTCTGTTCACATACACATAAATAACATTTAAAAGATAAAATTGACTTAAACCTATTATTTAGGAACAAAACAAAAGATAGTGAAATTGAAAAAGCACGGAGGTAAAAAAAAAGAAAAAGCACATAGCTAAGTTAAGATCCAGTCATAGCTGTAGGTTTAATTTGTTGCAGAGAAGACCACTCATTCGTTCACCCATAATAATTACTGCATGCTTTACAGTGTCGTAGGCACTGCGGATGCACTGGTAAATAAAACACAGTGCTGGCTTTAAAGGGCCTAAGCACAAGCTACTAGTCCCCTTATTTGGCCTTGTCTTCATCTGGCTAACTCCTAATATCCTTCAAAAACTCATTGAAGGTTTCATCTCCTCAAGGAAGCCTTCTTTAACATCTCCAGGTTAGATTAAATGCTCCTTCTCTGAACTCCCAGAGCAGCCTGTCTATTCTTCTAGTTTACTGCACTTAACAATTAAACTGATCTATTTACGCATCTGTCACTTTAATTAGGCAAGGTCTAGAAGTCAAAGCCTGTTTCTTAGTTTTTCTTGACAAATAATATTTTTGAACAGAATTGAACTGGATTAACCATATCCAGGAGAGATGCTAATCAAAGATACTCAAATTTTAGGTTTGACCCAGATTTGCCTTGACACCGCTTCATCCTCAAGGCCGGGATTTCAGGGACATCAGGTTCCCTTTACATCAGGGAACTGGTACTAGACTTTCACTCATTAGTTACTCTACTCTTAGACCATGATACTTCCCTTTTTGGCTCCTGAAAATTCTTCCCATGAGCCTGATGCCATAATGCACTAATCCTATAAGTCAGTCTTTTCAAACTCTGGTTATTTTATTTAGTTTGAGTTTCTGAGATTCCTATCATCACACCTGGTTTATTTTTCTTTGTCATATACAAAGTCTCAGGGTCATATGCAGTATCAATTACCAAGTTTATTTCTTATCCCTGCATGAAGCTTGGCTTCATCACTCAAGGGTAAGCCAATACATTGTTTTCGTCTCTGGCTTTGGATTCCCCAACAGAACCCTCTCTTCCTATTTCAAAACTGATGCTTCCTCTTCTGCCACCCCAAAAACTGTTTCCTGAGCAATGCCTCTAAGGTTCTGGTTTCTTTACGAGCTGAAATGGTTGACCCTTCAGGGTTAAAGAACAGTCAAGCTTTTCAGTAGGTTTGCCTGGTAACTAATTTACTCAACTGCCCTGAGCTAGGTGATAATTTTAAAATAAAAACTGCCCTTCTCCCACACAACTGAACCAAACAAAAACTTCGAACATGAAATTATGGTTGCTAGAATGTGGGCCAAAGAGAAGTTTAAATATTTTATTTAGTGCATGATTTTAAACTATAAAACAAAGCCTAAATTAGTTTAACAACTGGTAAGCACTGAATTTAAAAACATCAGTGGCAAATATATATTAATAAGACATTCTAAATTTCTAATTTTTCTGAAATATCAGAGGATGATGACACCTGACACAAATAATTAGGGTTGGAGATCTGTAAGTGCAAACAAGCAGTGTTTTCTTCATTGTTAAAAAAAGGAAAAAATAGCTAGCAATACCCATGACCATATAATAGGTTAACAAAAAATTTTAAAGAAAACTTATTTTAGTTCACCCTTCCATTTTATCTTAGCTAATCATTTTCTATCTTAAAAGTAAAGAAGTCAAATAAATATAGATGTGTATGAATTCAGGAACAGAGGCTATCTTCTTGAAAACAGCAATCAGTCAATAATGGAAAGGGTAATGAGGAAACATCCCAACTGATTTTGACATTTAAAATGTAAAGTTTAAAAAAACTTGTTTATTTAAGTATAGTTGATTTATAATGTGTTAGTTTCAGGTGTACAGAAAAGTGATTCAGTTATACATATATAACTATATTCTTTTTCAGATTCTTTTCCATTTTCAGGTTATTACAAGGTATTGAACATAGTTCCCTGTGCTGTACAGTAGGTCCTTGTTATTTACCTAAAACAAAAAGTTTTGACAAAAACATATTTGGAAACAGGTATCACATAAACAGTGAGAATATAATGTCACATTGTCTTTCTAGACCTGGGAAAAATAGGTTTATGTTCTACAATGACATAGCTATTCTCACTGGAGAGCATTAAAAAAATGAAGTCATTAAATAATCATGATACCTGAAGTGATTATAACACCTTAAAATCAAGATAAGCATAAGTATAAATAGAGTATCTAGCTAACATTCATTATGATGAATGAAAAAACTTGATTAGGCAGAAATTTTGAATTGCTGAAAATATATTGAATATTTGAAAATATATTTGAATATTGAAAAAGCAGCTCTTAAGAAATTTAATTTGAAGTCCAAGATGAGGGAAGTGTGTCCCCATCAGATATAAATATACATTCCTTTAGACAAAGAATTAACTAACAATGAACACATTTTCATCTTGTTTCTTATAAGTCCACTCTTGGAAGTTGGAAAAGGCCTCAAATGCTGACTATTTAAAACTATGAACTATACAGCAAAACAAACATATGGTTACAAAAGGGGAGAGCAAGGCGGGGAGGGACAAATTAGGACTATGGGATTAACAGATACAAATTACTATACATAAAATAGATGAGCAACAAGGATTGACTGTAAAACTATGAACTATTTTCAAGCATAACAAAAAATACGAAGAATAATATAATGGTCATTTTCTTTTGTGTTGTTATATGTTTTTCTGATTTTTAAAGTGAAACTGATGTTTTCTAAAGTTCAAACTTTCACGGAAGAATTTGAAAAATTCTGCAAGGGAATATCACAACCAAATATGTAAGAGACATAAGAGACCTAAATTTTCAAACAAATTAACAAAGCTAGTTGCCTTGATGAACTTTGATGAACCTATTAATAAAACAATGACATAATTTTACTTCCTAATTTCCTTACCTGAGAGGAATGACTGCTAATGAAATACTTTATAAATTCTACCCAGAAAGTATGTCATTTATTGTATGTATGATTCTCTTCCTAGGGAAAGACTTCCTTCTTGGAACAGAATAAGTAACTTTTACACACATGCAAACGTACACATATACAAATATTGAATTGAGGTGCTCCCAATGTTGAGAATAAAGTTCTTACTGAATGCCGTCCACTACTCCACCGAATCCCTTTCATACCATTTCTCTATGGTTTACTGCTTTCAACAGCCCTCAACTTTCCTCTAACGTTCCTTGTATTAAGCAAGTCCATCTGTTTGCTATCATGTACCCAGCTACTTACAAATTCACACAGATATTGACAGTCAAAGATTACTCATTTTTATTTGTACTAAAACTAGTTCTGATTTCATACCGAGAACATGACGGGGCTACCATTTTAGAGCCAAACAATCTTTATATCTCGTGGAAGGCCTTGGAAAGAGCTCACTCAAATAGCACCCAGAACGTCATAGGTGTATAATGATTTTTAAAAGGTTGATTGAAAACAGGCTTTGGTGAAAATGCCAAAGAAAAATAACAGGTGAAGTGACTAGCTATGATAGCCAATATGCATTTTAGGGTTGATACATTTTAACTTTATACATTTCTTCAGTAACAAAGAATCAATGACTTCTAGATTTAGAAAGACTGTTGAAATCATCTAGTTCAGGCATTCATTTTATAAACCAGGTAATTGAGGATCAGAGAGGTAAAATTACTTATATAAAATACATAGCACAACAAGGATAAAACCTTAGATCCCTAAAACCTAATCTAACAATAATTATATAGTCTTCCCTGATGAAATCTGAGTTTCTTGAAGCCTCTGAAACTAAGAAAAGCCCTAGCAGAAATGCCAAATTGTAGACTATTACAGCTGGAAAGAAACTTAAAGAAAATCCAAATTCTTCCTACTTTTATACATGAAAAAGAAAAGGCACTTAAAAGTTAAGTAATTTGTCTCATATTCAGATAGCTCCAGATAGAGCAAGGACCAGAATACAGGCCTCTTTGATCCTAGTACTCTTTCTGCTATGCCATACCACACTTTAAATGTACTTCACACTCTCTCATAGACAAAATTAATATTATTACATGACTTGGAAATGACAGACTATTTTTTTTAAACTGAAGTACAGTTGATTTACAATGTTGTGTCAGTTTCAGGTGTACAGCAAAATGATTCAGTTTTATATATATATATATATAAAACTGAATATATATATATATATATATTCTTTTTCAGATTCTTTTTGCTTACAGATTATTACAAAATATTGAGTACAGTTCCCTGTGCTATACAGTAGGTCCTTGTTGGTTATCTATTTTATATATAGCAGAGTGTATATAACAAACTATTTATAGCTTCTCTTAGGGCTTGCTTCTCCTTTAGTACATCTAATGAGTCAAATTAGATGAGGCATGAACAGTCTTAATTTCTTAAAATTAGTTTAAAATCAGGTTAGTGGGCAAAAGTTATGTTAAGTGTCAAACTAACAACTACAACAAGGATTGTATTACTTTTATGATCTCTTCTGAGAATACAAAATCTCTGTGGCCAGGGATTTTAATTTTATTCACTAAAATATCTCAAATGCCAAAACAGTATCTAATATACAGCAGGCCCTCAAAAAATATTAAATAATTCAACTTTCTTGGAGCTAACTAGTTTAAAGATATTCTATTTTTCATCAATAACTTACAATTGTATTTGAAATCCCAACTTTCCATTTTGGTTCTCATTCCTTAATTTTAAGGTAACAGAGGTTATTACTGTAAAAAATAATATATGTATATTTACATATTTAGTGTATATATTTAAACATAATATATATTAACAATATGTTTAAGAATATATTTATATAGAGAGATGTATTATACATGGTATATAATACAGATATATTTAATATGATATAGATATCTAGATGTCTATCCTAGACTGGCATTAAAATTCTTCAGATAATCTCTGTAGGAAGAAAATAAATTGTTCTAACAGAGACGCTAAATAACCATGTTAATACATAACTGTGTGGGTTTCTACACTGGTTATTTATTTGATCCCCATTTGGCTTTATTTACATAAAATAAAACAATATATTCTCTGAACTAAGTTGTATTAAACTATCTAGTATAACATCAATTCCCTTAGCATTTAATTTTGAATTTTTTTGATAAAGATATTCCCTTATGAACACTGCTAATAATGGTTCATTTAGTATGTTTTTATTTTAAAAAATATTCTCTAGGTCTGTAAGATAAAAAGGAAAAACCAATTCTCTTACCTAGGAAAAATGAAAATATTCCTGTTAGGAAGACCTTAAAGTAACTTTTCCCATGAGCCTTCCCAGAGAGAACGCCATGCAATGTACAGAATATTCTCAGCAACAGCAAATTAAACACTGCAACACGTTTCATAGAAGTATTTTTTCAACAGTTCTTCCACTTAAGCCAAAATGTAATTCAATATAAGCAAAGCTATGGTAAGCAAAAATTATATGGCTCAGATAGCTGTTTTCTGGGCTGACTTAATTGAAGGATAGTTTTTATTTATTTATTTTTATTATTTATTTCTTATTTAATTCTATTTTTTCCCCCAGTTCTATTGAGATATAACTCTTTTTTTTTTTTTTTGCTGCACCACACAGCTTGTGGGATCTTAGTTCCCCAACCAGGGATTGAACCCGGGCCATGGCAGTGAAAGCACCAAGTCTTAACCACTGGACCTCCAGGGAATTCCCGAGATATAACTCTTTAGAGACTCTTATAACTCTTTAGAGACTCTTTGGACTCTTTAGAGCTGAGGTCTCCTAACTTCTTTTGAACACATTGCCTCATCAGTTAAAAAAAAAAAATTTTGAGCATACACCCCCTATATACAGTCCATATATATACATATATATAAATTAATACATATAGACTCCATAGAATTTAGTTGTGTACAGATTTTCCTTGATTTATGATAGGGTTACATCCCAATAAATCCATTGAAGGTTGAAAATATCATAAATTGAAAATTTATTTAATACACCTAACTTACTGAAGTATCATAGCTTAGCCTAGCCTACCTTTAACATGCTCAGGACACTTACGTTAGCTTACAGTTGGGCAAAATCATCTAACACAAAGCCTATTTTATAATAAATTGTTGAATATCTCCTGTAATTTATTGACTACTGTACTGAAAAACAGAATGGCTACATGGGTGCAGAATGGACGTACTGATTGTTTACCGCATGACTGACTGTGAGTTGTGGCTCGTTGCTGCCGCCCAGCATCATGAGAGCATCGTACCACATATCACTAGCCCAGGAAAAGATCAAAATTCAAAATTCAAAGTACAGTTTCTACTGAATTTGTATTGCTTTTGAACCATCTTGTAAAGTTGAAAAATCTTAAGTCTAACCATCGTAATAAAGGGACTATTTACACATACATATATATGTGTACTAATTTATTTTTATATTGTAAAACATATACAAAATGGAAACTTTAAAAAGATAAGGTAATAGTAAGTATTAATAGAAGTCCTATTGTTTTCTTCCTACATTCCAATGTTTCATTTTGTTCATGCTTTGGGATGATTCACCCCATTTTGGAGTTCATAAGTACAAAGGAATGACACTCCACTAATAAATTTTTTTTTCCCAACTAAGCTTTTAAGTAAACACTGGGCAGCATGACTTCAAGGTTATTTCTTTGAACAAATATCTAGAGCGTAGCTATGCAGCTGGTTAGTGTGGAGTCACATACTTTTATAGTCAGGAGATGGTGGGGGGAGTGACATATCTTATGAGAATTGAACTTGCTAGGACACACATTTGGTTAGAACTCTATTCTTTTTTTTTTTTCTGTTTTTTTTTTTAACATCTTTATTGGAGTATAATTGCTTTACAATGTTGTGTTAGTTTCTGCTGTATAACATAGTGAATCAGCTATACGTATACGTATATCCCCATATCCCCTCCCTCTTGCGTCTCCCTCCCACCCTCCCTGTCCCACCCCTCTAGGTGGTCACAAAGCACCGAGCTGATCTCCCTGTGCTATGCTGCTGCTTCCCACTAGCTATCTATTTTACATTTGGTAGTGTATATATGTCAATGCTACTCTCTCACTTCATCCCAGCTTACCCTTCCCCCTCCCCGTGTCCTCACATCTGCATCTTTATTCCTGTCCTGCCCCTAGGTTCATCAGGACCAATTTTTTTTTGTTTTAGCTTCCATATATATGTGTTAGCATACGGTATTTGTTTTTCTCTTTCTGACTTACTTCACTCTATATGACGGACTCTAGGTCCATCCACCTCACTACAAATAACTCAATTTCGTTTCTTTTTATGGCTGAGTAATATTCCATTGTATATAGGTGCCACATCTTCTTTATCCATTCATCTGTCGATGGACATTTACGTTGCTTCCATGTCCTGGCTGTTGTAAATAGTGCTGCAATGAACATTGTGGTACATGTCTCTTTTTGAATTATGGTTTTCTCAGGGTATATGCCCAGTAGTGGGATTGCTGGGTCATATGGTAGTTCTATTTTTAGTTTTTTAAGGAACCTCCATACTGTTCTCCATAGTGGCTGTATCAATTTACATTCCCACCAACAGTGCAAGAGGGTTCCCTTTTCTCCATATGCTCTCCACCATTTACTGTTTGTACATATTTTGATGATGGCCATTCTGACCCGTGTGGGGTGATATCTCATTGTAGTTTTGATTTGCATTTCTCTAATGATTAGTGATGTTGAGCATCCTTTCATGTGTTTGTTGGCAATCTGTATATCTTCTTTGGAGAAATGTCTATTTAGGTCTTCTGCCCATTTTTTGATTGGGTTGTTTGTTTTTTTGAGCTGCATGAGCTGCTTGTATATTTTAGAGATTAATCCTTGGTTAGTTGCTTCATTTGCAAATATTTTCTCCCATTCTGAGGGCTGCCTTTTCGTCTTGTTTATGGCTTCCTTTGCCATGCAAAAGCTTTTAAGTTTCATTAGGTCCCATTTGTTTATTTTTGTTTTTATTTCCATTTCTCTAGGAGGTGGGTCAAAAAGGATCTTGCTGTGATTTATTTATTTATTATTATTTTTATAAACATCTTTATTGGAGTATAATTGCTTTAAAAATATGGAACGCTTCACGAATTTGCATGTCATCCTTGCACAGGGGCCATGCTCATCTTCTCTGTATTGTTCCAATATTAGTATATGTGCTGCCGAAGCGAGCACTGTTGTGATTTATATCATAGAGTGTTCTGCCTATGTTTTCCTCTAAGAGTTTTGTAGTGTCTGGCCTTACATTTAGGTCTTTAATCCATTTTGAGTTTATTTTTGTATATGGTGTTAGGGAGTGTTCTAATTTCATTCTTTTACATGTAGCTGTCCAGTTTTCCCAGCACCACTTATTGAAGAGGCTGTCGTTTCTCCACTGTATATTCTTGCCTCCTTTATCAAAGATAAGGTGACCATATGTGCATCGGTTTATCTCTGGGCTTTCTATCCTGTTCCATTGATCTATATTTCTGTTTTTGTGCCAGTACCATACTGTCTTGATTACTGTAGCTTTGTAGTACAGTCTGAAGTCAGGGAGCCTGATTCCTCCAGCTCCATTTTTCTTTCTCAAGATTGCTTTGGCTATTCGGGGTCTTCTGTGTTTCCATACAAACTGGGAAATATTTTTTCTAGTTCTGTGGAAAATGCCATTGGTAGTTTGATAAGGATTGCATTGAATCTGTAGACTGCTTTGGGTAGTATAGTCATTTCCACAATGTTGATTCTTCCAATCCAAGAACATGGTATATCTCCATCTGTTTGTATCGTCTTTAATTTCTGTCATCAGTGTCTTACAGTTTTCTGCATACAGGTTTTTTGTCTCCTTCTGTAGGTTTATTCCTAGGTATTTTATTCTTTTTGTTGCAATGGTAAATGGGAGTGTTTCCTTAATTTCTCTTTCAGATTTTTCATCATTAGTGTACAGGAATGCAAGAGATTTCTGTGCATTAATTTTGTATACTGTTACTTTACCGAATTCATTGATTAGCTCTAGTAGTTTTCTGGTAGCTTCTTTAGGATTCTCTATGTATACAGAACACTATTCTTGCTCTACAGAAGTAGATTATTCTGTGCCAGAGACAATATGTAGAAAAATGGATGATGAAGGCCACAGGTCTAACTCTATATATAATGCAATATTCTACTCTAATATATATTTATATAAAGATATATTCTTGTAAACTGTCTCGACGTACTTGTCAATGATACAATGAAATCTCAAAATTTTAGCCTTGCATATTACTGTAAAAACCTGCAGTATGTGAATCTACTCTAATGTTTAATATAATGATTCCATAACATACTATTACGCAAAATAGTACGCAAAAACCTTGAATATTCACTCTGATAACTCTTGGAACAATAATCAGTGTTTCCTCAGATTTTATTGAGTACTTATGAATCAATCAACAGTTATATTTTTCATGTTTCTTCATTTCTACAATGGTGTGCCTACCCTACAACATTTTAATCACAAATAATTTTGCAGTGATAGGTATTCTTACTCTGCATATTGGTGAAAAGCTTAATAAGAGGGAACCAACACTAACATTTGTTGAGAGTCTACGTGCAAACACTGCTACATGTTTTACAGAGAATACATCACTTAACTTTCACAACAATCCTTAAATGGTGATAATTATTATCCCCATTTCATAGATTAGAACTAAAGGTTGGGGTCAAGGTCACACAGCCAAGATTCAAATCCAGGTCAGTCTGGCTTCAAAGCCTATGCTCCTTCCATTACACTGAAAAAAAAGGGTTACAATAACTGAACTAGTCCAAGAGAACCCAGATAAAATGCACAATCTACTAACCAATCTCAAATGAAAGATAATTCCTTTTCAATATAAAAGTCGAATAAAGTATTATAAAGAATCATTATAGGTGGTTAAGGCCAAGGCCTTGGAAAGGATCACTATAAAACTACCCTCCAATTCTGTTTTAAAGTAGTTTAAAATTGCTCCTCCTCTATCCTGTCTTTATCCTACAACCCAAACACAGAGCTTAAGAGGGTCAGGGTTCACTACACAGAATTCAGTTGAGTCTGAAGCCCAGATTATTACAGAAGCATTGCCCAATTCTCCCTCCTGAACATCTCTGCCACAAAACACAGCATAATTCCAAAAATTGTGTGTTAAAAGAACCAAAAGGCAAATAAACTAAATAAGCTTCTTCATCAGTAAAAACCTCTCCTTAAAGATCAATTTGATAAGGGGTAAACTACTGCAATAAGTAATATTATACTAAAGTATAATTCCAAGACACAGTTCACTCCATTATCAAACTGGAAATTAGATTTAGTAACCATCTCAGACTCCCAAGAGCTGCTTCATAGTCAGATATGTGGGGAGATAGAGAGTTGGAGGAATTGGGATCTTCCAGTTTCTTATAGAATTATTTTTTTCAACCACAAGAACATTGTTTTCCAATAGGTTAAAGAGAGAGCTAACATTTACCGAGCATTTGTGAAGAATCAAACACATACATTATCTTTAACTCTCACATCGATCACATTTTACAGAAACTAAGATCTAGGATTTCGCCCAAGGTCATATCGATAGTAAGCAGCAGAGCAAAATTTAAAACCAGGTCTGTCTACACAAAAAGGTCCAGGGAGAGCTTGTTCAGTAGTAATTTCATAAATAAGGATAGACTTAAACAAACTAGACCTATGCGGCAAGGAATGACACTGACTCAGAAACCGGCTAACACATCTGCAGGCCTGTCAGCTGGAGCTGAAGGAAGTATGACCTTTACTCCAAACCCTCCGGGGCGGAAAGACAGCTCTTCTCCGCGTGGGTCAATATACCACTACTCATGGAGGGAAAGAGGAGAGAATGAGGTTTCCTGGTGGCCCAGACCCTTTCTTGGCCGCAGAAATGGAGAAGGATCAAACCCAGAGGCTCGGTCCGGGTCTGAGTTGTGCCTAAGGGAAGGGGTGCGACAAAGGTCGCAAAGGGCGCAGACTTGAAAATAACGAGTTTATGAGAGATGCTGGAAAAGAAAACATGAAAAGCAGGGAGCATAGGAAAGTACACGGATTCACTTGAGGGAAGGGGGTTGGGGCTGTGGGTGACGCCTCCAGCGGCAGAGTTGTCAGTGGGCCTCTAAAGGGAGGGAAGGGACAGGGAGGGAAGGTCTCGGTGGGAGCCACTCTGGGTTCATTACCTGCTGGGTGGTTGTACAACGGCCTCAGTTTCTCAGGCAGCAGAAGCTCCACTTTATCAAGGACCCGGTGGTAGGAGGCCCGCAGGCCCCGGGCGCCGGCGGCTGACATTTCTGCGGACGAGTGATCGTGGGCAGCTGGGTAGGGCAGCGGCCGCGTGCTCCTCCCTGGCTGGCAATGAAGGGCAGCTCGTCACTTTCCCCTGTCTCAACGCCTCGCGACCTCCTCTCTCCCAAGGCAGCTCAGCCTGCTCCCCTATGAACCGCCCGGCGGCCCGCGCCTAGAGAAGATTGTGGGGGCGGAGACTCTGCGACGGCCCGCCCCGAGCCCGCCTCCTGGCCTCCGACTGCCTAGAGAGAGGAGGAGTCATGGAAACAGGTGGCAAAAGGACAACCTCACCGAGACAACCCGGCGCCCTACCGGCAGCGCGCTTGCGCAAGCAGAGCTGCCCGCGGTGATTGGCCCGCCCCGGGGCGTGGGCGGGGTCCAGACCAAACCTACAATTTCTTCTTCCTGGCCCGGAGGCCATGTTGGAGAAGGGAAAGTGAAGTTGCACCGGCGCTAATCCCCTTTCACTTTGGTTAAGGAGGCCCCTAGATAAAATGGGCTTTTCGGGCCTTCCTGACCCGATTAAAGATGACGCCGCACAACTCTGTTGCTTCCTTTGGAATGAGACTCGTGAGCGCGAGACTTCCGATTTCAGCTTCTTCCGTTTCTATTCCTCATTTATCCAGAGTATTAAGGATTTGACTAGAGTGGTCTGAACCCACTTTTCTAGGGTAAGGGCAGCCCTGGCACACACCGGCCTCAGTCTCCAGGGTGGTCGTCATCTCGCGAGAAAGGCTTGAAAGGGAGGGTGTCCAGAACGAGGAGAGGGAGGAGTCGAGGCCGCCTCCGCCTCCTCCACCTCCCCCTGTAGGAGGGGGTGCCGAGGGAGGGGACTGTTGCTGATCTCTGGATGTTCTGGGTAGTCTTGAGAAGGAGAGTATGAGGGGAGCTCAGGCCCGGGTGCGGCCGGGCTTCGGGGGCGAAGGCGCTGCTGCTGACACCGCCATCTAACTCGCTGCTACCGCGAGGCCCGGCGCGCGTGTTGATCCGCGTGTCCCCTCCCCCTCTTCCCCTCCCCCACGCGGTGGTCTCCTCTCCTCCCCCGGCCCGGCGGAGCCATGTCTCGGGGTGGCTGCTGCCCACACCTGTTGTGGGACGTGAGGAAAAGATCCCTCGGGCTGGAGGACCCGTCCCGGCTGCGGAGCCGCTACCTGGGTGAGCGGGGGCCCTGGGGCGGTGGCGCTGAGGTCGCCGCCCAGAGGTGGGGGAGGGGGCCACGCCGCTGGGGCTCTTGGAGGTGGGACAGCGCCTGGGCAGGGAAGCCCCAGAGACGCCGAGGTGCTGGGTGGACCTCGGCGGACGGACCCCGTGCCCGTTTCCTCCCATGGCTAAGTCCCCCTTTCATGGTGCCAGCCGCCGCCCTTACTGGGTTTTCCTTCGTGGGGCCGGACAGGGGGCAGACGGTACTGGCCGGGAAAGGTACTGGGGTCGCTTCTGGAGTGGGACTCGGGAGAAGACTTGTCGAACCTCCCCGAGCTGCCGCGTTTAGAGCAGAAGTTGGCGCTTTTGCTCTTCTCCACCGCTCTCCTCGCTCAGCCGAAGGACCTAAGTTTGTGTTGACCGCCCCTCCCCTAAAGTCTCGGGAGGGCTTAGGTGTCCGTGGCGACGCGTTGACCTCCCTCGGGGACTCCACGCTCCAAACAGACTCGGTGTAAACTCTTGTGCGGCTCGGAGCCAAAACCTGAAAGTGATAGCTGAGCTCTCCCCACCCCCGCGCGCTTTCCCAGCTGGACTCTGCTGTTCGGTCGTTTCGACCGCTTTAAGGAGGTGTAGGGTTTCACGTTCCCATTCCCACCCCTGTGAAACACACTTGGCATTTACTGTTACTTAGTTAAGCTTTCTAAAAACAACCTTCGATACTTGGGGGAACGGTAGTCCAGTTTTTTTCGTTTTGCGTAAAGCGGATTTGTGAGGATTCTGGGTCACGCCTGAGCTAAAAGTGGACGGATTTAGTAGGGGTCTTTTTTCTTCCTTCCTCTACAATCTTTCATTACTCTTTCTTCTTTTTTTTTTTTTTTTTTAATTTGAAGATAAGACAACATCACTAAAAATTTTTTCTTTGCAATTTTGTTACTTTTTGCTAGGTATTTGTTGATGTCATTTGGTTTTGACTTAAAATCAATAAAAGAAAATGAAATTTCGCTACACCTAACAGTTCCGGTTTGTGAGTTATTTGAGAGAAGTTAGCAGGCATTTTTTTCCGTTGCTCATGTTTTTTAGTGTCTCAAGTGACATGAATACATTCTCCTTGTAAAAACTTAATAAGAATGAAGCACAAATCTTTGTGATTTCTCCCATTCCAGTTTCACACACACACTCTTTGAGAGGTAACAATGTTCTCTGTTTCTTGAATATTCTTCCAGACCTTTTTCTTTGAATTCTTACAAGCACATGTGTATATGTAGAAATGCTGTAGGAGTGTGTGTGACCTGAATATATGGTGTCATACTGTAAACACTGTTTTGCAACTTGCTTTTTTTTTTACATTACATCTTGGAGATCTTTGCATGGCAGTAAAAATAGATCTATACAGTCTTTTAAACTGTTGCAGAGTATTTAAAGGTATGAAGGTGTCATCGTCGACTCAACCTTTCTTTATTTTTTTGGACGTTTGCTGTTACTAACAGCACTACAGTGAACCTCCTTGCACATGCTTTTTGTGCATTTGTTCTAGGATAAGTACCTGGGGTGGTGATTAATCATTTTAAAATTTAATATCAGTAGAGAGCTTTTTTAAACCATTAACCTAAAAGATGTGCAGTATTTCTTTTAATACTTACTTGCTGAGAAAGAACTTAATTTTAGCTTAAAAAAAACTTGTGTTCTACACCAATGAATTTATATATGGTCCTTTATCTCTATTAGTTGGAGCATTTAAATAAGTAGTACTTATATGTAGGTTTATGTATTAATGTTTTCTACTGGTTCAGTTACTTCAGCTGTATCTATGATAGAGTCAATTAAAATATAAAACCATACATTATCTTTTTCCCTTCCTCTTCTAGCTCCATAATGGGAGTGGAGCTCGTGTGTTGGGTGGAGGAGAATTGAAGAGTAGGAGTCCACTGTCTTTAGTAGAAAGTCGAAATTATAGATTTTCAAATATATGTATATTCATGCAGGAAATTCCATATCTTACATAATATTTTAAATGTGGTAGTAATATATACTTTATAATTAGCACATCCTTTAAAAGTGGTTTTTTTAAATATTCAAAAATAGCTTGAAGAGTAATTTCTTAGCCTTAGGAGACTTTCTTTACACCTTTAGTTTATCCATCTCTTCCACATTCCAGTGCTAATCTTGGCTTAGCAGGAAACAGCAAAATCCACATTGGTATTGCCTGAATTAATGAGATTTTTAAAAAATGATATTTTGAAGTACTCTTATAAAGTCTTCTTTTTAAAAAGTCCAAGTGTTTTAAAAAGTAAATAGATTTTTTTTGGTGGGGGACTTCAATATTTAAACATTTTGATTGTTTATAGTATTGTAGGTTAGATATTTTTCTAATTTATCTTCATTATTTGTATTTCTAATAATGAATTACTTCTAAATAACAGTAAAATTGGGATAGAAGCAATTGACAGATTTTTCTTGTAACATGTGCATTTCAAATTAACTATAGCATGTGCCTTTTCAATAGTAGTATTCATGTTTTACAGGTGATTTTATTTAAATTTGGTTAATTTTCTCTTTTCCTCCCATCAAAAAAAATTGCAGTTCACAAAACATCCTTTTATATTGTGAGAATAAAGGTAATTTGTCATGTGTTATTTAGAAGAAGATGCATATGTTTACTTATAGCACACAAATTCACAAGATTCACCTGAACCAATGAAGTGTTTTGTTTAGCATGGATTCAGAGGCTAGGCCAGGGATTGTAATCTTTGTGAGCCCGATCTAAATTTCAATGGAGGATTTATTTTTTTAAAGAGCAATTGTCAAAGTCCAGAGTCAGAGACACCTTTAGGTCTAAATGTTTCTTAAGATAACCGTATACTAGTTATAGAGTAGTGCTTTTGGAACTCAATGATTGTTATAATAATTTATTAGCCATACATATTTCATTACAGTTTTATAGAGATAAACTTTACTTATAAAAGAAACTATCATCTGTACATTTCTTCTTTCTCTTCCTATTTCTCTCATTTTAGACAGGCTTGCCTACAATTTGAATTTACACTTTCTAACCCTTCTGAATTAAAAGACAGTAATTGACTAACAGAAAGCAATTTAAGGGAAATTTTCAAGGGAGCTGTTTGCCCTAATGTATTATATGTTTACAAAGTGTTTAAATTATGATGAGGCAGTGTTTTGGTCAACTTGGGATGCTGTAACAAAATACCATAAACTGGGTGGCTTTTGAACAACATAAATTTATTTTTCAAAGTTTTGGAGGCTGGAAGCTTGAGATAAGGGTGCTCACATGGTCAGGTTCTGAGTCTGGTGAGGGCCTGCTCCCTGGTTCATAGCCATCTTTTCACCATAACCTCACAAGGCAGAAGTGAGCTAATTCTCTGGGATCTTTTTTATAAGGGCACTAATCCAAGCCTAATCACCTCCCAAAGATTCCCACCTCCTAATTAGTATTTCAGCAGAGGAATTGGTCCGGGTGGGGTGATGGGGGGGACACGAACATTCAGACTATAGCACTAAGCCAGTGACAGCCTTATAGTGGAGATTGAAATCTTCTTTCGTTCAGGCAATTAGGAAGTCTATGTCCTTTGAATATCATTAGGGTCAGTATGTATTGAAATGGATAATTTTGCATTTAGATTAGTCTTTAGCGTATCTTGAATACATCTATATTCAGACTTACCAAGTTCTTCATAAAGTGTTGCCGGGTTAAAACATATTTTATGAGGGTCAGAAAATTCTGAGTTTTGCCTCCTTGTTAACTACTGGGGAAAAGTTAGTGAAGTATTTGTATTTTGTTTCTTTAGTCTTAAAATGTCAATGAAAGCTAAAAAAGGTCTGATTTTAATAGTTAATAATGACTATTAATTATTAAAATATTAGTTGTGTCGCACGGGCTTAGTTGCTCCGGGGCATGTGGGATCTTCCCGGACTAGGGCTTGAACCTGTGACCCCTGCACTGGCAGGTGGATTCTTAACCACTGTGCCACCAGGGAAGCCCTACTCATTAGTTCTTATAAAATTTTTTTTTTGCAGGCTTTTTTGGATTTTATGTAGATGATTATGTCACTGCATATTAAGATTCTTCCTGGGATTTCCCTGGCGGTACAGTGATTAGGACTTGGTGCTCTCACTGCCCAGAGGGACCAGGTTCAATCCCTGGTTGGGGAACTAAGATCCCACAAGGAGCGTGGTGTGACCAAAAAAAAAAAAACCAAAAAAACAAAATTTCTTCCTTTTTTACCTATGTTATTTTTTTCTTCCGTTTTCTATTTTCTTGCTTAATTGCATTGACCAGGACTCCAGTAGAATCTTGAAAGGAAGTAGTAAGAGTGGACATTGTTGCCTTATTCCTCATCCTGGAAAGCATTCAGTCTTTAACTATTAAATACATTGTTGACTGTAGGTTTTTGTAGATACCCATTGAAGAAATCCCCTTCTACTCTTAAATTGCTGAGAGTGGTTATCATGACTAGCTGTTGAATTTTGTCAGGGTTTGTTCTGCGTCTGTTGAGTTGATTATATGATTTCTGTTTCATAGATTATGTTAACATATTGATTGATTTTTGAATGTTGAACCAACATTCAATTCCTGGGCCAAATCCTACTTGGTTATGATAAATTGTCCTTTATATATTGCTGGCTTCACTTTTGGTAAGAATTTTGTGTTTTTGTTCTTTAAGGATATTAGCTCACAGTTGTTATATTTTTGCCTGTTTTTGGTATCAGGATAATGCTGGCCTCATAAATGTGTTGGAAGTGTTCTTCTCTTTTTCTGAAGAGTTTGTGTAGACTTGAAATTACCTTTTCCTTAAATGTTTGATAGATTTCATCATTGAAGCCATCTGAGCTTGGAGTTTTCTTTGTGGGAAGGTTTTGTTTTGTTTGGCACTTTAACTTTTAATTTAGAGATAACTGTAGATGCATGTGCAGTTGTTAGAAATAATACAAAGAGATCTCATATACTCTCAATTTCCCAATGGTAATATCTTGTACAACTATATTAATATATCACAATCAGGAAATTGACATAGATAGATCTATGAATCTTATTCAGATTTCCCCAGTTTTACATGGACTTTTGCATGTGTGTGTATTTAGTTCCATGCAATTTTAGCACTGATTTTAATTAATTTAATTTTTAAAAAAATTTTTATTTTATTATTATTTTTTTAATACATCTTTATGGGAGTATAATTGCTTCACAATGCTGTGTTAATTTCTGTTGTACAACAGAGTGAATTAGCCATATGCATGCATATATCCCCATATCCCCTCCCTCTTGAGCCTCCCTCCCACCCTCCCAATCCCACCCCTCTAGGTCGTCGCAAAGCACGGAGCTAATCTCCCTTTGCTATCCTGCTGCTTCCCACTAGCTATCTGTTTTACATTTGGTAGTGTATATGCGTCGATGCTACTCTCACTTCACCCCAGTTTCCCCCTCCCCCGCCATGTCCTCAAGTCCATTCTCTATGTCTGTGTCTTTATTTCTGCCCTGCCACTAGGTTCATCAGTACCATTTTTTTTTTTTTTTAGATTCCATATATATGTTTCAGCATATGGTATTTGTTTTTCTCTTTCTGACTTCACTCTGTATGACAGACTCTAGGTCTATCCACCTCACTACAAATAACTCAATTTTGTTCCTTTTATGGCTGAGTAATATTCCATTGTAAATATGTGCCACATCTTCTTTATTCATTCATCTGTCAATGGACATTTAGGTTGCTTCCATGTCCTGACTGTTGTAAATAGTGCTGCAGTGAACATTGTGGTACATGACTCTTTTGGAATTATGGTTTTCTCAGGGTATATGCCAAGTAGTGGGATTGCTTTCTATTTTTAGTGTTTTAAGGAACCTCCATACTGTTCTCCATAGTGGTGTATCAATTTACATTCCCACCAACAGTGGAGGAGGGTGCCCTTTTCACCACATCCTTTAAAGCATTTATTGTTTCTAGATTTTTTGATAATGGCCATTCTGACCGGTGTGATGTGATACCTCATTGTAGTTTTGATTTGCATTTCTCTAATAATTTTAATAAATTAATGTTAATTAATGTTAATAGACTAAAGTGGTTACCACCATATTTAAGGTACAGAACAGTTTCATCGCAATAGTCCTTTGTGATCCCATTTTTAGCCACAGCTACATCCTTCCCTCCCAACGGCTAACCCCTGGTAACTACTAATCTGTTCTCCCTTTCTATAATTTTGTCATTTCAAGAATGTTACATAAATAACATATATGTAATGTTATAAATAACAGCATGTAAACTTTTGAGATTGGCTTTTTTCACTCTGCGTAATTCCCTTAAGATTCATCCAGGTTGTGTGTACAATAGTTTATTTCTTTCTATTGTTGATTAGTATTTCATGATATGAATATATAACTAATCGTTCATTTGTTGAAGATATTTGTATTGTTTCCAGTTTTTTTTTTAAACTGTATTTAATTTTTTTTTTTAAAGTTGCTTTCTTAATTAATTAATTATTTATTTATTTTTGGTTGTGTTGGGTCTTCGTTTCTGTGCGAGGGCTTTCTCCAGTTGTGGCAAGCGGGGGCCACTCTTCATCGCGGTGCGTGGGCCTCTCACTATCGCGGCCTCTCTTGTTGCGGAGCACAGGCTCCAGACACGCAAGCTCAGTAGTTGTGGCTCACGGGCCTAGTTGCTCCGCGGCATGTGGGATCTTCCCAGACCAGGGCTTGAACCCGTGTCCCCTGCATTGGCAGGCAGATTCTCAACCACTGCGCCACCAGGGAAGCCCTGTTTCCAGTTTTTGACTATTAAATAGAGAGCTGTTACGAACATCCATATACAGGTTTTTGTATGAACATAAATTTTCATCTCTGGGATAAATGTCCAAGAATTGTAGTTACTGCACTATATGATAAGCACATTGTTTACTTTTGTAAGAAACTGCCATACCTTTTTCCAGTATGGCTGAACCGTTTTATGTTCCCATCAGCCACGTATGAGCAATCCAGTTTCTCTGCATCATCAGCAGCATTTAGTGTTGCCACTGGTTTTTTTTTTTTTTTTTTTTTTTAATTTTTAAAAATTTTTTTAGTGTTGCCACTGTTTTTTATTTTAGTAATTCTAATAAGTGTGTAATGGTAACTCGTGGTTTAAATTTATAATTTCCCTAATGGTTAATTTTGAGCATCTTTTTATGTGCTTTTGGTTTTTTTAAACTATCTTTATATTTTCTTATTCTTTTTTTTAATTGAAGTGTTGTATTTAATTGAAGTATTTTAAATTGAAGTATCAATTTTTAATTGAAGTACTTAATTTAGTTCCAGGTGCTCAACATAGTGATTCGATATTTATGTACACTACAAAATAATCACCACGATCAGTATAGTTACTATCTGTCACCATACAAAGTTATTACAATATTATTGACTGTATTTCCTAAGCTGTACATTTCATTGATGTGATTCATTTATTTTGTAATTGGAAGTTTGTACCTCTTAATCTCCTTCAACTATTCCCCCCAACCACCTCCCTTTAGGCAACCACCTGTTTGTTCTCTGTATCTATGAGTCTGTTTCTGTTCTGTTACGTTTGTTCATTTATTTTGTTTTTAAGATTTCACATGTAAGTGAAATCATGTGATATTTTTGTTTCTCTCTCTGACTTACTTCACTTAACATAATATCCTCCGGGTCCATCCACGTTGTTGTAAATGGCAAAATTTCATCCTTTTCATGGCTGAGTAGTATTCCATTGCATATATATGCACCACATCTTTTTTATCCATTCATCTGTTGATGGACAGTTAGGTTGCTTCCACATCTTGGCTACTGTAAATAATGCTACAATGAACATAGGGGTGCATATATTGTTTCGAATTAATGCTTTTGTTTTCTTCTGGAAATTACCTAGAAGTGGAATCACTGGATAGTATGGTAGTTCTCTTTTTAGTTTTTTGAGGAACCTCCATACTGTTTTCCATAGTGACTGTACCAATTTGCATTCCCACCAACAGTGCATGAGGGTTTCCTTTCCTTCACATCCTCTCCCACACTTGTTATTTGTTGTTTTTTGATAATAGCCTTTCTGACAGGTGTGAGGTGATATCTTATTGTGGTTTTGATTTACATTTCCATGATGTTTACTGATGTTGAGCATTTTTTCATGTGCGCATTGGCCATCTGTATGTCTTCCTTGTAAAAATGTCTGTTCAGGTCTTCTGCCCATTTTATAATTGGGTTTTTAATTAATTAATTAATTAATTAATTGGCTGCATCGGGCCTTCGTTGCTCTGCGCGGACTTTCTCTAGTTGCGGCGAGCGGGGACTACTCTTCATTGCGGCGTGTGGGCTTCTCATTACAGTGGCTTCTCGTTGCGGATCATGGGCTCCAGGCACGTGGGCTTCAGCAGTTGTGGCACGCAGGCTCAGTAGTTGTGGCTTGTGGGCTCTAGAGCAAAGGCTCAGTAGTTGTGGCACACGGACCTAGCTGCTCCGCAGCATGTGGGATCTTCCCAGACCAGGGATCGAACCCATGTCCCCTGCACTGGCAGGTGGATTCTTAACCACTGCGCCACAAGGGAAGTCCCTCGGGTTTTGTTTTGATATTGCATCATATGAGTTTTTGGTGTAGTTTGGATATTAACCCCTTATGAAATATATTGTTTGCAAAAATCTTTTAACATTCAATTGGTGGTCTATTAGTCTTGTAGATAGTTTCCTTTACTGTGCAGAAAGCTTTTTAGATTGATGTACTCCCATTTGTTTATTTTTGCTTTTGTTTCCCTTGCTGAGGAGACAAATAAAAAAAAATATTACTTAGACTGAGGTCAAAGAGCATACTGCCTATATTTTTTTCTAGAAGTTTTATGGTTTCAGGTCTCACATTTAAGTCTTTAATTCATTTTGAATTTTTGTGTATGATGTGAGAAAGTTTGTTCAGTTTCATACTTTTGCATGTAGCTGTCCAGTTTTCCCAACACCATTTACTGAAGAGGCTATCTTTCCCTTCATTCTGTATTCTTGCCTCCTTTGTCGTAGATTGATTGACTATGTACGTGTGGGTTCATTTCTATGTTTTCTATTTTGTTCCGTTGATCTGTGTGTCTGTTTTTGTGCCAGTACCATACTGTTTATTTGCTTTAGCTTGTAGTATAGTTTGAAATCAAGGAGTGTGATACCTCCAGCTTTGTTCTTACTAAAGATTGTTTTGGTTATTTGGGGTATTTTGTGTTTCCATAGAAATTTTAGAATTATCTATTCTAGTTCTATGAAAAATGCCATTGGTATTTTGATAGGAATTGCATTGAATCTATAGCTTGCCTTGGGTAGTGTAAACATTTTAACAATATTAATTCTTCCAATCCACAAACTCAGTATATCTTTCCAATTGTGTCATCTTCAATTTCTTTTATCAGTGTTTTATAGTTTTCTGAGTCTTATACCTCCTTGGTTAGATTTATTCCTAAGTGTTTTATTCGTTTTGATGCAATTGTTAATGGGATTTTTTGCTTAATTTCTCCTTCTGGTAGTTTATTGTTACTGCATAGAAACAAATATTTCTATATATTAATTTTGTATCTGTAACTGTATTGAATTCATTCATTCTAATACTTTTTTGGTAGTATCTTTAGGACTTTCCATATGTAGTATCAGGTCATCTGCAAACAGTGACAGTTTTACTTCTTCCTTTCCAGTTTGGATTCCTTTTATTTCTTTTTCTTGTCTGATTGCTGTGTCTGGGACGTCCAGTACTATGTTGAATAAAAGTGCCAAGAGTGGGCATCCTTGTCTCATTCAAAAAAAGGCACATAGTTTGGAAAGGAAGAAATAAAACAGTCCCTATTGAAAGATGACATGATTTTCCACATAGAAAATCTCCTGGAATATACCCATAGCATGTGGGCTCAGTAGTTGTGGCATGTGGGCTCTCTAGTTGTGGTGCACGGGTCTAGAGAGTGCAGGCTTAGTTGCCTCATGGTGTGTGGGATATTAGTCCTCCAACCAGGGATTGAACCTGTGTCCCCTGTATTGGGAGGCGGATTCTTAACCACTGGACCACTAGGGAAGTCCCTGATAGGTTGTTTAAGGTTAGTGTTTCCTTATTGATTTTCTGTCTGGATGATCTATCCATTGATGTAAGTGGAGTGTTAAAGTCCCCTAGTAGTATTATGTTACTGTCAATTTCTTTATGTTTGTTAATATTTGGTTTATATGTCCTATGTGCTCCTATGTTAGGTGCAAATATATTTACAATTGTTATGTCTTCTTTTTTTTGGCTGTGCCGTGCAGCTTGTGGAATAAGTACACTCCCCTCAGGTCACCAGAGTTGTATGACCTAGGGGTGCCCCCTGTGTGGGCTGTGTGGGCCCTTTTGTTGTGGTGGGTCTGATTGCTGTGGCACTCTGGTACATGGGGCTGGCTCCCAGCCCACTTGGCTGTGGGGTCCTGCATAGTGCAGAGGCTTCCAGCTGCTTGTGGCTGGGGCCAGGTCCTGGTATGGCTGGCTGTGCAGTGCAGGAGTCCTGGGCTGATGCTGGCCAGCTGGCAGGTAAGGCCAGGTCCCAACGCAGCTGGTTGTTGGTGCTCGGAGGGGTCCTGCCATCTTTATATTTTCAGTGGCGTGTATTTTCATGTCTCTCACTGTTGTTTTTTCACTGTTGTTTTTTGAGACTTATTTATATAGTTTAGGTATTAGTCCTTTGTCAGATATGCAGTTTGCAAATATTTTCTCCCAGTGTGTAGTTTGTCTTTTTCTTCTTTTCATAGAGTCTTTTGCAGAGTAAAGGTTTTTAACTTTGGAGAGGTCCAATTTATCAGTTTTTTTCTTTTATGGATTATGCTTTTGGTCTGATGTCTAAACACTCTTAACTTAACCCTAGGTCCTGGAGATTACCTCCTGTGTTTTTTCCCTGAAGTTTTATAGTCTTATATTTTTACGTTTAAGTCCAGGGTCCATTTTGTGTTAAATTTTTTTTTTTTTTTAAACTTTTGGATTTTATTTTATTTATTTATTTATTTATTTATGGCTGTGTTGGGTCTTCGTTTCTGTGCGAGGGCTTTCTCTAGTTGCGGCAAGCAGGGGCCACTCTTCATCGCGATGTGCAGGCCTCTCACTATCGCGGCCTCTCTTGTTGCAGAGCACAGGCTCCAGATGCGCAGGCTCAGTAGTTGTGGCTCACGGGCCTAGTTGCTCCGCGGCATGTGGGATCTTCCCAGACCAGGGCTCGAACCTGTGTCCCCTGCATTGGCAGGCAGATTCTCAACCACTGCGCCACTAGGGAAGCCCCATTTGGTGTTAATTTTTGTATGAGGTATGTGATTTACCTTGAAGTTCATTTTTGTGCTTATGAATGTCCACTTGCCCTAGCACCATTTGTTTAAAAGTCTATTTTCTCCATTGAATTGCTTTTGCACCTTTATTAAAAATCAGTTGGGCACATTTTATGTGTATCTATCTAATCAGTGTTCTCTATTCTCTTGCATTGATCTGTGTGTCTGTCCCTTTGTAAATACCATACTGTTTTGTTTACTGTAGCTATATAGTAAGTTTTTACATCAAGTTGAGTGACGTTTTCTCCCCTCAATAATTCTTTTTCAAAATTGTTTTAGCTCTTCTATGTCTTTTACCTTTTTGTATGAATTTTAGAGTAAGGTTGTCCTTATCTCCAAAATACCTTGCTGGGATTTTGATAGGAATTGCATTGGACTCACATATCAGTTTGGGAAGGACTGGCATCTTTACTATGTTGAGTCTTCTGATCCATAAACACAGTACATCACTCCAGTTATTTAGTTCTTTGGTTTCTTTCATCAGCATTTTATAATTATCAGGATGCATATCTTCAGCATATTTTGTTATATTTATGTCTAAATATTTAATTTTCTTCTGAGCAATTATTAATGTTTTTTTTTTTTTAATAAACCTATTTATTTATTTATTTATTTTTGGCTGAGTTGGGTCTTTGTTGCTGTGTGCGGGCTTTCTCCAGTTGCAGTGAGCGGGGGGTACTCTTCGTTGTGGTGCGCAGGCTTCTCATTGCGGTGGCTTCTCTTCTTGCAGAGCATGGTCTCTAGGCATGTGGGCTTCAGTAATGTGGCTCGCGGGCTCTAGAGCGCAGGCTCAGTAGTTGTGGCGCATGGGCTTAGTTGCTCCATGGCATGTGGGATCTTCCCAGACCAGGGCTCAAACCCATGTCCCCTGCATTGGCAGGCGGATTCTTAACCACTGTGCCACTAGGGAAGCCCAAATGTATTGTGTTTAAGTTCAACTTCTACCCATTCATTGTTAGTATGTAACAGTGTGATTTTTTTTGTGTGTTGATCTTATATCCTGTGATCTTGCAAAACTTACGTATTAATTCTCAGAGGTTTCTGGGTATATTCCAGGAGATTTTCTATGTGGAAAATCATGTCATCTTTCAATAGGGACTGTTTTATTTCTTCCTTTCCAAACTATGTGCCTTTTTTTTTTTTCTTAACGTTATTCCAATGTCTAAAACTTCCAGGACTGTGTTTAATAATACTGGTGAGAGTGGACTTCCTTGTATTGTCCTGATTTTAAGTGGGAAGCATTCAGTCTTTCACCATGAAATGTGATATATTTTAGGTCTTTTATTGGTGCTTATTACCAGATTGAGGAAGTTTCCCTCTGTTGCTAGTTTGCTGAAAATGTTAATCATGAATGAGTTCAATCAAAGAAGCAGAATTACTAGGAGATATACAGACATACACACAAAGATGTGTTACTGGTATTTGACTTTGTATAGTTGTGGGAACTCATTAAACTGTCTCTGTAAAGTTGTTTTCTTCATGTCTTTTGCTGGGGCTTGACATCCTCAGGACAGACAGTTGGGAAGGGATGATGGTAAATTGGTGATAGGAAGGACAAACCTGAACCCATGAAAACAAGATCTATGCCAGTTCTCACTGTCTTCAGTCTTATAGATGTAGGTGTTTTTTTAGGAGAAACTGGTACCCTTTGTCATGGACCTAAACACAAATTGGCCTAGTATTCCAAGAACCTAAAAGAGGATCTATGGGTAGGCAGGATGGTTATAGGCCTAGTTGCTCCCCATTCTAACGAGGTGAGCCAGACAAGTTACAATGTATATAAACAATATAAGCATCAATAAAAATCAGTATTGCTGTTGCTTTACTTCCACCCACCAATCTTGTGCAAACATGACTGGTAATTCAAGTAACATGAAACATACAGGGAAAAAATTCTGGGAAACATGGTTCGTTGTGAGTTGACACATTTCAAAGCCACCACACTTAACTGCTGCTTGTTGTTCATTGTAAGGCTCTTGGTAGGGATGGGAGGGGGATTCCTGTCCCTCCCTTAAGGATAGGCAGTTTATACTTCTTTCCTTTCCTGAAGGCAGTTGCCTTTGCCTGAAATGGACATGAGGGTTTCCTGCCTCTCTTAAAGCTAGTGGACCTTTGCTGAGGCTCTTTTTAACTAGGGCTTCCCCAGTGGCTTAAGACTTTTGCTTCCCATGAGAGAAGGGCCTGAAAAGTGACTGGAGTTTCCTTTTTAAGTCTTACCCAGACAGGGACTCTCTCAGGCTTCCTGTTGTTTTCAGTGTTTCTTATGAGTACTTGGGGGCGGCTCATGGAAAAGAGCTGGTGACTGAATGTAGATTCTCTCTGTGCCTAGGATCCTAGAGATTCTAAACTGTGTCTCTAGCCCACATTTGGCCTTTAAACATTCATTTGAGTTTTTACTGTTTTCTTCTTACACATTTTGATTGCAGTCACTTCTTTGTCCTGTTCTTTGTCAAAGGTAAAACAGTTCTGTGTTCTTTCTCTCCTCAGAGTTTGTTACACGTTAATTTTCAGTTCTTCTGGTATCTGGCAAGATATCTTGGGAGCCAAAGAAGAAGATTATGTCAAGGAGACAGCATTTACCTATGACAGCTAATGCTATGAGGTTATGAAAAATGTGCCTTGAAAGAGACCATTGAATTTACTGATACTCCACGGTTTCTGAGAATAAAACCAATGAATAGGAGGGGGCAAAACAGACAGTTCAGGAAAAGGAAGACCTGACAATGAGCTAGAGATGGCAGCGTTTGTAGTTGACTAGGAAGTTTGGCCTTAAAGAGAAGTTGCTCAAAGGGGCAGTAGAGTCAAGTAAAGTGAAAAGTTTTGTTAAAGTGCTGTTCCGTCTCTGTTTCTCAGTATCAGTAGCCTTATTCTTTTCTCTTAACCAGTTGAAGTTACCCCAACTCCTTAATGAAGTCATTTTTTAAAAATCATTTTCTCTCGGGACTTCCCTGGTGGTCCAGTGGTTAGACTCCACACTCCCAGTGCAGGGGGCACGGATTTGATCCCTGGTCGGAGAACTAAGATCCCACGTGCTGCACGGTGCGGCCTAAAAACAAAAACAAACAAAAAAATCATTTTCTCTCTTTTCAGACAATATTAACTCAGAACAATCCCATGTGTACATAGGGAGAGAACGAATCTTAAGTGTCTATAGTAGATCAGTCACATCTATGAGTTTTGCATATGCTACTTAATTTATTCCAGACAGTAAGCCTGTAAAGTTGATGGTATTATTCCCATCAAATATAAAATTTTTGCAAATGTAAAACTAAGGCCCTGAGATGTTAAGTTTTGCCCAGTGTATGTGTAGTATGTTCCAAGTTAGATTTAAGCCTAACGTTTCTTGTCCCAAGCATCTCAGTCTAATAACGGAGATAGGTACTTGAATAAATAAGTTATGAAGCTGTTTCATAAGTTACAGAGCCATTAAAAATGAGCAGTATGTCTATATTTATTGCCAGTGAAAGATGTTCACCTTGTATTATTGAGTGAAAACACATTGAAGAACAGAATCAGTATTATGAGCCTGTTCATTTATTCACTGATTCAGGAATGTATATTGAGTGCCTGCTTTGTCTTAGGCACTGTTCTAGGCACTTAGGATACTTGAGTGAACAAAAGAGGGTTTTTTTTATGGAGCTTACAACCTATTAATATAGAACAGAATGTAAAAGAGACGGAATTAAATGAGGCAGCTTGGGCTGCAAGAAAGACTTGGAGAGAAAGCCTCAGTGATAGGTAAATTCATCCATAACAAATGTGTAATTATTGAGAGACAGTTCTCCATGTCTCTTTTGTATTTCTGCACATCTTGTGAGCAGAGGCACTGGCTGCTTTGTTCTGGACTCTCTTTTCAGGGAACAGTCTTGGGAGACACAATATCTCCCTGTGGAGCAGAGGGCAGATTTATTTATTGTCCAGAATAATAAAGATAATGTTTTCCTTTGGGACAGAGGTTAGGCAGATTTGCTTGATATAAGATTTGTGTTCCTTCAGTTCAGGGTTCCCCAGCTGTGATTCAAACCCATTGCATGTGCAGTATCCCCCCAGACCCCTCTGCATTGCCCTGTGGGAACTGGGGGACACGGGGAACCAATGTGAATCTGAAGCTCATTCTCCTTGGGGAGTAGAATCCTTTGCCTGTGACTCAGAAGTCCTGTGTCTTCTGCTAGCATCCATGAAATGGTGGCAGGTAACTTGTTAGCTTGCAAGTAGGCCAGACTCATCACAGTTCTTGATAATAGGCATGAGTTTATTTTTATTTTAATTTGAGAGGACTCAGTTTTTTTTTTTCTTTTAACTTATAGTTCTTATTTTTATCCTAGCTTTCAGCTCCTATTTCTTGGTGTAGTGCATATAATTACCAAAAGGGTAGAGGAGGTTTATACTAGGTTGTTCTAGAAGCCCATTTTATGGAATGTGTGGGCAATACACTTTTTAAAAAAAATTAATTTATGTATTTATTTATTTTTGGCTGTGTTGGGTCTTCGTCACTGCATGCAGGCTTTTCTCTAGTTGTGGTGAGCGGGGGCTGCTCTTCGTTGTGGTGAGCGGGCTTCTCGTTGCGGTGGTTTCTCTTGTTGCGGAGCATGGGCTCTAGGCACGCGGGTTTCAGTAGTTGTGGCACGCGGGCTTCAGTAGTTGTGGCTCACGGGCTCTAGAGCTCAGACTCAGTAGTTGTGGCACACGGGCTTAGTTGCTCCGCGGCATGTGGGATCTTCCCGGACCAGGGCTCGAACCCGTGTCCCCTGCATTGGCAGGCGGATTCTTAACCACTGCGCCACCAGGGAAGCCCAATACAATCATTTTGATCTCCTAAGTCACATATAAAAATATCATTTAGGAGCTGTCTTGTCTCTGTTGTGTCTCAGTGCATGTTTTTATGTACAGGTTCACATGTAAGAATTCTTGCTCAAATTACTCACTTTGTCTTCTATTCCCATGTTGCACTACCATTTTCTCTAGTTGGAAATGGCTAGAGCCATGTTTTCAAGCCCAGATTTTAAAAATTTGGAAAAAATTTTTTAATACTTTTTTCTTAGCATTTTAATGAATTTTAATTATTGTCATGTTGTTAATTTGAATACTTTTTTCCTTAACTCTTAATTTATAACTCAGTAGGATTACCACACCTGCTGATGGCCAAAAAGAAAAGATTTAAAAAAATGTTTTCTGTTTACTAGTTAGCATCTTTTTAAAACTGAAAATCAGATTCGAAAAGTTAATTATATAAAAGTATAACCTAATTCATGAAAATACTTTGCTGAATTTCTGCAGGTTGTTTTATTCCAATAAGTTTAGGAACCATACCCCACCCCAACACACACAAAATCTTTAACCCACATGTTCATCAATTATCTAGCCATCTTACCAGTTACAGGCGAGAACAGAGAAAACAGTCTGGCTTCAAGAAGATCTTGCTCTTTACGCTGAATGCAAGAAAACATAATAGAGTCCCTTGTGACTGTATATAGAGAGCATAGTCAAATTTAATTTTGAAATCTCATCAGCCTGATTACTTAGCTAATTACTGTTCTTTGTCATATATTCGGCTTCCTTTCATTACAGCTTCTGAATAAACATGAAGCTTTTTGGTCCATTTTTGGTAAAGATGATTCATTTCTTAAAGAAACATAATTTCTCCTTTTCAAAGGAGGAATTTATTATATTTTTGAAGTATTATAACTTTTCTGCTATTGATGGATATTTAGGCTGATTTAATTTTTTTGCTGTCACATTTCATCACTGTGAAATGAACTTTTAAGTATTTTAGCATTTCTGAAATTGAGATGTGTTTAAAAATAGGTGGCATCTTCTAAAACACTGTTTACCACCCTTTAAAATTGAAAACCTTATTCCCCACCTCCAGTCTTCTCTTATCCCTTTCTCTGCTTTATTTTTCCATATAGCGTTTTTACCAAGTCACATATTGTTTATTGTCTTTCATTAAGCTAACTAGAGTCAGGGATCTTTTTCTCTTTTATTTTACCATTGTATCCCTGGCTCCTAGAACACGACCTGGAATGGAGTAAGTACACAGTATATTTGTTGAATGAATGGAACATTTGAGTGTTTATTGTGGTTCCAGATACTGTGCTAAGCCCTTTCTCTTGTTGAATCACTTAATAACCACGTGAGGTAGGTAGGTACTCTAATGAGGAAACTAGGGCTAAGGAGGAGTTAATTTGCCCAGTGTCACTCAGCCTATAAATGGAGGAGTTAAAAGTAGAGCTTGACTCTACCTCATGACAGTTCCTAGGCTCTTAACAGTGTTACACTTCTCTAAGCAATAAATTGTATGATTTATTTAGTTCTTTCTTTTTAAACAGGAAGAAGAGAATTTATCCAAAGATTAAAACTTGAAGCAACCCTGAATGTGCATGATGGCTGTGTAAGTAATAGTTAATTCTCAACTATGAAGGACTTTAATACTAAGTGTTCAGATGTTTGAGGAACTGCCCCAGTCCTCCCAAAAGAGATTGGACTAAGTATAAGAAAATGGGAGAATTAAGTTTTACATTAAAACGTAAAAGTATACTTTGAATTTAGGAAAGTGTATGGGAGATATTTTAAAGAATGATGAGCTTTCTAACATTATCAAAAGATTTTCATCTCTTTCACTCTATTGGTACTGCTTTTGTGACAGTCACTGGTGATCTTCATGTCTCCAAATCTAGCGGTCACTTCTCAGAAACTTTAGACATTGGTTGAATACATTTTCTTTTTTGAAATATTTATTCTCTTGGATTCTGCTAACACCACACTCTCTTGGTTTTCTTTCTGTCTCATTGACTTGTTGCATCTTCTCCGTCTTCTTCCCTGACTCCTCCACTTCTCCACCTTCAAATGTTGGATGTACCAACATTCTATCTTGGTTCCTCCCACCCTGTTTTCTCTTCACTTTTCTAAGTGATTTTGTTTAGTCCCATGGCTGAAAAACATGACTTCCAACTTTCCACTTCTTCCCAGAACTCCAGATTTATATATATAACTCTCTAGTTAACATTCCCAGTTGCATGTCTAATAGCACCCCAAATTTAACAGAGTCAAAACAAAATCCTTGGAAGGTTTTGTTAGGAAAACTTCAGACATTGGACTTCCCTGGTGGCGCAGTGATTAAGAATCCGCCTGCCAATGCAAGGGACATGGGATCAAGCCGTTGTCTGGGAAGATCCCACATGCCACGGAGCAACTAAACCCGTGTGCCACAACTACTGAGCCTGTGCTCTAGACCCCGCGAGCCACAACTACTGAGCTCGCGTGCCACAACTACTGAAGCCCATGTGCCTAAAGCCCGTGCTCCGCAACAAGAGAAGGCACCGCAATGAGAAGCCCACGTGCAGCAACGAAGACCAAATGCAGCCAAAAATAAATGAGTGAATGAATAAATAAATAAATTTACTTATTTATTTATTTATTAATTAAAAAAAAAACTTCAATCATGCTTTTCATATACTCAGGACCTGGATTTAGCAGTTAATCAAGATTTTGGCACATTTTCTTTTTCCATTTCATTTTTTTTCTCCTCTTTGCTGAAGTATTTTAAAGCAAATCTCAGATGTGAAATCATTTCACCTCTGTATGTAAGCTAAAAGTAATGGACATTTTTTTATGTAAGCAAAATGGCATTATATAATTTAACAAGATAGTATATTTTTGGTATCATCTAATACACAGTCCATAATCAAATTTCCCCCATTGTTTAAAAATCTCTCTCTTTTTTTTTTAAACATTCTTATTGGAGTGTAATTGTTTTACAATGTTGTGTTAGTTTCTGCTGTACAAAACAGTGAATCAGCTATATGCATACATATATCCCCATATCCCCTCCCTCGTGAACCTCCCTCCCACCCTCCCTATCCCACCGCTCTAGGTCATTGCAAAGCACCGAGCTGATTTCCCTGTGCTATGCAGCAGCTTCCCACTAGCCATCCATTTCACATTTGGTAGTGTATATATGTCAGTGCTACTCTCTCACTTCGTCCCAGCTTTCCCTTCCCCCTCTTCGTCCTCAAGTCTGTTCTCTATGTTTGCGTCTTTATTCCTGTCCTCCCACTAGGTTTTAGATCGCTTATATGTGTGTTAGCATATGGTATTTGCTTTTCTCTTTCTGACTTACTTCACTCTGTATGACAGGCTCTAGGTCTGGCCACCTTATTACAAATAACTCAATTTTGTTCCTTTTTATGGCTGAGTAATATTCCATTGTATATAGGTCCACGTCTTCTTTATCCATTCATCTGTCAGTGGACATTTAGCTTGCTTCCATGTCTTGGCTATTGTAAATAGTGCTGCAGTGAACTTTGTGGTACATGACTCTTTTTGAATTATGGTTTTCTCAGGGTATATACCCAGTAGTGGGATTGCTGGGTCATATGGTAATTCTATTTTCAGTGTTTTAAGGAACCTCCATACTGTTCTCCATAGTGGCTATATCAATTTACATTCCCACCAACAGTGCAGGAGGGTTCCCTTTTCTCCACACCCTCTCCAGCATTTATTGTTTGTATATTTCTTGATGATGGCCATTCTGACTGGTGTGAGGTGATACCTCATTGTGGTTTTGATTTGCATTTCTCTAATAATTAGTGATGTTGAGCAGCTTTTCATGTGCTTCTTGGCCATCTGTATGTCTTCTTTGGAGAAATGTCTATTTAGGTCTTCTGCCCATTTTTGGATCGGGTTGTTTGTTTCTTTAATATTGAGCTGCATGAGCTGTTGGAGATTAATCCTTTGTCCGTTGATTCGTTTGCAAATATTTTCTCCCATTCTGAGGTCTGTCTTTTCGTCTTGTTTATGGTTTCCTTTGCTGTGCAAAAGCTTTGAAGGTTCATTAGGTCCCATTTGCTTATTTTTGATTTTATTTCCGTTAATCTAGGAGGTGGGTCAAAAAGGATCTTGCTGTGATTCATGTCATAGAGTGTTCTGCCTATGTTTTCCTCTAAGAGTTTTATAGTGTCTGGTCTTACATTTAGGTCTTTAATCCATTTTGAGTTTATTTTTGTGTATGGTGTTAGGAAGTGTTCTAATTTCATTCTTTTACCTGTAGCTGTCCGGTTTTCCCAGCACCACTTATTGAAGAAGCTGTCTTTTCTCCGTTGTATATTCTTGCCTCCTTTGTGAAAGGTAAGGTGACCATATGTGTGTGGGTTTATCTCTGGGCTTTCTATCCTATTCCATTGATTGATATACTGTTTTTGTGCCAGTACCATACTGTCTTGATTACTGTAGCTTTGTAGTATAGTCTGAGGCCAGGGAGCCTGATTCCTCCAGCTCTGTTTTCTTTCTCAAGATTGCTTTGGCTATTTGGGGTCTTTTGTATTTCCATACAAATTGTAAAATTTTTTGTTCTAGTTCAGTGAAGAATGCCATTGGTAGTTTGATAGGGGTTGCACTGAATCTATAGATTGCTTTGAGTAATATAGTCATTTTCACAATATTGATTCTTCTAATCCAAGAACATGGTATATCTTTCCATCTGTTTGTATCGTCTTTAATGTCTTTCATCAGTGTCTTATAGATTTCAGCGTACAGGTCTTTTGCCTCCTTAGGTAGATTATTCCTAGGTATTTTATTCTTTTTGTTGCAGTGGTAAATGGGATTGTTTCCATAATTTCTGTTTCTGATTTTTCGTTTTTAGTGTGTAGGAATGGAACAGATTTCTGTGCATTAGTTTTCTATCCTGCTACTTTACCAAATTCATTGATCAGCTCTAGTAGTTTTCTGGTGTCATCTTTAGGATTTTCTATGTGTAGATCATGTCATCTGCAAATAGTGACACTTTTTCTACTTTTCCAATTTGGATTCCTTTTATTTCTTTTTCTTCTCTGACTGCCATGGCTAATACTTCCAAAACTATGTTGAATAATAGTGGTGAAAGTGGGCAACCTTGTCTTACTCCTGATCTTAGAGGAAACTCTTTCAGTTTTTCACCATTGAGAATGATGTTGGCTGTGAGTTTGTCATATATGGCTTTTATTATGTTGAGGTATGTTCCCTCTATGCCCACTTTCTGGAGAGTTTTTATCATAAATGGGTGTTGAATTTTGTCGAAAGCTTTGTCTGCATCGATTGAGATGATCATATGGTTTTTCTCCTTCAATTTGTTAATATGGTGTACCACGTTGATTGTTTTGCATATAGTGAAGAATCCTTGCATTCCTGGGATAAACCCCACTTGATCATGGTGTATGATCCTTTTAATGTGCTGTTGGATTCTGTTTGCTAGTATTTTGTTGAGGATTTTTGCATCTATGTTCGTCAGTGATATTGGCCTGTAATTTTCTTTTTCTGTGATATCTTTGTCTGGTTTTGGTATCAGGGTGATGGTGGCCTCATAGAATGAGTTTGAGAGTGTTCCTCCCTCTGCTGTATTTTGGAAGAGTTTTAGAAAGGTAGGTGTTTGCTCTTCTCTAAATGTTTGTTAGAATTTGCCTGTGAAGCCGTGTGGCCCTGGGCTTTTTGTTTGTTGGAAGATTTTAAATCACAGTTTCAATTTCAGTGCTTGTGAATGGTCTGTTCATATTTTCTAGTCCTTCCTGGTTTAGTCTTGGAAGATTGTACTTTTCTAAGAATTTGTCCATTTCTTCCATGTTGTCCATTTTATTGGCATATAGTTGCTTTTAGTAATCTCTCATGCTCCTTTGTATTTCTGCAGTGTCAGTTGTTACTTCTCCTTTTTCATTTCTAATTCTGTTGATTTGAGTCTTCTCCCTTTTTTCCTGATGAGTCTAATGGTTTATCAATTTTGTTTATCTTCTCAAAGAACCAGCTTTTAGTTTTATTGATCTTTGCTATTGTTTCCTTCATTTCTTTTTCATTTATTTCTGATCTGATCTTTATGATTTCTTTCCTTTTGCTAACTTTGGGGTTTTTTTTGTTCTTGTTTCTCTGATTGCTTTAGGTGTAAGGTTAGGTTTTTTATTTGAGATTTTTCCTGTTTTTTGAGGTAGGATTGTATTCCTATAAACTTCCCTCTTAGAACTGCTTTTGCTGTATCCCATAGGTTTTTTTTTTTTTTTAATTATTTATTTATTTATTTATTTATGGCTGTGTTGGGTCTTCGTTTCTGTGCGAGGGCTTTCTCTAGTTGTGGCAAGTGGGGGCCACTCTTCATCGCGGTGCGCGGGCCTCTCACTATCGCAGGCTCTCCTGTTGCGGAGCACAGGCTGCAGACGCGCAGGCTCAGTAGCTGTGGCTCACGGGCCTAGTTGCTCCGTGGCATGTGGGATCTTCCCAGACCAGGGCTCGAACCCGTGTCCCCTGCATTGGCAGGCAAATTCTCAACCACTGCGCCACCAGGGAAGCCCATTCCATAGGTTTTAGGTCGTTGTATTTTCATTGTCATTTGTTTCTAGGTATTTATTTGATTTCTTCTTTGATTTCTTCTGTGATCTCTTAGTTGTTTAGTAGCATATTGTTTAGCCTCCATATGTTTTTATTTTTTACAGTTTTTTTCCTGTAATTGATATCTAGTCTCATAGTGTTGTGGTCCAAAAAGGTACTTGATTGGCAGGCAGATTCTTAACCACTGCACCACCAGGGAAGTCCCCGGAATCTGTATTCTAATCAACACTTTAGGTGATTTTAATCTAGGTGATCTGTGGATCATACTTTGGAAAACAGTGCTATAGCTACTAATTGAAAACATGAGACTAGAAAGAGCACATGGAAAGAAATTGCAAACTGAGAAGAGGGTCTAGGCCTTAACTCTAAGGATTCAAACATTTAAAACTTAAGCAAAGGGCTTCCCTGGTGGCGCAGTGGTTGAGAATCTGCCTGCCAATGCAGGGGACACGGGTTCGAGCCCTGGTCTGGGAAGATCCCACATGCCGCGGAGCAACTAGGCCCATGAGCCACAATTACTGAGCCTGCGCGTCTGGAGCCTGTGCCCCGCAACAAGAGAAGGCGCGATAATGAGAGGCCCGCGCACCGCGATGAAGAGTGGCCCCCAGTTGCTGCAACTAGAGAAAGCCCTCGCACAGAAACGAAGACCCAACACAGCCATAAATAAATAAATAAATAAATAAAACCCAAAAGTTAAAAAATAAATAAATAAATAAAGAGTGGTCTTTAAAAAAAAAAAAAAAAACTTAAGCAAAGAGGGGAAAAGTGTCTATATAGTCCTATCCTCCAAAATGTTATCTTTTTCCTGTTCACAGTTGTGGTATTATAATTATGCTGTAAATACACTTTAGGTATCAATATATGTTATTTATTTTAAACCTTAGCACCACTCTTGAGGTTCCCCTGATGTTCATGGTTAAAAATGGATCATAACAAAAAGAAATAGACATGTACTGCACTCCCTTATTCTGTTCTTATCCTCCTTAAGCAGCCTCTTTTAATCGTGTTTTATTTCAGATCTTCTGGTAATTTCTTTCATTTCTGTGTGATAGTGTTATGTTGGTCTTCCTTGAGGTGTCAACTTTGGCTGTTGTCCATTGATTTCCTGCTATGATAGAAGAGGAATTAACTAATTTATGCAATTTTCTAAGATGTAGGCTTCTCAAAAATTTTGTTACTCTTCTCAGTCTCTCCAGCTGTCACTTTAATTTTAAACAACATACTTAAGCGTCTTTTTGTTTTTCTGTCATTCATAAACAGTATTTCTTGAATCCCCATTGTGTAAAATATATTTAAGGCTTTCACCCTTCTTCCACCTTCCTATCTCTATTTCACACCTTTTTCAGCTATATATGCTTTTGTATTGTCAGTGTTGATTTCATTTGCCTCCTATTCTATAGCCATTGTTATTTTCTGAAATTTGTCAATGTATTTATTCTAAAAGTCAAAATTCAGTAAACAGTGTTAATGTCTTATATGTATATGTCTTAGTTTTCGTTAAGCTCTTCACAATAAGGAGAGAATAGGAAGAAAATTATATAATATATCATCTGTTTTATAGATGAGCACACTCAGCTGCTCAAAACTCTCTAATGGGTTTCTGGCTTACGTATAGTAAGTCCAAAGGCCTTATTGCTTCAGAGACCCTACATGATTTGGCACTTGCCTTCTTTTCCATTTCATCCCTTGCTGTATTCTGCGTTATACATATTTGTTTTAGTCATACTCATCTTTTTGCTGTTTCTTTAAATGCACCTAGTTCACCTCTGTCTTACGTATTTTGTTTTTTGCCTAGCACTTTCTTCCTCACATATCTTTGAAGCTTACCTCCTCATTTCATTTAGCTCTAACTGTTAACCTATCAGAGACGCTTTTCCTGACCACCCTAATAGCTCCCCACTCCTCATCAGTATCTTTCTCTTTCTTCTGTTTCTTTTCATCATAGTACTGACATTATAATTATACATTTATTTATTTGTTCATAGTCTGCACACCTGCCTCCCTCTACTCTAGCACTCTGGACACCAAATATATCTTCATAAATTTATTTTCTTCGTCTAGTGTCGAGAGGAGTGCCTACCACATATTTGGCACTTATGAAGTGTTTATTGAAGAGACAAAGCATGTGTTATGTGTTGGATTTTATGTCTTTCTTTAAGGACCTAAGGTCAAGTCTTTCTCCTTACTCAAAGGAGAATTTTCTAGTGTTAATTTCAGATGGATTCTTGCATAATGTATAACTGCCTTTGTGGTATTCTGAAGTTTTTACAAGCTGTGGATTCTGTATCTTTCCAGTTTTGAATTTACTTCCAGGTTTTACTGAGTATTTTCTCACATATTTTTCTAAGGATGAGTGGAACATAAATTTTTCTTACAAGCTTAAAGATATCCTTTCTGCTTGCATACTAAAAAAATTTTTGTCCTTATTTTTATTTTGCATTTTTTAAAACAGGTGATGCCTTCTCATGGTACAAAAATAAACTATATAAAAAAATACACATTGAGGGACTTCCCTGGTGGTCCAGGGGTTAAGAATCCACCTTCCGATGCACAGGACACGGGTTCGATCCCTGTTCGGGGGACTAAGATCCCATATGCCATGGGGCAACTAAGCCCATGTGCCACAACTACTGAGCCCACGTGCTCTAGAGCCCGTGTGCTACAACTAGAGAGCCTGTGTGCTGCAACTACTGATCCCACGTGCCACAACTAGAGAGTCTGTGCACCGCAACTACTGAGCCTGCGTGCTCTAGAGCCTGCATGCCACAACTAGAGAGAAGCCTGTGCACCGCAATGAAAGATCCTGCATGCTACAATGAAGATCTCGCGTTCCGCAACTAAGACCCAACACAGCCAAAATAAATACAATAAATTAACAACAAAAAAGTATACATTGAGAAGTGTGGCTCTCACTCCTGTTTCTGTCTTCCCCATTTTTTTCTGTTCCCTAAAACACATAACCACTCGTTTTAGTTTCATGGGTATCCTTCTACTCTATTTTTTTCTCATCTTTATTGAGATATAATTTACATATATAAATGTGTAAGTTTAATGTGTAAAATGTAATGATTTGATACACATGTATTGCAAAATGATTACCACAATAAGCTTAGTTAACACATTTATCACTTTACATAATTTCCATTTTGTTGTTGTTGTGGTGGTGGTGGTGGTGGTGGTGAGAACATTTAATATTTACTTTCTTAGCATCTTTCAAGTATACAGCACAGTATTGTTACCTGTAAACACCAAGCTGTACATTAGATCCCAGAACTTACTCACCTTATAACTGGTAGTTTATACTTTTTGAACATCTCATTTCCTCTACCTTCCAGCCTCTGGCAACCACCAGTCTACTCTCTGTTTCTATCAGTTGAGCGTGTTTAGATTCCACATATAAGTGATATCATACAGTATTTGTCATTCTTTATCTCACCCTCTCCACATTGTTGCAAACGTCAGGATTTCCTTCAATTTTATGGCTGAATAATATTCCATTGTGTGCATGGGTGTGTGTGTTTATCATATTTATCCATTCATCCATTGACAAACACCTAGGTTCTTTTCGTGTCTTGGGTGTTGTAAATAATGACACAATGAATATGGGGTGCTGCAGATATCTCTTCAAGATAGTATTTTAATTTCCTTCAAATATATACCCAAAATTGGGATTGCTGGATTATATGGTAGTTCTAGTTTAAATTTTTTGAGGAAACTCCATAGTGTTTCCCGTAGTTGCTGTATCAATTTCCCTTCCCACCAGTGGTGCACAAGGGTTCCCTTTTCTCCACGTCCTTACCAGCACTTCTTATCTCTTGTATTTTTGATAATAACCATTCTAATAGGTGTGAGATGATATCTCATTGTGTTTTGTTTTTGTTGTTGTTGTCCATGCTGTGCAGCTTGTGGGATTGAACCTGGGCCACAGCAGTGAAAGCACCAAGTCCTAACTACTGGACTTCCAGGGTCCTCCCTCATTTGTGGCTTTGATTTGCATTTTTCTGATGATTAGTGATGTTGAGCACTGTTTCATGTACTTTTTGGCCATTTGTATGTCTTCTTTGGAAAAATGTTTTTCAGGTCTTTGCCCATTTTTAAATTAGATTATTCGGAGTTTTTTTGCGATTGAGTTGTATGAGTTCCTTGTATATTTTGGTTGTTAATCCCTTATTAAATATAAGGTTTGCATATATTTTTCTCCTCTTCTGTAGGCTGCCTCTTAATTTTGTTGGTTGTTTCTGTTGCTGTACAGAGCTCTTAAGTTTGATGTAGTATCACTTTTTGATTTTTGCTTTTGTTATTTGTGTTTTTGGTGTCATGTCCAAAAAATCATTGCCAAGATCAAGGTCAGGGAGCTTTTCACTATGATTTTTTCTAGGAATTTTATCGCCTTCAAATCTCATCTTTAAGTCTTTAATCCACTTCAAGTTAATTTTATTTATTCTGCATGTGAACATCCAGTTTTCCCAACACCATTTAGTGAAGAAACTGTTCTTTCCCCATTGGGTAGTCTTTGCTCCTTTGTTGTAAATTGATTGACCATATATACATGGGTTATTTTCTGGGCTCTCTATTCTGTTTCATTGATCTGTGTGTCTATTTTTAAGCCAATACCATATTGTTTTGATTAACATAACTTTGTAGTATAGTTTGAAGTCAAGAAGTTTGATGCCTTCAGCTTTGTTTTTCTTTTTCAATATTGCTTAGGCTATTTGGGGTCTTTTGTTGTTCCATACAAATTTTTTTTTAAAAGATTTCTTTACTGAAAACTTTTACTGTGCTAACATGTGTTGTGAATCATCATAAGATACATTTAACATACAGCGTTTCCCATACTTAGTTTTCCCCAGGGCTCTTCCTTTGGTAAGCATCTCCTGGAAGTATGGTTGCTCACAACACACTTTTGGAAAAGCGAAATTAATCTCGCTGTCAGGGCAGGTGTTTCAGTTGATTGTTTTTACCCAAATGAAGGCTGTAGATTTTCTCCTGATGAGGTTCTCTGGTTAGGCTTTACCAGCTTGCCATAATGATTTCTATTTTATATGTATATATGTCAATCCCAATCTACCAGTTCATCCCACCACACCCCCCTGAACTTTCCCCCCTTGGTGTCCATATGTTTGTTCTCTACATCTGTGTCTCTATTTCTGCCTTGCAAGCAGGTTCACCTGTACTATTTTTCTAGATTCCACATATATGCATTAATATATATTTGTTTTTCTCTTTCTGACTTACTTCACTCTGTATGACAGTCTCTGGGTCCATCCATGCCTCTACAAATGACCCAATTTCGTTCTTTTTTATGGCTGAGTAATATTCCATTGTATATATGTATCACATCTTCTTTATCCATTCGTCTGTCGATGGGCATTTAGGTTGCCTCCATGACCTGGCTGTTGCAAATAGTGCTTCAGTGAACATTGGGGTGCATGTGACTTTTTGAAATATGATTTCCTCTGGGTACATGCCCAGTAGTGAGATTGCTAGGTCATATGGTAATTCTATTTTTAGTTTTTTAAGGAACCTCCATACTGTTCTCCATAGTGGCTATATCAATTTACGTTCCCACCAACAGTGCCGGAGGGCTCTCTTTTCTCCACACCCTCTCCAGCATTTGTTGTTTATAGATTTTCTGATGATGCCCATTCTAACTGGTGTGAGGTGATATCTCATTGTAGTTTTGATTTGCATTTCTCTAATAATTAGTGATACTGAGCAGCTTTTCATGTGCTTCTTGGCCATCTGTATGTCTTCTTTGGAGAAATGTCTATTTAGGTCTTCTGCCCATATTTTAATTGGGTTGTTTGTTTTTTTAATATTGAGCTGCATGAGCTTTTTATATATTTCGGAGATTAATCCTTTGTCCGTTGATTCTTTTGCAAATATTTTCTCCCATTCTGAGGGTTGTGTTTTTGTCTTGTTTATAGTTTTCCTTTGCTGTGCAAAAGTTTTTAAGTTTCATTAGGTCCCATTTATTTTTATTTTTATTTCCATTACTCTAGGAGGTGGGTCGAAAAAGATCTTGCTGTGATTTATGTCAAAGAGAGTTCCTCCATTGTTTTCCTCTAAGAGTTTTATAGTGTCTGGTCTTACATTTAGGTCTTTAATCCATTTTGAGTTTTTTTTTGTATATGGTGTTAGGGAGTGTTCTGATTTCATTCTTTTACATATAGCTGTCCAGTTTTCCCAGCACCACTTACTGAAGAGACTGTCTTTTCTCCACTGTACATCCTTGCCTCCTTTTTCACAGATTAGTTGACCAGAGGTGTGTGGGTTTATCTCTGGGCTTTCTGTCCTGTTCCATTGATCTATATTTCTGTTTTTGTGTCAGTGCCATATTGTCTTGATTACTGTAGCTTTGTAGTATAGTATGAGGTGAGGGAGTATGATTCCTCCAGTTTTTTCCCCTCAAGATTGCTTTGGCTATTCAGGGTCTTTTGTGTCTCCATACAAATTTTAAGATTTTTTGTTCTAGTTCTGTAAAAAAATGCCATTGGTAATTTGATAGGGATTGCATTGAATCTGTAGCTTGCTTTGAGTAATATAGTCATTTTCACAATATTGATTCTTCCAATCCAAGAACATGGTATATCTCTCCATCTGTTTGTGTCATCTTTGATTTCTTCCATCAGTGTCTGATAGTTTTCTGAGTACAGGTCTTGTACCTCCTTAGGTAGGTTTATTCCTAGGTATTTTATTCTTTTTGTGGCAGTGGTGAATGGGAGTGTTTCATTAATTTCTGTTTCAGATCTTTTGTTGTTAACGTATAGGAATGCAAGAGATTTCTGTGCATTAGTTTTGTATCCTGAAACTTTACCAAATTCATTGATTAGCTCTAGTAGTTTTCTGGTGGCATCTTTAGGATTATCTATATATAGTATCATCTCATCTGCAAACAGTGACAGTCTTACTACTTCTTTTCCAATTTGCATTCCTTTTATTTCCTTTTCTTTAACTGCCGTGGCTAGGACTTTCAAAACCATGTTGAATAATACTGGCGAGAGTGAACATCCTTGTCTTCTTCCTGATCTTAGAGGAAGTGCTTTCAGTTTTTCACCGTTGAGAATGATGTTGGCTGTGGGTTTGTCATATATGGCCTTTATTATGTTGAGGTAGGTTCCCTCTATGCCCACTTTCTGGAGAGTTTTTATCATAAATGGGTGTTGAATTTTGTCAAAAGCTTTTTCTGCATCTTTTGAGATGATCATATGGTTTTTATTCTTCATTTTGTTAATATGGTGTATCACATTGATTGATTTGCATATATCAAAGAATCCTTGCATCCCTGGGATAAATCCCACTTGATCGTGGTGTATGATCCTTTTAATGTGTTTTTGGATTCTGTTTGCTAGTATTTTGTTGAGGATTCTTGCATCTGTGTTCATCAGTGATATTGGTCTGTAATTTTTTTTGTAGTATCTTTGTCTTGTTTTGGTATCAGGGTGATGGTGGCCTCATAGAATGAGTTTGGGAGTGTTCCTTCCTCTGCAGTTGTTTTGGAAGAGTTGAGAAGGATGAGTGTTAGCTCTTCTCTGAATGTTTGAGAGAATTCACCTGTTAAATCATCTGGTCCTGGACTTTTGTGTGTTTGAAGATTTTTCATCAGAGTTTCAGTTTCAGTGCTTGTGATTGATCAGTTCATATTTTCTATTTCTTCCTCGTTCAGTCTTGGAAGGCTATACCTTTCTAAGAATTCGTCTGTTTCTTCCAGGTTGTCCATTTTATTGGCATAGATTGCTTATAGTAGTCTCTTATGATGCTTCGTATTTCTGTGCTGTCTGTTGTAATTTCTCCCTTTTCATTTCTAATTTTATTGATTTGAGTCCAGTTAAAAGTTTATCAATTTTGTTTATCTTCTCAAAGAACCAGCTTTTAGGTTTATTGATCTTTGCTATTGTTTTCTTTGTTTCTATTTCATTTATTTCTGCTCTGATCTTTATGATTTCCTTCCTTCTACTAACTTTGGGTTTTGTTTGTTCTTCTTTCTCTGGTTCCTTTAAGTGTAAGGTTAGATTGTATATTTGAGATTTTTCTTGTTTCTCGAGGTAGGATTATATTGCTATAAAGTTCCCTCTTAGAACTGGTTTTGCTGCATCCCATAGGTTTTGGATCATTGTGTTTTCATTGTCATTTGTCTCTAGGTATTTTTTGATTTCCTCAGTGATCTCTTGGTTATTTAGTAACGTATTGTTTAGCCTCCATGAGTTTGTGTTTTTTACGTTTTTTTCCCTGTAATTTATTTCTAATCTCATAGTGTTGTGGTTTGAAAAGATGCTTGATATGATTTCAGTGTTCTTAATTTACCGAGACTTGATTTGTAACCCAAGATGTGATCTATCCTGGAGAATGGTCCACGTGCACTTGCGAAGGAAGTGTAATCTGCTTTTTTTGGATGGAATGTCCTATAAATATCAATTAAGTCCATCTGGCCTAATGTGTCATTTAAAGCTTGTGTTTCCTTATTTATTGTCATTTTGGATGACTTGTCCATTGGGAAAGTGGAGTGTTGAAGTCCCCTACTATTATTGTGTTACTGTCAGTTTCCCCTTTTATAGCTGTTAGTGTTTGACTTACATATTTAGGTGCTCCTCTGTTGGGTGCATAAATATTTACAATTGTTATATCTTCTTCTTGGATTGATCCCTTGATCATTATGCAGTGTCCTTCCTTGTCTCTTTTAGTAGTCTTTATTTTAAAGTCTATTTTTTCTTTTATGAGTATTGCTTTCTTTTGATTTCCATTTGGATGGAATATCTTTTTCCATCCCCTTACTTTCAGTCTGTGTGTATCCCTAGGTATGAAGTGGGTCTCTTGTACACAGCATATATATGGGTCTTGTGTTTGTATCCATTCAGGGAGCCTGTGTCTTTTGGTTGGAGCATTTAATCCATTCACATTTAAGGTAATTATCCATATGTATGTTCCTGTTACCATTTTCTTAATTGTTTTGGGTTTGTTTTTGTAGTTCCTTTTCTTCTCTTGTGTTTCCCACTTAGAGAAGTTCCTTTAGCATTTGTTGTAGAGCTGCTTTGGTGGTGCTGAATTCTCTTAGGTTTTGCTTGTTTGTAAAGCTTTTGATTTCTCTTTCGAATCTGAATGAGATCCTTGCTGGGTAGAGTAATCTTGGTTTTAGGTTCTTCCCTTTCATCACTTTAAATATATCTTGCCAGTCCCTTCTGACTTGTGGAGTTTCTGCTGAGAAATCAGCTGTTAATCTTATGGGAGTTGTATGTTATTTGTCATTTTTCCCTTGTTGCTTTTAATAATTTTTTTTGTCTTTAATTTTTGTCAGTTTGATTACTGTGTGTCTTGGTGTGTTTCTCCTTGGGTTTATCCTGCCTGGGACTCTCTGCACTTCCTGGACTTGGGTGGCTCTTTCCTTTCGAATGTTAGGGAAGTTTTCGACTATAACCTCTTGAAATATTTTCTCGGATCCTTTCTCTCTCTCTTCTCTTTCTGGGACCCCTATGTTGCGAATGTTGGTGTGTTTAATGTTGTCTCAGGGGTCTCTTAGACTGTCTTCATTTCTTTTCATTCTTTTTTCTTTATTCTCTTCTGTGGCAGTAAATTCTCCCATTCTGTCTTCCAGGTCACTTATCCATTCTTCTGCTTCAGTTATTCTACTATTGATTCCTTCTAGTGTATTTTTCATTTCAGTTATTGTAGTGTTCATCTCTGTTTGTTTGTTCTTTAATTCTTCTAGGTGTTTGTTCTTTAATTCTTCTGGGTCTTTGTTAAACATTTCTTGCATCTTCTCGATATTTGCCTCCATTATTTTTCTGAGGTCCTGGATCATTTTTACTATCATTATTCTGAATTCTTTTTCTGGAAGGTTGCCTATATCTACTTCATTTAGTTGTTTTTCTGGGGTTTTATCTTGTTCCTTTATGTGGTACATAGTCTTGTCACTTTTCATTTTGTGTATCTTACTGTGAATGTGGTTTTCATTCCACAGGCTGCAGGATTGTAGTTCTTCTTGCTCCTGCTCTCTGCCCTCTGGTGGATCAGGATATCCAAGAGGCTTGTGCAGGCTTCCTGCTGGGAGGGCCTGGTGGTGGGAAGAGCTTGGTGTTGCTCTGGTGGGCAGAGCTCAGTAAAACTTTAATCCACTTTTCTGCTGATGGGTGGTGCTCTGTTCCCTCCCTGTCGGTTGTTTGGCCTGAGGTGACCCAGCTCTTGAGCCTACCCAGCTCTTTGGTGGGGCTAATTGGGGATTCCGGGAGGGCTCATGCCAGGGAGTGCTTCCCAGAACTTCTGCTGCCAGTGTCCTTGTCCCTGTGGTAAGCCACAGCCACCCTGCTCCTATGCATATGTCCTCCAACACTAGCAGGTAGGTCTGGTTGTCTCCCGTGGGGTCACTTCTCCTTCCCCCTGGGTAATGATGCGCACACTGTTTTGTCTGTGCCCTCCAAGAGTGGAATCTATGTTTTACCCAGTTCTGTCGAAGTCCTGCAATCAAATCCCACTAGCTTTTAAAGTCTGATTCTCTGGGAATTCCTCCTACCATTGCCAGACCTCCAGGTTGGGGAGCCTGATGTGGGGCTGAGAACCTTCACTCCAGTGGGTGGACTTCTGAGGTATACTTGTTCTTCTGTTTGTGAATCACCCATCCAGCATTTATGGGATTTGACTTTATTGTGATTGCACCCCTACTACTGTCTCATTGGGTGTTCTCCTTTTTCTTTGGATGTTGGGTATCTTTTTATGATTTTCAGTGTCTTTCTGTGAATGATTGCCCAGCAGTCAGTTGTGATTCCGGTACTCTCTCAAGAGGGAGTTGTTCCATACAAACTTCAGGATTCCTATTTCTGTGAAAAATGCTATTGGAATTTTGATAGGGATTGCCGTAAATCTGTAGATGGCTTTTGGGTAGTGTAGTATAATATTAACTTTTTTCATACATGAACGTGTCTTCTATTTGTTTTTTTCTTCAGTGTTTCTCATCTTTTTTTTTTTTTTTTTTTTTTAAAGGAAGGATGGTGCTGCTAAGGTTGATAAACAGGTTATTCTATATCACAAGGTTTTATTTATTTATTTATTTATTTATTTTTAGCTGTGTTGGGTCTTCGTTTCTGTGCGAGGGCTCTCTCCAGTTGTGGCAAGTGGGGGCCACTCTTCATCGCGGTGCGCGGGCCTCTCACTATCGTGGCCTCTCTTGTTGCGGAGCACGGGCTCCAGACGCGCAGGCTCAGCAGCTGTGGCTCACGGGCCTAGTTGCTCCGCGGCATGTGGGATCCTCCCAGACCAGGGCTCGAACCCGTGTCCCCTGCATTGGCAGGCCGACTCTCAACCACTGCGCCACCAGGGAAGCCCCATCTCATCTTTGTCATATAGATTTCAGTGTATAGATCTTTCACCTCCCTGGTTAACTTTATTCCTGAGTATTTTATTGTTTTTGATACTGTTGTAAATGGGCTTGTTTTCTTTATTTCTTTTTCAGATGGTTCATTGTTAGTATACAGAAATGCAACTGGTTTTTGTTTTTTGATGATATATCTTGAAACTACTGAAATCATTTGTTAGTGCTAATAAATTTTTGGTGAAGTCTTCAGGATTTTCTATCAATATATATAAGATGAGGTCATCTGCAAACGAAGATAGTTTTACGTCTTCATTTCCAATTTAGATGCCTTTTATTTCTTTTTCCTGTCTAATTGTTCTGGCTGGGACTTCCAGTAGTATGTTGAATAAAAGTGATGAGAGTGGACATCCTTGTCTTGCTCCTGATCTTAGAGGAAAAGCTTTTTTCAACCTTTCACCCTTGAGTATGTTGTTAGCTGTGGACTTGTTACATATGGCCTTTTTTATGTTGAGGTGTAATCCTTCTATTCCTAGTTTGTTGAGAATTTTTATCATGAAAGATGTTGAATTTAGGTAAATGCTTTTTGTGCATCTATTGAGACAATCATGATTTTTTTTAATAGTTTTTATTTATTTATTTTTAATTTTTGGTTGCGTTGAGTCTTCGTTTCTGTGCGAGGGCTTTCTCTAGTTGCGGCAAGTGGGGGCCACTCTTCATCGCGGGGCACGGGCCTCTTGCTATTGTGGACTCTCTTGTTGCGGAGCACAGCCTCCAGACGCACAGGCTCAGTAATTGTGGCTCACGGGCCTAGTTGCTCTGCGGCATGTGGGATCTTCCCAAACTAGGGCTTGAACCTGTGTCCCCTGCATTGCCAGGCAGATTCTCAACCACTGCGCCACCAGGGAAGCCCCCGAGACAATCATGATTTTTATCTTTCATTCCATTAATGAGGTGTATTACAATTTTTGATTTCTTTATATTGAGCCATGCTTGCATTTCAGTGATAAATCCCAGTTGATTATGGTGTATGGGTCAATGATACTTAAAAAAAAATTTTTTTTTTTAAATTTTTTGTCTGCGCTGCGCAGCATGTGGGATCTTAGTTCCCTAACTAGGGATCGAAGCTGCACCGCCTGCATTGGAAGGGCAGAGTCTTAACCTCTAGACCACCAAGGAAGTCCTGATGTATGATACTTTTAATGTGATTTTGAATTTGATTTGCTAGTATTTTCTTGATAATTTTTGCCTCTATATTCATCAGAAATGTTGGCTTGTAGTTTTCTTTTCCTGTAGTATCCTTACCTGGCCTTGGTGTGAGGGTAATGCTTACCGCAGAAAATGAGTTTAATTCTTCTTGAAACATTTGGTAAACATTTAAGAGAAGCTATCTGGTCCTAGGCTTTTTTGTTGTTGTTACTGTTGGGAGGTGTTTTATTTAATAATCTCCTTGCTCATTATTGTTCTATTCAGATTTTCTTTTTTCATGATTCAGTCTTAGTCAGTTATATGTTCCTAGGAGTTTATTCTAGGTTGTCTAATTTGTGGGTGTATAATTGTTCATAGTAGTCTCTTATGACTCTTTATGTTTCTGTGGTATCAGTTGTAATGTCTTCTCTTTTATTTATAATTTTATAATCTTGTTAAGTCTAGCGAAAGGTTTGTCAATTTTGTTAATCTTTTCAAAAAACCAGCTTTTTATTTTTTTTGATCTTTCCTGTTATTTTCCTGTTCTCTATTTTATTCATTTCTGCTCTGATCTTTATCATCTTCTTTTTGCCAACTTTGGGCTTTGTTTCTCTTTTCTAGTTCCTCAATGTGTAAATTTAGGTGGTTTATTTGAGATCTTTCTTTTTTTCTTAATGTAGGCATTGATTGCTATGAACTTCCCACTGAGAACTGCTTTTGCTGCATCCCATGTGTCTTGTTTCCATTTTCACTTGTCTGAAGTTATTTTTTGATTTTTTTTCTTTGATGCTCTGGTTGTCCAGGAGTGTGTTATTTAATTTCCACATGTTTGTGAAATTTTCAGTTTTTCTCCTGTCAATTTCTGTTTTCATACCACTGTGGGCAGGAAAGATACTTGGTATGATTTCATTCTTTTAATGTTTGCTAACACTTGTTTTGTGATCTAACATGATTTATCCTGGAGAATGTTCTGTGTTCACTTGAGAAGAATGTTCTGCTGTTGTTGGATGGAATGTTCTGTATGTAGATTCATTTGATCTCAAGTTTAATACAAGTCTAATGTTTCCTTATTGATTTTCTGTTGGTATGATTTATCCATTGTTTAAAGTGGGGTGTTGAAGTTTGCTACTATTATACTGTTCTCTCTTTTTTCCTTCAGACCTGATATAGTTATTCTTTTTAATTTTAGACATTCTAATAAATATTTAGCAATAGCGATATGTGGTTTTAATTCCTTGTGCTATCTATTTTTACATACAGTCATCCCTCCATATCCACAGGTTCCACATCTGTGGATATCGAGGGTCGACTGTATTTCTCTATTTTATATAAGGTACTTGAGCATCTACAGACTTTGGCATTCGTCAGGGAGTCCTGAAACCCATCCTAATGGATACCAAGGGAATATGGTATTCATCTGTATCCCTCAAACTTCCTAAGCTTAATAGTTCCAGTCCCTTTTTTTAAGATTCTGTAGGATATTCTATATAAATAATCATGTCATCTGAGAATAAAGATAGGTTTACTTCTTTTCCTGTCCGGTTTCCTTTTATTTCTTTTTCTTGTCTTATTGTGCTGTCTAGTACCCTAGACAGTGTTGAACAGAAGTGGTGAGAGCAGACATCCGTCTTGTTCTGATCTTAGAGGGAAGGCATCCAGTCTTTCATTATGAAGTATGATGGTTTTTTAACAGATGTTCATTGTCCGGTTGAAAAAGTTCCATTCTGCTTTGCTGAGAGCTCTTTTTATGAATTGTTGTTGGATTTTTTTCAAATGTCTATTCTGCATTTATTGCAGTGATCATATGATTTTCTTTTTTAGTTTGTTAATATCATGGGTTACATTGATTAATATTTGAGTGTCAAACCATTCTTGCATCTTCCTTGAGTCATGATGTATTATCTATTCTCATATATTGTTTTATTCAATTTGCTAAAAGTCTGTTTTAGAGTTTTTGTGTGTACATTAAGGATATTGGTCCATAGTTTTCTTGTATCAATGATTTGGTAAGTATACTGTTCTTTTTAATTTTCTAAAAGACTTGGTAGAGAATTTTCATCTTTTATTTTTTAAAAATACTTGGCAAAATTCACCAGCAAAGCAGTCTGGGCCTGGAGTTTTCTTTGTTGAAAATTCTAACTACAGTTTGTTAATAAAAATGGACAATGTGTTGAATAAATTTTGTTTAGTATGTGTGTTTCAGGGATTTTGTTAACTCCCCAAGTTGTTGAATTTATTTGATAAAGTTGTCCACAGTGTTCTTTTATATGTTTAAATATTTGTAGAATGTGTAATGATGTCCCTGCTTTCATTCCTGATGTTGGTAATAAGTTCCCCCACCCCTTCTTTTTCTTGATTAGTCTGAGTAGAGGTTCATTAACTTTGTCTTTTCAACGCACCAGTTTCTGGTTTTATCAGTTTTCTGTGTTTTCCTGTTTTCTTTTTCATTGATTTCTGCTCTTATATTCATTATTTCCAGTCTTCTTTTGACTTTTGATTTCATTGGCCTTCTTGTTATACCTTTTTGAGTGGAAGTGGAAGTCATTGTTATGGGACCTTTATCCTTCTAATATAGGTGTTTTTGTGCTATAAATTTCCTTCTAAGCACTATGTTAGCTGCAACCCCAAAATTGAGATATGTTGTGCTTTTATTGTCATTCAGTTAAAAATACTTTGTAATTTATTTTGTGATTTCTTTTTTGACCATCTGCTATTTTATAGTTTTCAAATATTTCTTTGTGTTAATGATTTCTAATTTAATTCCATTTTGGACAGAGAACATATTTTATGGGACTTGAAGTCTTTTAAATATATTGAGATTTGTTTTATGGCTCATAGTAAATATCTTCTGTATTGGTAAAATATTTCATGTGTACTTAAAAAGAATGTATATTCTGCTGTTTTTGGTTGTTTCAGATGTGATAGTAAATCTGGTCCTAGTTACTCCACCTTGATTGAAAGTGGAAGTCAGTAATTCCTTCTTTTTTTAAAAATTTAGATATAGTTCACATTCCATAAAATTCATCTGTTTTAAGTGTTCAGTGCAGTGCCTTTTTACTATATTCATAAAGTTGTATAGCTGTCACTGCTATCTAATTCCAGTATATTTTCACCATCCAAGAGAAAGTCCATACCAATTATCAGTCACTCCCATTCCCCCTCCACCAAGCTCTTGGCAGTCGCTAATCTGCTTTCTGTCTCTGTTGATAAGCTTATTCTGTACTTTTTATGTAAATGAACCATATAATGTGTGGCCTTTCAGACTGGCTTTCACTTAGCGTACTTTTTTAAGGTTCATACATGTTGCAGCATGTATCATTATTTCTTTTTATGGCTGAATAATACTTCATTGTATGGATATTTTGTTATGAGCAAATGGGTTAGTCACATTTTGTTTATTCATTATTTGGTGAATATTTGAAATGCTTCCCTTTTTGGCTGTTATGAATAATGCAGCTATGAACTTGAGTGTAGAAGTTTTTCTGTGACATGTTTTCAGTTCTCTTGGGTATACATTTTGTTGTGGAATTGCTGGCTCTTAGGGTAACTCTGTTTCAGTTTTTGACCATACTGCCAAACTGCTTTCCAAATAGCTGTACTATGTTGCATTCCTACCAGAAATGTATCAAGGTTCTAATTTCTTGACATTCTCTCTAATCCTTCTTATATTCTATGTTTTCTTTTTCTTAAATTATTATAGCCATCTTAACGACTTGAAGTGGTAATTCATTGTGGCTTTAGTTTTCATGAAGATTGAGACCTGTGTTTCCTTCTAAGAGCTTTAAAGTTTTGGCTCTTACATTTAAATCTTTGATCATTTTCAGTTAATTTTTGTGTATGATGTGAAGTAGGGATCCAAATTCCTTCTTTTGCTTGTGTATATCCAGGTGTCCTAGCACCATTTGTTGAAACGATTATTCTTTCTCCATTGAATGGTCTTGGACCCCTTGTCAAGAATTACCTGACCATAAATTTATGGGTTATTTCTGGACTCAATTCCATTCCATTGATTGATATGTCTATGATCATGACAGTACCACACAGCCTTGGTTACTGCAGCTCTGTAGTAAGTTTTTCTAATTCCTTTTTAGGTGACTTGGTTTTATGTCTCTGGATATAAAATGGACTAATTAAAATAAATTTAAATAAAACTTAAGAAAGACTCATATTTCATTGTGAAGTTATAGAACATAGTGCTTGCCAAATGGCACTCAGTATGTATTTTCACTAAGTAAACTGGTAAATACTATTTACCATAGACATAACGTTATTAGTGATATAAATTTTGAACCATCAGCTAAGTGAAGATGGCATACTTATTTTACTTTCAGTCTGCTTAAATTTCTTTTTTGCTTTCTTTTTAGGTTAATACGATCTGTTGGAATGAGACTGGAGAATATATTTTATCTGGCTCAGATGACACCAAGTTAGTAATTAGTAATCCTTACAGCAGAAAGGTAAAGTGGTTTTAAAAATCTATAACTTAATGAGAGAAAAAAAAATCAAGAAGCTAGAAATCAAGAAATAGTGAATAATCATGGAGTGGGTATTTGTAAAGAATATCCTTATTTTTCTAAAGTTATATAATTTGGAAGTTATCACATGCAAGTTCCTTAGTTTCTTTAGGAAAACATTAGATTTCATTCAGCCTTTTGACTCTAGAAAATATAAATATGCTTCATTTTATGAATGTGGATAAAATTGCCAAAAGTGACATTATCTCAATAAGCCATTCTTTGGGGGAAAAATGTGATTTTTGTTCTTTTATGCTCACAGAACCTAATCTTCAGCCAAGCAGTTTAAGAAACTGAATTTTATCAGTTTACAAACAGTGGCTAGGTTCTAATGAAATGCTTCATAACATCCAATTCAGTAAACTGGGATATCATATTGAGTTTTAATTTGGATTATGTTCTGATTTTTATTGGCCCTTCTTCTGACTTTATATGTATAAGAGTAAGTATACAAATATTTTTATATGAGTGAGAATACTGTAGATTGGCAAACTGAAGTCATATTTAATATTAGCAATCTTACAGAATAAATTGTTCATGTATTTTTTGTTTTTCTACATTTAAATAGATAAGATATTTAAATAAATGTTTGTGGTTCTTCAGCCTAAAAAAAGGTTTGTATGGAGGCTATCCTTGATTAAAGGACAGGTCATAGTTTTATTTCAGAGATAGCTTTACTTAATCGTCCTAACTTAGCAGAGGGCAACTTGATGTTTCAGAATCCTGCTTGTCTTAGCTCTGCAATTACTCAGAGAACCTTCCTGGAATAATGTATATGTGGAATGCTTTTTGATCATCACTATTAGAATTTTAATGTTTACAGTATTTAAATCACTCATCTAGATACCAATGGAATATTTTTTTTGTTTTGAAAAGATGCAGAGCTTTACTCTTTAAAAAAAAAAAATTTATTTATTTATTTATTTATTTATTTGGCTGCATCAGGTCTTAGTTGCGGCACGCGGGATCTTTCGTTGTGGCGTGTGGCTCTTCATTGTGGTGCATGGGCTTCTCTAATTGCGGTGTGCAGGCTTCTCTTCAGTTGTGTACGGGCTCCAGAGCACGTGGGCTCAGTAGTTGTGGCGCATGGGCTCTCTAGTTGTGGCGCACAGGCTCTAGAGTGCATGGGCTCAGTAGTAGTGGCATGCAGGCTTAGTTATCCTGCAGCATGTGGGATCTTAGTTCCCCAACCAGGGATCGAACCCATGTTCTCTGCATTGGAAGGCAGATTCTTAACCACTGGACCACCAGGGAAGTCCCAGTGCTTTACTCTTTCTTATAAAAACTGTTGTAAAATACACATTACGTAAAATTAAGCATATTAACCGTTTTTAAGAGTTCAGTTCACCGACATTAAGTACATTCATATTGTTGTGATACCATCACCATCATCTAGCTGCAAAACTCTTCTCATCTTGCAAAACTGAAACTCTATACTCAGTAAGCAGTAACCCTTCATTCTTCCCTCCCCCAGCCCCTGATAACCACTGTTCTACTTCCTATCTCTATGAATTTGTCTACTCCAGGTACCTCATATAAGTGTTTATTTATATACAGTATTTGTCCTTTTGTGACTGGCTTATTTTACTTAGAATAAGGTCCTTAAGGTTCATCGATGTGCAGCATGTGTCAGTATTTCCTTTCTTTTTAAGGCTGACAAATATTCCATTGTATGTATAGATCACGTTTTGTTCAGCCTTTCATCTGTCAGTGAACACTTGGGTTATTTCCACCTTTTGGCTATTGTGAATAAAGCTGCTTTGAGCATAGCTGTACAAATATCTCTCCAAGTCCCTGCCTTCAGTTATTTTGTGAACATCCCCATTGGAATAATTTTTAAAAGATCTTGTTTTTCCTTTATTTGCTTATTTTAAAAAAATGATAATCACTTTGATGTATGGTTCCCAGTAGAATATGTATATTTGAAAAGTGATTACTCTTCTTTTTCAGTTTGAGAAATGATTAATCAGATAATACTTTAAAAGATTTTGAGTATAACAAGACTTTATAGTTTTCACGTAGTGGTTTTAATAGATCCAAATTTGCTGTCATATAGGAATATTTTTTGTTTTAAAACACTGATGATTCACTACATAGGAAAATAAAGTTTTTTGATCTTGAGTCAGATATTATCTGTTCCTATAGTTTTACTCTTTTTTTAAATCCTGTGAGTTCATGGAAAGATTAATTTATTGCATATAAAAGTTTTTTTTTTTAATTTTTATTTATTTATTTACTTATGGCTGAGTTTGGTCTTCATTTCTGTGCGAGGGCTTTCTCTAGTTGTGGCAAGCGGGGGCCGCTCTTCATCACGGTGCACGGGCCTCTCACTATCGCGGCCTCTCTTGTTGTGGAGCACAGGCTCCAGACGCTCAGGCTCAGTAATTGTGGCTCACGGGCCCAGTTGCTCCGCGGCATGTGGGATCTTCCCAGACCAGGGCTCGAACCCGTGTCCCCTGCATTGGCAGACAGATTCTCAACCACTGCGCCACCAGGGAAGCCCCCATATAAAAGTTTTGATACTTTTTAAAAATAGATTTAATTGTTCCTCATTAATGGCATCATGTCTTAGTTATATATATCGTAGATCTCAAATACATAAAAAAGAGAAGCTTCTTTTTTCAAAAATTACAGGCTAGTTTATTTGGACCAATCCTCCCACTGAAATCAACTCAAAAATGCTTGATTAAAAACTTTAAAAATTATCCTAAAAGTAAATAACTGTCTTGATAGTAAGGAATTATCAGTCCAAAATGGAAGGGAAAAAGTGAATCCAGAGAAGTGAGCGTGATAGCCACTTTTGCCCTGAAGATATTTGTCAGTCTTAGCATATCTAAACTTTAGCTTTGGTGGCCTTGAAGGTCAAGGTAAATAGAAACAAAGCTCAGGATCCCAGTCAAGTTTGGATTCCTGTAAGAGACTTTGCACAATATTCTGGGACCCCCAAAGGGCCTCCTCCTCAAGGTATAGATGAAACAGAAGGAAGTTAGCCCTCAGGTAGCCTTGGAGCATCTTCTGTAAAAGAAATCCTGAGTATATGCAAAATTTTTCTTGATTTGGCTTCATTCAGCTACCTTTAGTTCTCAGAGCATAAAATGTTGTTTGTTTCTTCTATGCTTTGCTTCTGCTTTTCTCTCTTTGTGGGATGTTCTGCTGTCCCATGCACCTCCTACCTACTTGGCAAGTTTAATTTCATCCTTCAAGCTTCGGCTCTTATCTGTGATATATCTCTAGTTTACCAAGGCAGATGCAGGCATTCCGTCCTTTATGTTCTCGTATTTTATGGATAACTCAATTATTATGTTTGTTTGCATGTTGCTCACCATTAGACTATAACTTCTTTGGGACAATGACCATTTCTTTTTCCTTTTTGTTTCCTCAACACTTAGTAAATTTCCTGTCATGTAGTAGGTGCCCAATAAATATTAGTAAAAGAAAGGCAAGAAGTTTCTGTATTCAATGCCTTAGACAAGGGTAGGCATGGGTTGGGGGAGGGGTGATTTTTACTAAGAGATTGAAGAGCTAGTATCTTCTATCTAGATACTCCTGGACCAAGCATGAAGTTTTGAAAGTGTTGTTTATAACATGATGCAGGAGGGAAGAGATACCTGCTTGGCCAGCTAGATTAGTCAGAGTAACCTGATGATCAGCAAAGTGATAGACATTACAGCTAGTTCACTTTCACATTTATTACTAATTGAAGTTAACAATATGTTTTGTTCATTTTAGATTAAGTTACTCTGCCAACTTACACCTCTGTAGGCCATTATTCTTAGATGTTTCCTGAAAAAGTATTATAATGCATTAATCCAAGGAAAGCACAAATAAGAAAATAAATCTAGCTTTCAAAAGTTGTAACTCTTTGCAGCTGCACATCTACTTTTTTTAAATCGACTTTACTGCTGTTTATCTCCAGTAGCGTTCATATCTGTATTGGTTGTATTCATTCCATTTCAACAATTAAAAACAAATTCCGACCTTTGGTGAAATTACTAACTGTATATAGATGAGTACTAGTTCTTCCAACAATTATCTATTAATAAATTAGGGAAAGAAGCAGTACAAAATGAAGTTAACATGATTATGCAGGGGTCAGGTAGTAGGTTTGATAGGCTAGATTAAGGAGTTTACTTTTTAGTGTAATTGAAATAGCTGATCACTAGAGTATTTTAAACATGGAAGTGATATGATTTGTCTTTTTAAAAGTTAGCTGTGGTTGCTTTTTGGAGAGTAGAGTTTGAGTAAGACCAGAAGCTAGGAGATAGGAGGCCATTGATGTAATCCAGAGACTGAGATGAAAATCTCTGAGATTGTAGTTGAGAACAGATGATGGTTGAGGCAGAGATAATGGCATTAAAGGTGGTGAGAAGTAATTTGAAATGTATCTTGGACATGGATTTGCTGGTGGATTTTATATAGTGGATGAGGGAAAGAGAAATGAAGGATGATTCCTTAGTTTTTGACTTGATCAACTGTGTGGGTGGATATTGATGTTATTAAGATGGGGAATACAAGAGAAAAAGGAGTAAGTTTGGAGAGAGACATCTGAAATCAAGAGATTTGTTCAGAGGGAAAGGTCTTCAGTTTTTTGCTAATTACTTTAATGGTTACTCTGATTACTTTAATAAAGAAATTTCTTTCAATTTTTGAGTGATATGTGATATGCCAATACACATGTTAATGTATTGAATGAGGTTCCTCCTTTTGTTTCTGGAGCTATACATAAACCTGTTGAATGGAGATAAATCAAATTGTTAAGAATAATGTCTGCTGAATGTGACTAAAGCAAAGTCAAAGGCCTATCAGACTAAGAAACTACGTACATTGTATGTAGTGACTTATATATACTTAGATACTTGGTAAACCATGCTGAAATATTTGGCAGCATTAAAGGCTATGATTCTATCTTGTTTAAAGGCTTTACATTAATTATTCTCTGTGTTATTTCTTGTACCTTAATTGACCAGATCTCAGTGTCTTATACTTGGAGAGAGGAATGAAAAATTTTAAAACATTTAACAGTTTTTATTCTCCATTGGCTTTGGTTGATGTAGGTGCAAATTCTCTCCCCTTTTTTCATTTGACCCTAATTAAATGTGCATTAATAAGACTTACAGTAGAGTACTGTATGGTACTCAGCAAATCCTTATTTTGTTCATGACCCTAGGTCTTAGATAAAATGAGGTGACTTAAATACTTAAAGTGGTCAAGGTAAGTAGCTGCTAATATTTATACCAGATCTGTGTTCTGATTTGCTGTTGTACTCTCAGTTATGAATTTGTCAGTGTTATACAGTAAATACTCACTTAAAACCAAACCAAAAATAAAGTTGAAATATCTTTTCCTGAATTTGTTTTTTAAGATTTTAAAACTGATGAAAAAGTTGAAAGAACAGTACAATGAACATCCACAAATAGATTGTTTAAAAAAGTATTTTAGAGTAAGTTGGAAGCATTATGCACTTCATTCATGAATACTTTGACATCTGTCTACTAAGAACAAGAACATTATCCTGTATAGCTATAATGCAGTTACCATGGTCAAGATATGTAATATTGAGTATAGAGTTGATCCTCATTACTTACAGATTCCATATTTGCAAATTCACCTACTCATTAAATTTATTTTTAACCCCAAAATCAATACTTCCAGTGTTTTCCTAGTCATTTATGGCCATGTACATGTACAGAGTGGCAAAAAATTTGAGTTGCCCAGCACATACATCAATACTCAAATTCCCAGGTGAGATCAAACAAAGTGACACTCAGACTTCATGTTTCAAATTGAATACTGTAAGCATACTGTATTGTATCCTTTTTGTGATATGTTTAGTGTCACAGGTTTTGCATTTTTGTGCTTTTTGTTAGTGATTTCAGTGTTTAAGTGGTCCCCAGGTATCGTGCTGAAGTACTATCTGGTATTCCTAAGTACAGGAAGCCTGGGATGTGCTTTATGGAGAAAATATGTTAGATAAGCTTCATTTAGGCATGAGTTATAGTGCTGTTGGCCGTAAGTTCAGTGTTAATGAATCAACAATATATATCAAATAAAGTGTCTTTAAACAGAAACACATGAAACAAAGTTACTTATTGATTAGTTGATGAAAATATTGTGACCAGAGCCTCACAGGAACCTAACCCTGTATTTCCGTAGGGGAAGTGATTCAGCACTTGCTGATTCAGTGTTTGTGGTGACTTTACAGAGCACAACTACCAGTAGTAATGAGAATTGACTATATGCTGTTATCATATTTGTATAATATATAGTTTTGTACTGTCGACTGAAAAAAATGCACAACCTGAAAGTTGAGAAATATGTTTTATTTGGTGGATATACTGAGGGCTTAAGCCCGGGAGACAGCCTGTCAGATAGCTCTGAGGGACTGTTCTGGAGAGGTAAAGGAGGAGCCAGTATATATAAGAGTTTTTGCAAAAAAACCCTAGGTAGTCAGAACATCAAAAGATTACTGCTAATTAAAAAAACCCAGACATCTCAAGTTAAAGAATTTATAGCTCTTTGTTTGGTAAGATGCAGGAATCTGGGCTTATTGAAATTGTTCCTTTGCTATGTACCTTAACTATCTATGGTCAGTATCCTCTTTTTCTCTGTCTTGAATCCCCTCAGGGTGCACCGTTGGGGGTGGCTGCAGAGACTGATGGCTTGATGGCTGGCAGCCTGCTTATCGCTGTTCTGAGTTCCCCTCAGGGTGCACCATCCGGGGTGGCTGCAGTGACTGTTGGATGCAACATCCTTTGTTTACTGATACGGCAGGCGACATTCTTCGTCCATAATATATTACATATATACACACATAATACATGCACATGTATAGTCCATGTTCAGATTTTCCCATTTCAGTAATTTTGTCACTGCCATGCCTCCTTCAGTCCAGCCCCCAATCCAGCACCACATATTTCATTTATTTGTCATATTTCCTTTGTCTCCTTTAGAACAGTTCCTTCAACTTTTTGGTCTTTCATGACATTGATATGTTGTTTTATTGTTATATTGACATATCAGTCAAGTTATTTTATAGAATGTCCCTCCATTTGGATTTGTCGGATTGTTTCTTCATGAGTAGATTAACATTAAACATTTTTGCTAGTAATTCTCCATGGGTGATGTTGTAGTACATGATATTAATTTGTCCCCTAATTGGTGATGTTAAGTTTGATCTTTCCATTGTGTAGGTACATTTACCCTTTGTGATTATAAGCTACTGGGGAGTAGTGTGTTGGGACTGTGTGAATATTCTCTTTCATAGCAATCTTTCACACAGTGGTTTCAGTATTCATTGATTCTTGCCTTAATCAGTTGTTATAATGTGGTTATAAATAGTGATTTTTAATTCTGTCATTCCTTCTACATTTATTAATTGACATTATTCTGTGAATAAAGAGCATTTCCTTTGTCTTTGCCACCTTTTTGAAAAAATTACTGTGGGATTGTAGATTTTTATTTTTATTCAATAAATTATAGTCTATCACTGATATTCTTATTGATGCTCGAATTGCCCGTTTGTTCAGTAAGACATTTTTTGTTGTTCTTTTATTTATTTATTTATTTAAAAAATTTTATTGGAGTATAGTTGCTTTACAGTGTCATGTTAGTTTTGTTCAGTAAGACATTTAAAGTGAACTAAAGCAACTTTGTGTCTGTGTTTTGATATATTCCCTTATTTTGAGCACATTTTTTTAAAAAAAGCACACCAGATATTCCCATTGCATTAAATTCCCATTGTATATAATACATTGTGGGGATGTACCATAATTTATTCAGCCAGTCTCCTGTGTTTTGCTATTATAAATAACTCAGTAAATAACTTGGTACTTTTTTTTTTTGTATTATTGGAGGTGTATCTTCAGCATAAATTCTTAGAAATAGACTTGTCTGTTCAAAGGGTTAATGCATATGTGGTTTTGTGAGGTGCTGCTAAATTCCTCTCCATTGGTCTTGTACCATTTAGCAGTCCCACCAGAATTGTTTAAAGAGCCTGGTGTCCCCCTCCCCTCCCCCCATGCTCACTTATACAGTATGTTGTCAAGCTTTTGAATTTTTGCCAATCTGAAAAGTTGGAATTAGTAATCTCAATGTAGTTTCAATTTGCATTTCCTTTATGAATAAACTTAGATGCTTTTTCACATTTTTAAGGGCCATTTGTATATCTTTGGACTATCTCTTAAGATCTTTTGCCCATTTTTAAAAAAATCAGGTTTTGTTGGGGTTTTTTTCCCCCTCTCAATTTTTAAACACTGTTGGGGGATTTGGTCTTTTACCTGCAGTGTATGTTACAAATATTAAAATGTTTATTTTAAACTGTATTTCTGTCACAGCAATTCTGGTCTTTTAAATTATTAAGGAGTTAGATGTAGGAAGTTCTGCTGTATCCTCATCTGTACCATTTCATTACTTTATGATTCATTTAAATTCAGTTTATTTTTATTTCTTCATCCTGAAAGGGAATAACTTAATAATCATCTAGTAAACAGTTTCAAAAGTCAATCAAGATAGTCTTTTTATATTTACTGAGGGTTTATGAATGAGTCAGATACACCAAGTAGGTGGAAATATGTATATTTAATTTTCAAGGCACTGTTGTTGAACCCTAGTTTGTGTGTCTGATGCACAATGAGGCCAAACAAACCTAAATGTCAGAGTTTGGAGCAGAGAAAGGTTTATTGCAAGGGCCATGCAAGGAGAACAGGTGACTCCTGCTCAAAAGACCCAAACTGCCCATGGGTTTCAGGGAAGAAATTTTTATAGGCAGAATTTCGGGGGGAGGGCTGCTGGGTGTGTAACCCTCCTCTGGTTGGCTGGTGGTGAGGTAACAGGGTGGTGTTCTAGGAATCTCCAGTCAGTCTGGGGTCCACATGCTTGTGCCCAGCCTGAAGTTACCATCCTCTACCTGGGCTGGGGGGGTACTTAGTTCCTATAGAAGAACTCAAAGATATGTATCAAATTGTTATGCACAATCCCTTCTCCTTCCTGCAGAGAACCAGGACCAGTTCCCTTTGCTGTTTCTGCATTTTCTCAGTCTCCTAATTAGTAACTGTTTAATCTGCCCTTTGGAACTCAGGGAAGGTCTAGGATGCTAAAAGCCTTCTTCCTACAAACAGGAAACAGGGGACATTGAAAGGCTTTTATGCCTGGGACGGCCCCACAGGGTCCTGCTTGGTTTCAGTGCCCCGTTTTCTTTGATTCTCCTCAGTCATGAGAGGAACAGGTGTTGGACGAGACAGGGAATAAAATTTGGATAGACAGGTTAATCATAAACTCTGCAGAGGAACTCAGTTTTAGGGGGACTCAGTTTCAGCACTATTCCTGTTGATACTTAATCTTCTTTACATCTCAGAGGGAAATAAAATATGTGAGATTCTGATTTCTTTTTTTTCTAATTATAATAGTTTGGAATCAAATGATATTTTTTCATTTGAGATGAGAATGTTAATGAGAATTTATTCCTGGCTGTGATTATATTGAATTTGAATGTTTCTTTTTAGGAACTAATAAATTACTAAGAACTACTTCCTCTCTGTGTTTTAGGTTTTGACAACAATTCGTTCAGGGCACCGAGCAAATATATTTAGTGCAAAGTTCTTACCATGCACAAATGATAAGCAGATTGTATCCTGCTCTGGAGATGGAGTAATATTTTATACCAATGTTGAGCAAGATGCAGAAACCAACAGACAATGCCAATTTACGTGCCATTATGGAACTACCTATGAGGTACAGTATTACTGTGATTTATCTATATGACATATGTGTGTTTGTTTTGTATAAGTGTGTATGTGTAGATAGATATGTGTATGTACATATGTGTAGATTTGTGTGTATGTACACATTCATGCATAAATAGGTAAAGATATTATTGACAATATCTAGATTTCAGTATTTGAGAAAATGTATCTTGATAGGCTTGTGAATAAAGTTAAAGAATAAAATGTGAGTAATAGTAATGGGGTTTGTAATTCCTTGGGCAACTGTACTCTAAGCAAACAGGTATCAGCCTTTATAGATGCGTCTTTATTGTGCTATAGGGCTCTATACTAGGCTTTAACTTCATAACCACTTTCTCACTGTTTTGCATAAAGTCATTACCGGCATGCTTATCAAATGTTCACGTCAGAAGGGACGCTAGTACACTGGACAAAAGAATCCGATTCCTAAAGGATATTAATAAGCTCAAGCCCTAAACTGAATTAAATGAGGTGAAATGAATCTGAGACTCAATTATACTGCTTTGGTTCAGAAAAATTGCTTACTCTTCAGAATGCTCTTTTGTAATTTTGTCATTTCATTTCTTTGTATCAGGTGGTTCATTGTTTTCCCATATTGTTTTAACCTGGTATATCTTTTTCCATTACTTGAATTTCAGTTCTTCTGTACCCTTATTTTATGATGTGTACTTATAAAAATAGTATTCTGTAGCTGGATTTTTTTTTCTTATCCATTTCTCACAAATTTGGCTTTTAACTGGAGATTTCAGTCAATTTATGTTTATTGTGAGTGCTGATGTATTTGGGTCTATTTATATATCTTATTATAAGTTTTCTATTTGAAAAAATTTTCCCCTATTAATTTCCCCCTCCTCTTTTTCCTTCATTTTGAATTGCTTGAAGGTTTTGCATTTGGCCCATTTTGTTTCCGCTATTTGCAAGGAAGATAGACATTCATGTTTTACAAGAGTAATTAACAAAGTATAAAGTCAGTAAATAACTTTGCCCTTCTCCTGAATGTGCACCTTAGCACATTATAATCTCTTCATCCCTTGTCTAATTTTATATAGATATAAGTTTTATATTGTTCAGAATGTAGTTATATTCTGTTTCTCCCCTCATGAATTAAAATATTATCACTGTTTTATTAGTTAGTGTTTGTTTAGGTTGACCGACATATTTACCAATACCTTTGGATCTTCTGTTACAGATTTTCTATGTGGGATCATTTTGTACCTGGTAAAGTACAGTCTTTACCAGTTCGTTTAGGTGAGAGTTTGTTGATCTAAAACAATTTTAGTTTCCTATTTTCCTTTTCTTTCTTTCATTCACTTCTTCCCTTTGCATCTTTTCCAGAAAATATCTTTTTTATGTCAGTTCTTCACAGGTAGTTTTAATAGATACACACTTCTAGTTTGACAGTTATTTTGTTTCAGGTGATATTCCACTGTATTCTGCCCTTAACTTTTGAAATTGAGAAGTCAGTCTAATTGTGGTTCCTTTGTAGTTAACTTATCTCTCTTCCTTGACTGCAGGTAATTCTGTTTTTCTTCACTTTTTTTCTTCTTAATTAATGTCACAACAGTGTATCAAGGTATGGATTTCCTTTTTATTTTTCATACTTGGAATTTATTTATGTTCTTGATCTTAGAAACTGGAATCTTGAAAAATGAGGGAAATTTGTAGTTAGTAAGTCTTTGGTTATTCTCTACCATTCTCTGTGTTTTTTTTTTTTTTTTTGGTCCTTACCTTTTATTTTTTTATTTTTTAATTAATTAATTAATTAATTAATTATTTTCACACACTGTATTTTATTTTTACAAGAGATAAATAAAATGACACCAAGCATTGTAAATGGATGACCACAACAAAAGCAACAATGATTGCAATTACCAAACACGAAACACACTCATACTATGTCATAATATTGACATTGAGTCCAGTAATCCTCTACTGTAACAGCTCCTTTACTTTGCAGTGAAAATTGATTTGTATATTTTTTGCCTCTGAGTCCTTGTGGGATTTTTTTTTTTTTTCAAATAGAAAGTCACAAAAATTATAATCATCCTCATTAGTTCACTCAGTCCCTTGTAATTAATTTTTTTAATCTTGATCTTTTGTTAGTACTTTTATGAATTCATCAGTTTTCCATTAGAGTTCTGAAAATGCTTATTCATTCAGTTCAGCACTATAGTCAGTTACCAGAAACCTGTACTTGTCAGAGTCTTTTCCACGAATTCCTTGAAGATAAAAACCCTTTTATAGGAACATTTTTGCAAAAGCATCAGAGTACACCCAGAACTGTCTGTAAATGACAAAAGACTTAAAAATGACCATGGTTAAAGATTTGATGAAAGTTCATAATAATGCAATTGACAAGGAAATTTAGTTATTTCTGAGATATACATTTTAAAGTAATAACTAGAATTATGACTTATAACATTATATCAGAACATATAAGATTTTTAGAAATTTCATGTAATGTCTGAAACATTTATATTAACATATTTCCATACAAATAACCCAATGAAAGTTTAGTATTAGTTGTTTTTTGTTTGTTTGTTTATACTGCAGGTTCTCATTAGTCATCAATTTTATACACATCAGTGTATACATGTCAATCCCAATCGCCCAATTCAGCAAACCACCATCCCCACCCCACTGCGGTTTTCCCCCCTTGGTGTCCATATGTTTGTTCTCTACATCTGTGTCTCAACTTCTGCCCTGCTAACCGGGTCATCTGTACCATGTTTCTAGGTTCTACATACATGCGTTAACATACGATATTTGTTTTTCTCTTTCTGACTTACTTCACTCTGTATGACAGTCTCTAGATCCATCCACGTCTCAACAAGTGACTCAATTTCGTTCCTTTTTATGGCTGAGTAATATTCCATTGTGTATATGTACCACATCTTCTTTATCCATTCCTCTGTCGATGGGCATTTAGGTTGCTTCCATGACCTGGCTATTGTAAATAGTGCTGCAATGAATATTGGGGTGCATGTGTCTTTTTTTTTTTTTTTTTTTTTAATTTATTTATTTATTTATTTTTGGCTGTGTTGGGTCTTCGTTTCTGTGCGCAGCCTTTCTCTAGTTGCGGTGAGCGGGGGCTACTCTTCATCGCGGTGCGCGAGCTTCTCATTGTTGTGGCTTCTCTTGTTGTGGAGCACAGGCTCTACATGCGCAGGCTCAGTAGTTGTGGCTCATGGGCTTAGTTGCTCCGCGGCATGTGGGATCTTCCCAGGCCAGGGATCGAACCCGTGTCCTCTGCATTGGCAGGCAGATTCTTAACCACTGCGCCACCAGGGAAGCCCCCCATGTGTCTTTTTGAATTATGGTTTTCTCTGGATATATACCCAGTAGTGGGATTGCTGGATCATATGGTAATTCTATTTTTAGTTTTTTAAGGAACCTCCATACTGTTCTCCGTAATGGCTGTATCAATTTACATTCCCACCAACAGTGCAAGAGGGTTCCCTTTTCTCCACACCCTCTCCAGTATTTGTTGTTTGTAGATTTTCTGATGATGCCCATTCTAACTGGTGTGAGGTGATATCTCATTGTAGTTTTGATTTGCATTTCTCTAATAATTAGTGATGTTGAGCAGCTTTTCATGTGCTTCTTGGCCATTTGTATGTCTTCTTTGGAGAAATGTCTCTTTAGGTCTTCTGCCCATTTTCGGATTGGGTTGTTTGTTTCTTTAATATTAAGCTGCATGAGCTGTTTATATATTTTAGAGGTTAATCCTTTGTCCATTGATTCGTTTGCAAATATTTTCTCCCATTCTGAGGGTAGTCTTTTCATCTTGTTTATGGTTTCGTTTGCTGTGCAAAAGCTTTGAAGTTTCATTAGGTCCCATTTATTTCCATTACTCTAGAAGGTGGATCAAAAAAGATCTTGCTGTGATTTATGTCAAAGAGTGTTCTTCCGATGTTTTCCTCTAAGTTTTATAGTGTCCGGTCTTAATTTAGGTCTCAAATCCATTTTGAGTTTATTTTTGTGTTTGGTGTTAGGGAGTGTTCTAATTTCATTCTTTTACATGTAGCTGTCCAGTTTTCCCAGCACCACTTATTGAAGAGACTGTCTTTTCTCCACTGTATATCCTTGCCTCCTTTGTCATAGATTAGTTGACCATAGGTGCGTGGGTTTATCTCTGGCCTTTCTATCTTGTTCCATTGATCTATGTTTCTGTTTTTTGTGCCAGTACCATATTGTCTTGATTACTGTAGCTTTGTAGTATAGTCTGAAGTCAGGGAGTCTGATTCCTCCAGCTCCGTTTTTTTTCCCTCAAGACTGCTTTGGCTATTCGGGGTCTTTTGTGTCTCCATACAAATTTTAAGATGATTTGTTCTAGTTCCGTAAAAAATGCCATTGGTAATAAGATAGGGATTGCATTGAATCTGTAGATTGCTTTGGGTAGTATAGTCATTTTCACAATATTGATTCTTCCAATCCAAGAACATGGTATATCTCTCCATCTGTTGGTATCATCTTTAATTTCTTCCATCAGTGTCTTATAGTTTTCTGCATACAGGTCTTTTGTCTCCCTAGGTAGGTTTATTCCTAGGTATTTTATTATTTTTGTTGCAATGGTAAATGGGAGTGTTTCCATAATTTCTCTTTCAGATTTTTTATCATTCTTGTATAGGAATGCAAGAGATTACTGTGCATTAATTTTGTATCCTGAATTTTACCAAATTCATTGATTAGCTATAGTAGTTTTCTGGTGGCATGTTTAGGATTCTCTATGTATAGTATCATGTCATCTGCAAACAGTGACAGTTTTACTTCTTCTTTTCCAATTTGTATTCCTTTTATTTCTTTTTGTTCTCTGATTGCCGTGGCTAGGACTTCCAAAACTATGTTGAATAATAGTGGTGAGAGTGGACATCCTTGTCTCATTCCTGATCTTAGAGTAAATGCTTTCAGTTTTTCACCATTGAGAATGATGTTTGCTGTGGGTTCGTCATATATGGCCTTTATTACTTTGAGGTAGGTTCCCTCTATGCCCACTTTCTGGAGAGTTTTTATCATAAATGGGTGTTGAATTTTGTCAAAAGCTTTTTCTGCATCTATTGAGATGATCATATGGTTTTTAGTATTCAAGTTGCTAATATGGTGTATCACATTTATTGATTTGCGTATATTGAAGAATCCTTGCATCTCTGGGATAAATCCCACTTGTTCATGGTGTATGATCCTTTTGTGTTGTTGGATTCTGTTTGCTAGTATTTTGTTGAGGATTTTTGCATCTATGTTCGTCAGTGATATTGGCCTGTAGTTTTCTTTCTTTGTGACATCTTTGTCTGGTTTTGGTATCAGGGTGATGGTGGCCTCATAGAATGAGTTTGTGAGTGTTCCTTCCTCCGCAATTTTTGGAAGAGTTTGAGAAGGATGGGTGTTAGCTCTTCTCTAAATGTTTGATAGAATTCACCTGTGAAGCCATCTGGTCCTGGACTTTTGTTTGTTGGAAGATTTTTAATCACAGTTTCAATTTCATTACTTGTGATTGGTCTGTTCATATTTTCTCTTTCTTCCTGGTTCAGTCTTGGAAGGTTATACCTTTCTACGAATTTGTCCATTTCTTCCAGGTTGTCCATTTTATTGGCATAGAGTTGTTGTAGTAGTCTCTTAGGATGCTTTGTATTTCTGCGGTGTCTGTTGTACCTTCTCCTTGTTCATTTCTAATTTTATTGATTTGAGTCCTCTCCCTCTTTTTCTTGATGAGTCTGGCTAATGGTTTATCAATTTTGTTTATCTTCTCAAAGAACCAGCTTTTAGTTGTATTGATCTTTGCTATTGTTTTCTTTGTTTCTATTTCATCTATTTCTGCTCTGATCTTTATGATTTCTTTCCTTTTGCTAACTTTGGGTTTTGTTTGTTCTTCTTTCTCTAGTTCCTTTAGGTGTAAGGTTAGATTGTTTACTTGAGATTTTTCTTGTTTCTTCAGGTAGGCTTCTATAGCTATAAACTTCCCTCTTAGAACTGCTTTTGCTGCATCCCGTAGGTTTTGGATCATCGTGTTTTCATTGTCATTTGTCTCTAGGTATTTTTTGATTTCCTCTTTGATTTCTTCAGTGATCTCTTGGTTATTTAGTAATGTATTGTTTAGCCTCCATGTGTTTGTGTTTTTTACGTGTTTTTCCCTGTATTTCATTTCTAATCTCATAGCGTTGTGGTCAGAAGAGATTCTTGATATGATTTCAATTGTCTTAAATTTACTGAGGCTTGATTTGTGACCCAAGATGTGATCTATCCTGGAGAATGTTCCGTGCGCACTTGAGAAGAAAGTGTAATCTGCTGTTTTTGGATGGAATGTCCTATAAATATCAGTTAAATCTATCTGGTCTGTTGTGTCATTTAAAGCTTCTGTTTCCTTATTTATTTTCATTTTGGATGATCTGTCTAGTGGTGTGATTGAGGTGTTAACGTCCCCTACTCTTACTGTGTTACTGTCGATTTCTTCTTTTATAGCTGTTAGCAGTTGCCTTATGTATTGAGATGCTCCTATGTTGGGTGTATATATATTTATAATTGTTATATCTTCTTCTTGGATTGATCCCTTGATCATTATGTAGTGTCCTTCCTTGTCTCTTGTAACATTCTTTATTTTAAAGTCTATTTTATCTGATAGGAGTATAGCTACTCCAGGTTTTTTTGATTTCCATTGGCATGGAATATCTTTTTCCATCCCCTCACTTTCACTCTGTATGTGTCCTTAGGTCTGAACTGGGTCTTTTGTAGACAGCATATTTATGGGTCTTGTTTTTGTATCCATTCAGCAAGCGTGTGTCTTTTGGTTGGAGCATTTAATCCATTCACGTTTAAGGTAATTATCAATATGTATGTTCCTTTGTCCATTTTCTTAATTGTTTTGGGTTTGTTTTTGTAGGTCCTTTTCTTCTCTTGTGTTTCCCACTTAGGGAAGTTCATTTAGCATTTGTTGTAGAGCTGGTTTGGTGGTGCTGAATTCTCTTAGCTTTTGCTTGTCTGTAAAGCTTTTGATTTCTCCATCGAATCTGAATGAGAACCTTGCCGGGCAGAGTAATCTTGGTTGTAGGTCCTTCCCTTTCAACACTTTAAGTATGTCATGCCACTGCCCTCTGGCTTGTAGAGTTTTTGCTGAGAAATCAGCTGTTAACCTTATGGGAGTTCCCTTGTATGTTTTTTGTCATTTTTCCCTTGCTGCTTTCAGTAATTATTCTTTGTCTTTAATTTTTGCCAGTTTGATTACTATGTGTCTCCGCGTGTTTCTCCTTGGGTTTATCCTGCCTGGGACTGTCTGCGCTTCCTGGACTTGGGTGGCTATTTCCTTTCCCATGTTAGGGAAGTTTTCGACTATAATCTCTTCAAATATTTTCTCGGGTCCTTTCTCTCTGTCTTCTCCTTCTGGGACCCCTATAATGCGAATGTTGTTGTGTTTAATGTTGTCCCAGAGGTCTCTTAGGCTGTCTTTGTTTCTTTTCATTGTTTTTTCTTTATTCTGTTCCGCAGCAGTGAATTCCACCATTCTGTCTTCCAGGTCACTTATCCGTTCTTCTGCCTCAGTTATTCTGCTATTGATTCCTTCTAGTGTAGTTTTCATTTCAGTTATTGTATTGGTCATCTCTGTTTGTTTGTTCTTTAATTCTTCTAGGTCTTTGTTAAACATTTCTTGCATCTTCTCAATCTTTGCCTCCATTCTTTTTCCGAGGTCCTGGATCATCTTCACTATCATTATTCTGAATTCTTTTTCTGGAAGGTTGCCTATCTCCACTTCATTTAGTTGTTTTTCTGGGGTTTTATCTTGTTCCTTCTTCTTGTACATAGCCCTCTGCCATTTCATCTTGTCTATCTTTCTGTGAATGTGGTTTTTGTTCCACAGGCTGCAGGATTGTAGTTCTTCTTGCTTCTGCTGTCTGCCCTCTGGTGGATGAGGCTATCTAAGAGGCTTGTGTAAATTTCCTGATGGGAGGGACTGGTGGTGGGTAGAGCTGACTGTTGCTCTGGTGGGCAGAGCTCAGTTAAACTTTAAACCACTTGACTGCTGATGGGTGGGGCTGGGTTCCCTCCCTGTTGGTTGTTTGGCCTGAGGCAACCCAACACTGCAGCCTACCTGGGGCTCTTTGGTGGGGCTAATGGCAGACTCTGGGAGGGCTCATGCCAAGGAGTACTTCCCAGAACTTCTGCTGCCAGTGTCGTTGTCCCCACGGTGAGCCACAGCGCCCCCCCCCCCGCCTCTGCAGGAGACCCTCCAACAGTAGCAGGTAGGTCTGGTTCAGTCTCCCCTGGGGTCACTGCTCCTTCCCCTGGGTCCCGGATGCGCACACTACTTCGTGTGTGCCCTCCAAGAGTGGAGTCTCTGTTTCCCCCAGTCCTGTTGAAGTCCTGCAATCAATTCACACTAGGCTTCAAAGTCTGATTCTCTAGGAATTCCTCCTCCCGTTGCCAGACCCACAGGTTGGGAAACGTGGCGTGGGGCTCAGAACCTTCACCCAGTGGGTGAACTTCTGTGGTATAAGTGTTCTCCTGTCTGTGAGTCACCCACCCACCAGTTACGGGATTTGATTTTACTGTGATTGCACCCCTCCTACCGTCTCATTATGGCTTCTCCTTTGTCTTTGGATGTGGGGTATCTTTTTTGGTGAGTTCCAGTGTCTTCCTGTCGATTATTGTCCAGCAGGTAGCTGTGATTCTGGTGTTCTCGCAAGAGGGAGTGAGAGCACGTCCTTCTACTCTGCCATCGTGGTTCCTCCACCTGAAGTTGTACTTCCTTTACCTTTTAATTCAGCTAGATTGAGGTTCTTCCCCTTGCGTTAGCGTTGTCTGAAGAACTCTATCTGAAAGCCGATTTCTTAGGAAGCAAATATTTTAATATTTGTTTTGTGCCAGGTATCTCAGGCAGATCTCCTAGCCTTCTCTCTATATTTTTTTATTCTGGAATTCTGATGACATACAGGTTAAGACCTTCTTATTCTATCTACCATTAAACTTGTTTTTTTCCATTGATGTATAAAACATGTAGGTAAAGTACATAAGCACTAAGCATATAGCTCAGTAAATTATCACAAAGTGAATATGTACATGTAACAACCACAAAGATCAAGAAATATAAGGCATTGGGACTTCCCTGGTGGCGCAGTGGATAAGACTCTGCGCTCCCAATGCAGGGGGCTTGGATTCAGTCCCTGATCCGGGAAGTAGATCTCATATGCATGCTGCAACTAAGAGTTCACATGCCACAACTAAGGAGCCCACATGCCGCAACTAAAGAGGCTACCTACTTCAACTAAGGAGCCCTGGAGCCGCAACCAAGGAACCCGCCTACTGCAACTAAGATCCGGTGCAACCAATAAGTAAATAAATAAATATTTAAAAAAAGAAAAAGAAATATAAGGCATTAAGTTTCCCAGAAGCCCCTTTATCCTGACTTCCAACACCGGATTTTTCTAACCACCTTAGTTTTTCTGTTTTTGAACATTATATCAATGAAGGCACATTAAATTGTCTTCTGTTTGTTTTTGTTTTTGAATTTGATGTCTTTTGCTGAACAAAATCTTATCTTACATTTGTGAAATTCATCCATGTTGGGCACAAGTCTAATGTGTTCATTTTCATTGCTTTTTAGTATTCCATCGTGTGAGTAAACCACAGCTGATTGATCTGTTCTGCTGTTGATGAAAATTTTAAATTTGATTTCCAGTTTGGAGAACATTCCTTTACATGACTTTCAGTATATTTATGTTTAGAAGTAAACTTGTTCGGTGACAGGATACGTATTTGTTTATTTTAGAGATAGTGCCAGTTTTCCAAAGTGTAACAGCTTTCGTGCCCACCAATGGCATATAGGAATTCCTATTGCCCCTCATCTTTGCCAACAATTGGTATTGTTAATCTCTAATTTTGACAGGTTCTCGTGGTTTAAAATGCCTTTTTCTGTTGATACTTCTGAGGTTTAGCATCTCTTCATATGTTTATTGGTTATTTGGATATACTGTCTTGTCAAGTGCCTATTCAGATTTCTTTCCTAATCTTTCTATTGGGTTGTCCATTTTATTTCATTATTGTTGATTTATAGGAATTTCTTGTATCTTCTGCATATGAAGCTATCTCTTCCACTCTGTGGTTGTATTTTCACCCTCCTGATGGTGTCTTTGGATGAACAGAAGTTCTCAGTGTTGTCTAATGTATTGGTCTTTTCCTTTATTGTTAGTGCTTTCTGCATCCTGCTCAAAAAATCTTTTCTTCATCCGCATAGCACAGGGAGATCAGCTCGGTTCTTTGTGACCACCTAGAGGGGTGGGATAGGGAGGGTGGGAGGGAGGGAGATGCAAGGGAGGAGATATGGGGAGATATGTATATGTATAACTGATTCACTTTGTTATAAAGCAGAAACTAACACACCATAAAGCAATTATACTCTAATAAAGATGTAAAAAAAAAATCTTATATGAAGGTTATGGAGGCATTCTTCTGTTTTCTCTTTTAGAAAGTTTATTGTTTTGTCTTTTCCATTTAGATCTTATAATTCACCTGGATTTGATTTTTCTGATAATATGAAGTAGGAGTCTATTTTTTTCTCCCCTATGGATTTTTTTTGTATAAACATAATTTACTTCTTAGAAAATTAAATCAGAATCGCAAACAGCATACAAGCAAAAGAGGCAGCCTATATAAGGACATTTTAACAGTATATAACCTTTTGCCGAAGGTGTTTTTTTGCTGAATACATATACACTGTGATTGGAATATAGTTTTTTGTTTAAAACTAAAACTCTGCGTCCATTGAACAGTTTTCCTCTTCCCCCTTATCCCAGCATCTGGCAACTACCATTCTACTTTCTGTTTCTAAGAGTTTGATTAGTTTAGATACCTCACAGAAGTAGAATCCTGCAGAAATTGTCATTTTGTGACTGGCTTATTTTAGTTAGCACAGTGTCCTCAAGGTTCATCTGCATTGTAGCATATGACAGGATTTCCTTCTTTGTTAAGGCTTAATAGTATCCCATTGTAGGTATATACCATATTTTCTTTACCTGTTTACCCATCAATGATCATTTGGGATGCTTCCACCTCTTAGCTGTTGTGAATAATGCTGTTATTAACACAGGAGTGTACAAATATGTCTTCAAGGTTCTGTTTTCAATTCTTTTAGATACATATACACAGAAGTGGGATTGCTGGATCATATGATTATTCTATTTTTAGTTTTCGAGGAACTTCCATACTTTTTTCCATAGCAGCTGTACCATTTTCCATTCCCAATAAAAGTGCACAGAGGTTGCAATTTCTCCACATCCTTGTCAACACTTGTTATTTTCTGTTTTTTAAAAAATAGTGGCCATTCTAACGTGTGAGGAGATAGCTAAATGAGGTTTTTATTTGCTTCCTTAATAATTAGTGATGTTGAGTTAGCTCTTTTTGTGTGTGTTGGTCATTTGTATATCTTTGGAAAAATGTCTATTCAAGAACTTTGCCCATTTTTTAATTGGATTGCTTTGTTGTTGAAGGGGTTCTATATATATATATATATATATATATATATATATATACACACACACACATATATATATATACACACACACACACATATATATACACACACACAATTATATATGTTATTTATGTAGCCGTGTCTGGGTCTGGTCTTAGTTGCAGCATGTGGGATCTTTCATTGGGCACGAAGGTTCCTCATTGTGGTGCATAGGCTTTTCTCTGATTGTGGTGCGTGGGCTCCAGAGAGCACAGGTTCATTAGTTGCAGCACACGGGCTCTCTAGTTGTGGCGTGCGGGCTCCGGAGTGCGTGGGGTCTGTAGTTGTGGCACGCGGGCTCTTTAGCTGTAGCACGCGGGCTCCAGAGTGTGTGGGCTTATTAGTTTCGGCGTGTGGGCTTAGTTACCCCGTGGCATGTGGGATCTTAGTTCCCTGACCAGAGATCGAACCCGCGTCTCCTGCATTGCAAGATGGATTCTTAACCACTGGACCACCAGGGAAGTCCCTCTTTATATATTTTGGCTATTAATCCCTTATAAGATGCAGTGTGCATTTTCTCCCAATCTGTTGATTGTCTTTTCACTCTGATGATTGTTTCCTTTGCTGTGTAGAAGTTTTTAAGTTTGATATTATCTATTTTCACTTTTGTTGCCTGAGCTTTTGGTGTCATATCCAAGAAATTACTGCCAAATCTAAAGTCATGAAGTGTTTCCCCAGGGTTGTTTTTCTAGAAGTTTTATAGTTTTAAGTATTATATTAAAATGTCTTTATTACATTTTAATTTTTGTATGTGGCATAAATAAGGGTCCAGCTTCCTTCTTTTACATGTGAATATCCAGTTTTCCCAACACCATTTGTTGAAGGGACTATTCTTTCCCTATTGTGTAGCCTTGGCACCTTTCTCAAAGATCATTTGACCACATATGTGAGGGTTTATTTATTCCTGGGTTCTCTACTCTATTCCATTGGTCTGTAGGTCTGTCATAATGTTTTAAATGTAGTAGCTTTGTAGTACACTTTGAAATCAGCAAGTGTGAGGCCTCCAGCTTTGTTTTGCTTTCTGAAGATTGTTTTGGCTGTTTTGTGTCCTTTGAGATTCCATATGAATTTTAGGGGTTTTTTTTTGATTCTGTAAAAATGTCCTTGGAATTTTGATAGAAATTGCATTAAACATAGGTCACATTGGATTATATGGATATTTTAACAATATTCAGTCTTCCAGTCCATGAACACAGAACGTCTTTCCATTTATTTGTGTCTTCTATAATTTCTTTCAGCAGTGTTTTGTAGTTTTCAGTGTACAGATCTTTCACCTCCTTGAATAAGTTTATTCCCAAGTATTTTATTTTTTTGATGCTATTGTAAATGGGTTGTTTTCTTAATTTCATTTTCAGATTGTTCATTGTTACTGTATATAAACACAGCTGATTTTTAAGTGTTGATTTTGTAACTGCAACTTTGCTATATTCATTTATTCTAATAGTTTTGTTGCAGAAACTTTAGAGTTTTCTATGTATAAGACCAGGTTTTTTTACTTCTTCCTTTCCAATTTTGATGCCTTTTATTTCTTTTTTCTTGCCTTGATGCTTGAACTTCTAATACTATATTGAATAGAAGTGACGAGAGTGGGTATCTTTGCCTTGTTCTTGATCTTAGAGGGAAAGCTTTTGGTTTTTCACCATTGAATATATTAGCTATGAGCTTCTCATATATGGCCTTTATTATGTTGAGGTAATTTCCTTCCATTCCTAGTTTGTTGAGTGTTTTTTATCATGAAAGTGTGTTGTATTTTGTCAAATGCTTTTTCTGTATTAGTTGAGATGATCATATGGTTTTTGTCCTTCATTTTGATAATGAGATGAATTACTTTGATTGATTTGTGTATGTTGAACCATTCTTGCATTTCAGAAGTAAATCTGACTTGGGCTATTAGTGTGTTATTGTTTTGGATTTTTTTTTTCTTTTTAGCATTTTGCTGAGGATTTTTATATCAGTATTCATCAGGAATACAGGTTTGTAGTCTTACTTTCTTTTAGTATCTTTGTCTGATTTTCGTATCATGGTAAAGCTGTTTTCATAGAATAAGTTTGCAAGTGTTCCCTCCTCTTCAGTATTTTGGAAGAATTTGAGAGGATTGATGTAAATTTTTTAATGTAGCTGGTGTTGTCAAGCCATCTGGTTCTGGGCTTCTCCTTTCTTTGGATGTTTTTGGTTACTGATTCAGTCTCCTTACTGTAGTGTAGCGTTGTTCAGTTTATCTCTATCTATCTATCTATCTAATCTATTATTTAGTCTTGGTAAGTTGTATATTTCTAAAAATTTATTCATTTCTTCTAGGTCACTCCATCTGTTGTTGTATTCATAGTAGTCTCTTAGGATCCTTTTTATTTCTGTGGTATAAGTTGTAATGTCTCCTCTTTCATTTCTGATTTTTGCTGAGTCATTTTGCTTTTTTTCTTGTTAGTCCAGGTGAGGGTTTGTTGATTTTGATACTCTTTTGAGAAGAACTTAATTTCATTGATACTTTTTTCTATTTTTCATATCCTTTATATCTGCTCTAATCTTTATTATTTCCTTTGTCTATTAACTTTAGCTTTAATTTGTTGTTCTTTTTTTAGTTCTTTGAGGTGTAAAGTTAGGTTGTTGATTTGAGATGTTTCTTCTTTTTTAATGTAGGTATTTATTACTATAAACTTCCCACTTAGTACTGTACCATTTACATTTAAAGTAGTTACTTACAGGGAACTACTCACTATTGCCATTAAAAAATTTTTTTCTGTGTGTCCTGCAAATATTTGGTCACTCTTTTCCTCTCTTGCTGCTTTCCGTTGTGTTTTATTGATTTTCTTTTTTCTTTCATAATGGCATGCTTTAATTCCTTTCTTGTTTTCTTTTGGCATCTTTTATAGGTTTTTTTCATTGTGTTTACCATGAGGATTACATAAAACATAGTTATAACAATCTATCTTGAACTGATAACAACTTAACTTAATCACATACAAAAATTCTATTCCTTTACATCCTTGCCCCACTTTGTTCAGTGTCACAAACTATGTCTTTTTATATTTTGTAGTCATTAACATAGTGTTATTAATAATTTTTAATCCTTTTATTTCTTAAATTCTATACTCAAAAGTGATTTATGCACCACCATTACAGTATTACAGATTTTTGTATTTGTCTGTATATTTACCTTTACCACAATCTTTATATTTTTATATGCTGTGTGTTGCTGTCTAGCTTCTTTTGTTTCAACTTGAAGGACTTCCTTTAGCAGTTCTTGTAAGGCAGGTCTTTGTGGTGATAACCTTTCTTAGTTTTTCTTTATCTGGGAAGGTCTTTATTTCTCCTTCAGTTTTAAAGGACAGTTTTGGTGGATATATAGTATTGGTTTGCAGGTTTTTTCTTTCAGCACTTTGAATGTATTATCCCACTTCCCTCTGGCTGGTAATGTTTCTGTTGAGAAATCCACTGATCTAATGGGAGCTTCCTTGTATGTAATGATTCACGTTTCTCTTGCTGCTTTCAAGATTAACTCACTTTTGACTAGTTGTTTATAGTATGTCTTGATTTGAGCCTCTTTGGGCCTATCCTAGTCGGAGTCCTCTGAGTCTCGAATCTGGATGTTCATTGTCTTTCTCAGATTTGGGAAATTTTGGCCATTATTTTTTTCAGATAAGCTCTCTACCCACTCCCCTTTCTCCATCTGGAACTCCTATAATGGGAATATTGGTCATCTTGGTGATATCCTATAAGTCCCTTAGGCTTTTTTCACTTCATTCCTTTTCTTTGTTCCTCTGACTAGATGATTTCAAATGGCTTATCTTTGACTTTGCTAATTCTTTTTTCTGCTTGATTGAGCCTACTGTTGATCCTCCTCTAGTGAATTTTTAAATTTAGTTACTATATCTTTCAGCTGCATAATTTCTGTTTCGCTCATTTTTCTGGTTTCTTTCTCATTGGTAATATTCTCGTTTTGTTTATGCATTGTTTTCCTGATTTTGTTTAGCTATTTGTATTCTCTTGTAGTGCATTGAATTTCTTTATGACCATTACTTTCAATTCTTTTTTAGGTAATTCATATATCTCCCTTTTATTAGGGTCAGTTTCTGGAGATTTACTTTGTTCCTTTGTTTGAGCCATGTTTTCCTGTTTCTTCATGTGCCTTCTTTGGTGAATTGTCTGTTTAATCTTTTGCCCATTGTTTCATTTTTTGTTGTTGAATTTTGAGGGTTTTAAAAAGTATGTTCTGTGTATTTTTCAGGTATGTGACTCAATTTTTTTCTCTGAGTTGATGGCTAGTCTTTTCATTTTCTTTACAGTGTCTTTCAAAAAGAAGTTCTTTAATTTTAAAGAAGCCCATTTTATCAAATTTATTATTTTGGGAGGGGAACCAATGTTGTGTCTAAAAATCTTTGTTTAACCAAATGTCACAATGATTTTCTCTTAAAAGTTTTATACTTTAATGTTTTGCATTTGGATCGATGATCCATTTTGTGTTAATTTTTTCATAAAGTATGAGATACTGCTTTATGTTCATTATTTTGCATATGGATATCTGGTTTTCCAACATTGTTTTTCTCCACTGAACTTTTTTTGCATCATGATCATAAGTCATTTGACCACATCTATTTTCACCTATTTCTGGTCAGTATCTTTTCTCTTCCAGTGATTTATGATTATGCTTGTACCACACTGTCTTTATTACTATAGCTTAACATGAACTCTTAAAACCCGGTAGTATAAGTCCTTTCTTCTTCTTTTTCAAAATGTTTAAGGTATTTTAGGTCTTTTGTATTTCCACATGGATTTGATAATTGTCAGTTTTTACCAAAATTCCTCCTGGGATTTATTTGAATCTATATATCAATTTAGGGAGAATTGACAACAATTATTAAATCTTCCAATCCATGATTGCAGTATATCTCCCTTATCTAGGACTTTAATTTTACTTGGCAATGTTTTATAATTTTCAGTTTGTGTGTCTTAAGACACCCTTAAATATTTCATATTTTTAAATGTTATTGTAAATGGTATTATCTTTAAAATTTCAATTTCTGATGGTTTTGTTGCTAATATTTTCACATGCAGTTGATTTTTTTATATTGATCTTGTATTCTGCAGTTTTGCTACACTCACTTATTAGCTCTAGTAACTTTTTACCAAAAGATTACATAGAATTTTCTCCTTAGATGATTATGTCATCTGTGAATATAGAGACACTTTTTCTTCTTTTCCCATCTGGACTCCTTTTATTTCTTTTTCTTATCTTATCACCCTTATTAGAACTTTCAGTCTAATATTGAATAAAAGTGGTAAGACTAAACATCCTTCCCTTGTTTTGATCTTTGATCTTTCACTATTAACTATGACAGTAGGTATATTTCAATAATGCTTTTTTAGCAGGTTGAGTTAATTCCTTTCTGTTCATATTCTTACACTTACCAGGACTGGATATTGGATTTTGTCACGTGTTTTCTCTGCATTTTTTCATTTTTTGAAAGGATTGTATTGCTTTTCTTTTAGTTTCCTTTTTTAATTTTTTAATTTTTAATTTTTAATTTTTAATTTTTAAAATTTATTTATTTATTAAACTAATTAACTTATTTATTTATTTTTGTCTGTGTTGGGTCTTCGTTTCTGTGCGAGGGCTTTCTCTAGTCACGGCGAGCGGGGGCCACTCTTCATTGCGGAGCACAGGCCTCTCACTGTCGTGGCCTCTCTTGTTGTGGAGCACAGGCTCCAGACACGCAGGCTCAGTAGTTGTGGCTCACGGGCCCAGTTGCTCTGCGGCATGTGGAATCTTCCCAGACCAGGGCTCGAACCCGTGTCCCCTGCATTGGCAGGCAGATTCTCAACCACTGCGCCACCAGGGAAGCCCTAGTTTCTTTTTTTTATAGTAGAAAAGATATTATTATGATTTTAAACATTTAATATTTATTGAGAATTGTTTTGCTCTGTGTAACTACAGTCCATCTTGAAAAACATTTCACATGGACTTGAGATCAGTGTGCATTCCACTCTTTTTTTTTTCTTAAACATCTTTAATTGGATCTTTTAGTTTCTTAACATGGTGAATTACATTTATTTTTCAAATGTTAAAACCAATTTAACATTCCAGACATAAACCTCACCTGGTCATATATTGATATATTATCCTCTTTCTGTGTTGTTGTATTCATTTTGTTAAGGACTTTTTCTTTTTTTTTTTGCAGACATGTTCATGAGAGATGATCTTTAGCTTTGTTTTCTTGCACTGTCTTTGGGTTTGTTGTTAGCATAATGCTGCCCTATTGCAATAACTTGGAAAGTTTGTCCTCTTCAATTTTCTGAAGGAGTTTGTGTAGAAGTGGTAATATTTGTTTCTTATATGTTTGGGAGCATTCACCAATAAAGCCATCTGGTCCTAGAGTTTTCTTTGTAGGATGTTTATAACTGCATATTTATTTCTTAAAATGAATATTTGGTGATTCAGGTTATATCTTTCTGCTTTAATGAGCTTTGGTATTTTATCCTTTTCAAGGAACCTGTTTCATCTATATTGCTGAATTTGTTGGTGTAAGTTGTTCACAGTACTTCCTTACTATCCTTTTAACATCTGTAGAATCTATAGTGATGTCACCTCTGTCACTCTTGATATTGGTAGTTTGTATTCTCTCTCTCTCTCTTTATTATTCTTAGCAGTCTGAATAGAGATTTCATCAATTTTAATGATCATCTCTAAGAACAAAGTTTGGTTTCCATGATTTTCTCTATTTTCTTGTTTTCTTTTTCTATTTTTGATCTCCATTTTTTCCTTTCTTCTGTTTACTATGGTGAGTCTCATTGCTCTCTTTCTTCTAGTTTCTTAAAGTAGAGGCTGAAGTTACTGATTTGAGACCTTTATCCTTTCTAATACAGGCAGTCAGTAAAATAAAATTTCCACTGAGTATTCCTTTAGGTAAATTTCACTAATTTTGATATGCTGAACTTCCATTTCTCTTCTATTAGTAAATTAGTAAATATATTTTCTAGTTTCCATTGTGATTTCTTCTTTGATTCATCATTTATTGAGAAACATGTCATTTAGTTTCCAAATATTTGGATATATTTGAATATTTGAGTTGTTTTCCAGCTTGGGCTTAATTGCGGTTGAAGCTATTTTAATCATTTGTGTAACTGTCTTTGTATGGACTGATTTACAATGATTATTTTCTAGTTAAATCCATCTCAGTCAGAATATGTACTTTGTATGACTTGAATCCTTTTAATTTTAATGAGACTGGTTTTGTGTCCCAGAACATAGTCTATTGGTAAATTTATCTTATGCACTTTAAAAACTGCTTATTCTTTTGTTTGTGGAGTGTTCCATAAATATCAGTTATGTCAAGGTGGCTGATAACCATGTTCAATTCTTCTATATTCTTACTGATTTTCTGATTACTTGTTCTATCAATTATTGAAACAGATGTGTTGAAATCTAATATTTTTGGACTGTCTGTTTCTCCACTCAGTTCTGTCAATTACTGCTTCATATATTTCAAAGATCTGTTTTTAGGTACATAAACATTCAGGATTTTGATGTTTCTATTCATGGATTGACCCATTTATCATTGTAAAATGACTCTTTTTATCCCCATTAATACTCTTTGCTTTGAAATTTGCTATTTATATAGCAAATCTAGCTTTCTCATTGTTAGAGTTATTGTGGTATCTCTTTCTTCTGTCCTTTTACTTTTAGTCTAGCTATCTGTGTCTTTATATTTAAAGTTAGATTCTTATAGGCAATTTATAGTTGGGTTTTGCTTTTTTATGCAATCTAGCAACATCTGCTTTTTATTTAATTGGGCTGTTTATATCATTTACAATTAATGTGATTATTGATATGTAGGTAGCTGAATTTAAATTTTGTGTCTTGCTCTTTGTTTTCCCTCTGTTCCTGTTGCATCAATTTTTTCCCCTTCTTCTGTTTTTTGTAAGAACTGAGTATTTTTGTGATTCCACTTTACCTCCTTTGTTGATTTATTAGCTATAACTTTTTTTTTATTGTGGTTGTTTTAGTGTATGCTTTAGGGTTTATAGTATACATCATAAACTTTATCACAGTGTACCATCAAGTAATATGGTACCACTTCAAATATAGTATAAGAATCTTATAACACTGTAGTTTCATTTTTCTTCTCCTGGAATTTTGGGTATTTTTTTCCTACATTTTATTCTTATATGTTTTATAGTTTTCTTAATACATTGTTAATATTCTTCCTTTAATAGTCAATTATCTTTAAAAGATTTTAAAACAAAGTAAAAATTATATTATGTTTACTTACATATTTATTATTTCCAATCTTAAATTCCTTTTCATAGATCCAGATTATGACAGGTATTATTTTCCTTTTACATGAAGGATTTTAAAAGATGTATTTATATTGTGCTGGTCTGTTAATGTAGAGGTTTGGAAAATTATCCTGTAAAATGCCAAATAGTAAATATTTTAGGCTTTGTGTGCCGTATAATCTTTGTCACAACTACTCAAATATGCCATTGTGTCAGGAAAGCAGACTTGGATAATATGTAAATGATTGGATGTGGCTGAGTTTCATTCAAACTCTTATTTACAAAAATAATGGGTCATAGTTATGTAAGAGGCATCCTTTGCTGACTTCTGTGCTACTGAATAATCTTTCAGCTTTCTTATTTCTGAAAAAGTCTAGTTTATTTTTGTTTTAGAAAGATATTTCTGTGGGTATAGAATTCTAGTTTGACAGTTTTTTTTTTTTTTTCTCTTTTACTACTTTAAAGATGTTACTCCACTAATTTCTGGCAAGAAATCTTATTTTTAATCACTGGTTTTACATAATTTGAGAACAATGTATTTCTTTATTTTTATTGCTTTAGTATTTTAAGAGTAAATCACAATTTCTGTTCTTATTCTCTTACTGGCCATTTGGGTTGTTTCAAGTATTTAGCTAATATGAATCGTGCTGCTATGAACTTTCTAGTACACATCTTTAGGTGCCTTTATGCATACATTTATTTGTAGTGGAATTGCTGGGTCATGGAAGAGGCATATGACCAGCTTTAGTAGATACTGACACATGGTTTTTCAAAGTGATGGTACCATTTTACAGCCCCATCAACGATGTGTGAAAGCCCTAGTTGCTCCATGTCCTCATTGGCGTGATATTAATCTAGTCCCTTTCATTTTGGTCATTCTGGTGATGTGTAGTGATATTTACTTAGGATTATAATTTGTGTTTAGTTGATCACTAATGAATCTGAGCACCTTTTCATGTATACAGAGTTTTAAAACATAGGAATATACCTTCCATTGTTTATGGGTACATAAAAACCTATGTGAGAATGCTAAATACCCAATTTTGGCAGTTTCTACTTCTAAGGACAGAGAAGGGGAGGGATATGTTGGACAGGAGGGTTCACAGAGGGCCTCAACTTACAGTATTATTGCTAAACCAGAAGTGGATATAGGAATATCTAAAATGTTTCATTTCTTTAAAAAATTTAATTTTTGTAAAATACACCTAATATAACATTTGCCATTCAAACCATTTTTAACTGTACTGTTTGTGACATTTAGTACTTTTACATTGTTATAGAACCATTACCATTGCTCAAAAAATTTTTGAGAGGTCAGTTTAAATGCTTAATTCAGCATCACATAGTTTTTATAAACATTATCAGAGAGTAAAATTTTACAGTGTGTTTCTAATACAAGTGTAAATTCACATCCAGAAAACAAAAATTTGGCTATTCAAAGTTTGAACAAGCTTCCAAGGGTAGGATTTTTCTTGTCAAGTTGTTAGGAGTTTATAATTTAAAGAGCTTTCTGTCTGAAGGTACATTAATGTCAAACTTCAAAGTAATGAGTCACATTAATTCAACAGTTAACCTCTTGCATACTTCTACATACATAGCACTGTTTTGCATTATGATACGGGTAAGTCATAAATAATTAAAATAAATGGTTCTTAGTTGCTTTTGCCATAATCATTTTATGGTATAGCAGTAATGTTTTTCAAAGTCATCTGTTTAAATGTTCACTAACATTACCTGTACTTTTGTTTTCATCTTCAGATTATGACTGTACCTAATGACCCGTATACTTTTCTCTCTTGTGGTGAAGATGGAACTGTTAGGTGGTTTGATACACGCATCAAAACTAGTTGCACAAAAGAAGATTGCAAAGATGTAAGAATCAAGTTTTTGTACAAATGATGAAAAAAATTAAGATTATACTTAAAATTGGGTAGTAAGTTATCTCTGAGTTATGAGCTTATGGATAAATTAAGAATTTTTTATTTTATAAAATTTTCAATAAGTATATTTTTATAATCAAAAAAGTTTCTTAATTAAAATGTTAATAGTGAAGTTAAGGAATGTATACTTAAATTGTACAGTTCAAATATATTTGTAAAAATTTATATAATTGTTCAGTATATACCATAGCATTATAAAAACTTGAAGTATTTATCAGTATATTCCATTTATTTATGGAGGCAATTTTGGCTTACCAATAGCAGTGATAAAAGCATGTAGAAGTTTAGTGCCTTCCTTTTATTTTTACCTTGTCCTTTAAACCAAGATTTATTTATATGCTATCTTTTGTTTTCGACAGTTAGATACCATTTTATCAATATGTTCATTCATATTTAGCTCACTTCTCTAAAGATAGAGCTTCACTATCAATTTTGTATTTTTTAAAATAGTAGTTTAAACTTGAAAAAGACCTGAGAAATCAGTCAGTGTAAGGCCCCAGGCAACTAACCCTAAATGTTATTTAGAGACAGTAGCTTTTGTCTCGGATCAGTTTAGAGTAGTAAATGAAGTAAGAAAGTATTGCTAAATACATTTTTACTGATAGTTACAAAAAAAAAGTTACTAGTAATCAGGTTGAGTGTTTGCTAATTAAACCAGTTACTGTTGTTAACATGCTTTAGGTGGAGAAAAGATTATTTTATACATTGAAACAGAGAAGAAAAAAAATAGAAATAAAAAAATTTTGTCAGTTTTTATACTGTATACATGTATACACATACAGAATTAGGAAGTTGAACTGAAGGCAGAAATAAGTTTAAAATAGCAGGTTGTTTATTAGGGGCATTTGGTTTACCTGTTTCTTAGTAAATAATAGGTCCTAAAATTTGTTATGTCAAAATCTTTTAAGCAGTATTTTCGTATACAATGTAGTTGGATTTAATTTTGCTTTTATAATCAAAAACTCTGTAAAACCAAAGAATAAAAGCAAAGCTAATAAGTGAAATATTGTTAAATTGTTTCTCAATAAAACTTTTGACTTCTTTATATGTAAAAAGGAATAGAGAGAGTATAAAGAAAAATTGGCAACTAGGGTAATTCTTAAATCCTAAAAATTTAGAATTATGAACAGTATTTGGTGAATAAATTCTATGTAATAGGAATAATGTTCTGAGGCCCATAATTAAATACATAAAACTTAGCATAAATGTAACTTAAAAACTTAGCTATTCTGAGAAGAGTGAGGAGTTAGAGTTGTAGACAAAATAGTATAGAATTAACAGAATACCTTAAAGCTGTATCTTTGGGGTGATAGCTCTTATATTTTCTAATGCTTGTATAGAGATAAGTAGTGACATTATAGTGAAGCCTGTCTTTGACATGGTTTGTATATATGTATGTATGTACTTTGTTTTTGAACTGGTGAGGAGGAAGATTTTATAAGTTAACAAAAATATAAAATTTTAATATCAGGTTATGATATTTTTGTTACATTTTAATAGCAATAATTAAAATTAAAATATCATGAGTACCGTATAAAATAATGATTATACTTATGATAGACAAAGGTTGATTATACCTCCATCTTTACTGTCCAGTGGACCAATGATAGCAGGCATTTCTAATGACATTAATGACTTAATGACATATTACATAGGTAATGTATGAGTTTTTTAATATTTCTAAAGATGATCATTCTATTCCTGAGTATGAGAATATTTAGGAGGCATGTTGTTGTTTTTTTTCCCCCCTCATTGTCATACTGACTGAATTAGGATTTCTGAAAAAGATTTTCTTGTTCTAATTGAAGGGAAAATGTTTTAAATAGACTATTATCTGTTGTAAAGCTTATGTAACTGGTATTTTTTTATCTTTTGTAGGATATTTTAATTAACTGCCGACGTGCTGCCACATCTGTAGCTATTTGTCCACCAATACCATATTATCTTGCTGTTGGTTGTTCTGATAGCTCAGTACGAATATATGATCGGCGAATGCTGGGTACAAGAGCTACAGGTAAAAAGACATATGTTAGAGAAAATATAAGATCCTATCAGTTCAAAGGATAAATCTTTTTTTTTATATAAATTTATTTATTTTTGGCTGCATTGGGTCTTCATTGCTGCGTGCAGGCTTTCTCTAGTTGCGGTGAGCGGGGGCTACTCTTCATTGTGGTGCCTGGGCTTCTCATTGCGGTGGCTCCTCTTGTTGCGGAGCACGGGCTCTAGGTGTGCGGGCTTCAGTCGTTGGGGCTTGTGGGCTCTAGAGCGCAGGCTCAGTAGTTGTGGTGCACAGACTTAGTTGCTCCGCCGCACGTGGGATCTTCCCAGACTAGGACTCGAACCCATGTCCCCTGCATTGCCAGGTGGATTCCTAACCACTGCACCACCAGGGAAGTCCCCAAAGGATAAATCTTTTTTTTTTTTTTTTTTTTTAAGGGATGAAACCTGTGTTGGTATAAAAGGAATGTGACATATAAGACAATCAACTTGGTTCTTCTTCCTCAGAGTAAATCTTCCTGAATCACCCAAAGGATGAATCTTTATGATGTATTGCAATTTTAAAATTTCATTAGTTTGACATAAAATTTAGTAAATAGAATGTATTTAAATACTATGGGTTATTATAAAAAATAGCATTTCACCAAGTTTTTATGATCCATCAGTGTGATACTTTTGCAGTTTATCACTTTAAAAAGTTGTAACACTTGATGTATTAATTTCCTGGGTCTGTCATAACAAATTACTATAAACTGGGTGGCTTAAAATAACAGAAATTTATTCTCTCCCATTTCTGGAGGCTAAATGTCTAAAATCAAGATGTTGCAGGGTGGTTTTCTGCTGGAGGCTCCCAGGGAGAATCTATTGCCTGCTTCTCTCCTAGATTCTGGAGGTTGCTGACAATCCTTAGCATCCCTTGGCTTTTAAATGTATCAGTCCAGTCTCTGCTTCCGTATTTACATGCTGTTCTCTCGTGTGTATCTGTGCCTACATTTCCCTCTTCTTATAAGGACACTAGTTACATTGTATTTAAGGGCCACCGTAATCCAGTATGACCTCATCTTGATAATTACATCTACAAAGACACTATTTCTAAATGAGGTCACGTTCTGTGTTTCTTGGTGGACATGAATTTTTAGGGGACACTCTTCAGCTCACAACACTTGGCTTCCCTAATTTCTCTTTGCTATCTTTTCAATCAAGGGGATAATAGTAAGCGTGGTGGAGAGAAAAGTTAGCAAAGAAGAGTGACTTGGGTGTGTATTAATGTATAACATATTTATGCCTACTTAGTAGCCTAGCTAAAGTACTGTAAATGATGCTGCAGTACTGAATTTGAATTTGCCTTAAACTCCTATTTGTTCCTCATCTGCTTTGGGATCAAACCACTTCTGAAATATTCACCTCAAAGCTAACTTCCATTAGCATTTTCTGTCAAGGAAGGTCAAGATTGCACACTCTTTCTCTCTATCTCTCTCTCTCTCACACACACACACCCACACACACACACCCCAAATATACATACATATGTACACATTTATATATATATTCACATATTTTATGGCATTAAAAATAAACGTTGGCTTGGGCCAGAAATTAACAATGTTGATCTCAATGTCAGTTTATGTCCAGTGAAAATGGACATAGATTACTGAAATGGGAAAACCAGATGGGATCCTCTTTCTTTTCTTGAACTGTGATTGAGGAGTCTTGTCTATTTGGACATGCATGTTTAGGGGGAACAGTAGTAATATATGGAACTGTAGGCTCAGTTATCATTTCTCAACAGATGGGACATGATTGAAATTTTGGGCAGGGCAGGATAATACAGCTTTGTGGGATTCTTAGAATTTAGCATTCCTGGGCCTGCAGAGCACAAAGTGCCAGTTGTACCTCTCCCTATCGTATTGCATTATGTTGATGACCACCAAATTTAATTAGAATTAGACTGGTATTCCCACTCTGTTATCTTATAAGAGGAGAATTTCATGGCAATCAAAAATCTTTTAATGACATAAAGTAAAACGTAAATCGTATTAAAAAGATACTGTACTGTTTTATCTAGTATGCTAGTAAATATCAGCTTTCCGATTTATATTATAAAAATTATATTATCTTAATTTGGGGAATTTTTAAGAGATGTTTTAGTGTGACTGTAATCACAATATAAAATTGATTAAATAACTCATATTCCAATAAAACATTGATGTAATCTGGAATTCTAGAAAAATCATGAATTCTTTTTGGAAGATATGTAACCTTTATACTATATTCATTTTTATTTTGTTACAAAATTTGACTGTTGATTAAAGAGTCTTTTCTAGAAATAGACTATGACAGACAGCTTGGATTTATATTGCTATGTTAAATCACATATCTCATAATTCAGATTAAGAGTTTTTCAGGTGTTTTTCTTGAAAAATATTCTGAATTTTAAACAATTCCTTTTTTCTTATTTAGGGAATTATGCAGGTCGAGGAACTACTGGAATGGTTGCCCGTTTTATCCCTTCCCATCTTAATAACAAGTCCTGCAGGGTGACATCTCTGTGTTACAGTGAAGATGGTCAAGAGATTCTTGTTAGTTACTCTTCAGATTACATATATCTTTTTGACCCAAAAGATGATACAGCACGAGAACTTAAAACTCCTTCTGCAGAAGAGAGAAGAGAAGAGGTAAGTTTACTCAAAACCATGTTCTTTATTGACTTCAGAAAACATTAATTCACTAACTCCTGGAGCATTAATTCAGTAACTCCTAGGGCCTGAAGGGCTTCAAAAAATAGAGTTAATTTTCACGGCATTTATAGTCTAAGGAGCAAAGACATGAAAACATGCATGAAAGAATGGGAGTAATAAATAAGGATAAGGCCCTAGGCGAAAGTATTGTAAAGTATTTTTAAAGGGAAAATATTTAATAGCAAAATGTTTTTCCAAGTTTATGGATGCACAGAAGCAGGCAAGAAAGATGAACAGTTCTGACAGTTGCAGAAGAGGCAATTAAAATAATAAATACATGTGACGTATAAACTTCCATGAGACTAAGTGTTTATATTCATGCAACAGTGTTTACTATTCATATGTTGATAGCAGTCCTTCCTGTCTTCTCCTGATTCTGCCTCTTTCACAGTTATGAATTAGTGACATGTAATATTATCTCTAGGAACATTTTGTAAAACACTGACCCATATGAATGAGTGAGAAAAAGGTAAGTTAAAGTGTCTGTACATACACACAAAACACAACACATACACAGAATCGGGAGAGGAGGGGATTGCTGTCCTCATATAAATAGTGAATGGTAATAGGTGAAACTCCTATTGGTGCATGAATATAAACATTTAGTCTTTTAGAAGTTTATACATTACATTATATATCTCTCTATATATCTATAAGTGTAGATACCCTCTTCTTTATCAATTTCTAGATGTAAATATATATTATGTATTGGAAACTAGGTGAAAGAACTACTTTTCCTAAAATGACTCTAAAATACTAAATCATTTTTCTTATTTATGAAAAACAAAAACCAGAAATAATATATCCTTGACAGTACACAGCAGTAGAAAAATGTTTGCTTTAACCTTGTTAAGCTTCTTTCACCATGTTTTTCACTTTGGCTTTTTTATTTTACAATGTCCTATGGTGTTTTTTTTTTTGTTTTTTTTTTTTTAATTTGGTTGCACCGGGTCTTAGTTGCGCCTCCAGGGCTCCTTAATTGCGGCACGTGGGCTCCGTAGTTGTGGCTCACAGGCTCCTTAGTTGAGGCAGACAGGCTCCTTAGTTGTGGCATGCAAACTCTTAGTTGCAGCATGCATGTGGGATCTAGTTGACCAGGGATCAAACCCAGGCCCCCTGCATTGGGAGTGCAGTCTTATCCACTGTGCCACCAGGGAGGTCCCTACAGTGTCCTGTGTTTAATCACTCTATTCTTTGGATTATAAATGTCTTTTGAAATTAACCATTGCTTTTTTTTTTTTTTTTAATTTATTTATTTATTTATTTTTGGCTGTGTTGGGTCTTCGTTTCTGTGCGAGGGCTCTCTCTAGTTGCGGCAAGCGGGGGCCACTCCTCATCGCGGTGCGCGGGCCTCTCACCGCCACGGCCTCTCCTGTTGCGGAGCACATGCTCCAGGCGCGCAGGCTCAGCAATTGTGGCTCACGGGCCCAGCCGCTCCGCGGCATGTGGGATCCTCCCAGACCAGGGCTCGAACCCATGTCCCCTGCACTGGCAGGCAGATTCTCAACCACTGCGCCACCAGGGAAGCCCTAACCATTGCTTTTTATTAATTATCAGTGACTTTTAGGAATTGGTCCAACTCTTCTTAATGAATACATTTTAAAGACACTAAAGAACAATAACAATTTTGTAATTCTTATGAGATGCAAAACTAAATCCAATTCTTATAGTTGCAGGTTGAGAGGGCTATAAAATTAGAAAAAAATCAAGATTACTTTATAAATGTGTTTTTGGGATTTTAAATTTGGCACTGTGTTTAAGTGAATTAGGAAATTGGTGAAGAAGAGGGTATGATAGCTAATGAAACAATTTTTGAGTTTATTGGTCTGATTGAAAATGTGAAATCTGCTGTGTCATTTTGTGTTGCTATGTAATTTCCTCTTGAGATAATGCGCTTCAGTAAAGTTACAGTCATACTTTGTGACTGTTACAGAACGAAAGAGTTGGAAATGCAGAAACATTTTAAGTGAGCCAACTAGCTTTTATCCCATAGAATACTTAGCCTAAAGATATTTATATAATCAGAGTGAAAGAGGCTTAATTATGAACAGTTGGTTTTTTTGAACATGTTTTTCTCAGTGTTCTTTGTTGAATTAACTAAATTAAGAAAAATAATTCTGAAAATGAATTAAAATTAAAAAAATAAATTATGCTTATTGTAATAAATGAAATAATTCACAGGTCTGTATAGAAAAAGAAATTAATAACCTGTCCTCCTCTTAATCTTGCCATCTTTTCTTTCAGTGTTTTATGCTAAATCCTTGACAGTAATGTTCAAACTCATTTCAGCTCACCGAATATTTACTGGGTGGCTACTATACTACATACTGTAATAAACTTTAGAAAATCAAGGATGACTGTAACAAAGACATGATCTGTCATTCAGGAGATTACAAATAAATAAATTTATAAAGGAATAAAGTTTATAAATAAATGTGTGAAACTTAAAATAATAGAATTGTATGTAAGAATTATGTTCTATATAAATAGACCAAAAGAAGGAATAATTGTTTTTGATTGGGAACATAAGAAACACTTGAGCAGGGTTTTAAAGTATGAATAAAAGTTTAATAAATGATTTTTTTCTTATGTTTTCATATTTTTATATTTTCTTAACTTGTAGGAGTCTCTTTTTATTTCCTATATTATTTCCTTTGTCCTCTAATAATTTGTCCTTCACCCCCCCGCCCCTTTTTGTTTTGTCCACGCCTCTCGGCTTGCTGGCTCTTAGTTCTCCGACCAGGGATTGAACCCAGGCCCCTGGCAGTGAAAGCTCAGAGTTCTAACCACTGGACTGCCAGGGAATTTCTGTTCCCCGTCTTTATTTAGCATATTCTTTTGTCTTATTCAAATTTTTTCCACTTCTCATTTTCCTTTATTTTGGTATTCCTTTTTCCTTTTTATTGTCTTTTCTTTCTTTTCGTTTTTCTCTCATATCTTTTTGACATTTTCCCCACCTACCTAGCACATTATTGGACTGCTTTGTTGAATCCAATCTCTCATTTTCTCCTGGTCCCCATAATTTATCCCTAAAAGTATTGCATGTATCCTCTGCTTTTTGAATGTTTGCTTCTATATCACTTTGCTTTTACTAAAGACCTGCTTAGTACCTGCTTTCACTAACTAAAAAATCCAAAGAGGATTTTCGCTTTTACAAAAAAAAAGGTGAAAAGCGAAAATGGCATTTGGCGTTTGTTTGCAGTGTGCACCCTGAGCAGCAAGTGGCACCACCAAGCTCCTTCCCAGTGAACTATACTCGGCATCTCAGCATCAAACTGCCACAGCATTGAATTGTGTCTTATCTCAGCATCAAGCTGTTGTAGCATTGAATTGTGTCTGTGAGCATCTGTGCTTTATCTCAGTTTATTTTGTGCATCCATTAGCAAGATGTGTCCTAAGGTAATTGCTTCTTCATTTTACTCCATTTCGACTTATGAAAGTTTCCATAGGAACATTCTGCTTTCAGATAGTAGGGGAAACCTGTATCCAAAATCTGTAATACTGCTTCCCACTCTACTATTAATACTCTGTTCCAAGTTATCAGCATCTCTCCTCCTAGATTATTATGGTAGCTTTCTTACCAGGTCTCTGCTTTCATACCCACCCCCTCCAATCCTTTAGTTAGCTACACGGTAGTCAAAGTAATCCTTTAAAACATAAGTCAAATCATGCCACTGTTCTGATCCACACTCCAAATGGCTCCCCACCTCATTCAGAACAAAACTGAGGTCCTTACAGTGGCTTCAAGATCTTATATCATCTGATTCTTGTTACTTCTACTGCTCTCTCCTTTGTTTACTCTGCTCTAGCTACATCTGCTTACTTGTTTACTCAGACAGGCTAAGCTACCTTATGGCTTTTGCATTTATTTTGCCTGAAATGATCTCCTCTAGATAGCTGGATTTCTTCTTCCTTTACTTCTTATAGGGCTTTTCCTATGTTCCCTTCTCCGTTAGATCCTACCTTACCACATTATTTAAAATTGTAACCCTTAATTATCTGGTACTACCTATCACCCTTTTCTATTGATACTTTATTTTTTTCTGTAACACTTACCACTTTCTCTGTATATTTTACTTCTTAATTTCATGTATTCTATAAACTCTGTGACATTGGGAATTTTTGTATGTTTTGTACATTGATCTTTCCCCAATACCTAGAGTAGTACCTGACACATGAAAGGTGCTAAAAAAATTTTTATTAAATGACTGATTGAATGAATGCTGTATCATTTTCAGGATTCTTGAGTAGGTTATTTCGCATATCTCAAAAAATCAAACTTAGGACTGTTTTTAACTTGAAGATCTTGTTCCAGAAATAGTTGCTGAGGTTATAACATCAGTTCTTTGCCTGTATAATATAAAAATTTCTCTCTCATAACCATGGAACAGAGCTCTTAATTCTAAGTACAATTTATATATACAGGGTGAGGCTCTCTCTTTCTGGAAATGATTATTTGTCTGAGATTTTAGACAACTACCACACTAGGCATCCTCTAATCTTCTGATTATTCTTTGTCACACTTGTGACTTCCTCTGCAGATTTTGTTATTCTCAGTTGCTTTTAACCATACTTACACATAACATGGAATTTGTGGGGTCTTTTTTTTTTTTTCTGTTTCCTTTGCTGAGGATGGAGACTTTTTTTTTTCCCATTCTCCTTGTTGCTTGGTATGGTTTCCAGGAGAAAATAGAAAATTTACAGCTAAGCTGTCACCAGATTGCTATTAAAACCTGCTTAATTGTGAAAGAAAAAAGAAAAATCAATGAATGTTATGTTAGAAAAGAATAAAAGAGAGTGACCCACAGGATGGGAGAAAATGTTTGCAAATCATATATCTGGTTTATGATTTAGAATCCAGTATCCAGAATATGTTATATAAAGAACACTTAGTACTCAACAATAAAAAGACAAGTATCCTAATTGAAAAATTGGTAAAGGATTTGAATAGACATTTCTCCAAAGAAGGTATACAAATGACCATTAAGCACATAAAGAGATGTTCAACATCACTAATCAAAACCACAGTGAGGCACCACTTCACACTTACTAGGTTGGCTAAAATAAAAAAGTCAATGACAATTGTTGATGAAAATGTGGAGAAATTGGAGCCCTCATACATTGCTGGTAGGAGTATAAAATGGTGCAGGTGCGTTGGAAAACAGTTTGTCAGTTCCTCAAAAGTTAAATATAGAAGTTATCATATGATTCGGCAATTCCACTCCTAGATATATACCCAAGAAAATTGAAAACATGTCCCCGTAAAAACTTGCCCATATGTTCATAGCAGCATTAGTCACAGTAGCCAAAAAGTGGAAAGAACTCAATGTTCATCAACTGGTGAATGAATATACAAAATGTGGTATATTCAAAAAGTGGAATATTATTGAGCCATAAGAAGCAATGAAATACTGGTATATGCTGCAACGTGGATGAACCTTGAAAAATATTATGCTAAGTGAAAGAAGTCATACACAAAAGGCCACATATTATGTTATTACATTTACATGAAGTGTCCAGAATAAGCATATCCATAGAGACAGAAAGTAGATTAGTAGTTGCCAGGAGGTGAGTAGAGGGAGAAGTGGGAAATGATTGCTGATTGGTATAGGGTTTCTCTTTAAGGTGATGAAAATGTTCTGGATTAGTGTGATACAAGTAGTTGCATAGCTTTGTGAATATACACCACTGATTTGTCTACTTTAAAAGGGTAAATATTATGGTATGTGAATTATATTTCAATAAAAAGATGTTAAAATGTAACTGTTAAAGGGAGTGATTAAGAGTGTCAGATGCCATAGACATCAAATAAAATAATCTCTGAAAGGTGCCATTTGAATTGCAAATTGAGTTTTAATCATTTTATCATTGATCAGTGAACTTAGTCGTTGATCATTCACTGGTGATATTGGTGAGGATGAATTCAGTGGAAAAATGGGAACGTAAGATTGACTTCAGTGAATTGAGAGAGGAGTGGTAGATAAAAATAGAATGAATGTAGACTTATTTTTTAAAATTGGGGTATAGTTGTTTTACAATGTTGTGTTAGTTTCTACTGTACAGTGAGGTAGAGTTCTGTGTGCTATAGAGCAGGTTCTCATTAGTTATCTATTTTATACGTATTAGTGTATATATGTGAATCCCAGTCTCCCAGGTGATCCCACCCCCCCGAATATAGACTTTTTAAAAGAGGCTTGACAGTAAAGCTTCAGAAAGCATGAGAAAAGAGTGTAGCTGGATAGAAATATGAAATTGAAGTGTTTTGTTTATTAAAAATGATAAGAACCTTTAGCATATTGTGAGGAAGAACCAAGAGAGAAGAGACGAATATAGGTATAGAGAGAATAATTGTTCAAGGAATGAAATAAAAAGCACAGATAGAGATTAAGCTTAAACAAAACAAGTGATCCATCTCCTGAGAAAGATTGGAAGGAATTAAGAAGTAGATATAGGTAAATTGTAGAATGCAGCTGAGGAAATTGATGTCATTTCTATAGAACTGACTTTATTTTCTCTGAAGTAGGAGGAAAAGTTAATAGTTGAGAATGAGAGCAACAAGGTAGAGTAGAGACACTGAGGTGAGTAATGCAGGGTTGGAACAGGTGCTGGGGGAGAACCAGAGAGCAAATTGTCAGTAATAATAATAAAATAATGATTACTTCTATTGCCAGTTAGGTATTTAGGTACTTTACCTAGACTATATTTATCATCATAATAGAAAACTTAGGCTCAATGTAGTTAGGTAACTTTCCTCTTGTCAGTTGGAAAGTGATACAGGTAGGATTAGATATCACATTTACATGATTTTAAAGTTGCATTCAAACTTTAGGTTGAAGATAATAAGTATAGGCTGTCAACATCAATGGATATTTATGGCTATCTTTCATAGTTTGATTAGCATCTCAATAAAGAAAGTAAGAAGATGGAAAGAACCTATTAGACTTACAGTGTGCTTTAAGAATTGAGCAAATGAGTTTTCTCCTCATCTTTTAGTTACGGCAGCCTCCAGTTAAGCGTTTGAGACTTCGTGGTGATTGGTCAGATACTGGACCCCGAGCAAGGCCTGAGAGTGAACGAGAAAGAGATGGTAACTATACTTTGGTCAGCTTTTTAAAAATATGGTATTTAAAAATTAATATTTTAACTTGTTTCCATTTTTTTCACTATTATAAGTGATGCTGTAACAAACCTCTTCATACATATCTTACCATACTTGTGCAAGTAAGTGTATCTTAGGATAAATTCCTAAAAGTACAATGTGTGGGTCACTGGATAATTACATTTTAATTTTGATAGTTATCAAATTACCCTCTGAAAAGTATGCACTATTTTGTATTCCCACTGAAAGTGTAGGAATGTCTTTTGCCACAAAAAACATTGGGTATTATCAAACATAGTAATTTTTGCCTTTGTATTTGATATAAAGAGCAATGAAAACTCACAGTTTCCAATCTGAGAGTTTTATAAGAGCACATAAAAAAATTGTTTTTCCTCCTGTTTTTTCCTGGGTCTTAGTTGCAGCAGGCAGGCTCTTTAGTTGTGGCATGCGAACTCTTAATTGTGGAATGTGAACTCTTAATTGTGGCATGTGTGTGGGATCTAGTTCCCTGACCAGGGATTGAACCCGGGCCCCCTACATTGGGAGTGCAGAGTCTTATCCACTGTGCCACCAGGGAAGTCTCTTACGATGGCACATTTAAAATAGAAGTAATGTGTGTGATTTTAATAAACGGATCTATAGCAAAAATCTTATTCCAATGATTTCTGAAATCTTTTAAGATCAAAAGCATATTTCCCAATATATTATTGTTGGTATTATTTAATATATTTTAAAATATGAAGCTACATTATATAAAGGTAATGAAGCATAAAATAAATTGTTTTCACAGAAAATTCAAAAACAAATGATTTCCATTTTAAATTATATGATTGTAAAATAGAATTGTCACAGTTTCAATTTGATGTGATACTTAATTCGAAAATGTCCTTAAGAAAATACTCATATATTTGAGGGGAGAAAAGCGGGGAGGAAAGAGATAAATAAAAAATTTTCTGGTTTCCGTTAATTTCAATTATGTGGAATTTGCAGTAAATGATGATTAAAAATAAATTAAGTTTAGGGAAATTTAAGTGAGAGGGCAAACCTTCAGTTTAAGGAAATTTAAGTGAGAGGTCAAACTTTTCTTTCAATCTGTTCAACTGAGAATTCATGAGCCCTTCCTAGCTGTCTACTCTTAGAACTAAAGATGTGGGTTGAGGTAGGGGTGGTAGTGTGGAAGTACCTAAGAATTGGCAAACATGTAGGAGATGTAAGTCCTGTTCTTGAGGAACTCAAAATAGAGATGGAGAGTCATTCATATAAACATTTACTATAAAATGTGAAGATAGCCCTAATAGGTTTATATATACATTCATATAATTTATTTAGGCAATTTGATTTTTTAAAATTGCTTTCATTTTAAAGCCTTCAAATCAAGGTTTTTGCATTAATGAAAGATCCTGACCTATTCCTAAATTCACTGATAAGACCTGTGTTGTCATAGGAGAGCAAAGTCCCAATGTGTCATTGATGCAGAGAATGTCTGACATGTTATCAAGGTGGTTTGAAGAAGCAAGCGAAGTCGCACAAAGCAATAGAGGACGAGGAAGATCTCGACCCAGAGGTATTTTTTGTTATTAATTAAAGTTACCAGAAAACCTGCAAAAACTATTTATTGAAGTCAGTTTTATTTATATCATCTAATGTATACCATGTTTTATATCTTTAGTAATCATAAGGTTCTTATTGTATTGTGTGGAGCAGTAGAGAACAAAGGGTATTTGGTAAAATTTGCTCCTCTAGACTTAGCCTTCATTTTTTGCTTTTCTCAAAAAAAGTAAGAGACTCTGATATCCCCTATTGTAAGTACTTTTGTATGTGCTCTGAGAAGGGATATAGATAAAACTCTTTAGATAAGTTTTATATAATTAAATAGTTTCTTCTTTTGGTTACTTATATACAATGGCTGTCAATTGCTGTTTCTGGTGTTAGCCGACCTGTTTTCATATTTTGGTTCACTACTTTCCAGCTTTGTGGTCTTTGGCAAGTTACTTATCTCTGTCAAAAATCAGGAGTATGAAAGTTAACTCCTAAATGTTTTAAGTCCCAAAATGAAAAATTCTGTTGAATTTCATCCATAAATGGTTCTTGTTAAATTCTGCATACAAACTTAAAAAGATTTCTTAGACTATGGATTTGCTTAAGAGTTAATTACATTTGTGCTTAAATTTAAAGTAAGAAATATTTAAATCAAGATGATTAAAAGAAAAATTTTTATATTCTGTAGTAGTTGGATCTTGCAAGACATGAACTTGATTAGTTCATTCTGTCTTTCTTTTAATAATATAGATTTGAAGCAAAATCAAGGAAATTTTTAATGTTTATTGAGTATTCTTAATTATTCCTTTGCAGAAAGCACAAGGCCTAGCACAACACATAGTAGACATTCAAGCCTTTTAAAATCATGACCTGCATCATGTTAGTTTAGTGGTTGAGACATGACTGCTAATGAAATGGGAATCAGGAACTTAATCCTGTTATCACCTATTTGTAGCTTTACTCTTGTTAATAAAATTTTTTTATTAAATATTTTACCAAGGACATTATGTTATAGAGTAGAAATATATTAATATAAGTCCATATCCTATTATCCAGCTATTAAATCAGAATTATCATCTTCAAACTTAAGGAACTAGACATTATTTATAGGAATCTCTCAAGCTGTTACTTAGCTTTGTGTAAGTCAAGCTACCATACTGAGCATTTTGCTTGAAAGGTTGATTATTATAAGGAGAATGTGCCATAGGTAAATTTTTTACCCCGATTAATTAGCCTGGTGGGTGCTTTTGATATCCTGAAATTATCTGTTTCTGTGTGTGTGTGTGTGTGTGTGTGTGTGTCTGTGCACACGTATTTCTTGAGCATATCTCTAGAGTAGTTGGTTTTGGAAAGCATTTAGTATTTGAATTTGTATTATGATGTGTTTTTTGAAGGTGGAACTAGTCAGTCAGATGTTTCAACTCTTCCTGCGGTCCCATCAAGTACTGATTTGGAAGTGGGTGAAACTGCTATGGAAGTAGACACTCCAGCTGAACAGTTTCTTCAACCTTCTACATCCTCTATGATGTCAGCTCAGGCTCATTCAGCATCATCTTCTACAGAAAGCCCTCATTCTACTTCTTTGCTGTCTTCTCCAGTCAGTGAACAAAGGCAGTCTGTTGAGGCATCTGGACACCACACACATCATCAGTCTGGTGAGGATGTTACTCTTTAAATAGGCTATGGTTCATCTGATGATTTCTGATAATGAAAACTTCTTTTTGGGCTATTTTGAAAGATACTAAATCACATCAACTTATTCTTGCTGGAATAAATGATCAAAATGACATGTAATATGTGAATGTGTAACTTAAAAACAAAATTCAAGTATGCCTCACTTGCATGAATTTTAACAAATAGCAGGAATCTTCAGTTTACACAAGACAGTTCTTTAAAAAATGTAAGTACCAGCAGATAGTGTTTTGACATAGTTTAATGCACTTGACTTAACAATTACTTTTATAGAGCATTATAGACCAAAATATCTTTCTTAAGCTTTTTTGGTTGTCTGTGTTAAAGTGATAGTGAAAATATAGCCCTGATTATTATTAGATCCATTGTATTTATGTTTTTTAAATTATTTTTCCTCAAATCATGACATACTTTTAATACATTCTTTATGATGAATTTTATGTGGTCTCTTGTCAACAATGTATACAATTTACCAAAAGAATTATTTCTCCTATATTTATGTGAAAAAAATTATTTTAACAAATCCTTGTCTTCTTGGTATTTGATGTTAGTGAAAAAAATCAACTCCTAAATTCTGTTAAAATTGTGTTTTCCTCTCAATATTACAACTCCTCATGTTCAAACACCCCACCCCACCCCCAGCTATGGAATGTGCTAGTGTTTACATCAGTAATCTTTAGCAGATATGTCTGTAGTTTACTTGACATTTTAAATATATACATGTAATTATAATAACCAACAAGATGTTCATTCATATTTTTCTTTGAGTTTTTATAAGGAAGTATATTCCTCAATATATAATCAAAAATATTAGCAACTAAAGATACATCTGGCATGCCTCAGCTAAAGCCTATAAAAAAAATTCCTAACAGCTTAACTGCCAAGCTGTCACTTTATTCTTGCTTCTCTGAAATCTGATGCCAGATCACCAAATATGGGGTGTTTTAAATTAAGCACTCTTTTATCAGTATATCCCTTTTTTTTTTTTTTTTTTTTTTTTTTTTTTTTTTTTTAGTATATCCCATTTTTGGTAATTCATTTTCAGTTTCTATGGGAATAGAAGCCAGACTCAATTATGTGGCTGTTAAATAACACTTGTGTACAATTTACCTATAATAATAACCTAAAGATGAGCTATAAAATTAGATTTTCCACATTCTGATTGATACAGCATTTCAAGTTATGGGAAAATAAAATACTTTGGAGGGTTAGGGAAGTCTGGACAGAATCATTTAAAAGTTTGCTTTTCAAAACAGGTAAAATTGGTAAAAACAAGACTTTTTAAAGTGATAGCATGCTTGGGAATAGTCTTAAAGATTCTGATCAATTATAAGTTTGGTCAAAACTTAGCAAGAAGATTCCCTATCTCATGTTCACGTTCCACTGAATCTTAACTGATTCCAATTGTTTCTTAAATACATTTCTGAGTAAACTACTTAGTATGGAATTTCATTTTTCCTTTTTGTCATAGATACTTAACACATTCTAATACTACATTTGAAATTACTAAATCCTTTTTAATATTTGAGGTAAGTATTAAATACTTGAATACTATTTCTATTTCATTGAATCATTGAAATAGAAAAAACCATTTTTGTGATGATCAAGCAACATTGAACATTACTTGGCACTTTTGTCTATATATTTTTCAAAGAAACATAGGAAATACTTTTAACTGGTAGGTTATGGAAAGAATTTTGGCTGACTAAACTATGGAAAAGAGGAATATTTCCATGTTACCAAGACAGTATTGCTGTTGAGGAAGATGATTTGATATTAGATGTAACATCTAAAGATTATGTCTGTGATTGTTTTGACAATAGGCCTTTCATAATCCCAGAGTTTAGCATTTTAACAATACGAACTTAATGCTCTTTATGTTTTGTTTTGTTTTTTTTCTCAATCTTTTATTCACTTCTAAGTCCAGATGGGTTTGTGGATAGTAGGAATTGTCCATGTAGGTGGGAGTATCATCCTAGAGCCATGATTTCTATTATTGCCTTGCATAGAGATAGAGAAAACAAAAAGTATGCTTCTTGCCTTGCTGTGGATACCTCTTTATGTAAATGTTTGTATCTTTCATTCAGGTCCCTTGCATTTCCTCTGTCACTTTTACTGGATTGAGGGAGAGGGACAGTGGGAATGTGAAGACTTGCCTGGCAAAACTCCATCTCTGACTGAACCTAATTATTTGCCTTCTCTTAGTCTGCAACTGAGTCACTGATAGTGAAGAAATTCATGACTACAGATTTCATTGGCACTCCGCGTTAAAGCAGTCTTCCAACGCTGTTGCTCAGCACCTAGACAGAATGTCTGTTTCACACCTTCATGTCTCTCAAACTGTTAGCACCGCCCTTTACCCTCATCCCACCCCCTAGCTGATAACCTTCTTTCATTCACAGTGGGGAAAAAAAGCGTTCACTTTCCTACTTTTGAATCTCCCAACTTTCCAGCATCTATACTCACATTGTCTGTGACAGAAGCAGTCACATTTTGGGAAGAAGTGTATCTGCTCCTAACAAAAGCTAGCCAGTGCATCTCTTTCCAGCTTCTCAAGGACTTTGCTCCTTCTCCTGCATCTTTACTATTACCTTTTCTACTGAATTTTTCCTTTCCACGTCAAACATGCTCTATAATTATCTTCTGTCTTAAAAATGTCTCTTAACTGTCCCATATTCCCCTCCAGACTCAAGTCTTTGCTCCTTTTATAATCAGAGTCTTCAAAAGAATAGCTTACATATACTGTCTCCATTTTCTTACCATCTTCCACTTATTTATCAACCAGCTCCACTCTGCCTTTTAACCTCCTTTTCCACTGAAACTTTTTGTCAAAGTCACCAGTGACTTCCATTTTGCCTATTTTAAAGTATACTTCTTTGTTCGTAGTTAGTAGATTTTTTAACCCAGTTGCGTTTAACGTAGTCTGTCACTTCTTTTTTGAAACACTTACCTTTTTTGGCATCTATGACACCACTTTTGCCTACTTACTCTTATTAGCAACTCTGGCTGGTTTTCAGTAGCCATTTTTGATATTTCTTATTCTATATTTCTCAATATTTTAGTAAAACCCCTAGTCTGTGCTCTCTTCTCTACATGCACTCTATCCCTGGTTAATTGCATCATTTCCCATAGCATTTAATATCTCCTCTAAGTTGATGATTCCCAAATGTATATTGACAATCTGATTTTCTACCCTGAGTTATAGACTCCTGTGTCCAACTGCTTATTTGACTTCTTTTTGGTTATCTTTGGACATCTTAGGTTTAATGTGTCCAAACTGAAATTTAATTTATCCTCCTATCCTTCCCGTCTCACTAATCTCTTTCATCTTGGTCATTTCATATCTCAGTAAATTGTAACTACTGCTCATGTGCTTATTTTAATAGCCTGTGAGTTACTGATTCCTTGCTTTCCTTCATGTCCCACACCCAATCCATCAGCAAGTTCTGTTGGTTCTGTATCTAAAATATGTTCTACTTCTTTCCATCTTACATCATTTGTTGTCCACTAATTGATCTCTCTTCATTTACTCTTGTTCCCTTATAGTTTATTCTCCATGCAGCAGCCAGGATGAGTATCTTAAAATGTTAAATCAGGTTATATAGTTTTGTTGTCTAAAACCCCTCAAAGACTTCTAAATGCGTTTATAAATATAAATACAAGAGAAAAAACTCAAACTCCTTACTGTGGACCTAAAAGAACCTATATGGCTGGGCCCTTGCCTATCTCTAGCCTCATTTCATACCACATTCTCACTTCCTAATGATCATTATGCTCCAGCTGTACTGGTTTTCTTTCAGTTCCTTGAATGTGCCAAGTTTTCTTCTGCCTCTTTCTTTTGGATTCTGAGTCTTTGTACTTACTGATCTCTGTACCTGAGAAGCAGCTCTTCCTTTTTTATTGGTTCTCAGCTCCAATGTCACCCAAGGGAGGTCTTTGATAACTACTCTAGCTAGATTCATCTTCCTTTCCTATCCTCCCTAAAATTTTATTTTCTTTTATATAGCCCTATTTATTTCCTGAAAAGTACTTATTAAAATTTGTAATTATTTTATTTTTTATTCATTTGTTTATGACTTATTTTCTCTTGTTAGAAAATGCTCTCATAAAGACAGAGATTTTATTTATCTTGTTCTATGTAAGCCTCTTTTTCTTCCCAACAATAGTTACTCTTTAATGATACTGTTAAGACTGTTATCTTTAAGCTAGTATAACCTATATAGAATATTTAGCTATATTATAGTCTTTATAGTTTCAGTCCCATTTCATTCATTCTGGATGTTTCCAGTAGGCTCTGCAAATTTGATGATACCTAGGGAAGATGCTGTGAATGGACATCCAGTCATTTATTGCTTTTAGATCCATTATTTGCCCTCGGCTGTCCAGACCACATAAGACTGAATAGATATTTTTTCTTACTTTGTTCCAGAAATATTTTATGGAAATACTTGTAAAAAATCATTTTGATAAATGATAAAATCAAGACAGAAATATGGGTAGGAAGAAAAAATGGAGCCACAGTGAGGTGAATATATAAAATGCATACCTGAAGAATAGTGTATCTAGAGGGGGCCACAGAGTTGGCTTTGGGTATAGTAGCTGAATTAGGAAGATAAAATATACTAAAGTGGAATTTGAAGTCAGTTGGTAGATCTTTTTTTAAAATTTGGACATCTTCACCCTTCATATTCTTGAATTTTATTTTCATTCACATAGACCATTTGAAACTACATTCTATATACATAACCCAGAATCTAACATTTTGATTCTTATGTTATACATGGTCTTTTCTTGAATATTTAACAAAAGACTGTGCCTTTGAAAATATGGTTATAAGATTATCTATTTAAAAACCAGATAGGGGGCTTCCCTGGTGGCGCAGTGGTTGAGAATCCGCCTGCCAATGCAGGGGACACGGGTTCGAGCCCTGGTCTGGGAAGATCCCACATGCCGCGGAGCAACTGGGCCCGTGAGCCACAACTACTGAGCCTGCGCGTCTGGAGCCTGTGCTCCACAACAAGAGAGGCCGCGATAGTGAGAGGCCTGCGCACCGTGATGAAGAGTGGCCCCCGCTTGCCGCAACTAGAGAATACCCTCGCACAGAAACGAAGACCCAACACAGCCAAAAATAAATAAATAAATAAATAAATAAATAAATAATGCAAATGAAAAAGAAAAAAAAGAATTCAACAAGTATTTAAAAAAAAAAAAAACAGGTATGACTGTGAGCTGATAGGTTAAAACAAAATCTTCATAGTTTTATTTATAAAAAGTATTTCAAAGTAACTATAAAATATTTTTTTCTTTCTTAGTAATGCCTATCAGACATCACTTTTAGTTGTTTCTTAAACTAAGTCTAGAAATGTCTTCATTTTGTGTGTTATCTGTAATTTTTTTCCATGGTAAGGAGCTTCCTATAATGAGAGAATGTTAAATGAGGCATTCATTCCAGTGTGTTATAGTTTAATTGCCTCCTTTGGTCTTACTTTAGTCTAAGAAAGAGAAGGTGGTTTCTTTGGATTGGATGGGGATATCAGTACATACAAAACTCAGTTTTGGGGGCTCACCTTGAGAAGTGAGTCACCTAAAGGATCCATGTGTTTCTAATTAATGGACCACTCAGACCATGAGAATTGAATTTTTTTAAGATAGTGTTTCATGGCTTATGCGTGGATTCCTGCTTATTTACAAATTACTGTGTCTGCTCAGGTTTATACATTTATTTAGGTCCTTTCATAATCTTTATAGCTGAATTGAGCTCTGTAGAAAAATTCCTGGGGAAGTAAGAACTCTGTTGTATGGCATAGCAAAGCAAACCTTTCAAAGCCCAGATACTCAGTTTATAGTTTCCTTAAAGGGGATCAGGATCTAGTCAGATGAGATACAGGCAATTTAGAGATTAGAAACAAGTGGAAATATTAGGTTAGTGACTTCCACTTTGGGGAAACTAAAGAAGAGATCAGAGGAACTTGGAAGTTAGTAAAGGAGTGACCAGTTCTAGGAGAAAAAAAAACAAGGATCACCTGGACAAAGGAGCAAGTTGGGAGTGGGGGACAGTTGATAGCAAGCAGATAAAGTACCACCAAATTAGATATAAAAATAATCCAGTGTCCAGGACAAAAGACCTTATGTATTGGAAGAGAGGCAGGACTTGAGGTTAGAACCAAATAGACCTTTGTTGGGTCAACTATAGTTTATTGTTCTTTTCCATCAGTGGGAATTGTCATTAGGGAGACTAGCCTAGAGTCTTTCAGAAAAAAACAAGAAGAGCAAGGTTAGTAGTTTCAGGAGATGAAAGTACAAATTTCCCATTAGCAATTCCTGACTCTTTGTTGAGGATTTTTTTGTTATTGCTTTTAAAGTTCAACCCAAAGGTATTCAGTGTATTCACTTTCAATTTTGGCTAATGGTAACAAAAATTTGTTCTCCAAGCATTTATTCATATTACAAATTATATATGTTTGTTTATACATTCTTAAAAAGATGTAATGTGTATGTGTCTTATGTGCCTTTAATACTTCAAACTGCTAGCAGAACTATTTGTTTAGATTGGTATTTCTGCTTGGAATTTTTAATTCAATATTTGCCTCTCCTAGTTAGCTGCATGATGACTTCTTTCCCTAGCCTCATTTTTTTTTTTTTTTTTTAACTTGGTTGGGGAGACATACAACCAGCCTTCAAGTAAGCAAACAAATTCTTCTTTGAAAAGCACTGGGAGCATTGAATTAATGGTTCATGACATTATCATAACTAAATCTTTTTTTTTTTTTGTAACTAAATCTTAATTTTCCAAGTTATAGAGCACCACTGCTTATATTTAGAGCCTGCTATTGATTTGCTACATCACCTAGTGGGTCTAGGATGGAGACTCATATCCCCATAAAACATTTGGCAGTGCAAGAGAGAGGGTTTGAAACAACCATGAAGTTGGGTGAATTTTTTGTGATTTTTTTTTTTTTTCAGTTTTCTTAGCAAAACTTGACATATCTGTAATCTCTCTCTTTATGGTAATTTCTTTTGAAGTATAAAATGACAGACTTTATGGCTGCATAATAATGCTTTATTTTATGTTGCTAAAAGTGTTACTACTATGCTGACAGTAACTATGGGATATGTATATACCTAAAAAGAAGGCACTAGGGCTTCCCTGGTGGCGCAGTGGTTGAGAATCTGCCTGCCAATGCAGGGGACACGGGTTCGAGCCCTGGTCTGGGAAGATCCCACATGCCGCGGAGCAACTGGGCCCGTGAGCCACAGCTACTGAGCCTGCGCGTCTGGAGCCTGTGCTCCGCAACAAGAGAAGCCGCGATAGTGAGAGGCCCGCGCACCGCGATGAAGAGTGGCCCCCGCTTGCCGCAACTAGAGAAAGCCCTCGCACAGAAACGAAGACCCAACACAGCCATAAATAAATAAATAAATAAATATAAAATGCATTAAAAAAAATTTTTTTTTTTTAAAAAGAAGGCACTATACTATTGAGCGTCACAATTTATTTGTTAATGAATACTACCCTACTTGGTACTGGAGAATTTTCTAGGAGGAACTAGCAATGAAAGACTATGATGACACTTGAATTGTTAAACCTTAACTGCCAATTGCATAAAATTCTTTATAAACAGGGGACATGGTAACAAGAGGTTAGTGTCTCTGGCATGATTGATTCTGAAACAACAAACCAAATTTTACACTCTTATAATCTATATAAAAGAGGCTGAAAGTTATTTGGTAGTTTGTATAATTTGCTGTCAGTGTCAGTGAGAGAAATTCCATGTGCTCCCTCCATCAAATCTACAACTAATCTCTACTCATATACTCTGCCTCCTCTTTGGTTAGAGTGGATGACATTTTTATGCACCTATCTAAAGCCAATTCCTCCTCTTATCCACTGTAATTCACCTCCTTTGGTCTACTCAAGGACATCATTCCCGCATGTGCCCACTTCTCATTCATTATCTTTGTTCCTTCTCCCAATTAAACATTGTCCATCAGCATACAAACATATGTATTATCTCCCAAACTAAAACAAACAAACCTCCCTTGATTCTGTTCTCCCACCAACAATCAGCCGATTTCTCTGTTCCTCATTGGCAGCAGAACTTCTAGAAAAAATATATATGCTGTGTCCCTCTACTTCTTTACTTCCCCTTTCTCTTGAACCTGTTCCAGCCAGGTTTTGGCCCCTGTAACTTCACTGAAACGGCTCTTGTCAAGGTCTTCTTTGTGGTTAGTTCTCGGTCAGTATCTTTTTCATTGTATCAGCAGACACAACTGCTTACTTTATCCTTCTTGACACACTTTCATCACTGAGCTTACAAAACTTGGCTCACTCAGTTCTCCAGCCTCCTCACTGGATTCTCCTTACTCTTCCTGTTCTTCCTTCTCTTAAACACTGAAGTGTCCCAGAATTTAGTTCTTAGACTTCTTTACTTATTCTCTTAATGTGGCTTAAAGTAACATCATCAGTGACATCCAGATTTACTGGTGAATTCTAGACTATTACAGTGAGTCCCTACGCAGTTTCTCCACTCGGATATCTGTTAGTTCTTTTCTTCCCTCTAATACTACTTGCTCCTTCTCGATTCTTCCCGTCGCAATAAATGGCAACTCCATTTTTCCTGTTATCTACACCAAAAACTTTGGGATCACTCTGCATCCAAACTATCAGCAAATTTTTCTCCCATTACCTGTAGTATATATCCCGCATCCAGATATACTTCCCCCTCTGAACATTAGTGTTTGCTCTTTCCTTTGCCTGGAACACTCTTCCTCCAGATATCCATGTGGTTTACTCCTTCACATCCTTGAGGTCTTTGTTCAAAAATCATCTTAGGAGGAGAAGCCTTCCCTTATGACCATACATAAAACAACCACCACTCCTCCACAATCTTCATCACCCTGACCTTACCCTGCCCCATTCACTTCATAGTAGTTATCCCTACTTGACACAGATAAATGCATACATGTATATTATATATGTGTGTGTATGTGTGCAGTGATGTCTGTTTTCCTCTCAAAACAAATGAGTAGGGACTATTTTTTTGTTCAATGTTTCATTTATCCCCAGAGCCTAAAACAATGCCTCATACCTAGTAGGTACTCAGTATTCTCTGCAGAATTTCATGTTATACTATTTTTATTTTTTATCTGTGACCACTGCCTCAGATAAAGTTTAAGAAAATGTTAAAGATTATGTATTTTTCAGCTCAAAAGAAAAAGTAAATGATAATTCCAACATAAAAAGAAACATTTTAGCTGAAAAATGTAAAACTTTTACTTTTTAAAGGGCTCTCTACTAATAAATTTCAAGAGTTATTTCCAAATGCATAACTTTTTCATAATCTTAATTATTATTTGATTGAAATTAGTAGTTTTTGTATATAGAGTAAATGAGATAACTGATATTTTTCAATTTTTCTTAGTATTGTAAAAAGAGATGCAATTAGGAAAGGAATGTTCACTTTTAAATGTTTTGCTTATGGAAGATTTTACTTTCATTCCGTTTAATTACTTAAATACCCTTAGAGAACTCTATGTGTCTAATTCATCATAGTTAAATAGAAGCATTCGGGTGTGTAAGTATGTATAGTTGATCATAATTTAATGATCAGTAATTTTTTGAGTCATTTGTTTTTAGTATTCCTCTATGAGACATGTGTTTTATTTATACCCTTCTGTCTTTAATGTATAATCAGATTCTTGCTGTGTTCTGTTGTATTACTATCTTTTCACCTTTCTTTTCCTATCTGTGTCAGAATTTCTAAGGGGGCCTGAGATAGCTTTGCTGCGTAAGCGCCTGCAACAACTGAGGCTTAAGAAGGCTGAGCAGCAGAGGCAGCAGGAGCTAGCTGTGCGCGCCCAGCAGCAGCCTTCCACTTCTGATCAGGCTTCTCGGGAGGGCTCTGCACAGGACCCTCAGGCTTCAGGTTGTTCATGTCAAGTGTCCTTAAGCAGCTGGTAGCGTTGGTTTCTTAACTCTGCTGCTGTGTAATAAGATGCTTCCCTTTTCCCCTTCCAAAGAAAGCGGATGCGCTTGCAGCTTTTCCCTCCGTTTCTTGCATATGGTGAAATTTATCATCACACGGCTAGAGGGACAGATTGGCAGCAGCACTTGCTAGAGAGGCAAATATAAAATAGTCCATTATTTTATTTGTAGTTGTGGAGAAGGGCAAATATTTATTACTTTTATGGCTAATGAGATACTATGTAATAATCTAGTGAACTTAGAGCCTACATTGATAGTTCTATTGAAATTTCCTATATGCTGAAATGCTATCTGTGCTTATGGCTCCTAGCTCCTCTTCTTTTTTTTTTTTTTGCTTTGAAAGTTAACCAGTATTTCTATTCCCATATAAACCTAGTAATGCTAGATTTTAGAATTATAATGTTGTTTGGCCGTTCTAGCATGCTGACTCAATCATCCCCTTCTGTAATTATTTGAAATTTTTCAATATTTGCTTACTTATTCCTCCAACACATAATCAACTTTCTGGTATACAGGGCAGCAAAAATATTCCAGTTTTATGTTCCTGTTTTTTTGCGATAAAACTCTGATAAGACAGTAATAATCTGTGCCACTCTCTTTTTCATTGAGTATTTTAGTGGCTCAAGTTATTTTTATGGCCAAAAAGCTCATGATGCTCAATAAACATTTGTTGAAAGAATTAGTGAAAGATATCGCATAAAATAATCTGTCAACTTAATTCTTTCAAGATGGATAGTAGATACTATGTATCCTGTACTATAGGTACTATAGTAGGTGCTGTCATACTAATGAGATTATACTACTTTGATACACTTTGTTTTGGCACCCTAAGGAGTGATGAGTTGGGAATTAATCACTTTGAGAACTCTGATTAAATTACTTGGAATTAATCTGTATATTGGTAGAACTGGACAACCTCCACTTTATAAATATCTGTTCCACTAAGTGCTGTGGTGATAAAAGCATATTATGTAATACCATGGTGAAATAAAATAGATTTAAATAACTGCAATATAGGTATGATGTTTGGAACAAATTATGGACCTGATTTTTAACTTATTATTATATTAATGGAGAGAATATCAGTCAAGCAAAGAAGATGTCTCTCTCTCTGTCTTTTTTTGTTTTTTTCTATAGAGAAATCTTTTCCTACACTTAAAACTAACAAAGTTTGATTAGATTACAGCTGTGACATTTAATAATAATACATTTTGCTATGCTTTTGTGCTGTGTATAAAACTCTAGCTCGGGTTTTAAAAGTAAAAATATATAACATATAAAACAATAAGAAGGAAGATAAAGTATCCCTACATGTATAAATATTTTTTAAATACTGAAGTTTAGCAGATAACAAACCAAGTATTAAAGTGAATTTGAGTATAAAGCAAAACTGTCTACATTATCAGTAGGGAAATGTACATTGTGGACATTAGGAAAATATTGACACTCAGTCTTTATATTTAGTTTATCAATTTGAATCAAAGCAAGTTCTTTTTAGAATCAGAAAGCTTTAGGGTGATTATATGGTCTTTGTAAAATAAGATGCTGTTTTCCCAACTCTAAGCATCATTCTTATTAAATAGTACCTAGTTTGATAACCAGTATATTTTAAAAAGCCAAAGCTGAGTTAGATGCCTTGCCAGTTTTGAAGTTGAGAAACATGTTATCTTAATTTTGTTATTAAACAACTTACTTGGGCTGCTGAGGCTGCCCACGTGGACCAATCTTAGAGGCCCTTAGTGCTGTCACTCAGCGTATGTTGCTCCCTTCACCTACAAGGTGAAACACGTCATCTATATCATACGCTTTTAACATAGCATTCATATGAGACCCCTAGTAAGTCTAACCTGTAACATGGCCTGGGTTCATTTGTTAGTGTTAACTTTTATCTTATTCTGTCCTCACATGTTAGGAACACTATTTGGTAATTAAAAACTTTAAGAACAGTTAAATAATGTATTGTTAGTTTGTTACAAAGGATAACTAATAAAGTATATATATATTTTGTCCATTTAGTAAATTTTGGATGTGAGGAAAGATGAGTTGACTTAATGCAAAATTCTTCATTTCAGAACATTCAAATTATAAAAATACAGAATAGGAATTAAATTTATGAAATTCAACAGGGAGATAGGTTTTCTTTGAATAACAATTAGCAAAACATTTTCTTATACTTCATGATGTATGAATACAATTTTGTGTATGTGTATTATGGACATTAATTGATCCATTCACTCATGCTAGATGTTACTACTAAAATCATCAATATAGAATAGCACAGAATTAACATTCTAGATTTTAACTTTTTAACAGTAGAAGACTGTGCAATTCTCATAAAACATTTTCCCATTATATGTTGTTGTCTTCACAGTGTCAGCAAGTGATGATACTGTCAATAAATGATACTTCTATCATTTTCTCACCTATTTAAGCCTTTTAGGTATAAGATATTCAAAGGAGACATTAATGTGATTTGGAAACCAAGAAATTTTAACCAGTGTAGAATTTCTGAATGATTACATTGTCTGATAAATATTTTATTCTCTTTTCAAAATATAGGACTCGTGAGAATATTTTGTGAAAGGCTAAGTGTAAGATGAATCTACCTAATACCTAATTTCTGTAGGAAAATGGGATCAAGCCATCAAGCCATTTTATAGAAATAATCTACATTTGAATGAGATCAAATGGGAAGGCACCTGATGCCAATATTTCTTGGCGGTTGAAAACTAAAACATCATTCCAAGGCACCAAGTGCTATTTAAAATGAGCTAAGTAAGATAGATGTTAAGATACGTTTAAACAATGGTTTCCCCCCCCTTTTTTTCAGCTGTGAAATCAGAACTTCATGGAGAAGTTCTAATATAAAATACATAAAAGTGACAGTGTTGTGATTGAACATAAAGAGAGTTAAGAAATGACAGCCCAACTCCTTGTCCTTCTTGCCACCCCCAAGCCACCTCTGCTCTCTGAAGCACACTTTGAACACCACTCCTCTAAAAGAATTTTTGACACCTGTAAATGATAATTATTCATAGCTAATTTCCAAAATTTTTATTTTTCAAAGTCAGTATATATACTTTTAAAATATTTTCACTTTAGTTTTTTAAAAAAAGTGCGTTTTTTTCTAGGCTTTTAGGAAATACATCACAACTCATTTCTAGTCTTTCAGTTTTTTTTTTTTTAAATCATAAAGAGATGAATTTACCTTCATCAGATCACTGCCTGGGTGTTAGACTGGCTGAGTTCTTGTCCCTGGCCCTATGACAAATGACCTTGGGCAGGTCATTTGGCTGCTTTATGCCTCAGTTTCCCAATTATTGATTTATTTAAGTAGCGTGGCCTGCCATAATTTATAGAGATGGCATAAGGATGGGATGGAGAATACTGTATAAAGTTTTTATACTCCTAAGTAGAGCAGTACACATAGTAATGGACTATCTTAATTATAGTGACTTTAACTAACTACCTCAAGATGTCCTCATTTTACAGCCATGTAAGGTTGATAGCATTCAGGGTTTTGAATGAGCTGTATGTATGTTTATCAGATGAATGCCGTACATAGCTATGGCAGAGGCATTCAGCATATGGCTGATTTTAAACCCAACTCTTTTTTTCCATTTCAGGTCCCCTGAAGTCATGGGTTGCTGGCTCCTGCTCAGAGTGACGACACCCTGTGGAGTCTGCTGGTACTGGCCCAACCACCACAGAGCCCCACTGGAGCATGGAGCCAGCCTAGAGAGGGTGTCAGGTAGGAACTGTTTTTTCACTTTATGGCACGGTTTTGCCGATTGGAAAAGAAAAAAGTAAATTTTATACCCCTTAAAGGGTATAAAACATTGGTGAATATTTTAAAGGGCTTTTCAAAACTGAGCCATATTGGAAAAAATCAGCACTTACCCGGTCCTGTGCAAGCAGGCTCTATACAACATCCAGTTCCCCACAATGTCCATGATGTCAGTTACACGTAGCACTTCTCAAATGGATGCGTTTGACCCAGGTGTTTAGTGATTATAATAACATAAGCAGTTAGTAAATCAGATGTAATGTTGACATAGTTCTGCAAGTATTTCTTAACTACTTTGAATGATAGGGTCCTGAACAAAACAGTGATGGGTCTCTTGGCACTTTAAATGCAGGACCATGCTCCATGTTTTTCAGAACAGCCTCCTATCATCATTTTTCATTCAACACCATGTTTCTGAAAAACAAGCAAGTAATAACATATATGCTGTCTAAGTAGTTTACATGGATTATCTCATTACATCTTCACAAGAACAGTATGTGGTAGATATTGTAATTATCCCCATTCTACAGATGGAGAAACTGAGACTTAGAGACGTTAAATAACTTGCCCACGGTTACAGTATTACTGAGTAGGAAAGCCAGATTTGAACCCAGGGGAGTCTGACTAAAGAGTCCTTGTTACTTAGATTATAATTCCTTATTTTTTTCTACAGTTGAAAAAGTTCAGATGTCCAGGGGCTAAAGAAGTTTCTCAAAACTAAAACACGAAATTTTTGGAGATACACAGTAATTAACCATGAGACACCTTGAGCTTAGACTGAAGGAGCTTTTGCTTAAAGTTTATCTCTACTTTAAAAATAATAATAATCTAAGACATTTCCAATAGGCTGACCAACTGTATTGCATTTTGTAATAAATTATCATTGGACCATATGGTCAGATTTTTATTTTGTGATAGTGCTTTCTAGAAGACATTTCACAGAAAGAAGGAATAGAGTATGCAAACACTGAAGCAATCAGCATTGAACTAATACTTGTTTGTTTTTTTAATATTAGATATTCTGATGATTATTGTGTTAACATTTGGAAATACTTCTGTAAGTTGGAAATTATGGGTATTGTATTTCTGAATATCTAGTGATATAGAAACATTTTACTTCAAATGTTTTATGTGACAGGAAAGTAATCCTTCCAAAAACAGTTGCATGGTACCCAAAATTAAAAATAGAATGGAAGCAATGATGAAGAAGGATTTCTTCTTAAAGATTGGTCTTCAACATGGAAAGAACGACAGCTCCCCAGATATACACAATATCTGTGACAGACTGTAAAACCAAAACGGAAGCCCTTTTAGCTTAATATCTTTCTGTCTTAACCTAAACTTTGTTAACATTTTAAATACTTCAAGAGTTTGAAAACACACAATTTTGTGGAGATGATAGCATTCTAGATCCTTTCTCAATGTGTTTTATTTAAAAGCTTACATAAGATGCACTTTAATAAGATTTGTACATTCCATAATATTCATGAAAATATTAAATATTTGAAAAAAGATTGCTTGGAGAGTTGTTAGTTTTCTGAGGCTTCTTAATGAGAGTATAATGAAATGTATAACAAATCCAAAGGGATAAAAAATATTTCATAAGAGGCTTTCTAGGAAGATTTTCCAATATTTATTTCACTGTGACTCACATTTTTATTGTTTTTCTTAAAGAATATCATTTTGTTTGTCTCTAAAGACTGACTCATCTGCTCTTCAGAAAGAGCATAGATAGGAATGTTGTATCTAACTCTGAGATGGATATTTGAGAAGTCTTAGAAAAGCAAAGCAAAGCATGGCTAGATTAGGGAACCGATTAAAATACTATCATTCCTACTTTCTTTTTTGTGTAATACAGATTTGTTGAGCTGAATATTCTGATGAAGAGGTGATAAGTAAGGATACTTTAAGTAAAAGCTATTATTTAAATAACGATCATGCTTTATCAAAATCTAGTAATACAAAAATTTATGAGCACACTGGTTATCTCAGAAGGTAGACAATTTAAAATTGATACCAGTAGTCCCAGTAGCAGGATTCAGACTTTTTAACGTGTACAAATTGAAGCAGTCAAGTGGTATAAAATTGCTAAGAATCAAGGATATTTTGGAAAACTTTTAGCTATTGAGTTAAGGACACTCTTAAATCAAAATACTTACCTTTGGGGGAATAATGTGCCATTATGAATAGAAACCGATCAGTCAAAAGTGCAGAGTTTTTGTTTTATTAACAACATTTGCTACGAACAGAGCATAGGCTGTTAGAAACTAGGAATTATTCTTACAGTTAGTGGACAGCTATGCTTGCTATCCGCATTTTCCCTCTTCCTGTAGCTTCACTAGCGCACTAGAACCCAAGCCCGGAATAGTAGCCACCTCCTTCTGTTCCCCAGTGCCTTTCTTAGTTACCAGGTCCCTGGGATGACCAGGAAGGAAGGAGAGCGTTGGATCTAAAAATGTGACTTGTCCTCTGTCACATAGCTAATTATTGTCAAACCAGGGTTGGAATCAACACTGACTAACTCTAGACCGGTGCTTTTTCCATTTTATCATGCTGCCTTTCGTTATACCAGTGTTTTTCAAGCAATAGAACCCATTTATTTACAAAACAAATTATTTTACATAGAAACTCAGTATATCCAAAGGATAAAAATAAAATGTTCTGTTTGAAGCCAAGGTGGAAAGCATGAAGCCCAGACCATAAGCCTTCTCGTTGCCTCTCTTTTCCTTTTCTCACCAGGCACCTAAAGAAACCTAAGCCTTCACAGTACAGTTTTAATATGCACAACATACCATAGAGTTTTAAAAGTTATCTATGTTTCTGTAATGGTAATTACTTCATTGAATATTTCTCTTATAAACTATTTTCTTTGTCTTAAATCTTCACTGGAGCTCTTTTTTCAGCTCAAGATAACATCTAGCTAAGTGTAGTGAACATCTTATTTCAGGCTCTGAATCCTCCAATCCTAAATGAAAGCCATCTTGAGGAGCTGGAGAGAGGGTTTGAGAAGGACAAGGAGTCTTCCTTTTAGTGAGGGAGATACACTGTTTCTATTTTATCTACCTTGCACCTTGTGCCTGTGCTAAATGAATTTGATAAATGGTATATGCATGGAAGTAGAAGAATATTTTCTCAACTCATTCTCAAAGTTGCTAAATGCTTGCCTGGAATAACATATCTTAAGCACATGGCCCTGCTTACTCACTGCTTGGGAAACACACCACAGTACTTACTTCTATTCCCCAACCTTATACATTTGTTTCTTAAGCTTAGAGATGATCATAACATTGCTGTGCAGTTTTCTGCTGCTTACTTTTAAGTTGAAATCTCATTTTTGTTTCAGATTCTCCTTCTTCTGTGGTTAACAAACAGCTCGGATCCATGTCACTTGACGAGCAACAGGGTGCGTGCAACAGGAGATGCGCTATGCCCATCCATCCATAGTTTTATTGCAATGCATAAACCAAGCTCTCTCTCACTTTTTCAAAGCATTTCATTTTGATTATGGTCTGATAGTCAGTATTTTGTGGGCTGAATTACCTTAGGTGGCATTATGCACAAAGGGCCTCCTTGGCCTATACAAATTATTTTCTGTATAAGCTAATTTCTACCTTTGGCCCTTTATGCCAACTTTGGAATCTCTTCCTGTAATAGTATTATAATGGATATAATATCGATCCTTTTTTTAATTCTATCTATCGTAAAATTGTGTAGAACTGTGGATGTGAGGTTAGCATATTACCTAGTGGCTAATTTAGAAAAAGTTATTTGAATATAGTAATGTTCTGTATTACTGCATTGCTATAATAATGATACTTGATTTTATGTCTCACTTATCTGGTAGTTAAACTCCTGATAGCTTTAACCTTAAGGAATACAATTATGAATGCAGAGATAAGCTCCAAAGCCACCAATCAGAAGGGAAAATAGCTTCCACTTCCCCTTGCACTCTTGAAGTAGGAGAGGTATAGAATCCACCTTGAAGCCTTGAGCGGAGGCTGATGAAGCAGATTTTACAAATATTTTTAAAAAATTAGAAAAGAATAACTTAGCACTGTAGCTGTAAGCTTTAGTTGGCTAAAAGTTTACATATGTAGGATGACTCATTGGTCAACAGTATCGGGGAAATGAAATATTGATGAAGTACCTATTTAGTGTGAAATAGATCTAATTTTAACTGTCTTCTTAGAGAATTATTCAGAAACTAATTTTGAAACAAATTAGAAAACTTATGTACATCTGATCTTACTATTCTTTATAGACCTGAGTTGACAGATATTTGCTATAGATTTTTCTGTTCTTGAGAATGAATGAATGAATTAGTAAATGAATTTGAGAACTAAGAAATTATGTGTGCTTTATCTTTATACATTTATTGTAGAGGTATTATCAGTTAAGAATAATTAAGGTATAAAACAATTATAGCGTTATATTATAATATATTTTACTACTGTTTAAAACTGCTCTCTAATGAAATAATCTGTTTTTGGTAAGGCTATATGCATGTAAATACTACCAGAGGGTTTGTAGCCAAATTCATATTTTATTTAATCTTACAGAATAATTTCCATAGAATTATATTGAATATTTAAGTTGGTAATTAATGTACATATGTTATGGCATATGACAGAAAGAGATGAGAATAAAGGATAACTCCCATATTTTTGCCATCAATGCCTGGGTAAATGATGGTGCCATTTACTAGGGTAAACTAGTTCGGAGGCAGAAATCAAAAGGTTCTTTATTTTTTTGGCCATGTAAAGTATGATATGCCTTTTAGTCATATGAGTAGAGATGTTATATAAAAGGTCAGATATTGCATAGGTTTGGCAGAAGCTGCATGACGATAGACCGTCATCAATGTAGCTTTGCAATAAGTTCTCTGAGCAGAAATGTTCTAATGACAGTATATCCAAATGAATTAAATCCTGAGCTTTTACATGCCTTTTTGTTCAGCAGGATGACATCTTTTAAAGTACTGGGGACTTCTACATTATAGGCTTATATTACCTAAAGATAACCTCTACTATACAAGTTAACAGAAACTTCCCACAACTGTCTTTCTCACCTGGACTAATGCAGTAACCTCTTAACTGGTTTCGTCACATCCACTCAGGCTGTATCTCTTCTCTACCAACAGCCAGAGTGAACTTCTAAAAATGTAAATCTAATCATGTCTTTCATCTGCCTAAAACATTTAAACTGTGTCCATTTGCCCTTAGGCAGTCTAAATCCATACCACTTGGCTTGCAGAACTGTATGTGACCTGGCCCCTTCCCTCACTCACTAAGCTCTTGCCAATTAAGCCTTCTTTCAATTTTTCTAACACTCTAAGCTCGTTTCCCTCTCAAATCTCTTGTATATGGTATTCCCTCTACCAAAAATGCTTTTCCCTTTAGCAACTTCTACTCATCAAAACTCACTTAGATATTACTTTCCCAAAAGTAATATGACATTCTAATCTGAAATAGTTCTCCCCTCTTTTTCTCTTTGTGACCTGCTATATTCCTTCGTTGCATTTGTCAAAATTTGTAATCATACGTTTATTTAAGGGATTGTTTGTTTAACTGCCTATCTTTCTCCATATTCTCTAAATGTTTTCATTCACTATAATATATTCAGTGCCTAACATCATATCTGTTTTCATTAAACAGTAAATACTTGTTGAATGAATGAGTAAATCAGTTCTTTAAGCAGTGGGATGCTATAGAAATTATTCCAGTTTGGGAGAAACATGACCAGATTTATGTCTTAGATCATTTTGGCAGCTTTATAGATGCCTGATTGGAAGGGAATAAAATTGAAAACAGCAAGACTACATGAGAGGCTATTGCAATAGGCCAGGTGAGAGATGATGAGGGGTCCAATCTAAGGTGATAGCAGTGGGAAATGAGGAGAATAGACAGATTTTTTAAAATATTTAAGAGCTGGAATTGATGGGACTTTGATTAGTTATTAAAAATGAGAGAATGATATCCAGGTGTCTTGATAACGGTGATAGATAGTAATACTGAACCAAGATAGGGATTTCAGGAGAAACAGCCGGTTATAGGGGGGAAAAGGTACATGCGATTTTCTTGATATGTTGAGTTTGAAGTACCTTTGGACATCCAAATGGAGAAATATCATAGACAGTTGGATGGAGATATGATATGTTTCTGGAAGTCACCAGAGAAGCCTGAGATGGAGATAAAAATTAGGAATCGTCAATTTACAGATAACAGTTGAAACCACAAGAGTGGATAAAATTGTCTAGGAATAGAGGTTAAAGTGAAAAGAGGAAAGTCTATGCTACAGGGAGCAAGCAGAGAAAAGTATCTGGCTAAGGAGACAGGAAAGGAACGGTCAGAGAAATAGGGCAGAAGAGTGCCATAACCAAAGTCAGGAGAAAAGAAAAGTTCAAGGAGGAACTGGTCAGTAGTGCATTGTGAAGCAGTGAAAGGACAGAGAAATGTTTTTGAATTTGGCACCGTGTGGGTTACTGACTGCTTCGGCACTGCAGTTACATGTGGAGGCAGAAGCCAGATAGCAGTGGTTTGAGGAGGAAGATTTTTTTTAAAAAAGTGGACACATTGGTATGTAGATGACTTTCAATAAGCTCAATTAAGAATGAAAAGGTAGAGAAAAGGTAACGTCTGGGAGGGAGTTATAATTTCAGAACTGAGCATGTTTATAAAATAAGAAAGAATCTTTGTAGAAGAGGTTAAAGGTATAGGGAATAGTTGATGTCCCCAGGTAGGCTATTATTTCAAGTTTTAATCTTTGTCAAGACCCTTGTTCTCTATTTTACCCTGTAGAATGGAAAAAGTGGTACATTTAATAAGTTTTTTCCTGAATATATCTCTAATGATTATTTTAAGCATATTTTAAATGTCTTTTTCATACTTTTAAAAGACACTAATATATTTTTTAATTGATAATTCTGTTTTATACTTACCTGACATTATTCATCTTCCAGGTGTCCAGGTGCTTTTACATGTTGCTTAATTTAATTTCCCATAGTAGTTCATAGGTTTTCTTTCTTTTTTTTTTTTTTTTTTAATTTATTTTTTGGCTGTGTTGGGTCTTCGTTGCTGCGTACGGGATTTTCTCTAGTTGCGGTGAGCGGGATCTGCTTTTCGTTGCGGTGCGACGTCTTCTCATTGCGGTGGCCTCTCTTTTGAGGAGCACGGGCTCTAGGCGAGCGGGCTTCAGTAGTTGTGGCTCGCAGACTCAGTAGTTGTGGCTCGTGGGCTCTAGAGCACAGGCTCAGTAGTTGTGGCACACGGGCTTAGTTGCTCCGCAGCATGTGGGATCTTCCTGGACCAGGGATAGAACCTGTCCCCTGCATTGGCAGGTGGATTCTTAACCACTGCGCCACCAGGGAAGTCCTAGATTTTCTTTATTTTGAGGGATTACTAGGCTAAAAATGTTACTAATAAAATTTTTTAAATTGTAATGGACTTGTTTCATTGAAAAGATTTCTTTAAATAATTATATATACATTATTGAACTGGTTGATTGCAAACAGTGTTTTTGCTTATTTATCTTGAATTTTTTAAAAAAGCACCACACTTTGTCTAATTTATTTATTGTAAACCTTAAAGACCATAAATGCAGCTGCCTGGTTGCCTCAATAGATTTTATTTTCTTTTATCAAAATATTTTTTAAAGAAATAAATGATAGGGAAATAAGTGTACAGCATGCACATTGTTTTTATCCCGTGCTAAAATACTTTGCACTACTCTCCAAATTTAGGGCTGTGGGTGCACACATTGACAACCCTTCTGTGCTAATTAGAAAGTATTTGAATAAGCACAGTTATATCTGTCATGCATTTTGTTTAGTGTGAATAATATATTTTAATGAGTAGTTTTGATTTTCCTTTTATTTATATCTCTGTTATAACTACTATATTTTAAGGGGGAAAATCCTCTTCTGACATATTTCTCTTGCCTCTTACTAAAACTAACAAATTTTTCCTGTTAAAAATATTTAGGCCAGAAATTCCCCCTTCTTTTATTAACAATAACAACAATAACAAAAGAAACCTATAATCTTAACATTTAATTTTTGAGGGGGTATGAGGAATTAATTTTGCCTGAGTTTTAAATTTTTGCCATGACTCTAGCAAGTTGCTTTATATTCATTTTACAGTGATAATCATTAAGTGGAAGTTGATAATGCCATTAAGTTTGAAACTTACACCTATAGGCAATTGTGCATCTGTCAGACACTCATTTTCTACTCTAGATTTAAAGAAATAAAAATGCTAATTTGTAAGCATTAGAAACATAAATGCTAATTATCCATTATTTTATATAAGCAGACTTCTTTTGACATTAATAAAATGTTTACTTACAGAAGGAGACTTGTGGATGATCAGAAAGCAGTGAAACAGATTTTACTAATTCTACTAGGGTAGATTGGGAATGGAAAAACTGGACCTGTCTTGCATTAAGTATTATTTCCTTAAGATTATATACTGTCACCAAGTTGAAATTTTATTTTAATAATATCATCTTGATGATAGTACATCAAGCAATATTGTAAATTGCCATTAAATGTACTTTGACAACTCTAATTTTTATTAAATAAATACCTAATGATTGAAGACTGCTGTATTAATGGGAAATATAAGTTCTGTATTCATCACACTGGGCTACCTCTGTATATGTCGTATTTTAAATTCTAGAAAATAAAGTTAGTGAAATCAGACTTCATTTAGACTTTTTTTTTATATTCCTTAGAACTAGTTATCACTTAGTTGCTTAGAATGAAGTAGCTAATCCCCTTTTCCCCAACTACTAGTCTAGATTCTTAAAATTAGTGGTATATTTCATCTTTTGGAAGTTAAGCACTGTTTAATTTTTATTGCATATGCTTACTTGTTCCACTCTCCTGCTAACCAAATCAATATCTATATTTCTAGTTAAATTGTTTTCTAACTCAGAATTGTCTATGATAAAAATAAGTGACATTTATTGAGTTTTTAATATGTAACTGGCACTGTGTTAAGAATTTTGTATGTATTATCTCATTTGTTGTAATTTAATGAGGTGAATACTAATGTGATCCTCATTTTACTGATGAAGAAACTAAGACTTCAAGAAATCTGTAAAGACAAGTGAAATAAGTGGTGGAGCCATATTTGTATATCTGTTTCATTAATTCAACTCATGTTAAATGCCTGTTACCTTGTGGCAAATACTGGGCTTGGCACCAGTTTGCATGAATGAATAAAGCTAATGCTCCCTTTGCTTGGAACAGAGTTGATTAATAATAATAATGATAATAATAATAATAGAGTTGATTAACCATAATAATAACAACATAGACACTTACATTTTCTTTGTGCCAAACATTACTTGGAGCAATTTTTATATGTTTATTTACTTAATCCTCACCAAAGCCGTATACAGCAGGTACCATTATTATCTCCATTTTCAGATGAGGAAACTGAGGTAAAGAGAGGTTAAGAAACTTGTCCAAGGTCACACACTGTGTGTCTGTGTTAAGAGATGTGATTCAAATCCAAGCAGCCTGGTTTCAGTGTCTGCGATCATAACCACTATCCTTTGCTTCATCTAACAGTAAAGACAGATGATGAAAAAAATAAATACGAGTGTCCTAAGTGTTATAAAAGAGGAAGTAAGGTTCAATCGGGAGCATATGAATGAGTCTTTGTCTCTTCTGGTAGGGGGCCAAATAAGGCATTCCTGAGGATGAGACATTTTAGCTGCAATCTGAAAGATGAGTATGAGTAAGTTAGGTCAAGGAGAGGGAGGAAAAGGGGATCATGAATAGCATGTGCAGAGGCTCTGAGATAATCACATTAGAATGACTAGAAGAGTCCCAGTATGGCTGGCGTTTGCTCTGGCTTCAAGAGATAGGTAGAGTCCAGATTGAGAAGGACCTTTTAGACTTTTTTAAGGTTTTAGATTTTAATTCAGGAACAGTAGGAAGCTAATGAAGGATTTAAAATAGGGAACATGGCCAGATCTGGTTTGTTCTGAATAGAGTATGAAAAATTGATTAGAGACTAATAAATCACTTAGGAGGTTCTTCTGGTAATAAGGATTTTGACCTGGTGATAGAAGTAAGGTAGCGATGTGAAGAGATTCATGAAATATTTCAAATGTAGAGTATATGGGATTTGATGAACGAGGCAAAGGATTGAGGAGGAGTCCAGAGTATAAATTGCAGTAACAACTCCAGAATTTCTACATGGGGGTGGTTTAGCAATGGCAGTCTGGTTGGAGGGAGCAGGGTCAGGGTGTGTCTTAAATCTGTTTTTATACAGTAAATGCAATGTTTTGACTTAGATTATACATTTATTTGTGGTGGTTTGGGAACGGTAATAATAGAGACTAGCAGGTGACATTTCTAGGGCTGCAAGGGTAACTCCCAGGTTTTGACTGAGTACAATTGATTGGCTACTTCCTGAAATAGATAACCCTGGAAAAGGAAGAATATATGGGAGAGGATGTATAGAAGGAGGTGGAGATCACAAGCTTAGTTTGAATATGTTGAATTTGAGTTATCTGTGTGAGGCATCCAAGTAGGAAAGTCTGTTGGGCAGTTGATTGTATCGTTGTGGCGTTTAGCAAAGATGGCAGAGCTAGAGAAGTAAATTGGAGAATTTTCTGCATGTAGATGATAATTGAAGGTAAGAAAGTAGATGAAATCATCTAGGATGAAAGTAAAAAGTGAGACATCTAAAACATCTCAAAAAAAATCAGAAAAAATTCCAGAATTAAATATTTTGCTAGAGGAGAGGTGATAAAGGAGATGGAGAAGTAACAACCACATTGAAAGGTAATAGGTAAAGTAGAACAGTGTGATGTCATGAGATCAAAAGAAGAGAAATTTTCAAGTACAAGAGAGTTGTCTATTTGCTACTGAGAGGTCAAGTATAAATGGGTTCTAAAAATTCTCCACTAGATTAATCAACACGGAGGTGATCAATCTCATTAGTGAGAGCAGTTTCACCGGGCTGATAGAGGCCAGAGTAGAGTAGGAGAAGATGAAAAGTACTTCTCAATGGCGATGAGAATTAAGAAAAGTAATTCAAAACGATAAGCAAGAAGGACAGTAGCTGGAGGGGAAAGTGGTTAAAGAGAGTGTTCTCCTAAGCTGTCTACCTCATTTGTTCATTTTCATCTGGAAGTCACATTTTATCATGTTAAGTAATCTGTTCAATCAGAGTATGACAGACGGGTTTGATTTTTTAATAGAGAATATAGGTGAGGAAACAGTCATAAAAAGAAAAATCTTGGATGAGAATTTTGGCAGGGTTTATGTGCCGCATGAGGTACGCATTTTTACTTATTTTCTTTCTATCTGTTCTCCCTCCAAACTGAAAGTGAACTAGGAATAGAAGACTTTTATGAACAGAGGGGTATAAGACTAACAGTTCTGAAGTACAGGGAAAGAAAGCCTAGGTAGCATAGGTAAAATGACTACTACATTTCAATCCATAAATTTTAAATATTAGAGGGAAAATGGAACCAGGCACAGTCTGATTCTGTATGTATCCCAACCCCATGTTTAAGTTCAATTCACATTTCTGTGTTATGTCATGAAAAAAGGTATTGGATTAAAGTTATTGTCATTGATTTACAGGTTGAGTTTTGATTGTCAGGAAGAAAATTTGACTAGGATATTATTTCCAAAAGATTACAGAGGAGAGATTTCCTAGTAAATATCAGTATTAAAGTTGCACTTTGTTTTTGGCTTTCATAAAATAGTTAATTTCTGTATAAAGTCAGATTGCACTAGTAAGAACACTCAATTTTAGAATAAAAACCTTGCCTCACAGTCACCTATGTGGTGGATAGGAGTTCTCTGTTTAGAATCTACTCCTAGAAACAGTTTCTGCACTTTGAATCAGAATATGCTTCCTTATACAAATGATTGGAAGACCTGGATATCCAGTAGTCTGAGGTATGCAGAAAAGTTACAGGTTCCTGACCTATAAAATTGGAAATTTTGCATTGGCCTAGAAATGATACTTGAGAAATTTGCCTTTTCTTCTATGTATGCCAAGCAAGTTGGGGTGCAAAATTTGGGGAGATAGTTGAGCTTTATCATTGCTATGTCAGTATTTTTTCAGAGGATTTCATCATATATTTTGTTTCCTTTTAGATTGATTTTTATTTTAAACATTTGGCAAAATAGAAGGAAAAATATTGACAAGTTCATTGTGCAGTAGAAAATCCCTGAAGCAAAGAATATATTATTTCTGTATGATCCACAGGATATCTAAGCTACTGTAGGTGATTAATGGATGATTGTACAGTTAGAATAGTGACCCAGCAGCAGAGGAAATGTTGGGCATAGTGGTTCTAAACAAATTATTGTGGCCATATGCTACTTAATTATCATTTTGATAACTTTGTTTAAATTTACACATAGGATGGGTCTCCAGGGATATCCTAGCTAAAAGACCAAACATCCATATCAATATTTAGATGATATACAAACCTAGTTACCAAAATAGCATATTTTATACTACTTTTAGCATGTTTTTTTAGAACCACAAATGATTAATTTCATAGTTGAAATGCACAGATTGAATGGTTTGAAAACATGTGTATTAACCAAAAAAAAAGAAGTTTATTTGTGGTTCTTAGTGTGAATCAAAGCTTGAAAGATACCTAATTAAAGTTCAAAGAAGTTGCTTTCAAATTGTATTCCAGCCCATTCTGAGAGTTTTTTCTGAGCCAATGCATTCATCTGAAAGGGCTCTTTCGGGAAAGGATCTCTTAAATTTGCTTCCCAGAATCTCATGTTACTGTCTATTCACTTCTAACTCCAAAAAATGAAGTCTTACAGTATATTGTCTTGATTATTATGTGGTTATGACTGTGCTTGCTAAAGCATGTATTTTAATGGATGGTCGTTTGCCTGGATAGAGACCGCTCTAAGCTACTAACATCATCAGTTGTTTTTAATAATTAAACTACAAAGCAATATATATGGCCATCTTAGCAGTGTTGAACAAGTTAAAAGTGATTTTTTCCCCCCCACTACACTGTCCTTGTGCTGAGTGCACCACAATTAATTTTATTCTCCTATAATGTTTTTAGAGTGAGAAGAAATAGTTCAGTCTCTCAGTGCCCTGGAAAAGATACAGTGTAGTTTTCCAATACTCTGATACCAAAGTGACAGTTTGGACTACCAGAACTTTTATCAGTTAAAGTTGCTGATATGAATTATACATCACTTCTGAGAAATAACAATACCAGCAGGTGATATTTCTTAATTAAAATATTTATTTAAGGAATCTTATTTTCTACTTAGTATTCAGATTATTTCCAAGACAGTATAGTAAGTAGGAACTTCATATAGAAAGAAACTTAGGTTACTAGAGAAAAAGAATCTAGCTCATTATCATCAGTTTCATCATCTATAAAATGGAGATTAAAATATGTGCTACAGAGATTTAACAAAGGATACATATATATCCTGGGACATAGTAATGTTCAAGAAATTTTAGTTACTGATATGATGGTGCGTTCTACATAAAGTTATTGGGTTTGGTGAAGTTCTAAACCCTAAGGCTGTTAAATTAAAATCTCTACTTGTTAAGCAAAATATTTCAGTAATATTAATATATTTCTGTGCATTATATAAGTAAGGCTTTGAATAATACAGTTTTTAGAATGTGTTTGCTAATCCAACTTTTAACACACAGAGCAAGTTATGGAAAATTAAAATGGTTACAAATATTTCTTCAAATAAAGTAATAATAACATTTATTTTTTAGTTCGTTAAAGTAGATTTTTTATAGACCTTTTTAGCTTAAAATATGCACTTTATCAGAAACAATTTGTTAATTAATTTACTAGTAAACCAGTGATCTACATTTCCGAGAAAATTCAATTCGATAGGTTGTATATGGTCAAGAAGAGGAGTATTAAACTAGCAAGAGTAGAATGGAACAAGGCTAGGAAATGGATTTTTAAACCTCAGATATATACTTCCATTAATGCCTCAGTTGAAGAAACCACGTTGTGCACTGCGTAGTGTTTCTGCCAGAGACATTATTTATATGCAGTCTACAAGGAGATAACTAGACTAGGGGTCTGAAGTATTTGTAGCTAACAGAAATAATGTGATGGGCCAATTTTACTCCGGGCTGATGACTTCATTGACAACTTAAATGAACAAATTCTGTCAACTATAGTCATAAATTAAATGAGTACTACTGTGTTTTACATGATTTTTACTATATTCCAGAGAGATTAAATAATAACTTGGTAGTAGATAACCTAGGAAGAAGGTTTGAATTAACATTGATCATCTCAGGAAGCTTCTTGCTTTTGGAGGTTGGGGGTGCTCTTGGAGGCTGGTAGATATTTTCTACACCATTTTGACCTCTTAACAGCTAGCTATTTGTCTACTATATTCCTTTAGTCATAGCATGCAAATATCTATAGCTGCCTCTAATTTTACTCAAAAAGGAAGTTTTGATACAGCATTTAAATGGCTTCTTTTTTTAAATTTTTATTGGAGTATAGTTGATTTACAGTGTTGTGTTTGTTAGTTTCAGGTGTTAAATGGCTTCTTAAAACTTATGCTCCCATAACCAAGGTAGATCTATGAAATTTAACCCTACAATTTTCTCACACCTGCTTTTTTTTCCCCCTATTTCTTCTCTACTTTAAAAGAAAAATAATAACAAAGCACTTTACAAAATGTTGTGAGAGATAATGAAAGAAGTAGCCCCAGTTCTACCTCTTAGTTTCCTTGATCATTCATTCAATCTTTCAGCTATCTTCACCAATTCCAGATCCCTAAGGATGACTGTGGTTTTGGCAGCAGTGGGACAGAAATTTTAGCAACATAACTAAAGAATAAGGGAAAACTATATGTGGACAAATGACTAACAGCAAATTTTTCAAAGATTGTCAAGGATAGGACAGATATTTTAAAAGTCCTGTTCAGGAATTCCCTGGTGGTCCAGTGGTTAGGACTCTGGCATTCATTGCCGAGGGATCAGGTTCAATCCCCGGTTGGGGAACTAAGATCCCACAAATCATGCGGCACGGCCAAAAAAAAAAAAAAATCCCGTTCTTGATAATTTTATGTAAGTTAAAGGTATGTTAATTCAGTTATTTTATCAGAATGCCATTTGGTAAAATACCTCCTCTAAAACATTGAATGTAATATCGAATCTTTGAAAGTCGTAATGGATTGTTAACTTTTTTTCCAGCAGCTGTTTATATCAAGGACATAATCATAACAAAAGTAGTACAGAAACAAAGTGAATTTATCATTTGGTAGGCCAGCTTTATAATTGATTCATACTTTTATTTTCAAATAGCAATTAATGTTATAGGAGAGGATTTCTCAGGAGTTAGAAGTGAAGAAGACACAAGAATTGATAATCCTGAGTTTTATCAGCTTGGCTTCTCATCTCTTGGGGAGAATCCTTTTTCCTTTCTGCTACAGTTCTGTATTTTTAAGTCTTGTTAATTGTCCTCTCACAGGATAAAAGCTAGAGCAGAGTTTCTATCAGATTCTCTTTTAGGAAGTGCTCCACCGTCTTCAAGAGGAATGCAAAAAGATATGTCCTTCATTGCAGTATAAACCAAAAATCCTAAGTAATTTTGATTTCATTAAGTTTTTAATGCTTTTGTTAATACTGTTTTCAAGACAGAAAGCTTATTTTTAGTACTGTTATATCAAGTCCTTGAACTTGTATCGAGAAAACAATTATGACACAGAAGAGTTTCCTTTCTGCAAGCGACTGGCAGAAATGTTACATGTTTGATTATATAGCAGTTTTTATTCCTTATACATTTTAGTGTTCCCCCAAGCTGTTATTCATCATAAAAAGAAAAAAATCTAAAGCCCTATTCAAATTTGTCTTCGAATATCCATGTACTCCTTTTGGGGGGGAGGGGAGAGGTGACTTCAAAGTGGTTTGTATCCATTTCTGTAGCGTTTCTTGATTCTTATTTACCATTTTACAAAGGTTTTATATGTTGAGATGGATGTATATTATGATTATCACCTATAGACTCTTCAGGTGGAATTGCCTTTCCATAATTTAGAAAACAAATTTCTTGCAAGATTAGTCAGGAGAAGAGGATGGAATTATACCAAAACGTACGATCTTATAGAGTTTTAGAAAATAACAGAGCACAATAAATTTTCCTCTCCCGCCTCCTTCCCAATAGTGTACAGGCTGTAATCCCTCCCTAGATTATAAGTCTATGAATTTGAAAGAACAGAAAGAATTTGATAGCATTTAATTGCAGCAAAGTTTTTACTAAACAACTTCTTTTGGAGCCCTTGCATCTTACTTCTCAGTGTTTCTGAAGGAGCCAATGATAGTTATTCTTGATGCTCTAGCAACTGAAGAAAAAGATCCTGAGCGTTCCATTAAATAAAAGTACCAAGTTTATAAAGTATGTCATTGCATGTTAATATTCTTTGATTCCCTAAAAACTAAATATGGTTCTCAAATGTGTGTGATTTTCATCTGACTCAAAGGGAGTCATGTACACAAAGCTAGAAAATGATGCAATGCCACTTTTGAAATATAGAGTGTTTCTATAACACTTGCTTTGAACTTTAAGTGAGAACCATAACAGATGTGAGAAAGAGTTATGACAAGGACAACCTAATTTAAGTTTTATAAATTTTAGGAAATGTCATCTTTTTATTGGTTTCAGAGAATTTTTTCAAATGTTTTAAACACAATTTTCAGATAACAATAATGAAAAGCTGAGCCCCAAACCAGGGACAGGTGAACCAGTTTTAAGTTTGCACTACAGCACAGAAGGAACAACTACAAGCACAATAAAACTGAACTTTACAGATGAATGGTAAGTTAATATTTTTGTGAAGATGTTCTTAGCCATTTTGTAGGATTGTATTAGATATTATTTTTAGCACTTCATCATCTTTGTTTTGCAATAATACATTGGTTCTCAAACTTTAGTGTGCTTCAGGATCACTTGGAGAGCTTGTTAAAACAATTACTAGACCCCACTCTCAGAGTTTGAGATGGAGTCAGAGAATTTGCATTTCTAAAAACTTCCCAGGTGATACTAATATTGCTGGTCCTGGGATATTTCTTCTGATAGAAAATGCAAAAGATAAAAATAATCAATCACCAATAGACCACTAGTGCAAAAATTAATAAACCTAACGTTTTGGAGCTTTTTGCAGTCTTGGTCCTATGTAAAAGGTATGTGTATGTGTATATATACATATATATTTTTGGTTTGAGTTTTAAAACATGATTTTAATCATACCTAATATATTCAGTTCTCCCCTACATTTATTTGAGTTAACTTTATAGTAAATATTCCCACAATACTACTTAGTTTTCATAAGTATTATTTTATCAGCTGTATAATAGATTCCATCAAGTGGATGTACCATAGTTTTACTTAACCATTTCCCTTTAATTAGGCAGTGAATTTATTTGTTTATTTTTACCAAATAAAACTATAATGACTATCTTTGTTTACAAGCTTTTTCCTACCTTTAAGGTTATTGATTTGGGATATTTTTCCAGAAATAAACTATATCTAGATTGAAACATATTACAAAATTATTTTCAAAAGGATAATCTGTTATTACATTTCTCCCAGCAGCATATGAAAGTACATGTTTTGCTGTCTCCAGGCCAATGTTCAATATCAATATATTCATTTATTTGTAACATATATTTGATTTTTAAATAATTTTTATTTTTATTTAATTTATTACTGGTGAGTTTGAACTTTATTTAATAGTTGTATAGATTCTTTTAAATGACATTTCTGATTATATTTATTGCTCATTTAATCTAGTTAAATCTTACATTAAAAAAAAATCTAGTTATGTGAGCTTCTTAAATTCTTTGCCACTGTCTCATTGCATTTTGTGTGAGAGAGACAGCACCCAAAATTTTGTATTTGAATTTATTACTATTATTATATAAACTAATATATAGATAATACAATCTTTCTTAATATATAATTAATTATATATTAATATAATTATATGTGATTAATGCAGGGTGATTATATTAATCATTTAATACCCAATATATTAATTATCCTATATAATTAATATATTATTATATTAACATATTTAATTGTATATTATTATATATTATGTTAGTATAATATATAATATTGCTTATAAATAATATATAATATAGTTATATATTGTTTATTAATATATAATTAATTATATGTTGATATATGATATTTATTCCAATTCACTGGTTTCCATTTGTGTTTCTGTGTGTTTTTAAATATTAAACTCTTTGATTAAATAAGATTTTCGCATATTATTGAATACCTTTCTACATCCCAAAGACTGTTCTAGACACTGGGAATGCATCAGTGAAAAAAATAGACAAAAAAATCTCTGCCCTATTGGAGCTTACCTTCTAGGTATGGGAGGCAGACAATAAACATAATAAGTGATTTGTATAGTATGTTAGATGGTATTAAGTGCTGTGAAAGAAAATAAGACAGGTAAAGATGTTTGGGAGACCTAGGGAAAGGGTAGGCATCATTGAGAAGATGACATTTGGACAATTTGAAGGGTAAGAAGGAGTGAGCCATGCATATATCTGGGGAAAGAGCATTCTAGGCAGAGAGAAAGCCAGTACAATGCCTCTGAAGCAGGAGCAGTCTTAGTATGTTCAAGGATCTTTTAAAAAAAACCCAATGTAGCTGGAGTAGAGTGACCAGAGGAGAGAGTAGTAACAGATAAGGTCAGCCAGGTAAGTGAGAAGGGTCTTTAAAAGGATAAAGGATATCTCTGGTTGCTGTGTAGAGAACAGGCCTTAGGTAGAAGCTGGGAGACCAGTTAAAAGGCTTTGGCAGTAAGCAAGGTGAGAGGTAGTGGTGTCTTGGACCAGGATAGGAGCAGTGGAGGTAGTAAGAAGAGATTGGATTCTAGATATGTATTTGAAGGTACAGTTAATAGAATTTCTTTATGAACTCTAGTGTTTGACCTCAACTTTTAAAAATAATGATATCTATGGCCCTTTTTCTTAGTACATGATTTAAGATCACAGAAGATTGTCATAGTTATTCTTAAGTCTTTTCTATTCTCATGTTTCTGTACAGAAGGGACTGATATCTTACAAACAATCTCATCTGAACATTTTTGAACCAAACATCTTTAGTCCCACTCTTCTTTTGAATGCTACTTTTCCTTCTTTAAAAACTGACCATGAATTATATTCTCTTATTTCTTTATCAAAAAGGTAGTTAGCTTTTTTCTGATTATGAAAGTATTCTGTATTCATTGTAAAAAAAAAATTTCAAAAGAGTATGCAGTCTTTTTCATCTATGCCAGCACGGTGTCTTGCTTTTATTTTAGTTTCTTTGATCCAGATAAGGCAATAGAGCACACTGACCAAGAGCTTGGGCTCTGAACCTGACTAGCTGTTGAACCTCTCTAAATATCAGTTTTCTCATCTGAAAAAGGGCATATTTAATAGAACCTGCTTCAGACTTTGTTGGGAAGATTTAATGAGAACATGCAGAAAAAGTACATAGCACTTAGCACGTTGACTAGCACGTGATAGGCTTTAAATAATTGTTAGCTACAATTGTCATCTTTAATAAATTGCCTTTCAGATCCTTTGCCCAGTTTTTTACTGTGGTGTTTATCTTTTTCTTATTGATTTATGAGAGCTATATATTATAGAATTAAGTGAGGATAATATCATTTGTCTTTCATTTGTTGCAGATATTTTTCCCAGTTTGTTGTTTGTCTTTCAGTTTACTTATGGTAGTTTCGCTTTATGGTTTCAGCCTGTGAGCTAATACTCCTTGTCCTTCCCAGGATTAGGGGAAAAGTTTCTTCTTGTTTTCCTCTTAAAGTTCTGTGATTTTATATCAAAAATATGTTTAATCCTTTTACAATTTATTTTACCATAAAGTATGATGTAGAGCTTATAGCTCAATTTTTCTACATGGCTTTTCCTTTGTCCCAGTACCATTTACTGAGCAATCTAGTCATTTATCTGTGATTTAAAATGCCATATTAACACATGCTAAATGTATTTACTTGATTACTTTGTCTTTTCCACTAATGGCTCTGTATTCCTACATCAATGCCATAATGTTTTAATTATCATAACTATTCTACACTGAGCATTTTATTTAAGCCTGTATCATAGCTTTCTCGATGGAAAAAAAAAAAAAAAGATTTGTATATCACATTGGCTTCTCTATACCAAAATTGCTATGCATTTCTTTCTGGCTAAAAAGAAATACATGTTCATTGCAAAAAAATCAGAATCTAGAGAGAAATTGAAAAAAAAATCACAGTAACCCTACTGAGATGACATTTAACATTGGTGAATATCCTTTCTGACATTTTTCTCTGCTCATATACCCATGTAGATATACATTTTTCTTAAAACTATATTATATATGGATGCCCTTTTAAAAAAATCAAATTGACTTCTGCAATTAGCCTAAAAAGGTTTTTATAAAATTTTGACAAAAGTTCCATGATAATTTGCATTGTTTATTGAGTCACTGCTGTTTGTCTATAATTAACGTTTTTTAAGTTACTGTAGCTGTTCAGTTTCTTTTTCTTGTTCACATCTATACTAAATTTAAGAAATTGTTGCTTTTCTGTGAATTTAATTTTAATCTTAGTCAGATTGTTATACATTTTCCTCTATTTTCCTTCCCACTCAATCCCCTTCTTACACATATGTCATGATTTGTCACAGAATGTTCATTGAAAATTATTTATTTAAATTGGTCTGGTATTCTGCTCTAGCTAAAAATTCTAACAGAATTAGGATCATCATCAGGTAGGTATTAAAACTAAAACAGAAAACATTATCCTTTTACAAAACCGTGGTGCTCAATCACTTGCCATATTTGAACAACAATCTAGAACTGGCAGGGGTCCAGTGGTCCAGAGGGCAGTTCAAAGACCAAAGAAATTTCCAGGCCTCTTTTCAAGTATTAATTTAAAAGTAGCCTAGAACAACAAAGTCTAAAAGGGCCTATGATCACAGTCTGTAAAATCATTAAGAATTTGAATGTGGTGAACCATCTGTAGTGAGAACAAGAAGAGAGATTATATAATTAAGTTAAAATTCAATAGAGAGACTTGTAAAAATATATATCAGGTCGTAGAAGCATCAAACCAGTGAAGAAGCGGTCCTTTCATATTTTTAAATCTCTTTTTAAATATTAAAGTGGATTAGAATAATCACCTAGACTTTTTAAAGTGATGTTTTTCAAGTACTATTAAAATAATAAATCCTGTATTTTATTTGTAGTCAAGTTTTTTGATCAACTTCTCTAGTTGTAAAATATAGAAATTATCCTAAAAGTTCATGTTTATTAACTTCTTGGTGGGATCACTTATCTTGTCTTGATGGTAGGAGCAGTACTGCCTCAAGTTCTAGAGGAAATGGGAGCCACTGCAAATCTGAGGATCAGGAGGAATCCTTGGTCCCACAGAGCTCCACGCAACCATTAGAAGGAGAGAATGAAGCAAGTAAGGTGTTAATTTTGTTTTTGGCATGACAAAACCCAGTGTTGGATGTTTACCTATTTTTCTGATACCTCAGTGCTACAGTTTTGTTTCTTGTTTTTAATCAATTACTTTTGCCGTAATAGTCCAGTTACTGCTGTTGATAAACAAATAACAAATGCAAAAGGTAAGGACCTTAAGCATTTAAGATGGGGCATCACAGTAAAGCACAGTTCCCCTCTGTGGACACAGTGGCCAAGATAGATGGTCATCGTACTGACAGTATGTTAGATAGAAATGTTGGTTTGAATTATCTTTACCATTTTTATACCTAGCAGTGAAATACAGAGTACCTATCTTGATTTTTTCAAAGAGTATAGGTGGTTTATGGAGGGAAAAAAGGGATAAAATTTAAACAGGTTATAAGTAAATCCTGTTTCATACAAGAAGTGCCATTTAGAGTATGTTTTTAGAACCCTTCCCTAGAATATTTTTATGTGATCATCAAATGAAATTTAGAGGTTAGTATAGCCTAGAACAGAGTAGATTTTCAGTACATACTTGATAAATGAAGGAATAAATGAATTGTTTTTCATTAAATGAATACGTACCTCAGTATAACAGAGTTAACAAGAATAAAATACGTATAAAATGACTGTCTGGTAAGCAAATGTCCAATTAGGAACAAAAAAGACTGATCCTTCATGGGTCTTGGAATTAAATCCAGAAACAAGTATTTTCAATGGCCAAACAGAATTTATGGTGGGGCTAACTTTACTGTTTGTTCATGATAGTTCAAATTAGACCAAATGCATGACAAAAGGGCAGAAAAATACTCAGTTTTAAGTTTAGATTCTCTGAAGTTTAGAGGAAAAAAAAGCAAGATTGAGGAATGTCAGTTGTGAGGGATAATCTAAAGCAGAGATTCTTCACATAGAGTTCATAAAGGTCCACACATAGGCTTTAGGAAGAGGCAGTGGGCAGAATTGCACATCTCTTCCTGATAGCGTTTTACAGTTTTGTGGGTACATAAACATAGTGTTTGCATTACACTGGCAGGGCGAGGTTTTATCTGAGTGTCAAAAGTTTCTACAACCCAAAAAGGGTTAAGAACTACTTATATATAGGAAAGCTGGAGTATTAAATTGGTGTTTATTTTTCTAAAAAAAAAATTAGGATTTAATGATAATTTGGTTTAATTCCCAGAAGCTCCTGAAGAATCATCAGAGGATGTGACAACACTTCAGGAAGGTACGTCTGCAGAAAGCACAGTTCAGAACAGTATAGATATAGGTGAGTTGTCTTGTTCTTTTTAGATAATTCCTTCATATAGGAAAATAAGAAGCCTTAATCTGTATTAGTCTCTCCAGAGTTAGAGACCATTTCCAAATAGATGTGTTGTGGAATTTTGTCCTTCATATAGAGAGATTAGACTTTATTACATTAGAAATTGTCTGTGTCAGCTCCGAAGTTAGATTAAATAATTAGTGTTGCCAACATGACCAATTGTTACTACTTATTTTCTGACAGCACAATCAGATAAGTTTACTTTTGAGCCATTGGATTCCGGTTCAGGAGAAAGGAATGACTTCAATCTTGATAGCCCTTGTGGGGTTCCAGAAGACTCCACTTTGTCTGAAAAAGGCAAGGAACCAGGAACTTCAGATCAAACTAGCACTGAAAGTGCCACCAGTCAGAGTACCAGCAATCCCGAACCTCCATCACAACCAGAAGCCATTGGGCCTTTGGCTCACGAGGAAACATTGGCCAGGGACTCTGCTCTCCAGGACACAGATGACAGTGATGACGACCCAGTGCTGATCCCAGGTGCGAGGTATCGAGCAGGACCTGGTGATAGGTTGGTAAAGTTTTAATTAACATGAACTATAAAGAGTATAATTCACAAGCCTTTGTTTGAAGTCACATAAAGGAGTTTCTCCATTTTTGACAGTTACTTCCTCTAAGGGTGTCTCAGTCATATAAACTCACAGAATTTTCTAAATTATAAATGATTTCATATATTACATTCTTTGAGCAAACTGTGCACTAAGAGGAGAATAAAATGTCTCATTGCTCTGTATCTTCAGCACTAAGGCTTGGTCCTCAATTTACAGATCAAGAGAAAGGAATGTTGAGAATGACCAACAGGTTAATTATGAAGTTAGGGTTATATTTAGTTGTCAGATTGCCCTGTAGACACCCTGGCCTTTATCAGTTTTGGGGTTTTTTTAATGTTCAGTTTTTCTGCTTTTCTCTTGACCCTGGATTAAGGTAGTGTGATAAAGTTCTCTTTTTGAGAACAGTATGTTTTCTCTGACTTCTACTAAACTTAGTAACTCAATTTCAAAAATGAAAAATCACACCAAATAACAAATATTATAACTACAGTAAAGAATTAAATTGCTAATATGTTCATATACTTTTTCCATTTTTCATATTATGAGTTCATAAGGATATATTTTATTTTTTTAGTAGATAAAGTAAATCTTTTAAAGTATATTGCATTCCATACTTTTCTAAAACTATTTCTATAATCAGTGCCATCATATCTCATTGTAAGTTCTGTCTTCTTCCAGAGAATAAAATTTTATCTTTAAAATCCTAGCTTACACAAGCATGAAGAACCCATATCACATATTTTTATGCTCAGTGTTCTGCTATTTATAAAATATTCTGACATTTCTGTCAAGTGAAAAGATTAATTTCCCATTAAAGAATGGCAATGTTATATAATGATTAAGAGCATAATGACTTATATTCTGGTTTTACCATTTACTAGCTGCTTCATCATTCAAATTACTTAATGTCTCTTTAAGGTTCAGTTTCCTTATCTATAAAATGGGGTTATGATTGTCTAGAATTGTTGTCAAAATTTAGAAAAAAATCAATCAGTCCAAGGACTTGTCTCAAATTGAAAGCACTGAATAAATGACAGGTGTATTAAACAACCAAGATATTCTGTGTAGCTACTTAGACTTTAAAAAGCAATTACAATAAGAATGGCTACAGGGATAAAGACTAACAGAGGACAAGCAAAATTCCTGAACGTTGTAGCTTGCAGTTCAGTGAAACTGCCTTTTCTTAACTATGAAGATAGATATGTATCTTCCTTTAGTCATATTTGGTCAACGTGTTTACTTTGCAATGACCCTGTTTTTAAATGTAGAGGAAGTAATCTTTGCTTATATTTGTATTTAGAGACTAATCAAACATCTTCTGTTTACCTGCCACACATTAGTCTTCAAATTCTTAGTATATATTTTAGACAAGTAAAACTTAGTTTCATTTCTTTCCATACCCAGAGGGAGTTCCTTACAATATTATTACCGCTTGATGTATGCAGATAAGGTTGGCAAGCATAGCACAATTTGAAAATCAAGTTGATGGTTTCTGAAACCCCGGGTAGAGAGCTAGAGCCTATAATTATTTTAAGTTCGTAAATTTATGGCTTTCTAATTATGTAAGCAAACATATGTCCTTGGTTTTTTTCTGTACTTACATAGCTTAAAGTGATACCACGGTCATAATGGAAAATAAAATTTAAGTATCAACTTCTAGTAAAATGCACCATGTCACTTACCAGGTCTGTTTGTTTAAATAAGAAATCATATATTTTTGGTAAATATTAAACACTTTCAAAAAATCATAATTATTTAGCATCTTCTTTTTAGGCTAATTATTTAACACTTTTACCTAGCCTGCTTTATAGCTGAGGAAACTGAGGTGCTACGCAGGGATTTTGTATGTTCTAGACCTAAGAAGGTTTTTTTTGTTTTTTTTTTTTTACACAGTAGTGTAACATGAATGAGAAAGGAGGATTTGTGGGGAGAGTGGGTCCTAGAGAATGCAAAATGTCTTGCAGCATACTGTCCTTATTTTGGTTATCTGACTAGAAATGATAGTATCTTTCTATAGAGTGTTGTCACTTATCATTTTCATAATACTTAGATGATTTATATGTTTTAGGGATTCTCCTGAGGTTTGGATCTGCCAAAAAATTGGCATCTGGTAGCTTCACTGACCCAAGAAACCCAGGTGCTGAACTAGACTAGCAGACTCTTTTAGAGGAGAGATGATCAGGGACAGCAACCTGGAAGTGCCCCCGCTTCACGCACGTACTCTTGAATTCACGCTCTCGTGGTTAGGTCCAGATTTGAAACCACCTCTGGGTCTACATTTGCTTCCCTGCTTTTTTTGTTTTTTAAACTAAATATTATTTAATATTCTGTACACTCAGTTTAGGTATTTAACCTTAGTTTGTCCTATATATTATTTTGTTTTATTCTATAGGACATAGTAGTAGTAACAGAAGAATAATAAAATTCTTCCCATTGAGAAAGTTAATTTACTGAAAAGAGAAGACAGATACACAAGCCATTTATAAGAACATGGAAAACAGTTTTAATAAATATATGAAATAAATACAATATTATATATGTATATATGTGTGTATATACACACACAAAGTTGTGCGTACTGAGGTAATGCTAAAGTGATTATAGTGACTGTTTCGCAGTTACATCAGTTTTCCTTTGAAATTTGCATTATTCTTTCCTAGCTATTTACCAAAAATTTGTAAATGGTGGAAAATCTTCCTTCTGACTTTTCTCTAAATAATTTTGATAGTTCCTAACTTCCTGAGCACCATCTTGATTAAATCTTGAACTACCTATATAAAATGTACTTTTCATTTCTGTACCTTTCTAAGGGCTGTTCATCCTTCAGAAAACTGCCCATTTATCTTACTTCTAAATTTGGAGGAATGGGTATGTTGACTTTTATTCTAAAGAGAGAAAGTTCAAGAAATTTTGCTTCTTCAGAACATGAAAAGAATAATTTACCAGCTTATAAATAGGCATATGAATTTTGAGAATTTCTATTTCCAAAGGGACAAAGAATTTCAAAGCTCTACTGTAAAAATACCACTTGGTTCTTAGAATCTAAGGAAACATTTCACACTTGGATGAAATGCCCAACTAAAAGGATGCATGTCTTAAAGGTCATTAAGAAACCCAGTCAAGATTAGTTTGGTTAGGCTAGAGATGTTTCCAAAATTGAAAATGGTAAAAGAGTATATACTTAGATCTGTACTTTAATTTGTATGAAGAATTACATAGTGGATCTCATAATTTTTTTGCCACACATTTAATTTTTTAAATGAAACCTAAAAAGTTTATAGCTAAGCCATTTTCAACACATTTAATAAAAATATCAAAACAGTTCTTTGCAACACAAAGTTATGATTTTTTAATAAAGATTTGCATTCTTATAATTTGGTTAAATAAATATGACCCAGGTTTTCATTTTTGAGCCGAGAACAAGCATGAGAAGGAAATGTCTTACAAAATAAAGGCCTTAACAACTAACGTAGGTATTTTAAAATGGAATGCTCTGCTCATTAACTATAGCTAGTCTCGGTATAAATATAACTGGGACTCTCTATAGCAGAGGTCAACAGACTTTTTCCTAAAAAGCCAGATAATAAATATTTTAGGTTTTGTTGGCCAAGAGGCAAAATGGAGGCAGTTATGTAGGCACTTCTATAATCATTTAAAAAATGTAACCATTTACAAATGTAAAAACTGTTATTCTCCTATGGGCCATTACAATAACAGGCAGCTGGCCAGATTTGCCCCAAGAGCCATAGTTCGCTGATCCCTGCTTTATAGCAAAAATAAGTCTTATAGAGAGAAACCAAGCTATAGTGTATGGTAGAATGCCTCTGTTGACAGGTAACCAAACTTTAAAACAGTGAAATCTATGAATCACCACGTTTGGTCCCCTTTAACTTTGTCTACAGCAGGAACACAGAACATTAAATGGAAACTAAATTGAAGAAAGAAATAATTAATCAAACATATACTTTCTAATATGGTATAAAAAAAGCAATAAATGAAAGTAGTATGTGTTTCTCTTAGTGATTTTATATATTGGATTTAGAAACATAAACAGGTGCCCTTGGAATGAAAGGAAAGTGGTCAGGTTTATTATTTAGATGGTCTTCATGTAAACAGTTTTCACAGCGCCAAATCCATCTTCTAGTAAACGGAATGATGGCCTGGCTGATAGCTCTTCCTCTTGCCAAACCCAAGAGGTTTTTTGCTCTCTAAAAAAAGACAAGTATCTAAGTAAGCTTCCTGAAGAAGTTCTCACATAGTCTTGAATAGTTTTTAGTTAATAGACTCAATTAAGATGCTGTAAAGATTTTTTATGTAAAGATTAAAGATATTAACCCTATATTGCCTGTTACTTTTTTAAAAAAATATTTATTTGCATAGAAATTTGGTTCCATTTACCTATTCTGGACTCTATGGAACATGGCCTTCATTTTTAAAGCCAAAATTCTTTACATACTGTAAATTTGCTATCATCTATTTAGTCATCATTATAATCACTCTTTCAGTATTTCTAGTGATTCAAGTTTATTCTTTATTAAAATTGCAGAGGAAAAGTAATCACAGAGAAAGAACTGAACTCCTAGGGAGTTAAAAGCTCTGTTATTCTTTGCTTGCTGGTTATACAGTCTTATGGTTAGGACAAATGAGTCAGCTCAGGGCTTAATTATTTAGTTCCCAAAGGGCAACTCAGCCCTGGGGAGCTAGTGTGTTCCAGTGGAGGGTATTGATAATATGAATCTGAACCTAACAGGGTTAGGTTCTAACTTTTTTAAAAGATAAAAGGGATTAAGTGCAATGTCTTCCTTCTAACCTATCTTCAATGAGTGTTTCTGTTTCCTTAATTTCCTCATACACATTTAGTTGAATGACGTATTCTCACATAATACCCTAAGTTACAAAGGGAAACAAAAGTATTTTAGATTTAGATGATTAATGATGAAAGTGGTGGCCTTAATGCTTTAAATATTTGGTTCTTTGAAGTCTTTGTGAGTGACTTTAGTTATTGTGTTCCCTTCACTAGATTTAATATCAGAGGAACAACAATAGGTGATAGAATAATGAGGTAATTCAGTATGTTCCTTCATTATTTTACTTTTTCTTTATGATGAATTTGCCAGGTCCTCTTTTCCCACAGCTAACCACCTTTCCTATTAACAGTTAATACTTCTTTGAACTTAACTGAACTCTATGTGCTAAGTATTATAAAGCGGGTTGCTTTTCACAAACTATATTTAGCTGCATGCCCTGCATGGGAATAGAATGAAAAGAAGTTTCCTGTGTGCAGATATAATTGATGTTCACTTCAAGTGTGTCATGTGATAAAGTAACTGTAATCTGAAAGGATGTATTTTAACTATTAGTTACTTGCTTTGGCTATTTTGTTGAAGAATGCAACTTATGTTTTTCTAGAACTTGATTGGAGGTAACAATTAGCAACTTTTTGGTATTATTCAAAAATACTCCTTTTCCTTGAGATCAGTAACAAAAAATGGACTTGAGTCTAATTCTGTGCATAGGTTTAAGATTCTGATTTTTTTAAAGAAAGCAGTTTTCTCATAAATTGGTTAGTAACTTAGTATCACACGTCAAGTGATACATAACTCTCAAACACTTCTGTAATTTGAAGACCAACAAAGGGGTACATTTTTAAATGTAACTTTAAAGTGAACCTCAGTTCCATTATTCATTTACCCAAGACCTGGGTTACTGACAAAATCGACCTTGTACCTAATTCTAGTGGCACATGTCTGTTATTTATCATACGTTTCTAAAACAAAGTGGAATATAAAACGTAATATATAGCAACAATCAGAAATGTAAAATTAGTAGAGTTCCTCATGGGGAATACAGAAATGATGAAATAAGCCAAAAATATTGTAGCTACATAGAAATCCCTGGTTACGTCCCATTCTCACAAGGATTCTCATATAAACATCTCAAAATTGCTTTTGCTTTTGTGCTGGTGTTTATAGACTTTTTTAACATTAAGGTATATTTGGAGTGACTTTTTGTAAATTAGTCTGTTGGTAAGTATCACTTTCTAATTAAATAATACTAGAATGGAATTTGTTTCAGGGCTTTTTGATTTTCTGATTTATACCCTGCATCCTAAGCACTCAAAGCCAATTTCTACTTTTACAGTGAAGATTGCAACCTAAAAGTACCATGTCGCTCTAAATGAGTTATAGAAAAGCTAAAACGTTGAAGTGGAAGGCATTCTGTGTTATGGCTGTTGCCAAGAATTGCTCATATTCTCTACATCAGCCATATTCGGAGTGTCTCTGAATACACCTTATGCCTCCATATCTTACTCTGTGCCCTCTAACTGAAATGACCTCCTATTACCATCACCATCATCATCATTTTGGCCACCTCAACTTTCAACATGCATCTTTTTTTTTTTTTTTAATATTTATTGATTGATTGATTTTTGGCTGCGTCGGGTCTTAGTTGCGGCACATGGGCTTCTCTCTAGTTGTGGCGTGTGGGCTCCAGAGCATGCGGGCTCAGTAGTTGTGGCGTGCAGGCTCTCTAGTTGCGGCATGCAGGCTTAGTTGCCCCGTGGCATGTGGGATCTTGGTTCCCCGACCAGGGATCCAACCCGTGTCCCCTGCATTGGAAGGCGGATTCTTAACCACTGGACCACCAGGGAAGTCCCCTCAACATGCACCTTAAGCTGCTCTTTTTTGAAATTTTTCCTGGCTATACATTGCATAATCCCAAGTAGGACTGAACATACCTTCTGTGTGCCTTTATATGTATCTGTTATGCTACCTGTAACACTTTATTGTATGTATGTGTGTATATGTTTCCTTATGTAAGATGCAAGCACCTTTAAGGCCAGCATGCTACATACATGAATACATAAATAAAAGTTGACAAAGAAGACACCTTTTTATCTAAAACTATAGCTAACTAAATTTTTATTCATATTTCCTTAGGTAATCTGGCTTATTGTCTTCTTCCTCTGCTTCCTAAAATTTGAAATAAATGAAAAGCTATGAATTACTTTTTTAGGAGTCTGACAACATTCCCACACATTTGATGACTTGCTAGAAAGACTCACAGAACTAAGAGTCACTTGTAATCATGGCTATAGTTTATTATGACAAGGGAAAAACACATCAGATGGAATCTGGAAGAATCCAATCATAAACTTCCAACATTCTCCCACCCATTGTGGTCCATACAATGTGCTCATTCTTCCAGTGATAAAATGCAGTTAACACTTGTGTAGTGTTTCTGCCCAGAGAAGCCTGCTTAATTAAGACTCGAAATCCAGCAGTTTTACTGGGGCTGATCATATAGGCACCCTCTGCACCCAGCCACAACCCCCTACATTCCAGACTCTGAAGGAAAGTAGGTGTTCACCATGAATCACATTATTTGTACAGACCGTCTAGGCAAGCAGGTACATCAGGGTTCAGTGTCTCAGACAGGCAGAACAATGGAGGAAACATTACAAAGGTCAAGTTCTCTTTAGAGGTAGCAGCATCAGGCCTGCTATCCTTTATTTTTATTTACTAACACATTTTGAGGCAAAGAATACGATCTGCACCCCCACCACCACCCAGACACAAAAGGACTAGAAACAGCAAGATTCTGTAGCAACTCATCCACCTCTCTTATTTCAGAGACTTGTAAGAGGTATGTGTTGAAATGACTGAAATTCCAATCCAGAGACCTTGTTGGTGACAGTAGATGACTTAGTAACACTAACATGGCTTTTACTATAAACAAGTGCTTTAAAGAACTTAAAAGTTTTAGTTTTAGAAACACAAATGACATATCTTTTCTAAATTTCTATTCATAGATTCATTTGGCCAACAAACTTTTTTTTTATTGATAATTTAAAGGTAAATTTGAGCTTAACTCGGAATAATCACAAACTCTAAATTTGGAGACTCAAGTCAGTGAGGTTTTCTTTCTAAAAACCACTAAGTTAATATGAGAAAAATGTATGTATAGTATAAATTAAGAGAATTGAACTTCGTATACTGGTATCTAGAGTTAAAATGAGCATATTCAGTGAGGCATAAGTAAGTAGAATTTAACTTATTCTTTTGTTTTGATATCTTTTGCCTAGGGAATGTTTCTTTGACACATACCATAGCAACTTGGTTCTCGTCCCAAAGTCTTATAGCTGTTCTGAAAATAGAGAAATATTTATTACAGAAACTCTCCTGTTACAGGGGGCAGGGGAAGAGGTAGGGATTGGGAATAGCATCCGTATGCTTATAAAAACCTAATATTTTGATCTTTGACTGGAAAAAGTCAATCTCAAGTTTTGTAAATAAATGCAAACTCAACTTATTTTTTTTTATTTATTTATTTTTTTGCTGCGTTGGGTCTTCGTTGCTGCGCGTGGGCTTTTCTCTAGTTGCGGGGAGCGGGGGCCGCTCTTTGCGGTGTGCGGGCTTCTCGCTGCGGTGGCTTCTCTTTGTTGCGGAGCACGGACTCTAGGCATGTGGGCTTCAGTAGCTGTGGCACGCAGGCTCAGTAGTTGTGGCTCCTGGGCTCTAGAGCGCAGGCTCAGTCAGTAGCTGTGGTGCATGAGATTAGTTGCTCCACGACATGTGGGATCTTCCCGGACCAGGGCTTGAACCCGTGTCCATTGCAGTGGCAGGCAGATTCTTAACCACTGTGCCACCAGGGAAGTCTGCAAACTCAACTTACTTAAAGATGGAAGGATTTAATCTTTGATTAAGCCATCTTTTTCTACCCTAATATTTTGTTCTTTTACAAGCTATTTTAATAATATCAATAGTATTGATTAATTTTACCACTGTAGCTATATGTTTTGTTGTCGTTGTTTTTTGGCCACACCACCTGGCATGGGGGATCTTAGTTCCTTGACCAGGGACGGAACACATGCCCCCTGCACTGGAGGCACAGAGTCCTAAGCACTGGACTGCCAGGGAATTTCCAACTCTAGCTATATGTAAATATGTTTTATAAAAGGATTTTTTTACCGTGTTGAAAACAATAGGCAAAGTAATTCACTTTATATTTTTAGTGCTATTTAAGAATGTCTTTTTGTAGTTTGGCCTAGTTGTTTTTTTAACTACTAAATGTGCCAGTTTAATATCTTTTTTAAAAAATAAGGCTTATAGACTCTTTCTGATTGATGTAACTTTCTAATTTGAGCTTGGAGACATCTAAAGAAATTTTGCTGACCATTTTAGAAACAGAATTTTCTAGAATATGAAGTATTAAAAATAAAATATAAAGACTCAGGGAAGAGAAAAGGATCAAAATGTAAAGTCAGGAATCTAGGTTTTATTTTCTGAGGTCAAATGTACTTCCTTCAGATTCACTGTCTTTTTTTCCCATCTATTAAATGCTATTTTCAAAATAAAATAATAGCTAATACGTTGAGATGTTTTTACTTTGAAATTCCTGGATAATCAGTTTTGTATTGATTAGTTAATTCAATAAACTACTATATGAATCAGACACTGTGGTGGATGCTGGTGATATAAGGATAATGAAGACACATCCTCTCTGAGCTGTCGGTTCAGTGAGGTACACAGACACGCATAAATAATTACAGCACAGTAATTGCAGTGATAGAACCTTGCATAGTCAATGGGATTATTAAGGGCCTAATCTGAGGAAAGGGAGAATTGTATTTTTATAATTCTTGGTTTGTGACACACTGTCATTGTTGATTCATGGTTAGCTCATTTTCTTTATTATTTATTAATGTAATAAATACCCATGAACCCGCCACCCAACCCAAGAACTAGAAAACTGCTAGTACCTTAGATCTACCTATACTCCTCCCCATTCTGTCCCCCTGCCCACTATACCAGTGGTAATCATTCTCCTGAATGTTATGTGTATCGTGCCTTGCTTTAAAAAACAAAGAATTACCAGATAATTACCAGACATAAATGCCAAAACAATGTATTATTTAATTTATTTTACCCACTTCTGAACTTTATAAAAAAGGATATCTCACTATAAATGGGACTTGCTATCTTTTTTTCCAGTCAACAATATGTTACTAAGATTGATCCATACTGTTATGTACAGCTGTTGCTCAATCAGCTTTACTGCTGTATTGTAAGTTATTGTACGGCTATACCATAATTTATCCTTTTTCCTGTTAATAGGCATTTAGGTTGTTTCCAGTGTTGACCTGAAACAAATAGACTGCTAGATATTTCTCTAGCAAAGATGTGTTTATTTGGGATCAGTCAGAGAATTGCAGTTTGGAGTCTGCAACCATGATGAGCTACACACAGGTGTCTCCCCCTCCCCCACCCCACTCCCGCAAGGGAAGGATAATGCTTTCATAGAGAGGAAAAGGAAGGTGAGAGGGCTATGGTAAATAAAGAGTATGGCTTTTCATTGGCTGAGTCTTTTTCAGGAAAGAAGAGATGTCTTCCTTCTTCCTATTGGGCTCTGCTGTGGTCGCAGGACATGAGATCTGCCCCTTCCAAACTCCCAACTGTATTTAATTCAAATTTCTGTGTTTTAATTTTTAACATTTCCCCCTTTTGATCAAGACCTTTCTCTGAAAGCATTGCTGATCAAGAGTCAGGTTTTCTAGTTTTAGCTTTTTGTCCTTCAGTATCATGAAGGACTTTTGCTGGGTGTAGCGTCTCACATTGGAGGGAAAGTGCACAGATTAGAAACCTATTAAGGTCACATTTGAGTAACAAGGTAGGAGGGAAAACTCTAAGGTACTTTTTGTCTAAAGTCCATATGTTATCAAGATCATAGACATTGGAGATCACCTGAAGCATTATGTCATCATCAAAGGTTTAGCAACAAACTTCCAACAAGCCTGTTCTGGATATCTTGGGAAAACTTTCATCAGATGTCATCTGCTTCAGTTCCAGGAAATCTTTTCTTTCAGGTCACCAGATTATGTGCAGGTCCAGTCAGGGTTTGGTGCTTTCTTTAGGTGTCTCATGTGAATCTTAAGAGTCTATTCCTTGGGAGTTTGGCAGCACAGGGGTTGGTTAGCAGTACTCGATAGGGGCCTTTCCAGCAAGGTTGAAGAGAGTTCATCTGGAAGTGTCTTTTTTAAAGGACAACGTTTCCAGATTGCAAGGTGTGATGCTTCAAGTTTTCATCTCCCAAGGGCACACTGTGAAAAGATTGCTCTGTCAAAACTTTTTTTTTTTTTTTTTTTTTTGGCCGCACCGCACAGCTTGCAGGATCTTAGTTCCCTGACCAGGGATCAAACTTGGTCCTCCTCCAGTGGAAGCATGGAGTCCTAACCACTGGACCACCAGGGAATTCCCAAAACATTTTTTTTAATAGAAGCAATTAGGCTTTTGAAATATTAGAGTATCTCTCCTTTTATCAGTTTTATCAGGTCAAAAGAAGCAGAAGCCAAGTGCATTGGGCATCTTGTGACTGTCTCAAAGGCTAAGCATTTATGAGTTCCAAAAGGGGCGGACCTGAAATTTAGAAGGACCAGCCGTAATGCTTTTGGCCAAGGTATTTGGAGGGCCTTTACAAATTTTGCCAATTGAATCTTAATACCAGTAGTGCGTTCGACTAAACCAGAGGATTGAGGGTGGTAAGAACAGTAATAGTGTTGTAAAACTAGCCAAACAGCATAGACATTTTGAAGCACCTGGGCAATCACTGTGAAGTTAAGGAGGATTTCCCCAGGTAGGGATAATCTTTTCCAAAAGAAATTTATCCGCAGAAGAGGCAGTAGCCTGTCTGCAAGGGAAGGCTTTGGTCCAGTGTGAAAACATACAGACCATAACTAAAACATATTTATATCCATTAGATGGAGTAAATTGTGTGAAATCCATTTGCTGGATCTCTAATGGTCCATTAGGCGGTTTAAAATGTCTGGGAACAGTATGAACAGGCTTCCCTGGGTTGTACTTTGGAAAAGTAGGACAAGTGAGATAGGCACTTTTTGCAGCCTTATTAATGTTTCCCCATCAATACTGATTCATGAAGACTAACATTTTTTTAGTAGATTAATGGTTTAGTGCATGTACAGTGGTGAGAAGTGGGAATTTTAGACTCCAGGGTAAAACTGGGTTCTTACTTGGTCCAAACCAGAGCTTTCTCTTTTTTATCACACCAACAATTGTTGAATTTCCAATCTTGTTTTCCCTTTTCTGAGGCCAATTGTTGGGATTCTCTAGCCGGTTTTTCTAAATTATCATTTGGGGAAATATCCCTTTGGACTATGACAGTGGTTTGGCTACTGTTGGTTCCTTTAAGGGCAGCCTTCCTTTCAGAAGTATCGGCAAGGTGATTTCCCTTAGCTTCCAGAGAGTCAAGTTTAGAATGCCCCAGAATCTTAATAATAGCTGAAAGTGGGAGGTAAGAGTATTGCATTCATCATTTCTGAACATAGGGGCCATTTTAAAATTTTATGTCCACCGGAAGTAAGGAAGCCACATTGCTTCCATAACATTCCAAAATCATGAGCTACTCCAAAAGCATATCTACTAATTAGTATTGAGTTGGCTAAAAAGTTTCTTTCAGTTTTAAGTAAAAATAAAAGACATTTTTCATTTTCACCAAGAATTTTACTGAACAACGTATTCACTAACCGAATGAACTTTTTTGGCCAACCCAATATAATATTGGCAGTTTTATCCTTGGCTAAAGTACAAGCCTGTGTAAGGGTGTATAATTCAGCCTGTTGGGTCAAAGTAGCCGTAGAAAAAGATGCTGCCTCAACAGCACTAAAAGGAGTTGGAATAACATACCCAGCCCAGTATTCGCCATTGTCACCTTTTAAAGAACCATCAGTGAACCATGAGAAGTCGGCATTATTACCTGATGGAATTTCCTGTAGATCATCACGAGGAGTCAGGAGTTAGTTCATCAGCATTAAGCAGTCATGAGGGACTTCGAAAATGATGGAGGGGAGAAGAGTAGCCAGGATAAGGTATTACAACGTAGAAGAATGGTGTGAGGGGCAGCTAACAAAAGGATTTAACAGGAGGTGAGGTAGCTGGCAGAGAAATGTTGAGTGTGATGAGAATTCAGGAGAGCTTCTACTGCATGAGGTACAAAAATGGTTAAAGCGGATCCCATAATGATTTTCTCAGTGGCCTTAACCAAAAGGGCAGTGGCCTTAATAGCTCTAAGGCAAGGGGGGTACCCTTGTACCACAGGGTCCAGTTGCTGGCTGTAATACCCTATGGGGTGATGTTTTTGGGTCAGCACCCCAAGGGCATTCCCTTTCTTTTCATATACAAAAAGAAAAAGGGAGATGTGGTCATTGGGATGCCCAAAGACAGGTGGGTTCATCAAACTCCCCTTTAAGGCCTTTAAAGGCTATGTTGTCTCCTTCTTCCCGTAAAATTGGGCTGGGGTTGTTATTGTTAAGGAAAACATAGAAATTTGGCCATAAGAGAGAAATTTGGAATCCAGTTTCGTCAATAAGCAACCAAACCAGGAAAACCTCACAGTTGGCACTTAAGTTTTGAGTTTTGGGAAACTTAGGACATCATGAAGTCTGTCAAGATCTAGGTTTAGCCCTCGTTCTGATATCAGATGCCCTAAATATTGAATCTGGGTTTGGGCAAACGGCAATTTTTCTTTGGCAACTTTAAGCCTTTAAGGCTAAAAGCTTTAGCAAGTGAATACTGTCTTCCTTTGAGGAGGCTTGAGAAGGAGAGCAAAGAAGCAAATCATCCACATACTGCAAAGTAGAACCTCTAGGGAACTTTTCTGTTTTGTTTTGTTTTTTAAATTTTTATTGGAGTATAGTTGATTTACAATGTTGTGTTAGTTTCAGGTGTACAGTAGAGTGAATCAGTTATACATATATCTACTCTTTTTTTTTTTTAGATTCTTTTCCCAGATAGGCCATTCAGAGTACTGAGTAGAGTTCCCTGTACTATACAGCAGGTTCTTATTAGTTATCTATTTTATATATAGTAGTGTGTATATGTCAGTTGCAGTCTCCCAATTTATCCCTCCCCACCCTTGTCCTCTGTTAACCATAAGTTTGTTTTCTACATCCGTGACTCTACTTCTATTTTGTAAATAAGTTTCTAGGGAACTTTATATCATCCAGATCAGCCTTCAGAATCTGTGATAAATAAGAACTCTTAGTAAAACGCTGAGACATTACTGTCCAGGTGAAAATTTTTTGTTCCTAAGTGAAGGCAAAAAGGTATTAGCTAGCTTCATCACCTGGAATACTAAAGAATGCACTGCATAAATCAATTACAATAAAAAAAGAAAAATTGCTTCCGGCAGGAATGGCTGTTAGTAAACTATGAGTGTTAGGAACAACAGTGTCAAGGGGTGACAGTGTTATTTACTGCTCAGAGGTCCCGGACAAACCTTCACCCTCGGCCCTTACATTTTCTCACCAGAAAAATGGGAGAGCTATAGGGGCTAGTATAAAGGATAATGAGACCTTGAGCCTTGTAATCTTCTATTATGGGTTTTATGCCTTGAAGGGCTTCTGTACTCATAGGATATTGATTAATTCTGGGAAGAGTTTTGAGGGGCTTATTTGAATTTTGATGGGAGGTACACTGTGAATTTTGCCAACATCAGTTTGCCCATCAGGAAGGTGGTAGTTGATTCAATAGGGACAAATGGTCAGTGTTTCCAAGAATCTGCTCTAGTTCTATTAGAAACTAAACAAATAAAAGATGTCGAAGGATCATTTAATTCACCTGGTGGGTTACTTTGATGACTACTATCAATTTCTAGAATTATTTCTCCCTTTTGGGAGAAATAAATTCCAGCATGATACTTCTCTAAGAAGTCTTAGTTTAATAAATGGGTAGGGGTAGAGGGATAGAGGAACTAAGGAGAATAGGGTATGTATCTCTCAAACACCTAAACAAGTAGGAATAGATTCAGAGACAGGAACCCCCTTGAGGTTCATTAGAGATCCCCACTATTTGAATTGTTTATTACTCCAAGGCAGGGGCTGTTTTATAGTAGTGGGTTGAGCACTGAGTGTGGCTTTGGTGTCAGGCCTGGAAGAGATTCCCCAATCTGGAGAAATGTTTATCCAAGCCAATTAAGAGGGAGGATTGGGAAAAGCCAATATTCCTCGGAGCTCCCATCTTCGAGAATTGGGAGGACATTGGAAAGGCTGATTAGAGGGCTGAAGGTGCTTAAAGCACTTAGTTTGTAACAATCTCTTTTCCAGTGTCAGGATGCAACATTAGAAACGCAAGGTAGAATGGTAGTTGCCAGAGGTTGGGATAAGGGAGAATAGGAGAATTGTTGAATGGACACAGAGATCCAGTTTTGAACAAAAAATTACATTCCAATCACAGTGTATACGTATTCAGCAAAAAAACATCTTTGGCAAAAGGTTATACACTGTTAAAATGTCCTTATATAAGCTGCCTCTTTTGTTTGTATGCTGTTTGGGATTCTAATTTAATTTTCTAAGAAATAAATTAACAGCATATCTGTTTTCATTAAACAGTAAATATTTGTTGAATGAGTGAGTAAATCAATTCTTTAAGCAGTGGGATGCTATAGAAATTATTCCACCTTGGGAGAAACATGACCAGACTTATGTCTTAGATCATTTTGGCAGCTTCATAGATGGCTGATTGGAAGGGAGTAAAGTTGAAAACAGCAAGACGACGTAAGAGGCTATTGCAATAGGCCCGGTGAGAGATGATGAGGGGTCCAATCTAAGGTGATAGCAGTGGGAAATGAGAAGAGTGGACAGATGGATGTATGTATGTAATCATACATTTATTTAAGGGATGGTTTGTTTAATGCCTGTCTTTCTCCGTATTCTCTAAATGTTTTCATTCACTATAATATATTCAATGCCTGATTGTCTCCAATTATAATAGTGAATTCATCTATTTCTCCTTACAGTTCTACCAGTTTTTGTCTCACGTATTTTGACCCTCTGTAGTTAGACATGCACATTAAGGATTGTTATGTCTTCATGAAGAGTTGATTCCTTTATCATTATGTAATGCTCTTTTTTACCCCTGATAATTTTGCTTACTTTGAGGTCTACTCCCTCTGAAAAAATTATAGTTAACCCCTTCTTTGTTTTGATTAATGTTAGAATGGTATATATATTTTTTTATTCATTTACTTTTACTCTATGGGAGTCTATATTTAAAGTGAGTTTTTTTGTAGACAGCAGATAGTTGGGTTGTATTTTTTGATCCACTCTGACAATCTCTGTCTTTTGATTAGTATATTTAGAACATTGACATTCAGAGTGATTATTGATATAATTGGATTAATGTCTACCATATTCATTGGTGTTTTCTATCTTGCCCTTGTTCTTTGTTCCTGTTTTGGTCTTCCACTCTTTTTTTGCCTTTTGTGTTTTTTTTTTTTTTTCAACATCTTTATTGGAGTATAATTGCTTTACAGTGGTGTGTTACTTTCTGCTTTATAACAAAGTGAATCAGCTATACATATGTCCCCATATCTCCTCCCTCTTGTGTCTCCCTCCCACCCTCCCTATCCCACCCCTCTAGGTGGTCACAAAGCACCGAGCTGATACCCCTGTGCTATGCGGCTGCTTCCCACTAGCTGTCTATTTTACATTTTGTAGTGTATATGTGACAATACCACTCTCTCATTTCGTCCCAGCTTACCCTTCCCCCTCCCCGTGTCCTCACGTCCATTCTCTACGTCTGTGTCTTTATTCCTGTCCTGCGCCTAGGTTCTTCATAACGATTTTTTTTTTTTTTTTTTTTTAGCTACCATATATATGTGTTAGCATACGGTATTTGTTTTTCTCTTTCTGACTTACTTCACTCTGTGTGACAGACTCTAGGTCCACCCACCACACTACAAATAACTCAATTTCGTTTCTTTTTATGGCTGAGTAATATTCCATTGTATATATGTGCCACACCTTACTTATCCATTCATCTGTCAATGGGCACTTAGGTTGCTTCCATGTCCTGGCTATTGTAAATAGAGCTGCAATGAACACTGTGGTACATGAGTCTTTTTGAATAAGGCAAAAGGTTATACACTGTTAACCTTGGTTTTCTCATGGTATATGCCAAGTAGTGGGATTGCTGGGTCGTATGGTAGTTCTATTTTTAGTTTTTTAAGGAACCTCCATACTGTTCTCCATAGTGACTGTATCGATTTACATTCCCACCAACAGTGCAAGAGGGTTCCCTTTTCTCCACACCCTCTCCAGCATTTATTGTTTCTAGATTTTTTGAATGACGGCCATTCTGACTGGTGTGAGGTAATACCTCAATGTAGTTTTGATTTGCATTTCTCTAATGATTAGTGACGTTGAGCATCCTTTCATGTGTTTGTTGACAATCTGTATATCTTCTTTGGAGAAATGTCTGTTTAGGTCTTCTGCCCATTTTTGGATTGGGTTGTTTGTTTTTTTGATATTGAGCTGCATGAGCTGTTTATAAATTTTGGAGATTAATCCTTTGTCAGTTGCTTCCTTTGCAAATATTTTCTCCCATTCTGAGGGTTGTCTTTTCATCTTGTTTATGGTTTCCTTTGCTGTGCAAAAGCTTTGATGTTTCATTAGGTCCCATTTGTTTATTTTTGTTTTTATTTCCATTTCTCTAGGAGGTGGGTCAAAAGGGATCTTGCTGTGATTTATGTCATAGAGTGTTCTGCCTATGTTTTCCTCTAAGAGTTTGATAGTGTCTGCCCTTACATTTAGGTCTTTAATCCATTTTGAGTTTATTTTTGTGTATGGTGTTAGGGAGTGTTCTAATTTCATTCTTTTACATGTAGCTGTCCAGTTTTCGCAGCACCACTTATTGAAGAGGCTGTCTTTTCTCCACTGTATAGTCTTAACTCCTTTATCAAACATAAGGTGACCATATGTGTGTGGGTTTATCGCTGGGCTTTCTATCCTGTTCCATTGATCTATATTTCTGATCTATATTTCTGTGCCAGTACCATACTGTCTTTGATTACTGTAGCTTTGTAGTATAGTCTGAAGTCAGGAAGCCTGATTGCTCCAGCTCCATTTTTCTTTCTCAAGATTGCTTTGGCTATTTGGGGTCTTTTGTGTTTCCATACAAATTGTGAAATTTTTTGTTCTAGTTCTGTGAAAAATGCCACTGGTAGTTTGATAGGGATTGTATTGAGTCTGTAGATTGCTTTGGGTAGTAGAGTCATTTTCACAATGTTGATTCTTCCAGTCCAAGAACATGGTATATCTCTCCATCTCGTTGTATCATCTTTAATTTCTTTCATCAGTGTCTTATAGTTTTCTGCATACACGTCTTTTGTCTCTTTAGGTAGGTTTACTCCAAGGTAGTTTATTCTTTTTGTTGCAGTAGTAAATGGGAATGTTTCCTTAATTTCTCTTTCAGATTTTTCATCACTAGTGTCTAGGAATGCAAGAGATTTCTGTGCATTAATTTTGTATCCTGCTACTTTACCAAATTCATTGATTAGCTCTAGTAGTTTTCTGGTAGCATCTTTAGGATTCTCTATGTATAATATCATGTCGTCTGCAAACAGTGACAGCTTAACTTCTTTTCTGATTTGGATTCCTTTTATTTCTTTTTCTTCTCTGATTGCTGTGGCTAAAACTTCCAAAACTATCTTGAATAATAGTGGTGAGAGTGGGCAACCTTGTCTTGTTCCTGATCTTAGTGGAAATGGTTTCAGTTTTTCACCATTGAGAACAATGTTGGCTGTGGGTTTGTCATATATGGCCTTTATTATGTTGAGATAAGTTCCCTCTATGCCTACTTTCTGGAGGGTTTTTATCATAAATGCGTGTTGAATTTTGTCGAAAGCTTTGTCTGCATCGATTGAGATGATCATATGGATTTTCTCCTTCAATTTGTTAATATGGTGTATCACATTGATTGATTTGCATATATTGAAGAATCCTTGCATTCCTGGGATAAACCCCCCTTGATTATGGTGTATGATCCTTTTAATGTGCTGCTGGATTCTGTTTGCTAGTATTTTGTTGACGATTTTTGCATCTATGTTCATCAGTGATATTGGCCTGTAGTTTTCTTTCTTTGTGACATCATTGTCTTGTTTTGGTATCAGGGTGATGGTGGCCTTGTAGAATTGAGTTTGGGAATGTTCCTCCCTCTGCTATATTTTGGAAGAGTTTGAGAAGGATAGGTGTTAGCTCTTCTCTAAATGTTTGATAGAATTTGCCTGTGAAGCCATCTGGTCCTGGGCTTTTGTTTGTTGGAAGATTTTTAATCACAGTCTCAATTTCAGTGCTTGTGATTGGTCTGTTTATATTTTCTATTTCTTCCTGGTTCAGTCTCGGAAGGTTGTGCTTTTCTAAGAATTTGTCCATTTCTTCCAGGTTGTCCATTTATTGGCACATAGTTGCTTGTAGTAGGCTCTCGTGATCCTTTGTATTTCTGCAGTGTCAGTTGTTACTTCTCCTTTTTCATTTCTAATTCTATTGATTTGAGTCTTCTCCCTTTTTTTCTTGATGAGTCTGGCTAATGGTTTATCAATTTCGTTTATCTTCTTAAAGAACCAGCTTTTAGTTTTATTGATCTTTGCTGTTGTTTCCTTCATTTCTTTTTCATTTATTTCTGATCTGATCTTAATGATTTCTTTCCTTCTGCTGACTTTGGGGTTTTTTTGTTCTTCTTTCTCTAATTGCTTTAGGTGTAAGGTTAGGTTGTTTATTTGAGATGTTTCTTGTTTCTTAAAGTAAGATTATATTGCTATAAACTTCCCTCTTAGAACTGCTTTTGCTGCATCCCATAGGTTTTGGGTCATCGTGTTTTCATTGTCATCTGTTTCTAGGTATTTTTTGGTTTCCTCTTTGATTTCTTCAGTGATCTGTTGGTTATTAAGTAGTGTATTGTTTAGCCTCCATCTGTTTGTATTTTTTACAGATTTTTTCCTGTAATTGATATCTAGTCTCATAGCATTGTGGTCGGAAAAGATACTTCATACGATTGCGGTTTTCTTAAATTTATCAAGACTTGATTTGTGACCCAAGATATGATCTATCCTGAAGAATGTTCCATGGCTATCTGAGAATAAAGTTTATTCTGTTGTTTTTGGATGGAATGTCCTATAAGTATCAATTAAGTCCATCTTGTTTAATGTATCATTTAAAGCTTGTGTTTCCTTGTTTATTTTCATTTCGGATGATCTGTCCATTGGTGCAAGTGGGGTGTTAAAGTCCCCTACTATCATTTTGTTACTTTCGATTTCCCCTTTTATGGCTGTTAGCATTTGCCTTATATACTGAGGTGCTCCTATGTTGGGTGCATAAATATTTACAATTGTTATATCTTCTTCTTGGATCGATCCCTTGATCATTATGTAGTGTCCTTCTTTGTCTCTTGTACTAGTCTTCATTTTAAAGTCTATTTTGTCTGACATGAGAATTGCTACTCCAGCTTTCTTTTGATTTCCATTTGCGTGGAATATCTTTTTCCATCCCCTTACTTTCAGTCTGTATGTATCCCTAGGTCTGAGGTCTCTTGTAGACAACATATATAATGGGTCTTGATTTTGTATTCATTCAGCCAGTTTGTGTCTTTTGGTTGGAGCATTTAGTCCATTTATATTTAAGGTAATTATCGATATGTATGTTCCTATTACCATTTTCTTAATTGTTTTGGGTTTGTTATTGTAGGTCTTTTCCTTCTCTTGTGTTTCCTGCCTAGAGGAGTTCCTTCAGCATTTGTTGTAAAGCTGGTTTGGTGGTGCTGAATTTTCTTAGCTTTTGCTTGTCTGTAAAGGTTTTAATTCCTCTATCGAATCTGAATGAGATCCTTGCTGGGTAGAGTAATCTTGGTTGTAGGTTTTTCCCTTTCATCACTTTAAATATGTCCTGCCACTCCCTTCTGGCTTGCAGAGTTTCTGCTGAAAGATCAGCTGTTAACCTTATGGGGATTCCCTTATATGTTATTTGTTGTTTTTCCCTTGCTGCTTTTAATATTTTTTCTTTGTATTTAATTTTTGATAGTTTGATTAATATGTGTGTTGTCATGTCTCTCCTTGGATTTATCCTGTATGGGACTCTGTGCACTTCCTGGACTTGATTAACTATTTCCTTTCCCATGTTAGGGAAGTTTTCAACTATAACCTCTTCACGTATTTTCTCAGTCCCTTTCTTTTTCTCTTCTTCTTCTGGGACCCCTGTAATTCGAATGTTGGTGCATTTAATGTTGTTCCATAGGTCTCTGAGACTGTCCTCAATTCTTTTCATTCTTTTTTCTTTATTCTGCTCTGCAGTAGTTATTTCCACTATTTTAGCTTCCAGGTCACTTATCCGTTCTTCTGCCTCAGTTATTCTCTTATTGATTCCTTCTAGAGAATTTTTAATTTCATTTATTGTGTTGTTCATCATTGTTTGTTTGCCCTTTAGTTCATCTAGGTCCTTGTTAAACGTTTCTTTTATTTTCTCCATTCTGTTTCCAAGATTTTGGATCATCTTTACTGTCATTACTCTGAATTCTTTTTTAGATAGACTGCCTATTTCCTCTTCATTTGTTTGGTCTGGTGGGTTTTTACCTTGCTCCTTCATCTGCTGTGTGTTTCTCTGTCTTCTCATTTTGCTTAACTTACTGTGTTTGGTGTCTCCTTTTCGCAGGCTACAGGTTCGTTGTTCCTGTTGTTTTTGGTGTCTGCCTCCAGTGGCTAAGGTTGCTTCAGTGAGTTGTGTAGGCTTCCTGGTGGAGGGGACTATTGCCTGTGTTCTGGTGGATGAGGCTGGATCTTGTCTTTCTGGTGGGCAGGTCTGCGTCCAGTGGTGTGTTTTGTGGTGTCTGTGACCTTATGATTTTAGGCAGCCTCTCTGCTAATGTGTGGGTTTGTCTTCCTGTCTTGCTAGTTGTTTGGCATGGGGTGTCCAGCACTGTAGATTGCTGGTCGTTGAGTGGAACTGGGTCTTAGCATTGAGATGGGGATCTCTGGGAGAGCTTTCACCGTTTGATATTACATGGAGCTGGGAGGCCTCAGGTGGACCAATGTCCTGAACTCAGTTCTCCCACCTCAGAGGCACAGGCCTGACACCCGGCCGGAGCAGCAAGACCCTGTCAGCCACATGGCTCAGAAGAAAAGGGAGAAAAAAAGAAAGAAATAAAGAAAAATAAAATAAAATAAAGTTATTAAAATAAAATATAATTATTAAAAATAAAAACACTAAAAAGTAATAAAAAAAGAAAAAAAAGAAAGAAGAGAGCAACCAAACCAAAAAACAAATCCACCAATGATAAGAAGCTCTAAAAACTATGCTAAAAAAAAAACCCAAAACGGACAGACCCCCCTGTCCCAGGACAAATGGTAAAAGCAAAGCTACGCAGACAAAATCACACACAGAAGCATATACATACACACTCACAAAAAGAGACAAAGGAAAAAAATATATTTATCGTTGCTCCCAAAACCCACCGCTTCAATTTTGGGATGATTCGTTGCCTATTCAGGTATTCCAGAGATGCAGGGTACTTCAAGTTGATGGTGGAGATTTAATCCGCTGCTCCTGAGGCTGCTGGGAGCGGTTTCCCTTTCTCTTCTTTGTTTGCACAGCTCCTGGAGTTCAGCTTTGGATTGGCCCCGCCTCTGTTTATAGGTTGCCTGAGGTTGTCTGTTCTTCCGCTCAGACAGGACAGAGTTAAAGTAGCAGCTGATTAGGGGGCTCGGGCTCACTCAGGCCGGGGTGAGGGAGGGGTATGGAATGCAGGGTGAGCCCAGGGCTGCAGAGGGTGGTGTGACGTCGCAACAGCCTGAGGTGTGCCGTGTGTTTTCCTGGGGAAGAAGTTGGCCCTGGATCACGGGACCGTGGCACTGGGGGGCTGCACAGGCTCCCGGGAGTGGAGGTGTGGATAGTGACCTGTGCTTGCACACAGGCTTTAGCGTCTCATGCCCATCTCTAGTGTCCGCGCTGATAGCTGCGGCTCATGCCCGTCTCTGGAGCTCGTTTAGGCGGTGCTCTGAATCCCCTCTCCTCACACATCCCGAAACAATGGTCTCTTGCCTCTGAGGCAGTTCCAGACTTTTTCCCGGACTTCCTCCCAGCTAGCTGTGGCTCACTAGCCCCCTTCAGGCTGTGTTCACGCAGCCAACCCCAGTCCTCTCCCTGGGGTCTGACCTCCGAAGCCGGAGCCTCAGCTCCCAGCCCCCGCCCGCCCTGGTGGGTGAGCAGACAAGCCTCTCAGGCTGGTGAGTGCTGGTTGGCACCAATCCTCTGTGCGGGAATCTCTCCACTTTGTCCTCTGCACCCCTGTTGCTGCGCTCGCCTCCATGGCTCCAAAGCTTCCCCCCGCCACCCCCAGTCTCCAGCAGTGAAGGGGCTTCCTAGTGTGTGGAAACTTTTCCTCCTTCACAGCTCCCTCCTACTGGTGCAGGTCCCGTCCCTATTCTTTTGTCTCTTTTTTCTTTTTTCTTTTGCCCTACCCAGGTATGTGGGGAGTTTCTTGCCTTTTGGGAGGTCTGAGGTCTTCTGCCAGCATTCAGTGGGTGTTCTGTAGGGGTTGTTCCACATGTAGATGTATTTCTGATGTATTTGTGGGGAGGAAGGTGATCTCCATGTCTTAATCTTCCGCCATCTTGAAGGTCACCTTTTGTGGTTTTAATTCAGCATTTTATATGATTCCATTTTCTCTCCTTTCTTAGCATAGCATTTTTACTTCTTTTTTTACTTCTTTTAGCGGTTGCCCTAGAGTTTGCAATATAAATTTACAGCTAATTCAAATAACACTATACTGCTTCATAGGTAGTGTGAGTACCTTATAATAACAAAATCCTAATTTCTTCTTTCTGTGCCTTGTATCATTGCTGTAATTCATTTCACTTTAATGTAAGCATACATAAGCATATATATATATGTGTGTGTGTGTGTGTGTGTGCATAGATAATGGAATGCTTGTTGCTATTATTTTGAACAAAGTGTTATTTGTTAGAATAAGAAAAGTAAAAGTTTGTATTTTACCTTCACTCATTCCTTCTTTGATGCCCTTCTGTTGTTAATGTCAGTTCATGTTTCTGACCTTTATTATTTTATTATTTTCCTTCTCTCTAAAGAACTTCTCTTGCAAGGCAAGTCTACTGGCAAAAAATTTCTTCAGTTTTTGTTTGAGAAAGACTTTATTCTCATTCACTTTAGAAGGATAATTTTGCAGTGTACAGAATTCTAGGTTGGTGGTTTTGTTTTGTTTTTTTCTCTCAACGCTTTAATTATTTCACTCTATTCTCTTTTTGTTTCATGGTTTCTGAGGAGAAGTTGGATGTGATTCTTATCTTTATTCCTTTATAGGTATGATTCTTTTTTTCCTCAGACTTCTTTTAGGATTTTTTTCTTTGACTTTCATATTTTGAAAGTGATATGCCAAAGTATAGTTCTTTTTTGGCATTTATCCTGCAAGGTGTTCTCTGAGCTTCCTGGATCTGTGGTTCGGTGTCTCACATTAATTTGGGGAAATTCTCAGTCATTATTGTTTCAAATATTTCTTCTGTTCCTTTCTTCTCACTCTGATATTCCCATTATGCCTATGTTACACTTTTTGTATTGATAGTTATCCTACAGTCCTTGGATATTCTGTTTGTTTTTTTCAATCTTTGCTCTCTTTGCTTTTTGGTTTTAAAGGATTCTGTTGATATAGCCTTTAGCTCAAAGATTCTTTTCTCAGCCATGTCCAGTCTACTAATAAGCCCGTCAAAGGTAGTCTTTGTTTCTGTTCCAGTGTTTTTGATCTCTTGCATTTCTTTTTGTTTCTTTCTTAGGGTTTTCATCTCTCTGCTTATTGCCCATCTATTCTTGCATGCTGTCTACTTTATCAGTTAGAGAGCCTTTAGCGTATTAATCATAGTTGTTTTATATATTTTTTAATTCTTTTAAAGGGGAATGAGAGCCCTGAAGACAAATTCCCCAGGTGCTGGGGGAGGAGGCTTTATAGGTTGGCTGGTGTTGGGAGAGGTCAGGAAGCTTTCAGAGCTGTTGCAGTAGTCTGGGGGACAGGGGAGGTCTGAGGATGCTGATGGCAGGAAGGATCTTTTTTTTTTTTTTTTTTTGGCCATGTGGTGCAGCATGTGGGATCTCAGTTCCCTGACCAGGGATCAAACCTGTGCCCCCTGAATGGGAAGTGCAGAGTCTTAACCACTGGACCGCCAGGGAAGTCCGAATCATAGTTGTTTTAAATTCCTGGTCTGTCGCAAGAGGGAGGAAATACGGGGATATATGTATATGTATAGCTGATTCACTTTGTTATAAAGCAGAAACTAACACACCATTGTAAAGCAATTATACTCCAATAAAGATGTTAAAAAAAAATAAAAATAAAAAAAATAAATTCCTGGTCTGAGAATTCCAACATCCCTGCCATCTCTGGTTCTCATGCTGTCTCTTCAGATTGTGTTTTTTGCCTTTTGGTGTGCCTTGTAATTTTTTTTTCATAGCTGTATATGATGTACTAGGTAATAGGAACTGCGGTAAATAGGCCTTTAGTAATGTGATGTGTGGGGGGAGGGGACACATTCTAGAGTTCTGTGATGCCTGGTGTCCTCCCCTCTCTTAGGATCCAAGAAGAGTTGATTTTTCAGTCCATCCAGCTTTTACTTATTAGCTGCGAAGTGAGAACCTTCAAGCTCCTTGCATGTGGAAGCAGGTTAAACAATCTTTATACTCCTGAGATAAATCTAACTTGGTCATGATAGATTATCTTTTGGACATGTTGTTGGATTTGGTTTGCTAATATTTTGTGAGGACTTTTGCATCTATATTCTGACTGAATTTCCTTTCTTATAGTCTCATGACCCTTTTTTTGGTAAAAAGTTACATTAGCCTCAGAGAATGAGTAGAAGAATATTTCCTCTTTTTCTTTTCTCTGGCAGAGTTTGTATAAGATTGGAATGATCTTTTATTTGAATATTTAGTAGACCCTACTTATAAAACCATCTGGAACTGGTATTTTCTTTGGGGTATGGTTTCTAAGTATTATTTCGATTCTTTAATAATTACGGGACTATTTCAACTCTCTCTTCTTTAGTCAGTTTTAGGTAATATTTTTCAATTTGTCGATTCATCTAACTTTTCAAATTTATTATAGTATTTTTATTGTCTTTTTAAATTCCTGCTGTGTCTTTAGTTATAGCCACCTTTTTATTCATAACATTATTTCTTTGAACCCCCTTAATTTTTTCTCCATTATCCTGGTCAGGGAACTAAGATCCGGCAAGCCGTGTGACACAACCAAAAAAAAAAAAAAAAAAGAAAGAAAGAGAAACAACTTTTGGCTTCGTTGATTTCTCTCATATTTGTTAACCCCTTTGTTTTATATTTCTACTTTTTTTTCTCTCTTTATTATTTCCTTCTTTGTATATTATTTGAGATTCCTTTGTGGTTCTTTTTCTAACTTCTTTAGTTGTATACATTCAGCTTTTTTTCATTAATATCTAATTTGTGGTCAGAGAACATGATTGGTTTAGGCCCATACTTTGAAATTTGTAGAAAGTGGCTTTGTGGCCTTGTACATGACAAATTTGTAAATGTTCCATGTGTGCTTGAAAAGCATATGACTTTAATTTTTAATGTAGAATTTTATATGTGACCATTCGATTAAGACTGTTAATTGTGCTGTTCATATTATCTATATTTTTTGCTAGCTTGACTTATAGTGAGATGTATTGAAATCATTAAAATGTTGTATGTATCTAATTCTCCTTGTAGTTCTGTCATTTCCTTTTTTAATGCAGTTTGAGGCTTTTTATTGTGTGCATATATGTTAAATTGTTATATCTTCCTGGTAAACTGAACTTATTATATATGTAGTAATCCTCTCTACCTTTAATGCTACTTTTTATCTTAGTCTGTTTTGTCTGATATTACTGTAGCTATACCACCTTTCATTTGATTAGTATTTGCACAATATCCTTTTCCCTGAAATCTTTCCTTGTCCTAATACTTGAGGTGTGTCTGAGACAATCTCATTTTTCTCCATTGGTGAATTTAGTCTCTTTATTATTATCATGGCTACTTTTGGACTTGTTTCCAACTTTTTACTTCTAATTATCCTGTTTTACCTAATTTTTTTTAACTTTCTTGTCTTTTTTAGGATTAAGATTTTTATCTTTTTGCTGTTGTTGTTTTGCTTTTTTCATTTTTTTTCCTCCATTGGGTTGGAATGTATACTCTTTATTTATTGTTTACTTTTGAGATTTTCCATGCTTACTGAACTTTATAATGTCTTTTATGAATTTTAAATTGCGTGCCAAGTTAACATAAGCTATCATATGTATATAAAAGAATTAATAACTAATATTCTCAAAAACAACTTTGCAAATAGTAGGCTTTTAATAAATATTTGTTTGCTGATTGGTGTTCTTCATATGTATTTATCATTTTAATTTTAATTTGATTAAATTTGCAAAGTAATAAATTACAAATTTATTATTTTCAACATCTTATATTCTTTTGGTGTTTCTTATGAAATATCCTCTAGGAAAGTGGTTTCAGTGTGTTAATTTTTTTTTTTTTTTTTTTTTTTGGCCACACAGCCAGAGGGATATTAGTTCCCCGACCAGGGATTGAACCCAGGCCCTCGGCAGTGAAAGTGCGGAGTCCTAACCAGTGGACTGCCAGGGAATTCCCCTCAATGTATTCATTCTAAGTTTATTCATTTCTTTTAGAACTGTTTGCTGTGTTGGACATTACCTGACTATATATACAAGTATAGCATCTACTGTCACTTTTTATCATCTAATTTGAAATTTGTGTACTTGAAGTTTTTTTTCTGTTTTAGATCATTTTCCTACAGCAAGATAGTGGTAGGTGCCCTAATCTTTTATCTAAACTGTACAATACAAACTGCATAGCTTGAGATCTATTTTTCACAATTATTCTTTATCAGGATTGTTAAGCCAAACAAACATTGAGCAGTAAATTAGACCATATTCTAGAGCAAACTTTTAAGTGAAATGAACACTTATGATTTGGTACCATCCTCACTAATTCTTAATTACTATCATCTCATTACTCATTCAACTTTAATTTTGCCCACACACCTTGTTTTAAATGATTTGAGCTTTTGTCTAATTCTTAATTTGTCATATAGTTTCTTTTTCCATTTATAGCTCCCAAGGCCTTCAGTTTATCAGCAGGATTATTTCTATTTCCTCTACTACCTGATACTCTATTTTTTTTTTTTAACTTATTTTATAGAGGTATAGTTGATTTACAATGTTATGTTAGTTTTTAGATACTCTTTCTTAGCATGAGTTTTTTCTTTATTGGTTTCTTGTTAATCACATATTTTTAACTGATTGAGTGTCCTTTTCTCTTCCACTTTAGAAAAAAGAGAGTTTCAATCATATTAATTATGTTTCTTTTAAGAACATTTGAACTCTCAGCCCTTCCCATTTATCACTTCCCAATCAGAAAAGAGATAATCAGAGTAAACTAAACATGTCAGCTTTCTGTGTGGTAGTTTCTAATGATATCTAACTTAAAATTTTAGACCCTTTTTTTTTTAACATATATATAGCATAGGATAAAGTTTTTTAAACACTTTTTAAATAAGCCTATAGAATTTATACCATTTTATGAAAAAGAAAATACCTTTTTATTATAAGACTACATAATTGTTATGTAATTGTTTTAGAAAGTGTTGTTAACAATTTAGTGTCTGGTTTTCTAGACTCTTTCTATGTATATATATATATATATAAATTTTTCCCCTATGAATTATTTTTTAACCTATGTTGTAGATTCAGTAGGATAATGCTGACATTTTTCTTGTTCTTGTTTATGGATCTTATTGTTTTTAATGGTGGCATAAGTATTCCAATGTATGGATGTACCATAATTTATTTAACCTATCCTTTCTATGTATAAGACATTTAGATTATTTCCAGTGTTTCTCAAAGTACTGCAGTGAATATATGTGTGTGTGTGTGTGTCTGTATATATTGCGTGTATATATATATTTGCATATTCGTTTTTCTACAGCATACATTTTTAAAAGATGAAATTGCTACATCAAAGCAAATACATGTTTTAAATTTTAATGGATATTATATAATTTCTCCTCAAAAATATGTTGTACTGGAACACTAATATATTGCCAGTGGAATTATAAATTGCTGTAACCACTTTGGAAAATTGTTTGGGAGTATCTGTTAAAACTGACCATATGCACATACTGTGGTCCAGCAATTCCACTCCTGGATATATGCTCAACAGAAATATGGACATATGTTCGCCAAAGCACTATTTCAGTAATCAAAACCTGTAAACAACCCAATGTTCACCAACAGTTGAATGGAAAAAGTAAATTATAATGTATTTATACAAAGTAGTACTCTACAGCAAAGAGGATGAATGAACTATAGCTAACTTCAACAACATGGATGAATCTTACAAATGTAATATTGAGGTAAAGAAGCTAGACACAAAATATATTTCGTATGATTCCATTTAGTTAATGTTCACAAAAAGGCAAAATTAATCCATCATGTTAGAAGTCAGAATAGTGGTTTCCTATAAGGGGAGTGTAGTAATGGGAATGGAGCATAGAGAGACTTCTGGAATTCTGTTTATTTTCTATCTCTCATACTGGTGCTGGTTACATGAGGCTATTTTGCAAAAATGCATTGAGCTACACATTTATGATTTTATACCTTCCTGAATATGTGTTCTACTTCAGTCAAAAGTTTACAACAAAAGAGTGCACTTTTTTATACATAAAACTTTCAAACTCCTACCAGTAGTGCCTATTTTCCTGTATTCTTGCCACTCTGATAGATGTAAAAATTTTTTTAATCTGATAGACATACAAAAAGATCAATTTGTTTTTATTTTTATCTTAATATTAGTGAGGCTGGGCATCCTTTTGTATATTTATTAAGTTTCTTCTATAATTTCCCTATTCATGTTCTTTACTTTTTTTCTATTACAGTGTTCATTTTTCATACTGATTTGTAGATACTTTATATATTTTGGATTTTTGGTCTGTTATATGGCAAAATATAATGTTTTAAATAAGAAGTTCAAACTAACAAAAGTTATTCAGTAACATGTGTTAGGAAAAGTTTCTTCTAATAATTAAATCAGTCTTAAAAAGAGTCCATTGTTCTTTATTCTCTAGTTTTGTGACCAACTCAGTTCTTAGGAGAGTAAAATCAGCCTCATTAGCTCCAAATCTGTACTCTAATATGGAGTTCATATAGAATAGATTCTATTTGAAGATCCTTGTTTTATTCATGTATATTAATATTGTTTTTCTTGACTAGTCTGTTCTTTGCTAAGAACAAACATCTTTAAACAAAATCTCAAAACATAAGTTTATCCACTGAAATTATATGTTAACCTTAGTTTCTTCTTTTGGTTTCTCTTTATGCCTTTACATTTCCTAATATGGAGAGGACAAATAATATTGAATAGGTTTTGTTTTATTTGTAGTAAATTGCATATTAATTTTGTCTGTATTATGTTTTTATAAAACAGCCCTTTAAAAAGTGTGCTGCATGCTATTTCCTTTACTCTCTCAACCAGTACCAAATTTCTAAGTGATCTCTTAACTAAAACATTTTGTTTTAGTAACTCAACTAGTCTGATGTAGTCTCACTGTTGTGTCTGCCTCTTTATGCTTTTGGTTGGGGATGCCTTATTGACATAATGTTTAGTTTAAATGTTTTCTAGACTTTACCGTATTTTAATGTTGCTCATTTTCATTCTGTAGCGGCCTGTGAATGTTTTTTACTTATTTCTGTTTTTTCTTATAATATGTAATTCATAGACGCTCTGCTGTTGCCCGAATTCAGGAGTTCTTCAGGCGGAGAAAAGAAAGAAAAGAAATGGAGGAATTGGATACCTTGAACATTAGAAGGCCACTAGTAAAGATGGTTTATAAGGGCCATCGCAACTCCAGGACAATGGTACCATATACTCATGACATTCTTTGGAAGAACTGCAATTTCATAATATGAATTTTTTTCCATAATGATTATTTTCATATATGCCAGTGTGATTCTAATATATTATTGCACCTTCACAGTTATCTCTTTACCCAAACATAGTTCTTTTCGTCCTATAATATATTGTGAAAGACCATCATTTTTTATAGGAAAACTCTACCCTACTGAGGAACTATCGTAGAATTTAAAAAATTCTAGCTTGTACAAGTAACCATTGCTTCTTTTTTGCTCTCTCACACTTGTTGTCTACTTTCCTAGTAGATTTTTTTAGTTCATATTAGTGCCCTTTGTCGGTTTTGGAGAGAAAGATTTGGATACATGAAATCCAGGTTCATTGCAAAATATAGTCAGATTAATGATAACTCTTTTAAAGATTGACAAGTAAAGATTTGTTTTAGTCACCTTGTCTTTCTAGACTTTAATTTCCTCATCTATGAAATAAGAATAGACCAGATGATCTCTAAGATCTTTTCAAGTTTTTATAACCCAGAAGTCTATATACCCAATGCAATATTAACTGTTTACTAAGAGAATCTTCAGATGATTAACATAACTGTTACTCCGAACCATTCATATCTAGAAAGTGTTCTCATATATTCATTGAGTTATCAAAAAGTATCTACAGAATCGGTTTTAATCTGCTTTCTTTAGAGTCAAGGCAAAAAGTAACTTTGGGATGGGGAAATAATTAGCTGTCTCTATAGATATCATTGGTAGTAATAACTTAATCGTTCTGGAAAGAATACTCTTTATTAATGGAAGTAACCAATTTATATTTCTTGCATTTTGCTGGTTAAAATTTTGGATGAAAATAATTAGGGATAGGAATGGAAAAAAAAAAAGAAGACAAGTAAATATAAAAGTGTTGTAGTTCCAAGTAACAAAATTGGCTCCCCTCCTTTGCTTTGCCAAAAATAGCAAAGTAGCAGCTGCACATAAAATGATTTCAAAAATTCTGATATGAAGTACAAAGATTTTTGATGGTTCATTCATGTGCATCTGCTGAAAAATTCCATCATAACCATTCTAACATACCCTTTGTCTCATTGCTTCATAAAAGTAAATATGTGTTTATATCTTTCCTTCTTGATTGTGAGAGCTTCTAATAGCTAATAAAAAGATTGGTACTTTTTGTTCTTTTGGCATAAAGCAAGATACAGGAGGGAGCAATTCATTTTTTTCTATGAATTGTTTTTATTATCTTGTAAAAGCTAAAATGGAACCGTTTTTGGAAAGTTCAGTAACGTATATATATGTTTCCATGATACTGTTCAAAATGCAGAAATCCCATTCATTCATTTAGCAGTTATTATCTCAGCACCTACTGTGTGCCAAGTACTGTTTCAGGCACTATAAATATAGCATTGAACAAAGCAAATCCCTATCTTCATGGGGGACTTTTCATTACTTACTGCCACTTTATCCCTGCTGAAAAATCTCTATCATGATTCCAATATACTAGAAGACAAAGGCTCTCTTCAATTTTTTATTTTTTAAGCCAATTAATTGTTGTAACTTGAGAATAGAATAAATCTTTTTTAATAACTTTGATTTGAATTCTCTTATCATTTCCTTTTTTTTAACCCTTAGATAAAAGAAGCCAATTTCTGGGGTGCTAACTTTGTAATGAGTGGTTCTGACTGTGGCCATATCTTCATCTGGGATCGTCACACTGCCGAGCATTTAATGCTTCTGGAAGCTGATAATCACGTGGTAAACTGCCTGCAGCCACACCCGTTTGACCCAAGTAAGATGACCTTTTATAAGGCAAGGGCTAGAAATCGTTAGTATGATTAATCAGCTTCAACTCTTTTCTAGTTGTTAATATAAAAATAATCCAAATTATCCTAGTAGGCAGCCACTAGGGTCAAGTATTGCTATTTGGGGTTTAAAACAAAAAACACTTATAACCTGCTTTTGGCAGAAAATATGGGGAAAAAGGTTAAAGAGTTTCTACTCCTAAGAGTGCTTCTAAGTTTTATCAGCTGTAAGAGGTTTGGCTGATTGAACTTTTCACTACTTAACCAAATTGAACCTCCAAGCCTTTTAGTCTTCACATGTCTGAATTAATTTACCAGAACAAAGGAGCATTGGCTTGTTCTTGCCTTCCATTTGAAATTGCCCGTGTTTCTCATAAAAGAGCAGTAAATAAGAAAAAAATTTGAGTGATTTCAAGATGGTCTTAAAATTGTGTTCTAGAGTAACTTTTAGGAAATCTTCAAAATAATATTCTCAGTTAACAATTAAATGTATCAGTACAATTTCCATTCTAACTCAATTTTGCTGAACATACACATACATGCATATATACATTATAAATTTACATGAATGGCATATTTCTAAGCTTTATATTAATGTGAACATTTTATTTCTAGTTCTAGCCTCGTCTGGCATAGATTATGACATAAAGATCTGGTCACCACTAGAAGAGTCAAGGATTTTTAACCGAAAACTTGCTGATGAAGTAAGATTTTTATTATACTTATTATAGAACATATTTCACTTTGTTCCTGAACTGCTGTTTTAAGAAGAATCAAAGCAGCTCATTTTTTTATTAGTTGGTAACATAAAACAAGTTAATTCATTTAATGAGGTCAAATTTTAAGAAAAAGAAAAGTGAAAAATAAAACATGCCCACAATACTAGAGAGGTAAAAATTGGAATATTATTTGGATAAGTAGAATATTGATTATTGGTAGTAACAGATATAGTATATTGTAGTTTAAGAAAAATAGGTTGACTCTTTGTGCTTATTGCAATGAAGAATCATTAAAAAAAAACCACTATGTCCTTTTAAGAAAATAGTTTTACTATAGCTGTTCTCCATAATCATAGCCAAATAGGTAGCAGAACAAACAATTGGAGACTCTTTTCCTTTATGATTATATTTTAAGATTTCCTCAGCTTCTGAAGCTACTGTTACATCACTAGTTTTCAAACTGAGTTCTCTGAAGCTCTAGGTTTTTTACAGGATTGGAAGCAGGAAGATGGATGTTACGAAAGCTAAACTCTGGGCATTTCTTTCCCAACTGCAACCAGGGTTTTCATTTTTGGGTTTCCATATAAGATTTCTTATGAAAATAAGGATCCATTGCATTAATCAGCTACTAACTAATTGTTGAACTTCTGTGAGGAGGGGAGTGCAACTAAGGTTGATACTATCCCCTCTTAAAACAATAAAATAAGAGTTCATTGCTAAAAATATTAATGAGTTGGAAAACTAGTTCTCTAGACCAAGGCTGACAGTTCACAGTGAAATTCCCACGTATACTTTTACTCATTTAATAGACATATATAAAACACTTGGTGTATGTCAGGCACAGTGCTGAATTTAAAAAGATAAACCCTTCCTTCAGAACTTAAAGACTAGTGGAAAAAAGAGACATATCAACAGCTAGAATATAGTGTGCTCAGTGTCAGAGATGTACACATAGTGCTTTGGAAGCCCGTAGAAAGGAACAGCTGTGCTCGCAAATGGAATAGATGGGATGGGAAGGTCTTCACAGAGGAAATAAGAATTGGACTGAGTTTACTAGGCATACAAGGATCAAAGGAACATTTAAGACAGAAGGATCAGCGTGTTTCAAGTTACTGTAAGGTAAATGAACCACCATTGTGCTGAAACCTAGAGGACACATATGAAAGCAGCTCAGTTGGACTAAAAAGCTAGGTTGGGGTGTGGTTGTAAAGGGCCCTGTCGGGCACCCTGATGAGTTGAAAAAATATTGTAATATCACTGGGGGACTGCTGATCAGGTTAGCATCTTTTCCTTCCTCTCATGCTTTCCTTTCTTTCTTCCTGTTTTTCCTTTGCCATGACCTTTGCTTTTCCTCTTTCTTTTTTCCTTTGCCTGTGATTATACATTAGCTCCCTAGGTGTTCATGGATGTTCATTTAGTCCAATTCTTGGTACTTAAGACACAATTCATTGGTAACTCTTATCCAAACGTTTATTTTTCAAGATTACTTTGCTTCAGTCGAGGTAACATTTTTCTTGAGGGACCCAAGTGACCCAGGGATAATAATTTAACACTACTCTGTCACTAAAAGTATCAGTTCTACTAGATGGGAAAATAATAAGCAGACACAAAGTAGACTGCTCTGGAAAACAAATTATAAGTAAAAATAAATTGAATTCTTGAATGTTTTAAGTAGCCTCAAGGTTTGACCTTTGTCTTTCTGCCAGTTGAAAGAGTAGTGTTCTCTGATCTTACTCTGTCGAATGCAAGTTAAAGTAATTATTTGGCACTGAGAAGCCTTAAGGTGGAAATACAGACATATATAGATATATATGAAGAATGAAATAATTCCTGCTAATTTTTTACTGTTCTCCTAATCTCTAAGGAAAAGGTACAGTTACCCTGTGATCTTTGACATGGTTATTGAACTTGCCTCATAGGTTATAACTCGAAATGAACTCATGCTGGAAGAGACTAGAAATACCATTACAGTTCCAGCCTCTTTCATGTTGAGGATGTTGGCTTCACTGAATCATATTCGAGCTGGTAAGAACTGTCAGTGTACTATTAAAATCATTATTATATTTGAAAAACATTATTATTTAAGATCTACTTTAAAGGGATTTATTTTTTAAAAAAAGGGACTTCCCTAGTGGTCCATTGGTTAGGACTCCGAGCTTCCACTGCAGGGGGCATGGGTTCGATTGGTTGGGGAACTAAGATCCCGCGTGCCATGCGGCACAGCCAATAAAGTGAAGTGAAGTGAAGTAAAAAGTAAAGTAAAATGTAAAGTAAAAATTTCCTTAAATTACAAAATCAAGGCAGCTTAACTTTTTTTTTTTTTTAACACAAGAGAAGTTTATTTCTTGCTGACATTAAGTCCTCTCAGAGGGAACAGGTGCATGGAAGGCAGCTTAACTTTTGAACGAGGAGTTCTATGAATTCTTGATCTTAGTACAGTAATTTATATCCCCATGAGCCAACTTTATTGAAAAGTGTCAAAGTGAAAAGATGAAGTCACTTGAAAACTTTTATCAGCTGTGCTTTTCTTCTCAGAGTGGAAGATCATACCATAAACCTTAAGATACGGTATAGTAAGTACCCTTTAATGGTAGGTTTGGTCAAAATCAGTCACAGCCCAGACAAAAATAAATGTAACGTGTTACTACAGAGGTTGAAACAGATAGCTCAGTATGTTTTTTTCAGTATTTTTTTGTTTTAGATGATAAACTGTGAGGTTCAGTGCCACAGATACAAAATTGTGTATATTACAACTAATATTCAAGAAGGAATGGAATAACCTGTGTTCATAACAGTAGAAAATATCCAGTATCCATTATAAACAAAGTGTTTATCACTCACTCTTCACTGATATCACAAATTTCTTCATATGTTGGGTATTATTTAATAATAACAACCACCACCATTTATGGAATACCTGTAATGTATCAGGCAATATACCAGTCATTTCACAAATTTATCCTCAGTTAGCTCCAACCCTTTACAAAGTAGATTATTTGTAATAACTCACCCCAGGTCACATAACTGATAAATGGTAAAGCCTGAATTTGAAACTAGCTTCCAAGCACTTACTCCCCTTTTACCTACAAATTTCACTTTCGGGAACACATTCAAGTCATGAATAAGACATGCAGTCCTCTGGATGACCTGATCTCAAACTGCTTTTCTAGTGCATTCTTTCCTTCTCTATCCACTCTGTCCACTCTGGCCCTCTCTGAATTTTGGGGTACATCAAACTCTTTCCCACCTCAGAGATCTTTATAATCATGATGTCCCCTCCCATCCTCACTCTTTATTAGGATAACTTCCATTTCAGACCTTCAGGTCTATATAAGCAGTAGATTATGTATCACTTTCTCAGGGAGTGGGGAAGGGAGAGCTAAGTATTCCAGGCAAAATAAACAGTATGTAGCATTTGTCTAAGTCCTGGAGGAGAGAGACTGTAGTACATCTGAAGAATTGAAAGAAGCCCCTTATGTCTGTAATTAAAAGAGCTGGAGAGAAAATAACCCTCAAATTGTAAATATTAACTATTACAAGGAAAGAGTGAAAATTTCAAATAGTCAAAACAAAAAATAAACCTAAAATGTAAACAGAAAATGTTTGTAGTCCAATAAAATATTATTGTAGTACTTCTAATCACTGTAACATCTTTTGATCTGTTTTCTTCAATAACAGTCAGTAACCTTTAAAATTCACTTGGATTTCAGATTTGAGGAGGCAGCATTTTATAGAACAAGAAAAACATTTGCTGATTATGACAACTAAAATTTGCTTGTTCTTATGAAGAGTTCATTTGGTGAATGGTTCTTCCTGAGTTTTCCTATAGGAAACTAATTCTCCTTTCATTTGTGCAAGAATCTATTTTATTTTTTCTAATAAATCTATTTATTTATTTATTTGGGGCTGCATTGGGTCTTCATTGCAGTGCGCGGGCTTCTCATTGTGGTGGCTTCTCTTTGTTGCAGAGCATGAGCTCTAGGCGTGTGGGCTTCAGTAGTTGCAGCACACGGGCTCAGTAGTTGTGGCTTGCAGACTCTATAGAGTGCAGGCTCAGTAGTTGTGGCGCACAGGCTTAGTTGCTCCTCGGCATGTGGGATCTTCCCGGACCAGGGCTTAAACCCGTGTCCCCTGCATTGGCAGGCGGATTCGTAATCACTGCACCACCAGGGAAGTCCAAGAATCTATTTTAAATAGGTGCTAATGTGTCAATGGTTTGTTAACTAATAGTTATTACCATCCTTCTTTGATTTTAGAATTAGATGTTTTATAATATAAAGGTTCCCTTTCTTGTACTTTTTGTCAGCAATCAAGGTTTAGTCAACTTAACTCACCCTCTTGTTTCTCTTAGGTAAAAGACTAGATAGAAAAAGGTACCCAAGAGTTTGTATTTCTGCTGCTTTTATCCTTAAGATGTCTAGTTATTTGATGAGTCAACTACTCCTTTCCTCTCCTTCTCTTCATTGTCCTGTATTCCAAGTACAATAATGTCTGTGTATTCAAGGAGAGTTAGTAATAGACTTTGATCATGGAAGCACCATCTAGCCACAGAATACTTCAGCCTTTCCATTACTCCACAAGGCTTCCTGGGAAATCAGCTCCTTCCTGCTTAAGCTGTGATTTTTAATGAAGAGTGCACTTTAAATCCCCTTTTAAAAACTACAAATACCTGGTTCCTATCCATTAAAGATTCTCATTCATTTCATCTGAATAGGGTTTGAGCTTCTGCATTTTAAAAAAGCAACCAAAATTATTCTCATGAATGCTGTACTAAAAACTTTTAGTCTAGGCAACTTCTTGAGAGATAAAGGCAGTTCTGAGATTCCTAGAAGTTTTGACAGGCTTTGGAGAGATGGTGTGTGAACCATTCTAATCTTTTCTAAAATATGTTAGAATCTGATCAATTTACTCCCCTCCTTAAAATTCTCCTGTGCCTCCTCATGCTCTTAGGATAGAGTCCAAATATGTTAACATGATTTATAAAACCCTGAAGCATCCCTTCATACCTCTGGACCTTGGCACGTGTACATCTAGATAGCCATAGTGTTCTCCACGATGCATCTATAGAGCATAACATCATATTGAGCTCACAGGCACTCACCCAGTCACACACAGATTCACTCCATCAATTATGGTAGCTTTACTCCAGAATATAATCCATATTCATCTACCTTGGTCTCCCTGCTTCTGCTCTCGCCTTCATACAATCTGATTTCCACAGCACAGAAGGAGCTTTTTAAAACATGGGTCAGGGACTTCCCTGGTGGCGCAGTGGTTAAGAATCTGCCTGCCAGTGCAGGGGACATGAGTTCGAGCCCTGGTCCGGGAAGATCCCACATGCCGCGGAGCAACTAAGCCTGTGTGCCACAACTACTGAGCCTGCGCTCTAGAGCCTGCAAGCCACAACTACTGAAGCCCACATGCCCTGGAGCCCACACGCTGCAACTGCTGAGCCCACGTGCTGCAGCTACCAAAGCCCGCAAGCCTAGAGCCCGTGCTCCGCAACAAGAAGCCACCGCAATGAGAAACCCGCTCACCGCAACTACAGAAAGCCCGCACACAGCAACGAAGACCCAACACAGCCAAAAATAAAAATAAAACGTGGGTCAGTAAACTTTTTCTTTAAACGGCCAGATAGTAAATAGGCTTTGTGGGCCATGTGGTTTCTGTTGCAGCTACTCATTTCTGACATTGTGGTGCAAAAGCAGCCATAGATAATATGTAGATCAAGGGCATGGCTCTGCTTTAATAAAACTTTATTTACAGAAATAGGCTGTGGGAGGATCTGCCCAGGGGTGATAGTTTGCTGACCCACTTTTTAAAAATATACATTAGGTTATGTCACCCTTGCTTAAAATTCTCAGGGACTCCCCAGCTGCTCTTAAAATAAAACCCAGACTTCATACGCTGATCTGCATGACCTAGACCTGCCAGCCACTGAGTCGATACATTCCAGTTTTCTCCTCGCCCACTACATGTCAGCCATAAATGGCTACTTTCCTCCTCCTCAGATTCATCAAGCTTGTTAGCATATTTAGGACCTTTTCACTGGCTGTTTCCTCTGCCTTTTAGGCAACTTCGTCCCCCAACTTCACTAATAATTGAACATACAATTGAAGGCTCAGCTCCAGTGTTACCTCCTTAGAAAAGTCTTCCCTAGTCGCCCAGTGTGAAGTTGTTTCACGTGCCTTCTCACACCCTCCTTCTCATTCAGTCACTCTCTGGTCATTGCCCATTTCATCAAGTACTTATTCTAACTTCATTTCTTTATTTTTGTCTTGTTACACAGATTAAAGGAGAAAAATACATTTCTTATTTTCTGTTTTTCTCCTCTAGAACGTGAGCTCATTAAGACCAGAGACCTAGTTTGTCTTATTCACAGCTGGATAGCTAGCTTCTAGAACAGTGCCTAGCATGTAATAGTGTTTCGTGAATGAATGGGTGAACGAATGAATGAACTTCTAGTATCAAATCTGTAGCTAATGATGAGTCTTGTATTGACTCTGTTTTGTTGGAACACAGGTTTCCTTGGGGTATTTTTTTCATATCTCCCTTGTCCCCTCCCCACACCCCCAGCAAACTTAATCTCTCTTCATATCTTATCTTTTCCGATCAAAAATAATTTCTTGAAGAAATATTTCTAACAGAGAATTACAGGAACCTTTCCACAAATGTAAACCTTATTTACAGTAGCAATTTGTTGTTGTCAACTTTTGAAAACAGTGGATATAGAAGTGATTATTTCTAGTTTTCATTTAAAAGAACACAGTGTTCTCAGATCTCCGGGGTCTGTAATTGCCAACCAGAGATTTGTGAAAGTGTTGAAGTGCTTTGCAGTTTTACTACCTTGGTAGCACTTTGTGGACGAAAAGATTTCATTTAATTTATTCTTAGAAATTGGGTTTATATTCTGAGAGACATGACTCGGCAGCAGTTAAGTGAGAAGGATTTGAGAAACGAACAACTGTTCTGCCCTCTTCCTCATTCCACAAGCCACTGTCAGTTACTGTGTGACCTATATAAGAGACTCGGTGGGGCCTCACTCGACTTGTTATCGCTTGCTTTGGACTCTGCAGAATTCTAATGTCTGCTGTAAACTCCTTGATTTGAAGGCTGTGACATTTCCTCCTTACCCTCCATTTCCGCATCTTCATTCGTAAGTGTGGCAACCAAAAAGAATTTGGGTCACCCTGCACATTTTGAAATAGGCTGATAGAGTTTCCTCATGCTCCACTAATATGACAGAACAGGCTTGTTGAATATAGTCAGTTGTATCCTATTCATGATACTCTAGTTAAGCAGAATAGCAGCTTCATGTTTTTTTCTCTCATGAAAGTATATCACACAATAAAAATAGTGTAATCTCTTTTATACTAACATCCCTTAGGTAGCCTTTTATTGATCAGAAAGTCTTCCACTGCGTTTAGATTCCTTAGTGACCTGTGAAGGTCTATCATCATCTTATTTTGTTCATTTATTTCACAAATGTGTATTGAACACTTATTATATAATAATAACTAAAATTTGTATAATTCAGGTTACAAATCATACACACATACATTATCTCATTAGTTTGACACTGAAATGGAGTTGGCATAGAGGGGATTTAATCTAATTCACTTGGACAATTAAACATACAATCCCTTCTGTATACTGGTGTTGTTGACTTAGAATCCAATGGGAGTGTTTAAGCCTCTGTAGATAATCTCAGGATTCAGTTTTCTCTTGGTGTTGACAGTGGGACTGAACTGTTTCCCCTGTGTCTAACCCTTTTTTTCCCCAGCTTACCCTGGAGAAATCTTTCTGTGATAGAAAGGGTTCCATCCTAGTGGTGGTAGTTATTCGGTACTATTGCCTTCTTTACATACCCTAATGTAATATATTTTATCTTAGCAAAACTTATGTTCATTTATTTGATAAACCTTCATTGAACCTCTTGTACTAGACCCTTAGGACATAAAAGAAATAACTGCTACCCTCCCAGGAGCTCACAGTCTAGTCTGTAAGAAGATAGGCAAACAGACTATTACTGTAATTATTATACGATACATATAAAATATTCTGGAATGTGAAGGAAGGAGTTCATAATTCTGCAGGTTGGGTATTTGAAAAAGTCTGGGGAAAGTTTCACACAGGGAATCATAGTTGTATCGAGATGAGTAAGCAGAACCATTATAGCTGAAGAACTGGGTGAAGGTGTCCCAAGCAGAGGAACAGCAAGTGTAAATCATGGAACCTGAGAGGACGTGCCGTGCTCACTCGCCGGGTTGTAATTGTACACTCCCTTGAGTGTTCAGTCTAGATAAGCTCCTTGAGGACAGAGACTGTGCCTGTTTTGGTCACCATTGTATCCTGGAACATAGCAGATATTTAAGAAATACTTTTATAAACAAATACACAGATCCTCAAGAACGATCACCAAATTCTCCCGCACAGCTTGCCTCTCACGCCCCTTGGTGACACCTGATACTCCTCCTAGGGCTCCCAGACGCCCAGGAACACAGTCTGCAGTCACTGCAGTAGACCACAGTAGATGAAGATCCTTAGGGTTTTTTCTTTGTACTTTTTATATCTTTGGAATTACATGAATATTCCAAGTTGAGAGTGCTGTGTTTCCTTTACTCTTTGTCTCTAGAGGCAAAAATAACTTTTCTACGCACAGCTGTGAACTGCTTTTTACAGGATGATGTTCTGAATTATATACATTTTCATCAGTTTTAAATAAAAGGCATTGAAAATTATTTTAATTGTAATAATAAAGGTATTTCTTTTTGTCTCATATCTGTGTTTTCCAGACCGGCTGGAGAGCGACAGATCAGAAGGCTCTGGTCAGGAGAATGAAAACGAGGATGAGGAATAATCAACTCTTATTGGCAAGCACTTAGGTGTTCTGAAATTTGTATAAGACATTTATTATATTTTTTTCTTTACAGAGCTTTAGTGCAATTTTAAGGTTGTGGTTTTTTGGAGTTTTTCCCTTTTGGGGGGATAACCTAACATTGGTTTGGAATGATTGTGTGCATGAATTTGGGAGTGTGTGTAAAACAAAACTAGCGAAATGTTTTAAAAACTTTTTGCCATGTATGAGGAGTGCTAGAAAATGCAAAGTGCAATATTTTCCCTAACCTTCAAATGTGGGAGCTTGGATCAGTGTTGAAGAGTAATTTTCATTATAGTGAAAATGTTCAAATAAATTTCTACACTTGCCATTTGCATGTTTGTTGCTTTCTAATTAAAGAAGTTGGTTGTTTTAAGATATCCTGAATTTGACTATTTATTTAATGCCTTGCTACCTTGACCCACGTTTTCCAAATCTTTTCTTGTAACATAAGATTGTCTTTCTCTGTTCTTTTCTAGATTAAATAACCTTTTCTGTTTTGACTTGTGTGTGACAGAATCACATAGCAGAGTTTTTTTTCATTTCTCCTTCCAAAGTACTTTATCTCCACCCCCACTCAATCATCATCTCTCATGATTAGTGGTCCCTCATTACCTGAGTACAGGGGTTAGGCTATGAGCAATCCCAGAGCATCATGGATACTCACACACCATATCAGCACAAGGCAGTTCTGAGAGCTCTGGCTTCTGGCCTTCCTTTCTCCAACTTCTAGATTTCAGCTGAAAGTGCCGACCACCCAGTCTTCTAATTCCTGGTCTTCCTCCTCTCTGGTGCCCACCTTCACTCGACTTAAGCCATCTACACCCCGGTCTGTGTCTTACAGGTTACGCCTTGAAGCTGCTCCTGCAGGCGTAATCCTTCAGTCATCCTCTCTCCTGTCTCCTGAACTGTCATGCTGCTCACTCTGGTTGGGCCATGAATAGACTCACAGGTGTGGCCAGGCAAAGCATCCCTCTCCCGTGTGGGGACCAGGGACGGCTCCTCCCCGGAAGATGGCTGCAAGCCCAAGGACACCTGCTGCTGAGAGAAGACAGGTTGGCTTTCTGGATAGAGGAAAAAATAACTCTAGTTGGCTCGGTAACTTCAGTTGGACTTCAACATCTAGCTCTTAGCCTGGGCAGGACGCATATGTCTCCATATTAGGAATATGCTAAATGGTCAAAGGGGAAGAAAGGAGTGAGTTAGAAGTTTAGCCAAACAGGGCAAATGCATGATTTCCAAAAAGTGCCAGGTCTCAGTTTCTGGTACCCAAATAGTTACGTGATCTGCTCAAGCCACGTGACTTCCTTGGGCTTCTGTTTCCTCCTCCCTCAGATAGAGGTAGTCATATTTGCACCACCTATGTCCCAGGGGCTGTGTTAGGACCCCATGAGAGGTTGAAGGGTTTACAGAATAACTGAAAAGACTACTTGCGGCGCATAATATGACACTACATTATATGATAGTAAGAGGGATTATGCTATAGAGAAGTGCTGGAAAACCAACAGCCCAGACTGGAGCACTCAGTGGGGTCAAGGGTGACTCTGGCCGGAAGAGCAGCAGGAGAAAATCAGTGGCGTTTGTTCACTCTGGCGCAGGATGTTGATAGTGGAGGAGGCTGGGCAGGTGGGAGTGGGGGGATTCTGAACTTTTTGCTCAGTTTTGCTGAGAACCTAAAACTGCTCTAAAACTGTTTTTGTTTTTTTTAAACCCAAACATTACAAAGTGGTATTTGTCCAAGGAATCAGGCCCCCTACTTTTAGCGATTTTGTAGTTTCGGTGGTGTACGTTACAAAGGAGCAGGGCAGGCCAGACAAGCAGTCAAGGAGGCAGCTAGGAGAGAAGACATTCTACAGAGGCAGAGTTCATGAGTCCTGGCTGCTTCCATGATCCAGTGTTTGTTGCAGTGGAGACACTGGACCCCGGGGCTCACTTACCCACTTAGAAAAGGAATGCGGCTTTAGTGGTGGCAGCTATAGGGTCAGATAAAGGTGGTGGGCTCTGTGCCTTGAGGCTGTTCCGAGTCTCTGATAATCTACTACCCGCCCTTTGACTTTGGTTATGGGATGGACATACCGAGAGACAGCACTGCTATTCATTAAACCTCCTTTAGAACTTTGGGTTAACAGTGTTTGTCTGCTGTCTCTTTCTTGGTCACTTCCAGGTCACTAACTGTCTTGCGGGAATTTATGAAAGACACATGGATAGATGTACCCAGGTGACTGTGGTATGGACCGTGCAACAGTTGGCCCCTTCCTGCTCGGTCTCCTTCCTCTTTTTAGCCCATGGGAAGGGAGGCTGGAGACAGAGACATGTCTGTGGAAAACAGGGGTGGGGGGTAAAGGGGGAGACACCCACCCAAGAAAGTCCACAGTCCACAAGCTCAAGCACAAGTTCACAATTTGCACAGCTATACACAGACCAAAAACCAGATACTTAATCAGGTAAACAAAACTAAGTATACTTTTACTTTTTTGATAAATACTGGTTTATAATAATCCTAAGCATTTTTTAATCTTAAAAATAAGCATCCAAAAACTTCAAGTGAACTGTATTTTAGGATCAGCTTGTCTTTATCTTGAAGGTTTGTTTTTAACCACCTTTGCATCCAGGGGTCCATTATCAGAACACAGCATAGGGCTCTGTCCCTTAAGCATGTCCACATCACGGACTGACTGACCTAGTTCCAGCCAGACAGGCTCTCTCCCCTGCACCCTCAGTGTGGCGGCGCCTGCCCGGGCCTGTGATCCTCCCTAGGACTGTCCTTTCCTTTGGGAGGGTCAGACTCACCAATGATCAGTGATACTTCAAAATGGTGGTGTCAAAAGGAAAAACAGAAGTGGCTTTTAATTCTTAAGCTGTTAATACTGCTCAGGAAAATGCTTTCTGAGGGAAATGAACACGGCTTTGCGTACTTTGTTCTCCTAAAGATAACAGCAGAACTGTGCTCCTGGTAACCTTACGCAGATGAGTTCGTGCTTTGAATTCTTTCCAGTGAATCCAGTCACCTTAGGCCTGCAGTTTTTTATAGGTCTGGCAAGCAGATATTCCAGGCTCCCAGACTCCTTGGTTTACAATAGTCCTACCTACCCAGTAAAGCCCTACTGGCCTTCTAATAATGATGACTGTTAACTATCCCTCATCCTCCTCGAGCTGCAAAGCTGGCTCTTTCCTTCTCTCAGTCACATGGCCAAGACCTGGCGTTTCAGCCCCGACCCTGGCTTAATCCCCTTTGAGACCCTGGACAATTCCCTTCACCTCCCTAGGCCTCCTTGGATTCTGTGTGTTCCCCTCCCCAACCCAGAAGGACGGTCCGGCTCTGCCCCCTCTTGTAGTCACACACGACTGTGTTCACAGCCGTTTTCCTTTGCTTCAGGGTGAAAAATGTGATTTCCCTTCACTCTCCCACGGAATTCACCTGGGGTTCTGTGTACACTGTGGGTGGCAGCATGGACTCCTGCCCCTGCGCTGCCTCTTCCCTCAGGGGCTCGGAGAGTCAGAGAGTCTGAACCCAAGAGCCAAGGCCAAGCATTCACTGACACTGCAGGATGGGGCGGCCCTGAGACTCCAGGTCACATCTCAGGGAGAGCACCCCTTACTCAAAGCTGAGCTTGTGCTTTGATTCCAGATGCCACACCAGCCTGGGGCTCTACCATCTTCGATAGCCATTAACAGAAAAGCTCAGTTTCGCTCCTTCAGATCTCCTGAATCCCAAGTGCCACTTAGCCTTTACCCCCTCCTCTCTATCGTCTTCTCCTTTCTCACCACATCCCTTCATGCTGTACAGCAGATGTGACGATTCCTACGGCAGCAACCTTCAACACCTCTTATCTAGGATAACAGTTATCTTTTTAAGATTCTCACTTCTTGTCACCGAGAGCCCTGTAAAACAAGAAGAATACACCCACCTGCAGAGTGAAGAAGAAACAGCAGTGGTTCAGCATCAGCTATGCCCCAGGTACTGTGCTGGATGCTCTAATCCACATAATCAGAGGCCCCCCTGGATTCTGTGTCCCCACAGAGAAACAGAATACAAAGTTCATTTTATAGGTGAGAAAACTGCAATACAGAAAGATTGAGTAATTGGCCCAAGGACACCTTACTAACAAGCGGCAGTGTGGAATCCGAACCCTGCACTATCCCCACTCTATCATATCTGCAGTGAGATAAAGCATTTGGAAGTGCCCAACTAATGCCTAGCACATGACAGGCACTCAAATGTCTTAACAGGTCAGGCACTCATTATGTGCTACTTCCCTGCCTCATCCTTTTGTAGCCACGTCACCTCCACAGTTCCTTCCAGACGGGAGATGGCTGGGGCTCAAGGCGGAACCCTTGTCGTGAGTATATCCTGTGGTCCATCCGTAGACCTGTCTCTAATCTGCAAGTATTTCAGGGACCAACCATCAGGATAGAAAAAATACTCATCTAGTTAAATCTGAACAGGCCAGTAAAGTCTCTCACTGTATCAAAGCACTTTTCCTCCCTCTCCTGTCCACCCCAAACTACCTTGGCCTATTGCAAACACTTAAGTCTCGCCGGTCACTCAGAGACTACACAGCAGCTCCTTAAATGAGAATCAAAGAACATTAGCACCAGATGGCCCTTGTCTTACATTCCTCGACCCCATTTCTCCAGCAGTGATTTGCTTAAGATCACACAGCTGAGCACTGGCAGTGCCTGCAACCCTGAATGGGGTCACACTTGTAAGCAAGCTAGCTGGGTGGTCCTTTAAAGGCCAAGGACTGCAGTGGAGACCAGGAGCTCAGAGTAAGTGCTCTAAGCCAGAAGCAAACAAGCCTTCAGCTTTATCCCTAGCTCTTCCCGGTGGGAAACTGCCAGCGGCATCACAGCCACACTGCTGCCACCTAGTGTCGAAGGCCCTGAACTCCAGTCTTGGTGCGTCTGGCCTGGGAAAAGGCTAGGGATTGAGCTGTGTGCTCGGTGGCGTGGGACTCCAGTGCCTTCTGGGTCACACCAGCCCCCAAACCTGGTATCTGGGGTATAGTACGGGGTGGGGGGGACCCAGTCAAGTGGCAATCTCTACGAAAGAAGCAGAGATGGGCAACAGTCCTAAACGTGGTCCTGTCAAAACCAGAAGATGCAGGACTGAGGTTTTTACGTGAACAAGTGGCCAAGTGTCCCACCTGCCACTGTCCACGTGGGCACCTCAGGAAGGCCTCAGGCTGCCGTAAAGCTAACGGGCCTGGGTCCAGCGGGGGCAGTTGGGGTTCTGACCTTCCGCACTAAGGACAGGGGTCCTCAGAAATGCTCTCAGCAACCTCAGAGTGTGTGGGGATTATGTCCTCGCCCTCTCCCCATCCACCTCCTTTTGCTCTCCTTTCTCTCGCTCAGGCTGAATCAAGGAACATTTGAATTCATGAATATGCAAAATATGGTTCTAGCTGCCAGACACCCTCCAAGGCTTGGCTCAGACAGTCACCTCCTACATGGTGCTACCCCTGACTCCTTCTAATTGGAAATGTTCACCTCCCTCTGGAGCCCACAGTTCTTTCTATAATCATTCATTGACTTTGCAATTTATTAGCCTCAGTCTCTCCCAGGTCTCTCCCTATATTAGAGTGAAAACGCTTTAGTGCTACTACTCACAGAGCCTAGCTTGGTGCCTTGCACACGCTGGATGTGCAGTGTCTGGTAGATGAATAAATAAATGGACCTCAGTAGAAAAGAAGAAACGCACAGAATGCTTTCAGGAAGTGCAGTAATGCTAGATTGGCTTAGATTAAATCCTAGTGTGTATGTGAGCTAGTCTGGGATCAGCCAGTGAGGACTTGGGGGGGGGGCGGGTCTCAGGACTCTCTCCCTAGAGCCCAGCTAAGTACAGTCCAGGGGAAGCACTCTCCAGCCCCTGGGTTGCAAGTCACTTTGCGGCACTCAAAATGCCCTAAGGGGTGGGGGAGGTGTGGCTGGGCTATTCCAACCAAGAGGTAAAAGGTCCCTGCCCTGTTCCACCTTGGTGCATACTAGAAGCTCAGGAGTATGGTCCCTTTAGAAACTAGACAAGGACAAGTGCTAGGAAAAAAAATACATGCAGAAAACATACAATGCCCTCAGGTTTAGGAATGCCACCCAGTAGTGACAGCAGAGCCTGACTGATCTGCACATCTCATCAGCAGAACCCAAGGGTGAAACCACCCTCTGCCCCTTCCCACTCCCATCCAGAATGCAGACCAGTGGCTGGCACCCAGCTGACCTACAGGAGTTGCTGATGAGTTTGATCGCCGTGAAGGTAGCAGCCCCCAGGTCTCAGGAAGTCTTCTGTAAACTGCAGACCAGGGGACCAGCCAACCACTGGGTCTCTGCCACACAGCAAAGAGACACTGCCTCACTGAGAGCTAGCTAGACCCCAACGGAACACCACAAAAGTGATTCACTTTCTGGGATGGCTGCCTCATAGCAGACGCAGGCAGATCTCCTCAGAATCTACCCTCCGCTGACCACCAGGAATTCCGAAGGCGGGGAAAGGCCTGCACTTGGCTGACCTAATCACCCAAGCTGAAGGGCAGGCACAGCTGCTTCAAGTCACCACAGCCACCGCTCCAAGCCCACACATTCAACTGCCATCCCAGCTCCAAGGGAGAGAGCTCTGACATACAAGTCACAATGCGTGGCCCACTTCCGCCTCTGAGGAGGTGCCCTCTGCCCCCATTTATGTGTCTTGCCGGCTGGCATCCCGTCAGAGCTGTGCTCTAGACACATCGGATCAGCCCACGTACCCGGGCTTGCAGTGCTTCACATGCCCATTAGAAGCCACACTCAAAAGCTGTGCAAATGTTGGTCCATGGGTCACTTTTTTTTTTTTTCTAACTTACAAATTCAGAGAACATCAAAGATCAGAGTTAGAAATGATCCTGGCCACCATTCAATCCACCTCCTCACCCCCTTATCTTATTTTCCAGATGGCCTAGAGGTGACAGGGAGTCCCAATGACATGAGGAAGGTACGGCGGAGCCGGGCCGGCACACAGGTTGCTGACGCCAGGTCCAGCGTTTCTTCAAGTCTGTCTCGTCTTACACTGCTCAGGGTGGGGAAACAGTAGCTGCTGCCTACGGGAGTATTCCCTGGAGGCCAGCTAATGGAAACAGTCCATCAAACATCACAAGCAGAGTCTAGTCCATGAGGTTTTCCTAGGTGAAGGGGATTCCCTCCAACGATAACAGTATCTCTAGTCCCCAGCAGCGCTTGGCCCCCATGGCCCGTTCAGGCTCAGTAAGATCGTGGTTTTATCCTAACCAAATGGATTTTTTTGTTTTTTTTAATTCTAGAAATGAAACATCTGGTATCTGCTCCTTCCTCCCGTCTTTTACAGTGGTTTCTCCCTTCTTATGAAATAGCAAAGACTCAGTCACGAGGGAGGTGGCCCCGTCCTCAGCCACAGCAGCCCCAGGCCTGTTGCGTCCGTCCAGCGGCCCGCGAGCTGTCCCTACTAGCACCAGCAGGTGGCGCCACCGGAGGCGAGGTCATAACCAGGACCCCAGGGCGCAGCGCCTGGATCTGGGGAGCTCGGCTCCTGGGCTCTCCTCTGGGGACCATTTAGTGTCAAACTGACGGCCCCACAGGGTCCACATGAACCACGCAGAAGAAGCGCCATCCTCCGAAGTGCACTGGGAAGGGCTCGCCTCCTGAGGCCTCCGGGACAGTGCGTGGCTGGACCCGCAGGGCACCGGTTGTGCAGAGGAGGAAGTGACCCACGCGGCGGTCTCCTTCTAAGCCGTGGTCTCTAGTTCCCCTCTACGGCTCCTTCCCACCTCCCACAAAGTCTCAGCCACACCTCCGTCGGCTCTGCTTTGTGCTCTAGATGCCTCTGGTCCCATGGCTGGGACCTCAAGGAACCCACGTGTGGTCTCACAGAGACACGGAAGTCACTTACAGACATTGTTTTCAGTGTTTTTTTCTGATGGCTGCACACCAGATGTTGCTCCCGGGCCCCCGGCACAGATGGTAACGGGCATCCACCCTCACGTCTGCTCCGCGGCTAAAACGTTCCCCTCTTCGATGCTCTGCAGCTGCAGCCTCTGACTCGCGAGAGTTCTGCTGCCTCGGCGGCTCCCAAAGCCAACCCCGGGGACGGTCCGCGCTGCGAGCAAGACCCCAGGCAAAGCCTCCTCCCCAAATAAGTTGACTTTGGCTTCAGCCTCTATGGCTTTGGCCAAGCTGGCTGCGTAACTGTCCAAGGACTTGTGCACTTCGGCTTTCACGTGAAGAATAGGGTTCTTGGCAGCTTCTGAGAGAGAAGGCAGAAAAAAGGTTAGCGAGGGACCAGGACCATGGCTATCCCGGGATAGACCTGCTCTTGCTTCGCTGCCCCTGGGAGGGAAAGCACACCGAGGTTAAGGGTGTGGGTTCTGGAGTCACAGTCCATAAGGTGACAATCCTTGACTCCCCTACTTACTATCGGGGAAATCTCAGAAGTAATTTAATCTAATGTCAGTTTCCTCATCTGTAAAGAAAAGATCATGGCACACCCCTTATGTCATCGGGTTCCCGTGATAATTAGACAGCTCTTCCTAAGGTGCTTTAGCCTAGGTCTGGCTCATAGAAAAGGCTTGATAAACACTTTCTATTCATGACATTCAAATTTTTACATTTTGAAAGAGTTCTCTGGTCTTTCAGCTCCCCGGAGTGTGTAATAGCTTTGGCTCTAAACTTCCACAAACCTGAGTGTGGTCTCCGTCCTCTCCACCCTCGCTCAGAGATTCCCCAAAGCCATGGAGAACCTCAGGACAGGAAGGACATTAAAGGTTCGGGTGCCCCTTCCCCCAGGATTAGGACCCCTGACGCCTAAAGTGCACAGGAGGGAGGGAGGGACGGAGGGAAGGAGGGAAGGAGGGAGGGAAGGAGGGAAGTAGGGAGGGAAGGAGGGAAGGAGGGAAGGAGGGAGGGAGGGAGGGAGGGAGGGAGGGAGCGAGGGGACCCTTCAATTTCACATCCAGGGCCTTATGACTATTAACCTCACTGCCGGTTTCTCTCCTGACATTTTGGGAGGAACGGCGTATCCCCTAGACCTCACGTTGTCTGGAGTAGGCAACTTCCACCCCACGCTCCAGGAGGGAAAGAGGGGAGGACCTCTGCCCTGCCACTCGCTCCCGGGGGGACTGACATGGTCTTACACACGTGCCTGCTCCCTGCCCTGCGTGCAGAGAAGGCGCCTTTGGAACTGCCACCCCCCAACACGTAGGCCGGATGGGGCAGGCTTGGCCCTATGCGGGCTGGGTGGATTGCAGAGGGCTTCAATCCATTTTTTTAACACAGGAGTAACATATTATAAAGCCCATGAAGCTGCTAATCCCAGCTCCGTTCTCGAATCCACTTTGCCCGTAAAGCAGACGAGTTGATATCTGCCTCCTTGACATCCATGACCACCCCTCCATTCATCTGGAATCAGGGAGGGGGTGGTAGAAGAGATAGGACAAATTATGAACCTAAAACTCTGAGCCGGCCCATATTTATTTTGGTACTCAGCATTTCTGAAGAATTTATATCTTAAAGTCCCCGGACCCTTCCACCACACCCACGTCTGGCCATGTCGGTGGCTGTCCTCACCACCGGGTGGGATTCAGAAGAAAAGAGATTCTTCCATCTGTGGGCAGCCTGGATGGCTCCTTTGTCACTCTTCTAATCAGCATATCTGGGTGGGAAACTAGACCCCAGTTTCCAGAGGCACCGAGAGTGCTGAGGGTTGAATTCAGAACAACTGGAGCAGAAAAACATAGGGACTGGATTATAGCAGAACTCATTCCTCTCACGGGATCCCCGCGCCCCCATCAGCTTCAGAGGCAACAGGCCAATCAAGACGGCGGCCTTTGCCTCCGGTGAAGTCGGCGCACTCATTGGGCAATTACATCCATTTCCCACATGAGGAAGCTGAGGCTCAAAGAGGGCAGGTTCAGATTCATAACCACACATCATCCAGAAAGGAAAGAAACCACGGAGGGCTCAGAAACTGTTGTATCCAGTCGGGCAACTTCCTGAGGGAGGAGATGGGAATTGTGTGTGTCTGTCTACGTAGGCCACTGCTTGCCCAGCCTTAGACGCTGCTTGCTCCGAGAGCTGGAAGCCTAAGGACTCAAGTGAGACCGGCAGGGTCGGAGCAACACGGGGCTGGGCAAAGGTGGGAGCCCTGGTGTGCTGCGGATGGGAGCAGGCTGAGCCAAGGAACTTTCCTAAGATCCTCTCCTTTCCCCTGTTTCCCTGAAGCCATCAGTCACAGAAACCAACCTCTGATTTGTTCCACTTCATCTTCGAACGTCACCGAGCTCCGCCTCTTGGGTGGGCAAGTGTGGGAGGGAGGGTTGTCATCAGACGTGAAGTCTTCGAGCAGCATGACATCCGTTCCTAAAACCAAGGGCAGATTGTGCGCCTACAACAGGCAACACCAAGTCCTTCTCGCCACCTTTCTCGCCCTCGCTCACACCCCTTGCGTCCCTCTCTCCCCTTTCATTTATTCAAACCCACAATCGGGTGCAACCAAGTGCCCTGCAGCATTTGCCCAGGACACACACTGTCTCTCATCCCATTTCAGGGAGTTTGCAGCCAGCCACTGTGGCTGCTTCAGACACACCAGAAATACAGCAGCGCTATCCAGGTGGACGGGGTACCTGCCACGGCGAGTGGACTCAGAAGTGATGAGTCCACCGGACCTGGAACGGGGAAGGGCAGTCGGGCTGAGCGGAGGACGGGGCCCTATTAAAGGGGCTTTGTGTTCAGAGTGATTCTTCTTACAGTTTGAATTTCTATCATTCTAGTTAAGGTATGCTGTGCTAAATAAACATTTCAAACCCGAACATGTAAAGTTCTTTGGGGGCCAAAAAGGGATTGAGAAATATGCCCCCCAAAAAGTGGGGAAAAGGCAGAAAGGAAGGAAGTCCTACGAGAGAGCGGGGCAGGCGGGGCGGGGCTGGGGGGGGACCAGGGTGGGGAAGGGCAGGAGGGCTGAGCAGGACCCGGGCCCCACACCGGGGCAGGCGTTGGGACCAGTCTTGTTCTGTCTTAGCCTCCAGCTATCAGTCCTTCAAGGCCTTGGTGCTCAGGAAACTAGGAAGAAAGGGAAGCTGGGAGCTCCTCATTTGTTTTTGCAGAACAACCTGAAAAGGCGTGTTCCTCTAGCGGACTTCACAACATGGTGGTTAAGCACACAGCTTCCCAAATCGGACAGATCTAGGATCACAGGCAGGATATTTGGTCCCTCAGCATCCTTCCACGTCTACGAAATGGGGATCGTAATTCTCTCTACCTCACCGAGTTGTTGGGAGGATTCTGAGTTGAGAAGTGTGAAGATGTGACACATCGCGTGGCACACAGCACGTGCCTCATCAGTGGAAGTCATCACTCGTGAGGACACAGCTAATAAACAGCGGGGCTGAAGCTCACACCCCGGTCTGTGTGACCCCAAAGCCCATGCTCTTTCTTCTGCCTACCACAGGGGTCCCCAACCCCCGGGCCGCAGATCGGTGCCGGGCTGCAGCCTGTCAGGAACCGGGCCGCACAGCAGGAGGGAAGTGGCGGGCGGGCGAGCGAAGCTTCACCTGCGGCCCCCCCATCGCTGGCATCACTGCCTGAGCCATCCCCCCTCCCCCGTCCGTGGAACAACTGTCTTCCACGAAACCGGTCCCTGGTGCCCAAAAGGTTGGGGACCGCTGGCCTACGACACTGTCCCCTTACTCCTTTTTGCCTGGTCACCTCCTATTCACTCTTCAGGTTTTAACATCACTTCCTCAGAGAAGCTTTTCTAACACCGCCCTCCCCCCGCCTCGACAAGTTCTCCCCCAACAGGGGGCACATACAACTCCGTTCCGTGTCCTCACGGCACTCGGCTTCCCCTTCCATAGCTCTCATCACCCTTATAACCCTTATTAAAAGCAGAATTATTGAGGTATAATTCGCATCCCACACAACTCACCCATTTAAAGCACACGGGATGGCCGTCTTTCCCACTAGACGGAAAGCCCCGTGAGGGCAGTTTACCACTACATCTCCAGAACCTAGCGCAGTGTCTGCTCAAAGCAAGGGTTTGGCAAGTAAATATCTGTTAAACGAATGAATGTCACTGTGCCTCTGGATTCCTGCTGGTTGTCTGAGAAGAGGGAGAGAGCCTGAGGAGCGACAGAGACCCTCCCGTCCTTCAAGTCACAGGAGGGACTCGGGCCTACAAGGGAGGGTGTTACCAGTGGTTCAACCCTCCGGGCTGCCAGTGGGAGAGCATCCTCAGGGAATGTTCTGCCCCTGGGGAAATGCTCCACGACAGGAGGCCTGGTCTGGGTCCCTGCCCACGGCCGGTCCCCCCAGAATTCCGTGACACAGGCTCAGGCCAAGAAACACAGGTCAAGGCAGAGAGGAGTTTTCCAAAGGTCCCGGCAGGGGAGATGGAGGAGCAGGGAGGGAAATGCCCACAGACAGCCTGCTGTCGAGGTCCAGGAATCAGCACCCTCCCTTCACGCCCAGGACGTGGACAGATGGCAGCCCCGGGACGGGGTGCTTCGTCAGCTCCATGAATGACGTAGGGACACCGACGGCCTCTGCCCACGAGCCTCTCATCCAGTCATGAGCTGGCAAGCACGGGGTGTGGCACTTGGGTCCCCAGAGCGGCCGGCAACAGACTGTGACATCACAGAGCTTGCCGCTGGGGGGAGGAGTCCTGGGCCTGCGCCATCCCCTGGGCAGCAGCTACAGGGAGGGTCTGGAGAATGCTGGGGGAGATGTGTTTCTTTGGGGAGACCGAGTTCCCCATAGGCGGGTCGCAGGGCATCTAATGATGGTGACAAGGTATCCGACCTGGTCGGAACTGCCCTCGATAGAGGGACGGCTGCCCCAGCTCACAAATGGACAAACTCAAAGGTTTAGAAAGAGACTGAGCAGCTTGTCTGAGATAACACAGCTCTTAAAAGTCAATTCGAACTGAGTGAACTGATGAGGATGATTATAATTTTTGTGACTTTCTGTTTGAATTAAAAAAAAAAAAAATCCCACAAGGACTCAGAGGCAAAGAATACAGAAATCAATTTTCACTGCAAAGTAAAGGAGCTGTTACAGTGGAGGATTACTGGACTGAATGTCAATATTATGACATAGTATGAGTGTGTTTCAGGTTTGGTAATTGCAATCATTGTTGCTTTTGTTGTGGTCATCCATGTACAATGCTTCGTGTCAGTCTATTTATCTCTTGTAAAAATAAAATACAGTGTGTGTGTGTGTGTGAAAAAATTAAAAAAAAAAAAAAGTCAGTTCGAGACTGAAAACCAAGCAGGTTGACTCCGGAGCCTGCACTGGACGATGGTTATTATAATTCAAGTAACAACTGACAATCATTTAGCACTTTAACTTTTCAAAGGCTTTCACTCAATTCGAATCTCACAACAACCCTGCATGGCAGAGAGAACAGGAGCCGAGATCCCCACTGCAGAGAGGAGGAAACTGGGGCACAGAGATGCTGAAGAGCCGGGACTGGACACCCAGACCCTTGACTCTCGCCCCTCCACACCCTGGGAGACGTCCCTCTCCCCACCAGCTCCCAGCCGGCAGGCACTGGGGCAACGCGACAGGTGAGGGGCTTACCTGAGTCCTGAGAGCAGCTGAAGCCGGTGTCCCCCGTGCTGCTGCTGTTCCCCAGGGGCTGCCCGCCGGCCATGAGCGCCGTGAGGTGTGGGGACAGGCCCAGGTCTGCAAGGCAAGGTCGGCACTGACCGCACCATCCACGGCCCGCCCCGTCCCCAGGGGCCTCGCCTCCGCCCCCGTCCGCTCCATCCTCCACGCGCTGAGGACGCGAAGCTCTTGGCTGCCCTTCCTTCACTTCGCCCCTTGTTCCTACCCCGGGTAGCCTGTGACAGGATTCCCTGGGTGCCCCCAGAGGGGACGCGTTCGTGACAAACGTCAAACCCCGACAAGGCAGGTGGGAGAGAAAACGAGGTGAACAGTCCTGGGAGAAGATCTTCCAGTTAAACACGGGTGGGTGTTTAACTCCCGAGATCCTACCTGAATACCAAACGGGATGTTTTTTGAAGAGGCCGAAACCCCCAAATGGAGAAGATGTTTGTAAGTTGGAAGGCGGGGGGGTGGGCAGTGAAACTAGCCCAGGAAAGAGCCGAGGCTGGCAGAGGGGGAGGCCTGGAAGGAGGCCCCCAGAAGCTCAGGAACTGGAGGCCCGGAGTCTCTGCAGGCAGGTGGGGCTTGATGGAAAGTCTCTATGGAAAGCAGTGGGTCCCCTCCACTGCTGTTCCCAGTTCGGGGTCCAGGCTCCTGCCCCCCATGTTGGCAGGAGAGTGGGCAGAGTGAACTGGGGGACTCTGGCCTTAGCGACACCAGGCACATGGCAACGTGGCAAAAACCGAGGGAACAATGAGAGGCTACACAGTTACCAGTGGGAGCCCCGCCCCACTGCCTCACCTAACCTGGGCAGGAGACCAGAGACCCCGTCCCCAGGGAAATCCAGCCAGCCAGAGAGAAAAGCCCCGCAGACACCAAGAGCTGGGCGCCCCGTGAGACGGCTCAGTCCCAGCACCGCCCAGGGCTTCCCGACGGCTTTCCTGGGCCGACTTACTAACCGTGAGGGACAGCGGAGATCACCAGATACTTAAGGAAAGGCACTAGCAGAGATGGGGAAATAAAAAAGGAAGGGAGGAAGGAAAGAAGGGAGAAAAAAGGATGTCTCCGGAGACAATGCAGGGAGCTTAAGAAAACAAACAGAATTCTAATTGGGTGCCCTCAGAAAACTGAGAAAATAATGAATCCATGAACAAAAGAGCTGGAGGCCATAAAGACCATGGAGTTAACAAAAAAGGCACTCCTAGCAATTAAAAAAAAGCACAGAAAAGTCAGAGTCCTCCCATCTCATGAGGAAGACCTACCTACCTGCCACGAAGGACCTGCCATAAAGGACCACCAGCGTCCCCCCCCCCCCAGCAAACCTACAGACAGGGGACGCCTCCACCCTGTACCTTCATCCTAATTCTTCTGAGGGGACAAAGCGACATGATACACATGCTCTCCTTTCTCCTTCAGAGCCACGGAGGAAATGACGGGGGCTGGACCTGTGCAGTCAGAGCACGCCACTCTCAGAAGCTCCCTGTCATGACCTGTGGGGAGAGCACTTGTGCAAGGAGCCTCCCCCTCTCCTGGGGGTTGGTGTGGAGGTCTGGGGCCAGAGAAGAGCCCGAACATGATCACCCACCTCCAGGGTCCTGGCCTCAGAATATGACTATGTCTCAGCTGGAAGCCCGGCTTCTGCTGGGGGAACATCCACTGCCAACCGGGACGGCTGAGGCCACAGTGGGTTCTGGACACCGTCTCTGAGGCTGCAGTGAGAGCCAGGCGCAAGTCCTGGTCTCTACCAGTGGGAGAAATCACTGGAGCCAGACCAATGCGGCTCGGCGAAGAGGTGTGGCAACAGGGCAGCCAGGAGGCAACTCTCTATTCTGTGTTTATCCAGCGTTTTACCACTGGAGAGTGGACTCAGTTACCCTGAGTTTTTTCACATGCAACAACAACACATCTACTGGGCTGGGCCCAATCCAACCCCTTTCACAACATTCTTTTTTAAAAAGAAAGAAAGAGAAAGGCACAAAACGACAGGCACAGGGATCAGATCAGAAGCCTGGAGTGGCCAGAAGAGTCCTGAGTGCCTTTGAGAGGCTAAAAGAACAGAGTGCGATTCTGGGGTGACACTGGCACTTTGAAGCAACCAGAAGATCTCTAGGTGGCACCAGGAAGGGAACTTGGTAAAGCAAGGCAGGAAAATTCAAAGGCCCCAGGGTCTCCTTCCTTCCCTCCAGCCCAGACCTCACAAGGGCCCTGAGGTGGGGCATTTCCCCTGAGCAAATGGGAGTCAGCGTCCTTCTCTGCAGAAGATAGCTGGGAAGGCTCTATGCCCCGTTCCAGGAGCTTCAAGCATCACACGAGTGCAGCATTAGGAGAGGCTGCCCCCCCACCATGCCCAGGCCTCCCTCGAAGCCTGGGTGGGGCTGCTATCTGGGCTGCCCACCCCAACTGGGCTGGCAAGTGGCAGAGTTGCTGGAGAAGCCTGTGGCCCTTTCTCCTGAAGGCCCCTTCTTTGCTCCGATCACCTGTAGCCACCTGTCAGCTTTGGATTTGTAGTCTGGCCTCCCAAGACCAAACGTAAGCACTTAGCGCACCTTTCAGCACTAGAATCAATGCCCACTCCAGGGTTGACCTACCCACCATGAAGTGGTCCTGCCTGGCAAACCCCAGGGAGGCCAGAGATCTCAATTCCTAGGGGAGCCCCACGGGAATCTGCTGATGAGACCTCACCAGCAGAACGTATTGTGATGGCCCGGTGACAGCTGGCACCCAGGGAAAACCTAAGCTGCTGCACTTCTTCAGTTTGGGGCTAATAGAATGAGAAAACCAAAATCCATGGATTATGGCTGAAATCTACGTATGAAATCAACATGACCGCACGTGTAAAACTCCCGGCATCCCAGAGTCAGTAGGAAAGCTCCAGGTGTGTGTGGAATGCCACTTCACTGCACCTGTGCTCACAAGCACTGTTAGGAAAGTTTATAATTCCATGTACTGAATCCTTTGGTGAAAACTTTGCAGATGCCTATGCAAACGGAGAGGAACAAAAGCGAGACAGGGCCTCCGAGCCTTTTCTTGCTGGCTTTGGAACCAATCTTAACCATCCTTCTTTCGTTGTGCTCACAGGAGAGCACGTGCATTGTCTGAGTGGGAGGGAGGTGGCTTGAAGCAGGCTGGGGCAGGGAAAGCCCACTGGGGTTTAGGCGTCTGCTGCAGATGCAAGTCATGCCCACAGAGGGCGCCAGACCAGGGTCCGGTCGCAGCCCCCAGTCCCTCAGCCAGAGGGACCAGGGATGCGAGGTGGAGGGCAGAGTTCTCCCTCCTGACCAGAAAGGCCGTGGGCATTCCTGGCATGGCTGGAGCAGGGCGCGGAGCTGGGGTGGGCACTCTCTTTCCAACACTCCTGCTGCTGCTGCTGCCCACCTCCTGAAGTCAGGACATCCCGGGAAGAGGCAGCAGGGGTGCCCCCAGCTCCCATTCAAGGGCAAGGCCAGCAACTCAGAACCCATCATCCCACACGCTCTTCAGCCCAGACACATCCCACAAGACTGCTTTTCCCTCAGTGAGGAGACTTCTCACTGCCTTGGACTTGCCAACCCAACCACAGCTGGTGTTTTCCTCCTGTTCTCACAGCCTCAAAAACTCTTCCAGGATCATCTCAAGTGGCCTGCATGGACAATCTTGGCCCCCCAAAGCAGATGTTTCTTTCTGTTCTATCTACCCTCTCCTCCTCCATTCTCCTTCCTCATTTTTTTCCCCTCCTCATTCTTAACTTCATTGGAATCGAAAACATTTAATGTTTTTTTTATTTTTATTTTTTTGCCCAGAAGGTAAGTGATTTTACAAAATCTGAACAAATAAGTTAATCAGTGAAATGAAACCAAGCCCTGAATGTACTCCTCCTGGCTCACAAGTCACACTTGGAATCATGGTCTTGCCAGCGGCAGGGGGTGGGCATTTCAGGAATTAAAATACTGGGGTCCTGAGAGATTTTTTTTCTCCTATAGTCAAAATAAAAAGTCCCAGAATTCCTTCCTTTCTCAAGAAGGAACACTCCATCAGTCCCTGAGATAAATCAGTGACATTGGTTTGTTTAATTGCCACATGGAAAAGACTCCTCTCATCACTACCACTGAATATCATGATAATTAAGAGTTGTTATTTCTTCCCACTCTCTTGGGAGGGTAGGTGGAAGACCTATTTCCTGAGGAGGAAAAATTATCTCGAGCAGCGTGAGCTGCCCAAAGTCATCTGGCAAGAGACTAGAACTGCAGTCTGAACTGGCGCTTTCCTTGAATATGATCTGATAAGTGCCCTCAGAGTCTCTCTTCCAACAGCCTGTCCAGACGACAGTCTCCCTCAAACAACACAGTCATAACTGCAGGGGCAAGACCCACCAGTGCATGCTACAAACAGTGGGAGCCTCAAAATATCTCCTATGTTGTACTCACTAATGACAATGGAAAAAAACGGTGAATTTACAGTGGGGAAACCTGGCAGACGCCACCTTAACTGTAGGGACTGAAAGTACTCTCCACCAAATTCATACACTGAAGCCCTAACCCCCAGTGTGATGGTATTCAGAGGTGGGTCCTTGCGAAGGTACTGAGGTTTAGAAGAGGTCATGAGGGTGGGGTGCTTATAAGAAGAGACCGGAGAGCTTGCTCTCTCCTGTCCCTCTCCCCAGCCATCTGCCATGGGAGGACACAGCAAAAGGACAGCCTGGAAGAGGGTCCTCACCAGAACCCAACCATGTTGCCACCCTGACCTCAGACTTCCAGCCTCCTGAACTGTGAAAAAATGAATGGCTGTGGTTTAAGCCATGCAGTCTACGGTAGTTTGTTGTAGCAGCCCAAGCTAAGACATCAACCGAGAGATCAGGGTAAAAACTAGCTAGTAAGAAGACCTACTGACATATGTGCCCCTGGCATGCTCATTAGGAAGAATACATCACCCGCCCAGCCTGCCTGCCAAAAAGGTATTACCTCATTGTGACCCTGAGAACACATGAGCTACATGCAAATTGAGGGGCCTTCTACAAAATCCCCAATCAGGACTCTACAAAAAGTGTCAAGTCATGGAAGACAAGGAAAAAAAAAAGACTTGTCAAAAACTGAAGAAGACAAGGGAGATGCGACAACTGAATACAACGTGGGATCCTGAACTGGATCCTGGAACAGAAAAAAGGACATCAATGGGAAAATGGGTGAAATCTGAGTCAAGTCTGTAGTTGTTAATAGCACTGCACCCCTGGCAATGTCTTAGGTTTGATAGCTGTGCTACGGTTAGGCAAGATGTTAGCACTAGGAGAAGCTGGGTGGATGGGTATTCTCTGTACTGTTTTCCCAACTCTTCACTGAGTCTAAAATTATCTCAAAAGAAAAAGGTTTAAAAAAAAAATCTATCCCCAACTAAAATAAACCAGTCTATCCCCAGAGTAATTCCTCTGGGTCTCATCAAAGGGGATGGGATCATGTCCAGAAACTGTTAGCTCCGAAATCAATTATCAGATGGAGGAGCAGCTTTACACACACCAGATAGTGGCATTTCAATGAGGGAGTGGAGGTCCGCCATCGACACATCCTGAATTATTAGGGCCAATACGAGGAAACCACTGACCTGTGAGGAAAGGCCCAAGACAGAGTATGTTCAGGAGGGGCAGCTGACGAGGGGAGGAAGTGCTTTAAAGAGAACCCTGCCTTCAAGGATCACTGAAAGGTGAAGGTAGCCTGGTCCAGGGCTTGGGTTCTTTTTTCTCTAGATAGAAGTATCTATCAATATACTCTCCAGGCCAGCGGGCCATGGCTGCGGTCACAGAACACGGATTTCTGAACTCTGGTGCACCCTGCCTTGAACTGCTGAGCTCAGGAAATCTGCTTGGGAATCACAGCGGACACTCTGGGATGTTCCTTCCCCAAAGGAAACCTGTGTTTTAAGCCCTGAAGCAGCAGTCAGTCTGAGACCTCGCCCATCAACCTGCCCGAGCGCCTGCGGGACCACAGGCTACACCCGCCTGAGGGTGGGCATCCCTTCCCTGCCAAGTTCCCAAGTTACCTGTGATCCTGTTGGAAATGCTGAAGAGCCTGGAAGTCCTCTGCCGCTGCACAAACGGTTCCCGGTAATACCGATCCCCAAAGCACATGCCCAGTAGTTCCTTGCGAACCGTCTTGTTCCAGAGTCCATAGATCAGGGGGTGGCAGATGGCACTGGTAAAGGACAGCCAAGTGGCCCAGGTCTCCAGGGTTGGGGAGACATAGTTCTTCCCCCAGAGGGCCTCAGAGGTGATGACGACCATGTAGGGGCCCCAGGTGGCCATGAAGGCACCAATGACCACCAGGATGGTGATGAGCGCTTTGCACTGGTTGGCCGAATAGACCACGCCCTGAAAGGCGTTCTTCCTACTGCCCGAGGAAGAGGTGGAGGTGCTGGAGTTCTTCCTCCCGTTCCTGTGCACGTCCTCCTCCACAAGGACCACGGTGCCACAGTGCACCTTGCGTGCCTTGACCCTGGCCACGCGGAAGATGAAGCCATAGCACACCAGCATGACCAGGAAGGGGAACAGGGCACACCAGATCTGCCAGAAGGCGGTATAGCCAGGCTCCCGGTGCCACGCGGCCACACACATCCACTTGAACTCGTCAAACTCCACCGATGACCAACCAAATAGAGGTGGCAGGCAGCCGACGAGGGAGTGAAGCCAGATGTAGGCAAGCGCCACCACGGCCCGGTTGCCTGTGATCTTCATGGGGTACACCATGGGGTACAGGACGGCATAGTAGCTAGAAGAAGAATGGAGGCAGGTGAGGGAGAGGAGTCAAAACAGAGAAGACACACCAGGAGGGGCACCCACTGCTCTCCTAGGTGGCGAGCTCTGCTGGATTTCTCTCATTCAACACTGCCACGGGCTGAATGCTTCTGAAAGCAGCACCTTCTCTCAACCCTCCCCGGACAGGTCACAGACTGGCCATGTCACACAGCTCCGTGGAACTCTTCACCGGACAACGGCTGGACACCAGGGAGAGCACAGAGCTCAGGCGGCCCTGCTTCCAGAGCCCACTCGTATTTGGGGGTGTGGTGAGTCTTCAGGCATCTACAGGAGTTCTAAGGGATCATGCATCAAGCCAGATCACTCCTGTGTTTCTGACAGTAATCCTTTTAGATCCGTTTTCAGAGGGTCCTCAGAAACCAGAAGAACATCTAAGGATTATGGGGTACATTCGTTCAGGGAACGTTTACTGAAGGCCTGCCACATGCCAAGCCCTGTGCTGTGCACCGGAAATACAGGTAAAAAGATGCAGGGGGGAGACGGACACACAAGCAGCGTATGAGGCCCTGGAGCAGAAAGGGCTGTATTTAACCCTCACAACACGTCTCCAGAGGGACTGGCATTATCATTATCCTCATCTTAGCAGCAGAGAAAGGATAAATAATCTGCTCTAGATAAGGAAGGGGAAGAGACAAGATAAAAACCCAGGCAACCTGACTCTACAGTCTCCAGCGCACATGCCAGCAATTCCCTGCAAACCGTCTCGTTCCGGAGTCCACAGACCAGGGCTGGTTCCTAACCCCTCAGCTCTGTGCAGAAGGAGAGAGGCCTGGAGAGCTACTGATTCGTAGTGACGGGGCCTCGGATCCAGGCTGCAGGGTCAGGGCGGGCTTCCTGGACCAGACGGCACACAAACTCAGGTCTTGAAAGGTCAGAGGCACTGGCCCAGGCACAGCTGAGGCAGGACGCCAGGCTTGGCGAGACGCGGAGATGTACCTGAGCACCGGCTCAACGAGGAAGCTGCCTGTAGCTCACCCAGGCAGGCGCGGGGCGATGGTGCGCGGGGAGAAGAGGAGCCAGGGGGCCGGGGTGAGCCCAGCCTTGCCAGCCAGCTGAGCTCTGACCCTTTAACTGGAGTGGGTGGGAGGATTAGACCATGGGGTTGAAAGCAAACCACCAGCCTCCCCACCCGGACATTTCATCCAAAGGAAATGTTCTTTAATGATGGGGCTTCTGCATGAGGGCGACGTGTGGCGGGACAGGGATGGCCACACTGAGGACCTTCCTGAGTCACCCCTGGGCACTAGAGCTCAGGGACAGGGGCCATGGCCCGAATCACCACCTGCTGCCTGGGGCAGACTCTCATGGAGGGGCTGTCCCCTCAGGCTATACCCTGTATGAAGGGCCTTCCAAATCAGAGGCAAGACGGGGACTGCTGCTCTCAAGCCTCGAGGCCCCACCAAGGTCTAGCCTGGAAGGAGTGTTTCTGAGCGTGGAGCCTGATGAGAGGAAACCACCGTGATTATGGTATGGATTACAGAACCCCTGCACAGAGCCTGGGGTAAAGCAATTCCTGTCTTATGCTGACATCTGGGTTTGCATCTTGCAAGGGCCGTGCAGCCCCGTGAAAGCAGCATGGCTTTGGAGTTGGCAATCCCTGGGTTCAGACGGCGACTCTGTTGTCCACTAGCTATGTGACCTTGGGTAGCGGATCTAACCTCTCAGAGCTTCAGTTCCTTTACCAGGAAGATGGGAATCACAGAACCTCTGGCATAGATCTGCTCCAAGGACAGAATGGGCTAGAGTGGGGGGAAAGGGCTGGGTGGGGCCTCCCTTTAGATGGCAGGGGGGACAGAGCTGGGACATTGTGCACTGACCTTTCCCCCTTCCTTCCTGAAGACAGAATCCCCATCTTGCTCCTGCAAAACTGCTGTGACCACAGGGGACACTGGGCCCTTCTAAGCACCAGGGATGAATCAGGCCATGCTGGTGGTATCCCCTCCCTTGCCAGGTGACCAGCTGAGGTGCTGACCTGTGTGACATCATCTGGCAAATGAAATGTGAGGGGAGTTTGCTGCGGTGGGATGGCGGGCACTTCCAGGAAGGTTTTCTTCACTTTTAAAAAGAAACAAGGAGGATATTTCTACTTTCCTCTGCCCATTTAAAACTCGTGCAGGCCCTCTGACCTGAGGCAACACTTCAGGGGCGAGTGTACAGGTAGGTGTGGGAGGCCAGGTCTGGGGAATACGAGCCGTTCCCGGCTCCTCTGACCAGCCACGTTCAACCAGTCATCAAAATCATTACGACGGGGGGGGGGGGGGGGGGGGGGGGGCAAGATGGCGGAAGAGTAAGACACGGAGATCACCTTCCTTCCCACAGATACAGTAGAAATACATCTACACGTGGAACTGCTCCTACAGAACACCCACTGAACGCTGGCAGAAGACGTCAGACCTCCCAAAAGGCAAGAAAATCCCCACGTACTTGGGTAGGGCAAAAGAAAAAAGAAATAACAGAGACAAAAGAATAGGGACGGGACCTGCACCAGTGGGAGGGAGCTGTGAAGGAGGAAAGGTGTCCACACACTAGGAGCCCCTTCGCGGGCGGAGACTGCGGGTGGCAGAGGGGGGAAGCTTCAGAGCCACGGAGGAGAGTGCAGCCACAGGGGTGCGGAGGGCAAAGCGGAGAGATTCCCGCACGGAGGATCGGTGCTGAGTAGCACTCACCAGCCCGAGAGGCTTGTCTGCTCACCCGCCGGGGCGGGCGGGGGCAGGGAGCTGAGGCTCGGGCTTCGGTGCTAGCCGGGAGGGAGTCCGGGAAAAAGTCTGCAGCTGCCAAAGAGGCAAGAGACTTTTTCTTGCCTCTTTGTTTCGCGGTGCGCAAGGAGAGGGGATTCAGAGCGCCGCCTAAACGAGCTCCAGAGACGGGCGCGAGCCGCGGCTATCAGCGCGGATCCCACAGCAACAGGGGCGCAGAGGGAAAAACGGAGAGATTCCTGCATGGAGGCTCGGCGCCGAGCAGCACTCACCAGCCCGAGAGGCTTGTCTGCTCACCCGCCGGGGCGGGCGGGGGCTGGGAGCTGAGGCTCGGGCTTCGGTGCTAGCCAGGAGGGAGTCCGGGAAAAAGTCTGCAGCTGCCAAAGAGGCAAGAGACTTTTTCTTGCCTCTTTGTTTTGCGGCGCGCAAGGAGAGGGGATTCAGAGCACCGCCTAAACAAACTCCAGAAACGGGCGCAAGCCGCGGCGATCAGTGTGGACCCCAGAGACGGGTGCGAGCCGCGGTTATCAGCGCGGACCCCAGAGACAGGCAGGAGACGCTAAGGCTGCTGCTGCCGCCACCAAGAATCCTGCGTGCGAGCACAGGTCACTCTCCACACCGTCCCTCCCGGGAGCCTGTGCAGCTCGCCACTGCCAGGGTCCCGTGATCCAGGGACAACTTCCCCGGGAGAACGCACGGCGCGCCTCAGGCTGCTGCAACATCACACCGGCCTCTGCCACTGCAGGCTCGTCCCGCATCCGTGCCCCTCCCTCCCCCCCCTCCACCCCGCCGGCCTGAGTGAGCCAGAGCCCCCGAAGCAGCTGCTCCTTTAACCCCGTTCTGTCTGGGTGGGGAACAGACGCCCTCAGGCGACCTACATGCAGAGGCGGGTCCAAATCCAAAGCTGAACACCGGGAGCTGTATGAACAAAGAAGACAAAGGGAAATTTCTCCCAGCAGCCTCAGAAGCAGCGGATTAAAGCTCCACAAACAACTTGATGTGCCTGCATCTGTTGAATACCTGAATAGACAACAAATCATCCCAAATTCAAGAGGTGGACTTTGGGAGCAGGATATATTAATTTTCCCCCTTTTCCTTTTTTTCTGAGTGTATATGTGTATGCTTCTGGGTGAGATTTTGTCTATATAGCTTTGCTTTCACCATTAGTCCTAGGGTTAGGTCCGTCCGTGTTTGTTTGTTTGTTTGTTTGTTTTTTACTCAAAAAAAAAAATTTTTTTTCCTAATAAATGTTTTCTTAATAATTTTTTCCTTATTTTCTATTTTTAGAAATTAAAAAAAAAATTTTAATAAGTTTTTTCATATTTTTTATTTTAAAAAAATTAAAAATTTTTTTCTTAATAGTTTTCTTATTTTTTACTATAAAAAATTAATAAATCTATTTTTAAAAATTAAAAAAAATTTTTTTCCTGAATACATTTATTCTTAATTTTTTTTCTTATTTTTTATTAAAATAGCTTTATTTTATTTTATTTTATCCTCTTTCTTTCTTTCTTTCTATTTTTTTCTCCCTTATACTCTGAGCCATGTGGACGAAAGGCTCTTGGTGCTCCACCCAGGCATCAGGGCTGTGCCTCTGAGGTGGGAGAGCCAACTTCAGGACACTGGTCCACAAGAGACCTCCCAGCTCCACATAATACCAAACGGCGAAAATCTCTCAGAGATCTCCATCTCAACATCAAGACCCAGCTTCACTCAACGACCAGCAAGCTACAGTGCTGGACACCCTATGCCAAACAACTAGCAAGACAGGAACACAGCCCCATCCATTAGCAGAGAGGCTGCCTAAAATCATAATAAGGCCACAGACACCCCAAACACACCACCAGATGTGGACCTGCCCACCTGAAAGACAAGATCCAACCTCATCCACCAGAACACAGGCACTAGTCCCCTCCACCAGGAAGCCTACACAATCCACTGAACCAACCTTAGCCACTGGGGACAGATACCAAAAACAACAGGAACTACGAACCTGCATCCTGTGAAAAGGAGACCCCAAACACAGTAAGATAAGCAAAATGAGAAGACAAGAAACCACACAGCAGGTGAAGGAGCAGGGTCAAAACACACCAGACCTAACAAATGAAGAGGAAATAGGCAGTCTACCTGAAAAAGAATTCAGAATAATGATAGTAAAGATGATCCAAAATCTTGGAAATAGAATAGACAAAATGCAAGAAACATTTAACAAGGATGTAGAAGAACTAAAGAGGAACCAAGCAACGATGAAAAACACAATAAATGAAATTAAAAATACTCTAGACATGATCAATAGCAAAATAACTGAGGCAGAAGAACGGATAAGTGACCTGGAAGATAAAATAGTGGAAATAACTAATGCAGAGCAGAATAAAGAAAAAAGAATGAAAAGAACTGAGGACAGTCTCAGAGACCTCTGGGACAACATTAAACGCACCAACATTCGAATTATAGGGGTCCCAGAAGAAGAAGAGAAAAAGAAAGGGACTGAGAAAATATTTGAAGAGATTATAGTTGAAAACTTCCCTAATATGGGAAAGGAAATAGTTAATCAAGTCCTGGAAGCACAGAGAATCCCATACAGGATAAATCCAAGGAGAAACACGCCAAGACACATATTAATCAAACTATCAAAAATTAAATATAAAGAAAACATATTAAAAGCAGCAAGGGAAAAACAACAAATAACACACAAGGGAATCCCCATAAGGTTAACAGCTGATCTTTCAGCAGAAACTCTGCAAGCCAGAAGGGAGTGGCAGGATATACTTAAAGTCATGAAGGAGAAAAACCTACAACCAAGGTTACTCTACCCAGCAAGGATCTCATTCAGATTTGATGGAGAAATTAAAACCTTTACAGACAAGCAAAAGCTGAGAGAGTTCAGCACCACCAAACCAGCTTTACAACAAATGCTAAAGGAACTTCTCTAGGCAAGAAACACAAGAGAAGGAAAACACCTACAATAACAAACATAAAATATTTAAGAAAATGGGAATAGGAACATACATATCGATAATTACCTTAAATGTAAATGGATTAAATGCTCCCACCAAAAGACACAGACTGGCTGAATGGATACAAAAGCAAGACCCATATATATGCTGTCTACAAGAGACCCACTTCAGACCTAGAGACACATACAGACTGAAAGTGAGGGGATGGAAAAAGATATTCCATGCAAATGGAAATCAAAAGAAAGCTGGAGTAGCAATTCTCATATCAGACAAAATAGACTTTAAAATAAAGACTATTACAAGAGACAAAGAAGGACACTATATAATGATCAAGGGATCGATCCAAGAAGAAGATATAACAATTGTAAATATTTATGCACCCAACATAGGAGCACCTCAGTACATAAGGCAAATACTAACAGCCATAAAAGGGGAAATCGACAGTAACAAAATCATAGTAGGGGACTTTAACACCCCTCTTTCACCAATGGACAGATCATCCAAAATGAAAATAAACAAGGAAACACAAGCTTTAAATGATACATTAAACAGGATGGACTTAATTGATATTTATAGGACATTCCACCCAAAAACAACAGAATACACATTTTTCTCAAGTGCTCATGGAACATTTTCCAGGATAGATCATATCTTGGGTCACAAATCAAGCCTTGGTAAATTTAAGAAAATTGAAATTGTATCAAGTATCTTTTCCGACCACAACGCTATGAGACTAGATATCAATTACAGGAAAAGATCTGTAAAAAATACAAACACATGGAGGCTACACAATACACTACTTAATAACGAAGTGATCACTGAAGAAATCAAAGGGGAAATCAAAAAATACCTAGAAACAAATGACAATGGAGACACGACGACCCAAAACCTATGGGATGCAGCAAAAGCAGTGCTAAGAGGGAAGTTTATAGCAATACAAGCCTACATCAAGAAACAGGAAACATCTCGAATAAACAACCTAACCTTGCACCTAAAGCAATTAGAGAAAAAAGAGCAAAAAAACCCCAAAGCTAGCAGAAGGAAAGAAATCATAAGGATCAGATCAGAAATAAATGAAAAAGAAATGAAGGAAACAATAGCAAAAATCAATGAAACTAAAAGCTGGTTCTTCGAGAAGATAAACAAAATTGATAAACCATTAGCCAGACTCATCAAGAGAAAAAGGGAGAAGACTCAAATCAATAGAATTAGAAATGAAAAAGGAGAAGTAACCACTGACACTGCAGAAATACAAACGATCATGAGAGATTACTACAAGCAACTCTATGCAAATAAAATGGACAACCTGGAAGAAATGGACAGATTCTTAGAAATGCACAACCTACCGAGACTGAACCAGGAAGAAATAGAAAATATGAACAGACCAATCACAAACACTGAAATTGAAACTGTGATGAAAAATCTTCCAACAAACAAAAGCCCAGGACCAGATGGCTTCACAGGCGAATTCTATCAAACATTAAGAGAAGAGCTAACACCTATCCTTCTCAAACTCTTCCAAAATATTGCAGAGGGAGGAACACTCCCCAACTCATTCAATGAGGCCACCATCACCCTGATACCGAAACCAGACAAAGATGTCACAAAGAAAGAAAACTACAGGCCAATATCACTGATGAACATAGACGCAAAAATCCTCAACAAAATACTAGCAAACAGAATCCAACAGCACATTAAAAGGATTATACACCATGATCAAGTGGAGTTTATTCCAGGAATGCAAGGATTCTTCAATATACGCAAATCAATCAACATGATACATCATATTAACAAATTGAAGGAGAAAAACCATATGATCATCTCAATAGATGCAGAGAAAGCTTTTGACAAAATTCAACACCCATTTATGATAAAAGCCCTGCAGAAAGTAGGCATAGAGGGAACTTTCCTCAACATAATAAAGGCCATATATGACAAACCCACAGCCAACATTGTCCTCAATGGTGAAAAACTGAAACCATTTCCACTAAGATCAGGAACAAGACAAGGTTGCCCACTGTCACCACTATTATTCAACATAGTTTTGGAAGTGTTAGCCACAGCAATCAGAGAAGAAAAAGAAATAAAAGGAATCCAAATTGGAAAAGAAGAAGTTAAGCTGTCACTGTTTGCAGACGACATGATATTATACATAGAGAATCCTAAAACTGCCACCAGAAAACTCCTAGAGCTAATCAATGATTTTGGTAAAGTAGCAGGATACAAAATTAATGCACAGAAATCTCTTGCATTCCTATATACTAATGATGAAAAATCTGAAAGTGAAATTAAGAAAACACTCCCGTTTACCATTGCAACAAAAAGAATAAAATATCTAGGAATAAACCTACCTAAGGAGACAAAAGACCTGTATGCAGAAAATTATAGGACACTGATGAAAGAAATTAAAGATGATAGAAATAGATGGAGAGATATACCATGTTCTTGGATTGGAAGAATCAACATTGTGAAAATGACTCTACTACCCAAAGCAATCTACAGATTCAATGCAATCCCTATCAAACTACCACTGGCATTTTTCACAGAACTAGAACAAAAAATATCACAATTTGTATGGAGACACAAAAGACCCCGAATAGCCAAAGCAATCTTGAGAATGAAAAATGGAGCTGGAGGAATCAGGCTCCCTGACTTCAGACTATATTACAAAGCTACAGTAATCAAGACAGTTTGGTACTGGCACAAAAACAGAAACATAGATCAATGGAACAGGATAGAAAGCCCAGAGATAAACCGACGCACATATGGTCATCTTATCTTTGATAAAGGAGGCAAGCATATACAGTGGAGAAAAGACAGCCTCTTCAATAAGTGGTGCTGGGAAAATTGGACAGGTACATGTAAAAGTATGAAATTAGAACACTCCCTGACACCATGCACAAAAATAAACTCAAAATGGATTAAAGACCTAAATGTAAGGCCAGACACTATCAAACTCTTAGAGGAAAACATAGGCAGAACACTCTATGACATACATCACAGCAAGATTCTTTTTGACCCAGCTCCCAGAGAAATGGAAATAAGAACACAAATAAACAAATGGGACCTAATGAAACTTAAAAGCTTTTGCACAGCAAAGGAAACCATAAACAAGGTGAAAAGACAACCCTCAGAATGGGAGAAAATATTTGCAAATGAAGCAACTGACAAAGGATTAATCTCCAAGATTTACAAGCAGCTCATGCAGCTCAATAACAAAAAAACAAACAACCCAATCCAAAAATGGGCAGAAGACCTAAATAGACATTTCTCCAAAGAAGATATACAGATGGCCAACAGACACATGAAAGAATGCTCAACATCATTAATCATTAGAGAAATGCAAATCAAAACTACAATCTCACACCAGTCAGAATGGCCATCATCAGAAAATCTAGAAACAATAAATGCTGGAGAGGGTGTGGAGAAAAGGGAACCCTCTTGCACTGTTGGTGAGAATGTAAATTGATACAGCCACTATGGAGAACAGTATGGAGGTTCCTTAAAAAACTAAAAATAGAACTACCATACGACCCAGCAATCCCACTACTGGGCATATACCCTGAGAAAACCATAATTCAAAAAGAGTCATGTGGGGCTTCCCTGGTGGCGCAGTGGTTGAGAGTCTGCCTGCCAATGCAGGGGACACGGGTTCGAGCCCTGGTCTGGGAAGATCCCACATGCCGCGGAGCAACTAGGCCCATGAGCCACAATAACTGAGCCTGCGCGTCTGGAGCTTGTGCTCCGCAAAAAGAGAGGCCACGATAGTGAGAGGCCTGCGCACCGTGTTGAAGAGTGGCCCCCGCTTGCCGCAACTAGAGAAAGCCCTCGCACAGAAGCGAAGACCCAACACAGCCAAAAATAAATAAATTAATTAATAAAAAAAAGAGTCATGTACCAAAATGTTCATTGCAGCTCTATTTACAATAGCCAGGACATGGAAGCAACCTAAGTGTCCATCATCGGATGAATGGATAAAGAAGATGTGGCACATATATACAATGGAATATTACTCAGCCATAAAAAGAAATGAAATGGAGGTATTTGTAATGAGGTGGATGGAGTTAGAGTCTGTCATACAGAGTGAAGTAAGTCAGAAAGAGAAAAACAAATACAGTATGCTAACACATATATATGGAATCTAAGGAAAAAAAAAGGTCATGAAGAACCTAGTGGCAAGATGGGAATAAAGACACAGACCTACTAAAGAATGGACTTGAGGATATGGGGAGGGGGAGGGGTGAGATGTGACAGGATGAGAGAGTGTCATGGACATATATACACTACCAAATGTAAAATAGATAGCTAGTGGGAAGCAGCCGCATAGCACAGGGATATCAGCACGGTGCTTTGTGACCGCCTGGGGGGGTGGGATGGGGAGGGTGGGAGGGAGGGAGATGCGGGAGGGAGGAGATATGGGAACGTGTGTATATCTGTAGCTGATTCACTTTGTTATAAAGCAGAAACTAACACACCATTGTGGAGCAATTATACTTCAATAAAGATGTTAAAAAAAATCATTACGACGAATCAGCTGTCCTCTGCAACATAGCCTTCTGGCTACTCTCAACACCGGTTAGTATTATTATTCAATGGCAAAACTTCTTTATTGTAACAAGTGATATTTATATCACTCACTATCTGAGGTTCTGGGCACCAGCAGTTCCTGTGGGATGTGACAGTGATTTCTCCCAACTGAGTCCGGAGGCCCATCGGGACGCCCGGGCACGGGGTTGGTGCTGGCTCCTGAGAGGTCAGTCTCCTACAATCAGAAGAGCCCCCCAGAGGCCAGAGTGCTGCCTGTATATATCCACACCCTCCAGGGGTTGCTTTGGTTTTAGGGGTTTTTGGCTAAATGTCTATACATTGCAATGCTCAAATCTACACCTTTATCAAGATATAAACATGCCAACATCTGCCCACAAAAATAATTTTTTAATGGGTTTCAAAGATTTGAAACTTCATTTTTTAAACTTAAGCCTCATTTAGGCCTAGTTGCAGGTTCAAAGGAAAATATAGAACAAAAGCAACTCCCTATTCCCTGCAGGTTAATACAGGCCAAAACGGAGGGGTTTTCCTTTGTTTTCCGTACTCTTAGCTGTCTTCTGAAGCTCTCGATCTTTTCTCCAACAACTCATTTTTAGACAGGAGCCCAAGCACCACCCTTGGTCCCCAAAGAGCCTTTTGTGATGTCACGTGTAACTTCAAAGTGGTAATGCCCGTAGGGGCTCCAATGCTTAGCTCTCCTGCCACGAGATCACCCACTTAGATAACGACCCCTGTTTTTAATAAGATGACTTCACTAAAAACATGAACAAAATCTAAGCCAACTATAGCTACCTTGGAGTGAACACGTTAACGTTGAAAAATCTTCTGGCTGTACTATAACTAACCATCCCATAGTGTTAGCTACTTTCATTTAAAATACTATTTTTAGGGGCTTCCCTGGTGGCACAGTGGTTGAGAATCCACCTGCCAACGCAGGGGACACGGGTTCGAGCCCTGGCCTGGGAGGATCCCACATGCCGCGGAGCAACTAGACCCGTGAGCCACAACGACTGAGCCTGCGCTTCTGGAGCCTGTGCTCCGCAACAAGAGAGGCCACGACAGTGAGAAGCCTGCGAACCACGATGAAGAGTGGCCCCCGCTCGCCGCAACTAGAGAAAGCCCTCACACAGAAACGAAGACCCAACACAGCCAAATAAATAAATAAATTTATTAAAAAATAAAATAAAATACTATTTTTAGAGCTGGAGTTTCATCCACGCTGGTGTGGAATGAAAACATTAGAAATGTCTTAACAGGACCTGAAGCTAAGCCAGAGGTGACCATGTTGGACTTATTCACAGTGAAAATCTTCCCAGGTCGAATGATGTTCCCCACCTGGACCTGTTTCCACAAGGCTGCTTTAGGACACTTGACATCTGGATGGTGAATTTCACTCCAGCCAGCTATTCTTTTCATGCTCTGCCTTTGCTCTCTCTTCACGGGGCTACAGGACGGACTCTTTTGGCTCATCTGCCAACCAGTTTGACAGATTTCTTTAGGTAGCATTCTTAACTGGGGCCGTGTGGCAACGTCTGGAGACATTTGGGGTTGTCACAACCGGGAGGTGCTGCTGTCATTTAGTGAGTAGAGGCCAGGGATGCCGCTCAACATCCTACACAGGGCAGCTCGTCACAACAAAGAATCATCCGGTTCAATAGGTCAGTCGTGCTGAGGTCGAGAAACCCTAAGCTAAAGGAACTGGTTGTCGGATTTGACTGACAACTGACTCTGCATATTGTGTGATGGTTAAGAGCACAGCCTTTAGCATCTCAGAAACTGGCCGAGTTACTTACCAGCCATGTGGACTTGGGCGAGTTTGCAAAATCTCGCTAGGCTCATCTGCAAAATGAGGACTGATACGGTCGTTGTGAGGATTAGCTGGGATAAACATTTGTTCAGGACATAGTGCAGTGCCCGGCAGGTGACCAGCACGTAACACATTCTAGTAGCGATCATGCCCCCCGCCCTTGTTTTCTTCGACTTTCTTAACGATGTTCCCATCTCTTTCTTCCACCCCCATTCTCTTTTTCTTTTCTCCTCTCTCCTCACTTATCTTTTACTTCTGCCTCCTCTTGCCTGTTTCCCTCCCTCTCACTCTCCCTTCCTTCCTCCCCACCCCCTCCACCTCTGTCTCTTTGTTTCTCCCTCTCTTTCTCATTCTCTCTCTCTCTCTCTCTCTCTCTCACACACACACACACACACACACACACACACAGCTGCATCTTTAGGTTTCCAACATAGAAGGCAAATACGTAACCTTCAAACTCACTAACATCAAGTAAATTTAATTCCCTAAAATCAATGGGGACAGGGGGAAGGGGTGTTTGAAATCCTGGTCAGATGGTGATCATTTATATGCACATGATCAATTCGCTGGTCCAGTCCATTTGTATTTTTAGCCACATGAATGACCAATAATAAAAAAAATTAATCGCACCTGCCATGAAAATATTTGAAGACACCACAAATTTTATACAGCAGTCTATATATTATAGTCAAAGATCTGGGCAAAGCACTGTGATGGCCAAATCCATCTTGCTACACTTGCAGGGGGAAATGATCTATTTTCCAGAGACAACCAGGCCTTGGTGACTTGTCATCACAGGGAGAGGCAGAGCCCTTTCTCGACTCACGGCTCTGTCACTGGGTGACCCTGGCGCAGGCTGTGGGGTCTGGGGTGCCTGGATTAAATCTCTAGTGAGATGACCTGTGACACCAATTTGTTCACGTGCGTCGCCTCTTCCGTGGCCAGCTGCTTCCCCTGGTCTCCAGCTGTGTCCCACGTGCCATGCTTTTTCACCACGTCCAGCCTTGCTCCCTCCTCTGCGTTCTCACAGCACCTTGAACACACTGGCTCTACGTACACATCACGTGGTCCTAAAATTACCTGGCCACATGTCTATCCCCCCAACACCGTGAATTCCTCAGCGTGTCTGTTCATCTCCTTCAGCGGCGCATTCCCAGCACCAATCACCTTGCCAGGCATACGTGAGGTGCTCCATAGCTGTTTATCAAATGAATAAATGGAGGCGGCTTCTTCATTCGGAAGGGCCCCTGCCATCCTATTCACTGTTAGGACTTAGCTCAAATGCCACCTTTTCCCCGGAGCGCTGCAGGCCCTGCCATGAGAAGCAGCCACGGGAGCTGTTATAGCGCTTAATTCTGCTTTGTGTTCACATCAGCACCCACGGGTCAGCCTCTGCCACGAAACTGTGGACTCCTGGTGGGCAAGGGCTGCGTCTTGCTCCTGCTGTATCCTACCATCCGAGGATGTAGCACAGCGCCTTTCACAGAGTAGACACCCAGCAAATATTCCCAGCATGAAAGAGTAAGGCATCGAAAGAGGCAAATGCTCTCTCGTTTGATGCATTTTGATGGCATGATTTGAGAATCGGTCATGCCTGCCGGTGAGAACTCTCACTCTCGCTTGTCTAGACCTCAGATCCAAGTAAGCAGTATACAGCCTCCGAGAGCTGCCTCTCCTTACTGAGTCTCCATGTATACACAGCTCTGTGAGAGGCACCTAAAAACCGACCCCCCCCGCTCTGCTCCTGAGCTGTTGGCCCCCACTCCACCTTCCACAGGACCCAAGACGGGATATTCCAAAAGCAGTGATTTCCCATCCCATCCTACTGCCAACAGACTTCCAATTATGTTTGCAGTGCTTATTATCAGTCTTGATAGGATGTTGATGAATGGCTGCTGAAGTAATAACCTGCACAAGCTTCTGAAGGGGAGCCTGCCTTTTACACATCAAGAATCTTGAAAGTGTGTTTACTGTGACTGAAAACACAATTCCACAAACATACATCTTCCTCAAAGTGCTATACAAAATAGTAAGCTAACAGGGGACTGTAAAAATAAACTACAGTCCATCCAGAGGACGGAATACCATGTAACCATTAAAAATCATGTTCTCCAGGGATATCTGCAGGTGGGAAAAATGCTCACAATCACTTGTTAAGTGAAAACGCAGGTCACAAAACCACATGTGCCTTGAGCCTATTTTCTAAATTTACTGCATGTGGCCAAAAATCCCTGGAGGCAAGTATACTAAAAAAAATGTAAACAGTGATTGCTTCTGATTGGTGGGATTATGCATAGTTCTTATTGTACTCTTTCTATTTTGGGTATTATTTTTTTGTTGTTGGGGGGGAAAGAAGATATTCGGAGAAGCCCCCTGATTAGTTCTGACCAATGGCTTCCTTCACTCCAACCCCCAACAGGTGCAGAGAGCCGAAAGGATTCTGGCCTTGGCCCTAGTGGAGGCCCGCACCGTGGGTGGACCATCCAGCCACCACTCATCGGCTCAAAAAATGGACGATCCCAAGGGAGCCAGGGGACTTGTGTCACCCAGTGACGACAGCCCTGGGGAACCCCTCTGTGTTTTCCCTGACTCCCTCCCCAATTCTATAAATCACAGAGAATCTGAATCTCCCCCCTCTGCCCTTGTACAGTTGAACCCTTGCCTGGGGTGAATGAAGTGACCATTGGCAAAATCCTAATAAAGAAGACGACTCCAGGGGTCGGAAACTCGCTGTCAAAGCCTGCAGGACTTTCACAACTAAATCTGACAGCCTAACGCAGGAATCTGGAAGAACCTTCTAGACAGAGCTGAGGGGCGTCAGCAGTGCTACTCCTTGCTGTTAGAGCCAGCTATGCCACAAGAAGGGACAGCCCAGATGTTTTAAAGCACACACTGTCTCTCCCAGGTGCCACCACCTTTACTCCCTGAGTTGCCTTCCCTTCCCCTGCTCTCCTTCCATCCAGGTCTGAGCTGATGTTCAGGCCCGTGCACTGTGGAGGATAGAGAGTATTTCCTCTTTGGGCTGCCCCGGTCCAGCTCTGGCCCAACCCAAAGCAACAGAGAGCAGGCAGCACTTTGGGGAAGACCTGGATCTGATACCTCCTCTGCCACGTCACCTTCCTCAGCTTCTGTTTCTCATCTTTCAACTGAGAAGCAGAAGTTTCTAGAACTTTTTTTTCTAATTTGTTTTTTCTCATTTTTTGGCCACGCTGCACAGAATGTGGCATCTTAGTTCCCCGACCAGGGATCGAACCCACGTCCCCTGCAGTGGAAGCGCAGAGTCTTAACCACTGGACCACCAGGGAAGTCCCCAACTACATGCAAGCTAGACCAGATAAAATCAGAGGTGCTCTGGTTGAGGGGATAGAAGAGGAGGCAGAACTCTGCTTTCTCACCCTCCCCAGCACAGACCCGACACCCTCCCGAGGAACTGAGGCAGCTTGGAAGGCACAGCCCACATGATCTCTCAGGTTCCCCCTTTGCCCACACTCCTAAACCCTTCGATTCTCTGAGTGCGATGCAAGCTTACCGGTCGACGGCGATGACCCCGAGGGTAAGCATGCTGGCCGAGCTGATGAGCAGGTAGAGGAGGGCCGAGAAGTTGCACCAGACCACACCGAAGATCCATTCCCTCCGAATGGAGCTGGTCGCCACGAAAGGCAGCACCAGCACCGACAGCAGGAAGTTGGACAGGGTCAGGCTGAAGACGAACTTGTTGCTGAGGGTGAGGAGGTAGGACTTCCTGTACAAGGTGACCACGATTACCAGGTTGCCCAGGCAGACGAAAACGGTGATGACGACAATGGCGATGAACTCGGTGACGACGCCGCCCCCTTGGCCACCGTCCTCGGTGAGGTTACTCAGCTCCTTCCTGTGGCTGAGGGAGGAGTTGAGGCTCATGGTCAGTGCGCCTCGGCGGGGGGTGGGCAGAGCATGCTGGACGACTGGAAAGACAAGACCCAGAGACAGGAGAGCAGTCATCAATCCACAGCGTGTGCACTTTACAGAAGCGCTGCAGAGGCCCCAGGTCACCCAGCCGGTCGTCCCCACGCAAGCTCTACACAAGTGGCCAGCTTTCTACAACCGACTTTCTATGCGACTCACTGTGTCCCTGTGAACGATGCGTTCCCCCAATCTATTTAACTTTTGGCTGTGTTGGGTCTTCGTTGCTGCGTGCAGGGGCCTCTCTTGTTGCGGAGCATGGGCTCTAGGTGCACGGGCTTCAGTAGTTGTGGTACATGGGCTCAGTAGTTGTGGCCCGCGGGCTCCAGAGCGCAGGTTCAGTAGTTGTGGCGCACAGGCCTAGTTGCTCCGCGGCATGTGGGATCTTCCCAGACCAGGGCTCGAACCCGTGTCCCGTGCATTGGCAGGCGGATTCTTAACCACTGTGCCACCAGGGAAGTCCACTCCCGCCCCCCCCGAGTCTAAACCACCTTATCCATTCTCCCCAGGACCAGTGGTTCAAAACCTTTAATGTACCTAAGAATCACCTGCAGTACCGGCTCAAAGAGCTGATTCTTGGGCTCCATCCCTAGAGACGTCTGGTCCCAGAGAACAGAGGGACAGCCTAGGAGTCTGCATTTTAGACAACCACAGTGCAGGTGATTCTGATTCAGTCCACCTGGTCTAGGCGGACTGCTGCTTTTGACTCCTGCAATGCAGGGGGGACCCTGATTCGGCAGCGTCAGTATCACCCGGCGCTTACTAGAGACGCAGAATCTCATGCCCGCCTCTGAACTGCTGAATCAGAACCTGCACGCTAATGCCATCCCCAGGTGATTCATGTGCCCATTAAAGTTGGACAATAAGATTATCATAGGAATCATTCTGAGATCCCTAAGCAGGGTTTAAGCAAGTACAGTTCATACTGAGACGTCACTACTGCTCTCATCAGCCACGGTGAGGGAGGGCAAGGAGCTGACACTAATGATAAATGGGTAAGAGGAGGCACAGTTTGAGGTCTGTGCCCACAAACACCGTTCTCAACAAGGGGCAGTCCCTGCTCTTGGGACGCTGGCTCCGGATCTTGGTGAAAACTCAAGGTTGACACATTTTAACATTCAATCCTACAGACGAATGTTTCTCCAAAATTTTCATCTACTTGAATCAGCCAAAAAAATCCCACAGATCACTCTTGTTCCCAGAAAAGAGAATACACCGGAAAGGAAGGAAAGATTGCTTCCCCCGAGCCAGAAAGCAAGAACCCTGGTGTCTAGACCGCCTACACACAGCAGCAGAGCCTTCCCTACAGCGCCCGCCTGACCTGGCACCTCTGTCCAGACACCTTTGGCCACAGGGAGCTGGCAGGTGAGGAAGGCAGTTCTTCCTCTTCCCAGCAGCCCTAAAGGCCAGTTAGAAAGTCTCCCTTTACCAACAGGCGCACTCGTAGGTCACAACCACAGATGCTGCGAGCTTGAGTAACATCAAATAATTCTAATCCCTCCTCCCCTTGACAGCCTTCAAATACTTCACAGATTACTTGCTTTCTTTTCTCCAGATTCAAACCCCCAGGTTCCCGATGTGACTTCTAGACTCTTTACTAACTCAGACTCCCTGCTTTGGACTTGCTCACGGATGTCAACGACCCTTTTGATTTGTGGACCCCAAAACTGAACGTACCGTTCTGGACATGGTCTAGTAAGTACATAAAGGGGCAATTTTCTCCATGATCAGGATAATCTTCTGATACTATTCACTCTAGGAGTGCATTTTCTTTTGGCAACCATATTACCCTGCTGGACTTACATAAATGTGTGGTCAATTAAAACCCAAAGTTTATACACATTTGAGTTTCTGTGAAGGCAGGTGTCCCCAGGCTTAAATTTATGGCGTTAGTGTTTTTAAGCCTAAATACAAAACGTGATATCTACTAAATTTTACTTTGTGCCTTTTCACCCGTATTTCCAGGCTGCTAAAATATTCTGAATTTTGATTCAGTTATGCAATACGTTAGGTACTCTAGCTTTGTGCAGTAAATATACTTTAGAATTATGCCTTCTATGTCTGTGTCTTTGTAAGCTTATTTCTGGGTTTTGCTTTTACTTTTTGAGTTCTGAATTTTGTTCACTCTTATAAGTAAATTATTAACTGGTGTCTCAAAATAAAGTCCTACATAAGCATGTTATACTTAACTGCCTAAGTGATAACAGTGTGGTAAAGAAAACAAATTCTGAGTCGTTAGACAAATGACAAAATGGGAGAAAATATTTAAAACTTATATCACAGAAGGACTAATCATTCTAACTTAAAAATAAAGAGAGAGAAAAAGATAGAAAAGTGAGTAAAAGACATTTTTAAAAATTGTAACTATATGAGATGACGGATGTTAACTAAATTTATAGTGGTAATCTTTTCGCAATATACACGTAAGTCAAATCATCATGTTGTACATCTGAAATTATACAATGTTATGTGTCAATTATATCTCAATAAAACTAGAAAAAAAGTACACAGAAAAAGATATACCAATTGTACTTAAACACATGAAAAGATGCCCCATTTCTTCAAAATAAGAGGAATGCACTTTAAAACTACACTGAGGTACCATTTCTTTCCTTTCATGCCACTAAAGATTCAAAAGCTTGGCAACACTCACTGCCGGTGCGGCTGTGAGGAAGCAGGCATTCTCCAACACTCCACATGGGAACGCAAAATGTAACAGCCCTAGGGAGGGGGATGTGGCAATACCTAACCAAGCTACACAGGCACAGAGCCTTTGATCCAGCAATTCCATTTCTAGATATTTATCCTGAAGACATAAGTTCGTAATATTAAGTAACAGATGCCCACGGTTATTTTATTCATTGAGGCAGTAGTTGTTATAAAAAGAAAATATGTGAGAAAAAGGGGGAAATAAAAATACATTTGCCCATAAAATATACATAAATATATGCTTACTTATACAAAAAGAAAAATAGGAAAGATAACCAGAAACAAAGATACAGATGGAAGTGGACTTCTCTCAGTATGTTTTTACAGTTTTGCCTTTTGAACCAAGTAAATATTTTACATACTAAAAAAGTTAAATAAAAATGGATGGGGCTTCCCTGGTGGTGCGGTGGTTGAGAGTCTGCCTGCCAATGCAGGGGACACTGGTTCGAGCCCTGGTCTGGGAAGATCCCACATGCCGCGGAGCAAATGGGCCCATGAGCCACAACTACTGAGCCTGCGCGTCTGGAGCCTGTGCTCCACAACAAGAGAGGCCGCGATAGTGAGAGGCCCGCGCACCACGATGAAGAATGGCCCCCACTTGCCGCAACTGGAGAAAGCCCTCGCACAGAAACGAAGACCCAACACAGCCAAAAAAAAAAAAAAAGAATATCTTTAAAAAAAAAACAAATGGATGCAAAAAGTAGATATAAAATTGATTGCAAACTGAAAAACAAAAAGCCTAACTATATATTAGATTGATAACATAATCATACAGAGAAAAGAATTAAGTCAAGTAGCTTTTAAATATGATATTTTGACTGTAAACTCTTAATGGTACATATTGTAAAGACAAGAGAACAACTAAGTTCACTTAGTAGGTTAGATGTTGTTAATGGTGTTTTAAGTTTACAATTCTTTTGAGTGTACAGCAACTGAGTATACATGCTTATGTTGGGAAACACATTTCTAATCACGGGAGAAAGGAGATACGAATCATAGAATAGAGAAAGGTGAGGAAGAACCCTGGGGTGTTAGCTTGGTTACTGCAGGTATCAGTATGAACTCACTCTTCAAATATAAATATAAAAACAGGTTCAAGGAAATTTCCCAGAATGCAGTCAGAAAAATTAAGAAATTAAAAATATAATATAGAAGGCAAATGAGAGAATGAACAGAAAGTACTTTATAAGGTATAATTACTTTTCCCAAGCAAAGCATAGTGTTCCCCTAATATGTCTTGTAATCACCAGTATGCTCCTCTTCACCCCCACTGGACTCTTTGCTCCCTGGGAGTGAGGACGAACCATGCCTTTCATAAAAACACAGTACAGTTAAATATGGTTAAAACAGTATGTTTTATATTATGTGACTTTTACCACAATAAAAAAAAGAATGTGAAAAAAAAACCTACTTTTTGCCATGTGCAACAACATAGATGGACTTGGAGTCTATTACACTAAGTGAAATAAGTCAGAGAAAGACAGATACTATATGTTATCACTTATATGTGGAATCTAAAAATTAAAACAAATTAATGAATATAATGAAAAAGAAGCCAACTCAGATATAGAGAACTAGTGGTTACCATGGGGATAGGGGAGGAGCAGGGCAATACAGGGCTAAGGAATTAACAGGCACAAACTATTAGGTATAAAATTAGCTACAAGGATATATTGTACAACACGGGGAATATAGCCAATATTTTATAATAACTATAAATGGAGTACAACCTTTAAAACCATGAATCACTATCTTGTACAACTGTAACGTATATAATATTGTACAGCAATTATACATCAATAAAATAAACACAAATAAAAGAAAAAATTTTTAAATAAAGAAAAAAAGGCAAATGAGACAGTGAACAGGAAGTACTTTATAAGGTATAATTACTTTACCCAAGCAAAGCACAGTGTTTCTCACTTACTATGGGGATCATTTCTGGGAACATGGTGAACTCAGCTGATGGGAACATCTTTCCTACTCCAAATTCATAGAAATGCTGGGTTAAATATGATCCAAAATTTAAAAAAAAAAAAAAAAGACAACCTTGAAAAAAGAAAGGGAAATCCATAGGTAACAGAAACGGAGAGAAAACTCAAAGCCAGAGTTGTAATCTCACAACTGTGGCCAAAAGGGTATTAGACCTAGTTCAAGACCCCTAGGGCTGAGGTTTTTTATGTGGGAGGATGACTTTGGGTTCCACAAGGCAGAGAACTGGAACCAATATCCTGCTTAAAGAGTGGGTTCTCGAAGGGCTGCCTCCTCCATGAAAAAGAATCAGAAAAACTCCTCTTACTGGCAAAGGGAAGTGGCAAAAACAGTCATTTACCTGAAGCTCTGGGTGGAGCACTGAAGTTTTTTTTCCATGAGAAATCAAACATTGAGACGTGCCATGCTGATGAGGGTACCAAGCTTATAAATTCTGCGTGGTGCAGAAATCCAAGCTAATAAATTCATGCAAAAATTAATGCTGGCCAAAGTAAACACAAAGTGGCTCTGTAGTGAACTTCCACACTCACAAAACAAACATTTAATGAAAGTGAGTGCACAGCATTTGCCATGAGGGAGAATCCACAAAACAGAAACCAGGAGAATTAACATGCCCAGAACTTGAATTAATAGAAAAATATAAAAGAGACCATAATATAAATACAATTAAAAGCTTTAAAAGGAAAAGAGGTAGAAACCATAATGAAAGAATAAGACATCATGAAAAAAATAATAAGCAATTGTGAAAAAGAACCAAATAGAAATTCTAGAAATTAAAATTTTAGCTAACAAAATGTAAAACTCAATGGGTATGCAGAACAGCAGATTTAGCTAAAGACAAAGATGGTGAACTGGAAAACAGCTCTGAGGAAGTTACCCAGAATGCAGCAAAAAAGATTAAGAAAATGAAAATATGAAATAAAAGTCAAGATACATGAAGAGCAGGTTAAGAAGATTCAACGTATGTTCAAAAGAAGTAGCATCAGGAGCGATTCGAGAGAAAGGGTAGCAGATACTGTTGGGTGCCTACCCAGCAACCAGTGTCAGGTTTTTTTCCCTTACTGGCAGACGTCTGACTTTGTTTGGTGTCCAATCCTCCTCCAGTGACTCAGAGAAGGTTGATCAGATCCCTGGTTCTCAGAGTCTTGAGTGGGCTAAACAAATCATCGAGTTGTCTTTCTCCTTGCAATTCTGGCATATTAGTCAGGAGGAGAAGTCAGTGGATTTCTGGGAAAAGCTGCTTTGACCTCACAAAGGCACTAGAAGAAAACTCTTTTCCTAATGGCCAAGAGAGCACAGAGCTGTGGCAGCCCCCTTGGGATCATTAGAGGTGCTAGGCCAACATGCTGAGCATGGCAAAGAAGAAAGCCTGGATCCTTGAGCTGCTGAACCAACAAATCCGGAAGTCACCTTCATCCTGGCTTCTGGTTATGCAAAGTAATACATTTGTAAAAATTATTTTTAAAGCTATTTTCAGTTAGGTGTCTGTTACTTGAGTCAAAAGCATCCAACTTACATTAGGGTGGACCTACACTGCCTACATTAAGGTTGATGCATTATTCAGAGGTATAATTGAACATTTTCTAGAATTAAAGAAACACGTGAGTCCTTAGAACAAAAGAGCATATCAAGTTCTAAGGATAAGTCAGAAAAAGTCTATACCAAGGTGCATCACAGTGAAAAATGACAAACACTAAGATAAAGAGAAAATGGTAAAAACAAATTTTCCTATAAAGAAGTAACAATTAGATAAACAGCAGACACGTCTTTTGAAAAAAACAGAAAATAGAGGCCGGAAAACAGTGGAATAATCTCTTGGAAGTGCTAAGGAAAAGAACTCTTGCCTTAAAGTTCTATAATACCATTCAAGAGAGGGCACAATATACTTTTGAGGCAAGCAGAGACTGAATGTTTACTAATAACTCCTTATCGAATGATCCCTTTAAAGATACAATTCATGAAGGAAACTGAATCCAGAAATAAGGAAAAGAAAATGGTAAATATATGGATGAATCTAAAATCAGAACTGCAAAAAATTAAATTTTAAAAGTTAAACATCGACAACAAATTTTATAAAAATAGCTAACTTGGGAGCTTTGAAAACAAGATGAAATGAAAACACTAAGCAAAATGGAAGCTCTTAGAGGTATGACTGGAGTAAAAATATTCCAAGTTAGTTTGTACTCAGGGCAGACTTGGTTATGGCTGTTTTCCCAGCACCTGGACAAGTGCCTGGCACATAGTAGGTAAGTCAATAATTATTTGTTGATGAATGGCTAGCCTTCAAAACTGTTAAAACTGGTCACTGTTAAGCTGAATATGAGTGTTAACGTTATAAAGGTAGCCACTAAAAGAATAAAAATAGGATGCAAAACTTTCAATCCAAAAGACGGTGGGGGTGGGGAGGAATAAAGTATTACTTGACCTGGTAGCTCTCTAGTGGCCCTATTAGCAGGGACACCAGTGAATGGCAGAATCAGAGAGCCCAGGGCTGGGTGCTATCCTTGAGGTCCTCGGCTACAACCCTCTCCAGGAGGCGGGGGGAACGTGGTCAAAGAGCTGACCACCCAGGGAAATCCAAAGCCCCAGCCTCCCCCAGGAGGCCTGGAGAGGGAAAGGCACAAGCCCCAGCAAATTCCCCAGGGGTGTACTTTAACAAGAGAGAGGATGTGGAATGTCCCAGCCAGGGAAGGCTTCCTGGTAGGCGGCCAGCTTACCCAGGGCCCATTGAATGGAAGCAAATTCAAGTGTGACTCACATTACCACTCTCCTGGCCAGTGCTGCTGCCAGACACGAAGGTGTTTCAGACTCCCACACTCTCCACGTCCTGCCATGACCAAATAAATCACTTTACACCACTGGAACATGACTGAGGTTTGAATAAATGTATCGGAAATTATTCCTGGGAAAGAGAGCCAGCCCTCTCAGTCAGATCACCAGGGAAGGCTGGACGTGCGTGTCCTTGTCTTCACTGTCATGGCTCCAAGTATCAGTCAGTCCTCTTTGGGAATTGCCTTCAGTTCTCTTGAATATTCCCACAGACGGTGACATGTCTGCCGGATTAGACTACTGTCAACAGCTTCAAGTCATTCAAAGCCAAATCCTGTCACTCGAGGGAGTGATCAATATCATTTTGGGTTAACAAACAAGGCAACACTATAGAATATTGAGACAGGTATCTATTGTGTTTTATAAACTGGCCTGCATGCTAATTCCCAAGAAATAATTCTAGAAATGCCTTGCTTTGCAAAAACAGAATTACTACAATATAAAGGTGGATGCCCTCGCTTTCCCTTATTTAATGGTATAAATTTGGATATGTTCTAGTCCCACCTCATATTTTTACCTAGAACTCTGATTTTCATTGACCTATAGTGGACTTTTTTCCTGCTCATATTGCTGTCACCCTATACTTGTCAGAGGTTGTGTGGCATGGTGGTTAAGTGTATAGACTCTGAAGTCTGCCTGGGTTTGAAGCCCAGCTCCTGTAAAAAAGAACAGTGTGTTTATTTGTATCAAGTGCCTAGAACAGCATCTGGCACACAGTGAGCTTTCACTTCATATTATGGCTTCTATTTGAAGCGTTCACCCTGATTTTACTTTGGGAAAGGACTCTTCCCGTATTCGTAGGCCATGGTCACATGACCCAGGACTTTGGCTGGAACAGCCGGAGGACAGACTAGCCTACCATGGGGTTGGTAGGCTGATACCATGAGCCTGGGGCTGCAGCAGCTGGCCATCTTGGACACTACATGGAAAGTGCTTACAGGCAAATAAAGGTGAGAGAATGAGAGAGAGAGGGAAAGAGAGAAAGAGAGCAAGAGAGAAAAAGAAGGGGGCAGGGAGAACATGCAATGAATCCATTCACAAATGCTGATGAAATAATGTGTGATTCTGAATTTTCTTGTTCTCCTCCGTTATATGAGCCGGTGACTTTTCTCCTTCACTTATGCTAATTTGGCAGGGTTTCTGTCACTTGCAACTTAAAGAATCCTGACTGATACTCTGATACACCATGATCTGCATATAACACGTCAAGACCCCACCTCTTTGGACACTGGTATCAGGAACCTTCCCTTTCTCAGGATTAGGCCGACTCCTCAGGCACAGCTCTGCCTACCTCAGCCTCCTGCTCGAGACCTACTTATCCTTTTCTTCTTGCCACGGACCACGCCATGGAACCACGGACCCTAGTATGGTGGAGTTTCTTCACATGGAAGCATAGAGAAGCTCTTCACCCCCCAGAGTACATGTAGTCTCTTGGGGATCAGGAGGTCCGTGACCCCGTCAATAAGCCGCTACAAGGAAAAGGAGGCCTCACTCACCCGCACAATGCCCATTACAAATGGGGCCATCAAAGGGGCAGCCTGAGAGGCCACAGATAGCAGGCCCAGGCTTGGGTCTGTGTTGGGAGACCATGCTGGTCAGAGGACGCAGGACTCTTGGTACCTAACAAGGGCGCTGGACATGACAAGACATACCTGACCTCCTCAAAAGTCTTCTCCAGAGCAAATCATTTCTTTTAGTGTAAGGTTCTCTTCTGATATCCTTAAATATACCCAATCAGGGTAGTGACTCACTTCCTCCTCTGTGGCCTCCCATTTTTACGAGGAGCTGAGCAGCCTAAAAGCTGGGACCACCAGATGCCCTCTTCTAGAGAAATCACATGCCAACAGGGAGGTACGTAAGATGTTCGAATAAACAACCCTCCAGGTGAGGGAATGTTGCTAAAACACCACTTCAAATAAGTTCAGGTGAGGTCACTGTGATGCCATGTTGGCCATATTGTCAGGGGCTCTTCATCTCAGCACCTCAAAGCATTTTATACACATCAATCACCAGCAGGAGCAGTTGAGGGGGCGGAGTTGGGAGGAAGGTTCAAATAACCATTTGATTGGCACTAAGGTAACTGAGGGAGACAGTGGATCCCCCATCCCACCCACACACCAGACCACACAAGTCGTTGAGAGCCGGAAAGAGATCACAGAATCCCCGTCTCCTTCCTTGCATTCCCTCCATTCTTCTCTGGCACACACATGAAAGTTGTTCCAAAGATGGTGGGTGCAGTGACTCAGCCTCTGCAACCTCAGAGGGATGTGCCCACTCAGCCAGTCCAGGGTCTGTTACAAGGTACAGTGCTTTGCTCTTGTCCCCACAAGGACAAGCGCAAACCTGGTAATTTCCTGGTTTGAAACCTTTCACTTCACCTGTAAAGCTGGCCCAAGTCCTGGTCTGTTTGGGAACATGCACCAGAAGACGGAAAAGAAGCTAGAATCAGAACCCCAGTGGCCTTATGGTCCTTGTCTGAATTCTTGGTTTGCCAGTGGGAGAGACCTGGCTTTGGTCCCCTCTGTACGTACATTATCAACATTACCAACCTCCATAACTTCCTTCAGCAGGGACGGAAAGTCTGAAGGCTCTTCACTGACCATGACCCTGTCCACAAGGGCGTCAGCCATGAGTCTGTCAGATGTCTTTCCAAAACCAAGCTCTTGCTCCTCAGCAAAAACATTTCCCAAGGCTCAGTCCCTGATCCATTCCTTTCTCCCTATGTCCTTGAGAATCTTACCCACTTCCAAAGTATTGTTTAATTATTATTAACCAATGATAATCAGTATTGGCAAAACAGTGTGCAACATACAATGTAATTTTACATACATTGTTTCACTTCATCTTCTGAATAACTTTTAGAGGAAGGAATTACTCTTCTCCCTGTTTCAGAGAAGCAGTACAACATATGGTTAAGAGCATGAACTCTGGAACTAGAGAGCCTGGGTTCAAATCCCAGCTCCACTACTTACTGGCCTCTGTGACATTGACATGTTACCTAACCTCTCTGGGCATCAGCTCCCCACTTTGTCAAATGGAGATAATACTCCTTGCTCAGGAGTAAGTACTTCATAGGGTTGGTGGACAAAATCAATGAGTTAATATTTGTACAGTGCTTAGAATAGAGCTTGGTACCACGTAAGTGTTTGTTAAATGAATAAAATGGGGAAACTGAGGCTCAGAAAGGTTAAGTGCCCAGTTCAACAGAGCATTAGGTAGTAGCTCTCCAACTTGGTCCTATGACTGTGAGACTACCTTCAATCCATCTACTCACCACAGCAGATAAGATTCGACATGGTGTGGCCTCATCTAAATTCCAGACTTCTCACCCACCAACCCCTTCATGTACGTTCTGCTCCAGTCAGCTGTGCTTACGTGCTTCCATTTCCAATTTGCTCTGGCTTCTGCCTATTCTCTAGTTGGAATACTCTCCCTGTTTGTGGAATGAGTGAATAAAGATTTACGAAGTCTAAAATGTGTTACTGATCTATTGGTCTAATAACTTGATTGAAGAGAGAAAGAAAGAAATAAGTGTGTGCAGGCGGTGAGGCTTTAAAGCACTACAAAAAATATAACAAGTCAGAACACTGGATTTGGCAATGATTTCTTGGATATGACACCAAAGGCACAGGCACAAAAGAAAAAACTGACAAACTGGACTTCATGAAAATTTTTAAAATTTGTGCATCAAAAGATACCATGAAGAGTAGAAAAGCAACCCACAGATTGAGAGGAAATATTTGCAAATCATATATATGACTAGAAATTAGTGTTCAGAATATATTGAGAACTCCTAAAATTCAACAACAACAACAACAAAAAACAACCCACATCCGGGCTTCCCTGGTGGCGCAGTGGTTGAGAATCCGCCTGTCAATGCAGGGGACATGGGTTCGAGCCCAGGTCTGGGAAGATCCCACATGCCGCGGAGCAACCAGGCCTGTGAGCCACGACTACTGAGCCTGCGCGTCTGGAGCCCGTGCTCCGCAACAAGAGAGGCCGCGATAGTGAGAGGCCCGCGCACCGCGATGAAGAGTGGCCCCTGCTCGCCAGAACTAGAGAAAGCCCTCGCACAGAAACGAAGACCGAACACAGCCAAAAATAAATAAATACATTTATAAAAAAAAAAAAAAAAAAAACCCACATCCAAAAAAGATATACAAATGGCCAATAAGTGCATGAAAAGATGCCCAACATCAATGATGATTAGGAAAAGTAAATCAAAACTACAATGAGATACCACCTCAAACTCATTAGGATGGCTACTGTCCAAAACAAAAACCAAAACCCAGAAAATAATAAGTGTTGGTGAAGATGTGGAGAAACTGGTACCCTTGTACACTGTTGGTGGGAATGTAGAATAGTACAGCCATTGTGGAAAACAGTACAGCAGTTTCTCAAAAAATTAAACATAGAACTATCATATGATCCAGCAATTCCGCTTCTCGTTATATACCCAAAATAATTGACAGCAAGATCTCAAAGAGCTATTTGTACACCATGTTCATAGTGGCATTATTCACAGTAGCTAAAACATGAAAGCCACCCAAGGGTGCATTGACTGATGAACTGATAAGCAAACTATGGTATATCCACATAAAAGAATATTATTCAGCCTTAAAAAGGAAGGAAATTCTGACATATGCTACAACATGGATGAACTTTGAGGATATTATGTGAAAGTGAAATAAGCCAGCCACAAAAAGACAAATATTGTATGATTCTATTTATATGAGGTACTTACAAGTAGTCAAAATCATAGAGATGGAAAGTTGAATGGTGGTTGCCAGGGCCTGGTGGGAGGGGGACAGGGGGAGCTGTTTAATGGGTTTAGTTTCGCAAGGTGAAAAGAATTCTGGAGATGCATGGTGGTAATGATTGCACCATATAAGTGTGTTAATACCACTGAACTGTGTGCTTAAAAATGGCTCAGGTGGTAAATTTTATGTTAGATATATTTTACAGCAATTAAAAAAAAGTTGGAAAAATATACCAGGGTACCTTCTCTTTACCTTCTCTCCCCACAGGGTTTGGAGAGTCATGAAATGAGGGAAGTCAGCTGACTTCACGGCATCTCACCCGCTGATGAAGAAGAGAAGAACCTCAGACGGCACGTAGAGTAACCTTTTCCTGCGTCGGATGAGGAAACACAGGCTGCGTCCGCCCTGGATTATTCCTCACTAGGGACTAGTCCGGCAGTGACTTCCAAGGTAAACCCACTGAGTAAAATGATTCATCGCGCTGCACTGTCCCCAGATGACATGGTAAAGGAAAACTCAACTTTCTGCTCATCAAACTCAGCTGGTGCAGTTTTTGTCGTAGAATGTGAGGAACACTCAGTACTAAGCCAAGCTGGACTGTTTGTTGACTTTTTTTCAAAGGGCCACTGGCCTCTCTCCCAGGCCTCCCCCAGCGACACTGAAAGCGGCCATCACTGCCCTTGTGTTTCCCGGTGAACACCGATGGGGAGGGGCCACTTCGGCCTCCCAGAAAACCCACAAAATACCGGCTGAAGTCATGATGAAGACAACTCACTCAGGGGAGAGTCTTAAGCCCCAATAGAAAAGCTCTTTAGGGAAAGGGAAAGAAAGCAGTGGCGGGCTGACCACAGCTCTCTGGGGAGGCCTTAGCAGCCTGAAGGTCGGGCAGGATCTCACTACAGAAATAGCTTTCCCAGCTGCACGCAAGGCAGTTAACTTTCCTTTGCCAGCCACTGGATACCCAGCCTGGACCACGCTACTCCCCTGGGTGGGAGAAGAGCAGAAACGCCAGCTTTCCCAGGGCAGGCTCAGAAAAGCCTCCACCTCCAAAGACACTGGCCCATGGCCAGCCTGCCTGGAACTGGGATCCCAGCAAATCCCAAAGGCAAAGCTGGGTTGGACCAGGTCAGACCTGCCCTAGGCTGTTCTACGTCTACCTGGCGCTGATGCCAGAAGTGGCTGTGGTGATTCACGGGGCAACTGGACCAAGGGTCTGGTTAGGAGGCCGTGCTCAGGCAGAGAAGCCAGTGCCATTCCCTGGAGCTCCCAACTGGCTACTCAACATCTCCACTTGGATGGCATAGGCACCACAAGCCTAACATGTCCAAAACCAGACTTCAAGTCCTTTGCCTCTCAAACCTGCTCTTCCCGTATCTCTTCATCTTGTGTTACGGTACCCCCATCCTTCCAGTTGCTCAGACCCTAACTTTGGAGTCACTCCTGACTCCTCACTTGCTCTCACATCCCCTATCTAGTCCATTAGCAAATCTACTGGCTCTGCTTTTGAAATGTGTCTAGAATTCAACTATGTCTTACTATCTCTGCTACCATCACTGTGGTCCAGGCTACATTATGTCTTCTCTGGGTCATTAGAATAGCTTTCTCACTAGTCTACCTGCATCTGCCATTGCCCCCCTCCTCAACGCATCAACCAGAGTGAGCTGGTTAAAACAGAGGTCAAAACACATGAACAAGTCACTGCTTCACTCAAAACCCCAAAAGGATTCTCATGTCACTCAGAATAAGCCCTGCAGCTTCCTACACGATCTGGCTCTCCATTACTGGTCCAACTTATAATAAAAATTACCTTTTTACTGCCATTCCGATGACACTGGCCTCCTCACTATTTCTCAAACGCATCAAGCATGTGTCTACCTCAGGGCCTTTGCACTTGCTGTTTCCTATGCCTAGAACGGCTTTACCTCACATATCTTCGTAGGTTTCTCTCTCATTTCCTTTAGGCCTTAATTTATATCACCTTTTCAGCAAAGCCTTCCCAGTTCACACTACCTAACATTTTATACCCCATACTTCATGGACCCATTCCCTTTTTTATTTTTTCTCTTTAGTGCATATGTGTGTACTTATTTATCTTGTTAATGTCTTTCCCTTTCACTGGACTGTAGGCTCCCTGAAATTGAGAAATTTGGGGCCTGTAAATTTTGGGGTCAGCATTTAGAACAGTGCCTGGCAAACAGTAGGTGCCCAATATTTGTGATAAATAAGTGAATATATGTATAAAAAATGGGACACTGAACATCTTGGCACACTAGGCATTTCTTGCCTTCAGAGAATTATTTTTGCAGATGTAGCAAACTATTAAACTAATAAACTATTAAACTATTCATTATCCAGTCAATATCCATTCTCCCCTTTCCCCTATCAACAGACCCCTGACTTGATGTGGGACATCAAATGCACCTACAAAAATAAACTCACTTGCACAGAGCTTGGGTGGCCATTAGATCCAGTTCCAGTCAACAGAAGTCTACAAGGTGGCAGAAACCTATCCATTTCCTGACAAAAAGACACAGACTCAAGCTGTGGCTTCTGCCCTTTTCCCTCTCCCCTTTCTCCTGACTAGAACTCAAACCCAGTGCTTGAAGGTGAAGCAGCCATCTTTCGACCATGTGGCTGGGTGTCCTATGCAACGCAGAGCAGAAAGACTAAAGTAGTCCAGATCACCTACTGAGTTGTAAAGCCACTGTGCCCAGCCACGGCTAGTCAACCCCTTACTGGTTAAGTCCTTGGAGTAGGGTTTCCTTTACATGCTGTGAAAGCTATCCTAACTTGACACTTAGGTCAAAGGTGAGAAGAGATGCTGAGGAAGGCCAACCGGGCTGTGCATAATTATTATGGTGCAAAAAAAAATTGCTGGTACGGATTGGTGCTATAGGGTCTCCATTTATCCACCCATCCCCTTCTCCCATCTACCCCTGCTGCATTCCCCTTGACCCTAAGGTGCAAACAACCCCATAACCCTAACTTGTTCACCCTTTTCCATGATAACTCTATATACAATCAAAGATTCTAATCATTAGAAAGAGAGGGCCTCCATAAAAAAAGAATGAAACATTGCCATTTGCAGCAACACGGATGGACACAGAGATGATCATACTGAGCGAAGTAAGCCAGACAGAAAAAGACAACTATTATATGATATCACTTACATGTGGAATCTAAAAAAAAATAATACAAATGAACTTATTTATAGAACAGACTCACAGATATAGAAAACAAACTTATGGTTACCAAAGGGGAAAGAGGAGGGGAGGGATAAATTAGGAGTATGGGATTAACAAATACACACCACTATATATAAAATAAACAGCAAGGATTTACTGTATAGCATAGGGAACTATATTCAATATCTTGTAATAACCTATAATGGAAAAGAATTTGAATATACATATATTGATATATGTATAACTGAATCACTTTGCTGTATATCTGAAACTAACACAATATTATAAATCAACTACACTTCAATTTAAAAAAAAAAGAAAAAGAGAGGGCCTCCAGTAACAACTTCCCCTCCAAAACTGCAGTAAAACCCAAGCTAATCCTTCGAAATGCCTCATTCTGGACAGGCGAGTTTTATGAATTGGTGGGGCTTTATCACCTTAAAACATCAAAACTTTTTGTTTCAAGCCTTTAGGCAAAATTCATGAATATCCATCATACGTTTCCCTATATTTTAAAACAAAGTATACAGAACATAACGATTTTCATGATGACTTAAGGTCATTAAATGCCAAGATAAATGAAATTTTGACCTTACAGATCAGTGCTAATGTAATTGCTTTCATTTAAAATCTTAGAGAAGACTGTTCAGCTTCCCACTCAGCTGGTGGGTTATCACTGTGAGACTTTATTACATGATTTGAAACACAGTGATTCCCTCAAGTTGGATAAGGGTAACATTATTTCCTATTGTACCAAGTGTGCCTTGCATATTGTTTCTTTTTGAAACTTTCTCTGCAACTTGTTTCAACCTTTGGTGGCCCTTTTCCCTATACAGAGTATATTTACTCTGTTTACTCTGTAGTTTTCCTTGCCAAGCTAAGGAAAGGTCTATGTAAAGTAGGGGCTGATATCCTGAGGGGGGGCTTCAGTGCAAAGTTCTCCAGGTATGGCTTCTTTCATACAGATGTCATCTCCTCCTGCACCTTTGGGGAGGGCTGATTTTCTACTTCTCAGCACTCTGCCAGATAAGTGACACGCTAACTGTATTTATACGGCTCAAGTGAGTAACTGTGGCATTTTCCAGAAAAACAACGACCCTTGAAACAGCTCAGAGCTCTCCATTTAACTTTAATATTTTTTTAAGTGGTAAGAGGAAAACTGCGAATTTAAAAGCAAGATTGTCGACTCCTATTGGATTTTATACCACCAGAAAGATATGTAAGTGCAGACAAATATGTTATATACTGAAGGACTGACATTAGAATTTTCCAAAAGGCTAAGTCTAAAAAATATGAATTTTGAAGAGACTATAGCTATATTTGCAGAAGATATTTGCACAGGCTTGCATAACAAGGTAGAGTATTACTATTTCTCAGCTACCTTGCTTCCCTCTTATTTTTATTTCCTCTATAAACTATCCTATCACACAACCTCTAAGTCAGGCATTCCCAAACTCCAGTTGGCAGTTACTGTTTGTAGACCAAATAAATGATGTCTCACACATATGTGAACTATTATTCTTCAGATGTCTATATATGCTGTAGTGGTCAATAAAATTTGAATTCATTTTTTACATTGTTATTGATTCACAGCAGCTTTCTGTAATTAAGCACTTTCTTTTCTCCAACTGAAGTGATACTGAAAGGGCAGGTGGACCCACATAGCCTGGCAGAGCTTGGAGACCACTATCATAAGCCCAGGCCACCTACCCCCTTGTTGACACTTATATGAATAACATCTGGCTGCAGGTCCTTACATCTACCTTAAGAGCAAAAGTCTCAAGAAGCCTTTCTGGAACATTCCATCCCCACAATGACCCTGACCACACCTTACATCTAGTTCTTCTTTTATATTATCTTTTCAGACACGCATGTCTTAGCACAAGTTTTTATTTTAGGTGAGGATGCTTTCCCCTGCAGATGGATTATAAATTCTTCCTCAGTTTCCCCTTTGAATTCCCAACAGCACTTTGCATGTGGGAGAAAATAAATATTTTATATTCCTCCTACTCATTAATATCTACTTTGATCTGATAGTCAATAGAAAGAACATGTTTTTCGGAATCTGGACTGAACCTAGGTTTGAATTTCATGTGACTGTGTATGTCCTAACCTCCCTGAGCCTCAATTTCTCCGAGAGGAACAAGAGAGTGGAATGAACCTATTTCATATAATTATCAAGGGGAATACATGAATTAACATATGTGAAAGCAGCTAGTGGAGTGGCTGTCGGGAGATAAACTCAAAAACTGTTTAAGAAAGTTATTTAAGACATGGAAAGAAAACTCAATTCTCTTTTCCCCTTCAAATTTTAATTAAAACCAAAGAGGTTTCATTTGACCACTTAAGTGGATAAAACAGAGGAGAGAAAAGCTGCATTGCAAGAGACTGCAAAATGGAAGCATCTTTGACTCCACTCAGGGGCTCGGGGCCTGAGAGCTCCGTCACCGCAGAAAAGCGCTGAGCTCAGAACTGTGCTGCTCGGTAACCAATAAGGCAGGTGCTCGCTGCCTGAGAAACGTGACCAGCTGACTGAGAAACGTGCAATTTCAATTTACCTCCATCTGCGATGAGGGGAACTGACCTTCCATGCCCACAGCCCCTACCCTGAAAGAGCAAATCTCATTCTTTAAACCTAGAGAGGGAATCAGGATGGCTGGGAGGGTCTGAAAATGTCCAATCAGAAGACTCTAGATAACAATCAGACTCAGTCACTACCCCAGTATCCTCCATCAGTGGTTATTGCCCCCACTCCCACCTCAAGGGACATCTGGCAGTTTCTGGAGACATCTTTGGTTGTCACATCTCAGGGGACGCTACTGGCATCTAAGGCCAAGGATGCTGCTAAACGTCCCATAATGCACAGGGCAGCCTCCCGCTCACCCCCAGCAAAGAATTACGCAGCCCACTGTGTCAGTGGTGCTGAGGTTGAGAAATCCTGTTCTATAGGAGTAATTGGGTTCATTCCATGTTTTACTATTTATCCTTAATAAACAGATCAAGAAGAATAAAACAACTCCCTCCATAAACAAATTCACACAGATGCTCCAAGGAGACAAGAAGAGACAGAAGCTATGCTGAGACGATTACTTCTATCACAAGATAAACAATGATTACTATGCTAATTGGTTTTACCCTTAATTATCTGTTTTACTCATTATCCTCATAGAGCCCAGCAAACTAATTAAGCGCATATTGCTAAAATTGAGAATAATATTTTTAAATGGTTTAAAGTGGTACTCCTTCTCAATACATTTTTTTTCTGATGACCGTGTCTGAGACAGATGCCATCATATACAGCCCTGAAGAATAGGGGATGTCCCCTCCCTCCCTTAACACATTGCCACTCGTTCCTGGACACTCTTAACTTCCCCCTTCTCATTCCTCACTCAGCTACCCCCAAAAAATGTTTAATGAATACCTATTTGGTCCCAAGCTCCACTTTGCAGCTGGGACACAGCACTGAACAAGACGCCAAAATCTCTCCTCTCCTGCAGCTTACGTTCAGGGTGCAGGGGACATAGACAGCAAACAAATGAATAATAAATAGTAGAAACTTGTGGTTATAAGATTAATACTAGGGATGTAATGTCCAACATAATAAATGTAATTAACACAGCCATATGAAAATTGTTGAGAGTAAATCCTAAGAGTTTTCATCGCAAAGAAAAACTTTTTCTATTTCTTTATTTTGAATCATATGAGATGGTGGATGTTCACTAAACTTGTGATAATTATTTCATGACGCGTGTTAGTCAAATCATGATGCTGTACACCTTAAACTTGTACAGTGCTGTATGTCAATTGCATCTCAAGCAATCTGGAAAAAATATGAAAAGAAAGAAAGAATTTGATAAAATTTAAAATCTAAAAAAACAGACAATAAATAGGTAAAATAATTCCAGAGAGTGGTGCTTGCTATGAAGATAAGTAAAACAGGGTAAAGAGGTGGGGGGAATGGGTGGGTGGGCTGGGAGTGAGGAGTCAGCAAAGTCTCTCCAAGGAGCTGACATTTGAGACCAAAAATGATGCAAGGGAATTTCAGGCCAGGGGAAGAGCCCTCGCAAAGGCCCTGAGCCAGAATGAGTTCGGCATGTCCAGGGAATAGCAATGAAGCTGGAGAGGAGTGAGGGAAGAGGAGAATGGCAGACATGGAGACGGTGAGGGGCTGGATTATGCAGGGTGCTGTGGGCCGTGGTGAGGAGGGTGGATTAGACTCCACGTGGGATCGGAGGCCCCCGGAGTGATGCATCTGACTCATGTTTTAGAAGGGTTACTCTGCTCCTGGGTGAAGAAGGAACTGCAGGGATCAAGCATGGAGACGGAGACAGAGACACCAATCAGGAGACTGCTGCTACAGCCCAGGTGAGAGATGAAGGCTTGGACCAGGGCTGTGGTAATAGAGATGGTGAGAGGGGATCAAGTTCATTAATCCCCAACATTTGAGAGCTAAACGAGGCCTTAGAAGTAACTCATTCTAATTGTGTTATTTTACAGATGATGAAACTTGAAGGTCCAAAGAGGTGAAGTGAGTTACACAGAGTCATACACCTAATTACTGACAAACCCCAGTTTCCTGACTGCCATCACGACACCTCTGCCCTTACCTGGCCATCCCCAGGCCTGGGTGGGGAATGCAGAATACATGTAGGAATATGAACCCTCTAGAAAGTAGTCCCAGTCAAGTCTAAAATAAATGACTACCTATGCTGAGGGCAAGGTCACCAATGACCTCCTAGCCGAATCCAACGGGTCCTTCCTTGGGGTCTCTCCAGCATCTGACACCTTTGACAACTTTCCTTTTTTCCTGAGACTCCCTCTTCCCTTGGCTCCCCTGACCCGGCTCTCTCCTGCCTCTCCCCGCTTTGTTCCCTACCAGCCTTACATCTACCTGGAATCATCCTGTCCTCTAAGTGTTACTGTTTCCCAAGATGCCATCTGGGGCACTACTTCTTCCTTTCTCATCTGCAGAGGAAATTAACTGTTTACTTCCCTTCCTTCTCTTCCCCTTGCTCTGCAGTTGCCCCTGAGTTTCCTCTGAGAAGTCATCCTTTTCCTCCTCTGAGTTCATGTGCCTTCATGGATGTGACACACCATCGACACCTGGCCAAGAGCACATTCCAAGTCCCTCTGACCAAATCAGTTTATGAGACGTAACAGGACCGCTGCTGGGATAACTGGGAGAAAGACAGCTTCCCCCCTCCATTGGATCTGAACCTGCAGCTTCGCCTAGCCATCACGAGAGGAGAGCATGAGACAAGGGGAGGTAAGAAAACAAGTCCTGATGAATCATTTGAACCCTGAACCCATGCCTGAAGCCCAATACACTCTTGAGCTTTTTAGTGATATGAACCAATAACTTTCCTTTTTGCTTATGCTAATTTGAACTGGATTTTCTACCACTTGCAGAAGAAGAGTCCTATTCGATACCTCATCTCTCTCTTTGTGTGCTCCCTCTCTGTACTCACCAAAACAATGATGACTCCAAAATCTCCATCTATAGCCTAGACAACTCTTGGGGGCTCCAGATTCATATCCACCCACCTAGTAGATGTTTTCCCCCATATGTCACACCCAGGCACCTCAGATATAACGTGTGCAAAATGGAATTCATCATCTCTGCTTCTATCATCTCAATATACTATTCTTCATGTTTTTCTCTACCCTAGAAAAAAAATCACCACCCACCCAAATCACTCAAGACAGAACCTAGGACATCCTAGACCACTCTTGTCAGATAATCCTGATGGGGCTAAGGCTATGAATGACACTTTCTGTGTGACCTTGGGTACAGTAATGGACATACCTGAGCTTTGGATTATCATACAGCATTGCTAGGATTCAATGAGATAATGTATGTAAAGCAATAAATGTTGGTTGGTTCCATTCCCTATCACAGACATCTAGTGCACCACTAAATCCTAACTCAAAACTTCATCCTCACTGCCATTACCCCAGCTCAGAGCCTGACCATCTTTCCCCTGAATGACAATCAGATGTTTCTATCTCATCTTCTTGTCTTTGATCTCACCCTCACTCCAATTTGTCCTCCCCACTGCTACAAGACTGATCATCCCCTACACAAACCTGGCCATGCCATATCATTCTTTGGCATCTGCAGAATCTATTCATTTACAGGACTCTCCACTTCAGCTATACTGAATAAATCACAGTTCTCCAAGTATGCACTGCTGTTCTCCAATTCCATGACTTTGTACCTGACAATGATTCCATTGTCCAGAATGCCCTCTCTCTCTCTATTCTCCCACCTGGAGAAGAGCTCATCCTTAAGACTTGGTGAAAAAAGTCACTATAAAAATGGAAGGAAATAAACATGCTACACTGGCTAAAGAGGCTCACCAGCAAATTCAAACCTTGACCTCCCCAGTGTCAGAAAGGAGGGAAACTGAAGAAAAGTAAAAGATATAATTTTAAATATTTTTAGATGAAAAAAGCAAAGTAGGAATGGAGAGGAAAGAGAAAATTTAGGAAAATTTAATTTTGAGATAGGAGAGGACTTCCTAAATAAAACAGAAAACTTGAAGCCATAGAGAAAAGTCTTACAGATTTAACCACATAAAAATTAAACACTTCTGCACAATCAAAGGTACAATAAGCAAAGCTGGGAAGACAAAAAAGGCAAGATATTTGATTTATTAACAAGAAAAGGATTAAAATCCAAAATTTAGAAAAAGCCTCAAAAATTGATGAAATCACCAACAATTCAATGGAAAAATTGTTAAAGGATTTGTTGAGCAATTTGAGGGAGTGTAAATCCATTAAGCTTTTTATGTTGTTGTTGTTTTAAGGGTAGACCTGGAAGAATCTATCAGCACTTAAAGTGCACATAACTTTGATATTGAATGGTCTCCAAGATATAGGTTAAATTTTTTTAATTCCATAAGCAGAATGGGGTATTTAGCATACTACCATATTTAATTTTTAGGGGAAGAAAACAGAAGATACATTTAATTGGCCTATAGATTCATGGACTGTCTCTAGAAGAACACACAAAAACTGGCAAAATTAGTTGTACCCAAAAAGGGAAACAGAGGGCTAGGGTAGGAGGGAGGTGTTACCTTTTATAGCCTTTGAATGTCATTCTTTATGCATACTACCTATCTCCAAACAAGTAAACCTTGTTTACTTGTAAACAAGTAAGTAATTAAACAAATTCAATCTCTTTTTCTGCACAGTCTCCAGATCCCAATACACAAAGGGAATTCTGCTTAAATAAATGTTTAAAATATACATTCCCTTTGACCCACCAACTCCACTTCTAAGAGTAACTTTTATCCAAATATACTCTACAAGTACACAGAGACTTATGTACAAGGATGTTCACTACAGAATTGTTTATAATAGATGAAGTTGGAAACAACCTAAAAGTCCCTCAGTAGGAGAATGTTTAAATGAGTTACAGTGAATCTGTACTATGAAATACAACGTAGCCATTAAAAAGAATGACGTGTATCTATGATATTGATATTGGAAGACATCCAAGTCTTACTGTTAATTCAAAAAAGTAAGTCACAGAGCATATAATTATATATGATCCCCGTTTATGTATTTTTAAAGGTATATCCAGTATACTAAGGTTGGTCCTAAAGTTGGAAATGCAAATAATATTTTTATCATGTTTTACAATATAATATCAATAAACTATATATTATGTATTCATATTCACCTGTATTTCCAGACTTGGTGAGCATTTATTTCTGCATTGAAAAAGACATAGAAAATAATACATGTACAGTGGTTACCTTTCAGATGGAGAGAGGGAGTTGAGGTGAGGTAGAGGGAACTTTATTTTCCTATAGATTTTTATATTTTAAAAATCTTTTATAATAACTATACTTTTGAAAAATTACTACATTCCTGGCATGCTTTCCATTATTTATCCAAGGTCACAGGTTTGTAAGTGGCAGGGCTGGGTGCAGGCTAGCTGACTTCAGACTGTGCTCTTAATACGGTGTGGTCTTACCTGTTACTTGAGTATAAATCAAACACAAACCCAAATCAAATGCACCTCCAGGTTTTACCTCTGGCCACACTGAAAACTCCTTCCTTTACGCTCCCATCGTTCCCTGAACATATCTGCCATGAATGCCATCCTCTGCCCTGCTGTGCACATAAACTGGCCAGCGAAACAGATAACAACCAGTGTGAGCACTCTCTTGGTGTAGGACTAGAATCACAGATGAGATTAGTACTGGCTGAACGAATGAAGTACTGAGTCATCAGGTCAATCCTTCTTCCAAACTCCAGGTAGCACAGAGCGCTATCTCCAACTTGGGTGATGTTTTTTGCTCTCCAAGAAAAACAGCAAGAAGACACCACTTCTCCCCTCCAGTCATGCGTTACTGCATCTCAGGACAGCAAGTACTTCCTAAGGTTGCAAGCTGGCAGTCTGCAGGTCACAACCAGCCCGAACACATAATTTGGTTACCTGGCACATTTCGAAAAATGTTTTGAATTAGTTGCCAACTTTACAAACATGAAGCTCTCTTCCATGAAAGTTTGCACCTTCCCCCCAAATTCAGATCAAGCAGTGTGCTGGAACCTTGTCCCACCTGCTCCTGTCTCTTTATGGGAAGGCATGCTCTACACACAGCCCCCCCCCCGGCCGCACAGCCCTCCTCCTGCACGCAGGCTTCCTGACGGGCCCCAGCAGCAGAGTTTACATCACAGAACTGTATCTCCTTTGGCTGACGTTTAGATCAGTTCCAGCTCAGCCCATTCCGTCCTCCACAGAACCCAAACAACGAACGCTGCCCCTCTGATCACGCGGCCAGGCCTCCTTTCTGACCCCCGCTGCACAGGGCTGCGACACAAAGAGCATGATTTGACTACCTGAGGCTTGGACTGAGTTTCTAAATGCCAAGCAGGCCTCCTTGGGAAAAGTTTCTATTCTTCCCGTCACGGCCTGGAGCCATAGGGCAAAAGAACATCCTGAGCTCCAGGAGCCACCTGTGTGATGGAGCCCACGTGAAAAGCACTGCCAAGTCAAAAGACCTGAGTTCAGTCTGGGCTCCTTCCTTGCTGAGCAGAGCACTTCTCTCTTGAGTCTCAGTTTCCTCACCTGTAAAACCAGCTAACGCCATTTCACAGGGCTCTTACGTGAATGACATTTTAAAGTGTATATAAAAGTGCTTGGAAGCATCTTCGAAGTATAAAATGAGTGTAGACTAAGACAGGAAAAGAGGGGCACTGTGGAAGAAGTGACTGAAATGGGTGGTTGGATCCCAGTAAAAGAGAGCCGGATGAAGAACCCCTGTCTGTACGATCTGAGGTACCTCCCACCTCCTCTCTCTGCTTTGGGGGCCTGGGAAAGGCCTTTCCTAACCTGTCTCGGTGGCCGCAGTAAGAGGGATTATGAGGGAAAGCCACCTAGTATTTCCCGATGCAGTAGCTCTCGGAAGCTCATTTCCAGGTCCAGGTCACTGGGGAAGAAGAGGCTAGGCGGAATCTGCGCTGGCTGGACGGGGAGGGGGCACGGTGATGCCCATTCCACCACCACCCCCCAGCCCCCCTCCCTCGCCTGGTGTTATCATTATCCCAATTGGATACATCAAGGAGCTGAAGTCCTTTCCCTCCAAAACCACACCACCTTCACAGGCAGGAGGATCAAATGACCTGCTCTAGAAAGCACTTTGCAAAACAGACGAAAGGTACAATAAAAAACAAAAATAGTCTCAAAGATGTGAGATAAAGTGATGCCAACACACCACTGTGTGGTTACTGGAGAGCAGACCCTTCTGAAGCGCCCCAGAGCACCCCAGTTAACCAACAGACAATTCTCATCCCACAAGCCTCTGTCAAAACGTTGCACAGCAGTTAAGCTCTGGCCCAGAAGGCGGGCCAAGTGCCCCCAAAGCTAAACGAATCTCAAGACCTGAGGAATAGAGACGCCTACCCGGCGGCGCCAAGGTGGGCCGAGCGACTTCTGGGCGCATCTTCCGCCCTGCTCGAGAGACAGCGCCCTGAGCCCCGACAGAGACGATGTAGCTCACCTGGTCCTCACGGATTTCAGCTGAGGGTCGAGGCCGCTTTGCCCCACACACCTGTCCCGGAGCGGGTCACAAAGCCCCTCGGCCCGAGGGGGCACGACCCCTATCAGCCGGGTCGCGGGCCCGCACGGAGGTCTTCCCTTTCCGGGGGTCTCAGAATGGGGCTTCGGGCGGCGCCGGAAAAGGGGGGCGGGCTAGTGGGAAGGGCCTCTCAGAAGCCCCTGGCCGCAGGGGAGGGGCGCGCCCCCAAGATCTTCCCACAAAGAGCCCCGGCTCCCCGAAGCAAGGCGGAGTGCGCCCGGGAGGACAGTCCCCTACCTCCAAGGGGGCGCGCAGAGAAGCAATGCGCCGTGGGGGCGGGGAGGCGTGGGGGAAGGGGGCGCAGAGACCCCGCCGGGCCTGCGCCCTCGCGCCCGGCACAATGAACTCGGCCACGCTCCAGCCCTGCCAGCGCCCCCCTCCCCGCCCGCCCCCGCCGGTGCTCACCCGGGAGCCGACGCCGCGGCAGCTCAGGGCCGCGCCTGGCCGCCTCCCCGCCTCGGCCGCCGCCGCCGCTTCCTTCCTCCCGGCCGCGCTCGGGGACCGGAGGTTTCGGGTTTCACCCCGCCGAGCCCCGCTTCGCTCCTCCCGCCGCCCCGCCACTAGCACGCGGACCCTGCCCGGGCGCAGGCCAAGTAACTTTGCGGCGCTCGCGCCCCTCCTCCGCCCGCGCCGCCCGCCCCTCCTCCGCCGTCCCGGCCCCTCCGCCCGCTGGCCACCCCAGTCCCCCCGCGCCCCGCACCGCCCCACCCGAGCCCCGCGCGCCGCCTCTCCTCCCCGCCCGGGCGCCGCCGCTTCCCATCCCTCACGCCCCTTCCTTCGCGTCTGCCCTCCCTCCCGGCCACTTTTCCATTTCTTCCCACGATCGGCCTCAGCTGCGGCTCTTTGTCTCGCCCCTACCCTCTCGGCTCGCACCACTTCTCTCCCGTAAACCTTTGTGGTCCCTCCTCGGGCCTTCCCCGATCCCGTTCCTCCGTCCCAGTTCCAGCCGTTCGGACGTCCCCTTTTCCATTTGCCTCTCCATCACACTTATACTTTCGGATTCTTCCCGTAGGCTCCGCACAGTCCCGTTCTCCTCCTCCAATCTCGCCGTGGACTCCTTCTGGCATTGCCTTTCCTGCTCACCTTTCATTCACGTAGCCAACGTGCCTGAGCGCCTGCCTGGTGCCAGGCAGTGTCCTGCGCCCTGGGAATATCACAGTGAATCAACCCGCGAAGCCAGCCTTTGAGGAACCCACAGCCCCTGGGAGTGGGAGGGTGGATGTAAACAGATCTTTACGATGCTACTCTACTCTCCCTCTGAGCCAAAAGGCTGGGGAGCCGTAATTACAATACACAAACCAGGGTGCTGCCAGTTCAGAGGACAGAACACTTCCTTCCCAGATTGGTTTTTTTTTCCCCCCTTCCTCACTACCCACGTTCTATACCATCCCTAGCCTCCTGCGTTTTCTGTGCAGCAGCCTCAATAAGGGGACAAAAAGTTGAAGCAAACAATAGAATTGCTTTAAAAACAGAGGGAGAGAAATGGGGCAGCAAAAGAATCGGGTAAGAAGTTATAAAGCCCAGTTCACCGAACTCCAGCAAAAACTGATGCTATGCCCAGAGCAGGATTCAAGTTCCTCTGAAATCCATCTGCTTTGATAAATGCATTAGTTATTCCCTTGTCTACAGATTGGCACTGTGGGAGCTGCTTCCTTATTATTATTAGGACCCTGAGGTACCATTTAGAATGATAATTTACTATCTAGCACCTGCCAAACACCCAGCTTGTCTTCAGGGACAAATGGGATAATGGGGACACAAAAAGTAAATGGATGCCTTAATATTCCTATGGGACAGATGCTCTATTTGGTCAAAAGCTGGAAACTGAAACTCCTCTCAGATTCTAGGTCACCAGCAAGCCAGATGTTTGAAGGAGCTTGAAGCAGTCTGTTCTAGAGCGTATTTTAGACTTTTATTCTGAAACCCCTGTTTATTTTTTTAATTTGCATTGACTCAGACACTGGCTAAGCTTTGTGACCCTGGGGGAGTTATTTAACCTTTCTGAATCTCAGCCTATTCATATATAAAATAGGCATACTCACACCTGCCTACTGTAGAGTTAAAAAGGTGAAATGAGAGAATGTAAGTAAGTCACCCAATGCCATAGAAAACTAAACCCTTTTGAAAGCTGGTATTCAAGAAAGGTCTGGTAACATATGCCATAGACTGGCATGAGAGAATGAGAATCAAAAACAATTATGGCTCTTTCAGCTCCATATCCACCCATGATGCAAGAGAGGTCCTTCCCAGACTTATTCTATTTCATTTTGAACTCTTCAATTGAAAACATTTTTTTTCTCCTGCTGCTCATTATCAAATATATTATTTATCACAAAGGCTTTTCTTCCCATAGCTCATAAGCTCAGAACTTACTGTGCATTCAAGGATAGAAATTGCTGCCAACAAATGCATTTTTTCAATTGCTCTCTTAAAATTTTTTTCTTCTTCTAAAGCTAGTCTTGAGCTGTGAGCAGTATTCAGTCAGACAGAGAAAACACAGAAAAAATATTAATTATTTTACTATATATCACTGTATAGATGATACTGTATAGATGTCATCTATACATCTATATTGCAGATGACAGTCGTGTGAAAACATGACATTGGTTTTGTGCAAGGATTAATTTTTTTAAACAAAAGATATATAATAATTTTCTTCCCCAAATCAGTTTCATAAGCCATTTCCTTTGGGGTCCCCCCTAAAGACTTCTGAACTAAGATAATGTGAGGCCTCATCCAAATGAATCCTAAATGCTGGTTGAAGAATCTACACATGATGAGACATTGTTGATATAAAATATCTTTTCAGTACAGCAGTTCACATAAAACTAGTCAAAGCAAAACTGGGAAGTATATTGCATGTTCCACATAGAATATTATTCCCTCACTCTTCACATGACAACTCAGCTTAAATGTCCTCCCTGACCAATCTAAATGACATTTTCTAACCTCTGCTCTCTCTCAGATCCCCAATATAAAATATATCCCAATTTATTATATATATGTCTTTTTTCTATGTATTTGTTTATAGTATACCTCCACTTGTAGACATAAATTCCATGATAATAGGAACCCTATCTGTTTTATTTACCATTATAGGACCAGGGCCTAACCCAATAAAACATTTAAAATATATTAATGAAAAAATAAAAATAAAGTATGTCTTCAGAGGCCTCTGGTTCCCAAACTTTGGGATATATAAGGAGCCCTTGGAGATTTCTTAGATACAACACCAAAAGCACAAGTGATTAAAGAGAAATTTGATATGTTGGATTTCATAAAAATTTAAAACTTCAGTGCTTCCTAGAACACCATCAAGAAAATGAAAAGACAACCCACAGAATGGGATAAATTGTTTGCAAATCATATATCTGATAAAGGACATGTATCCAGAATATATAAAGAACTTCTACAACTCAATAATAAAAAGGTAAACAACTCATTTTTTAAATGGCTGAAGGATCTGAACATACATTTCTCTGAAGAAGATATATAAATGGTCAATAAGCACATGAAAAGCTACTGGACACCATTAGCCATTAGGAAAGTGCATATCAAAACAACAAGCTTCCACCTTCCACCCATCAGGAGGGCTATAATGAAAAATACAATAACAAGTATTGTGGAAGATGTGGAGAAATTAGAACACTTGTACATTGCTGGTGGGAATGTCAAATGATGCAACCACTTTAGAAAACAGTTTGGCTGTTCCTCAAAATGTTAAACATAAAGTTACCGTATGACCCAGTAATTTCACTTCTAGATATCTAACCAAGAGAAATAAAAACATACACCCACACAAAAATCTGTTTATGAATGTTCATAGCAGCATTATTCATAATAGCCAAAAGGTAGAAACAACTCAAATGTCTGTCAACGGATGACTGGATAGACAAAATGTGGCCTATTCAATGGAATATTATTCAGCCATAACAAGGAACGAAGTGCTCACACATGCTACAACATGAATGAACCTTGGAAACATTATTTATGCTAAGTGAAAGAAGCTAGACACAAAAGGCCACATACTGTATGATTCCATTTATACGAAATATCTTGAATAGGTAAATCTAAAGAGAGAAAGAAAATTAGTGATTGCCTAGGGCTGGGGGTGGAGTGGTCTGCGAGTGACTGATAATGGGGTACAAGGTCTCTTTTGGAGATGATGAAAATGTTCTAACATTTGATCATGTGATAGTTACACAACTGTGAATATATTAAAAAACAGTGAATTCTACATTTTGAATGGATGAACTTTATGGTATGTAAATTATGTCTCAATAAAGCTCTTTTAAAAATCAGAAGAATCCCTTGGGAAATTTGTTAAGCTGCTGAGTTTCAGGCTGCATTCCCAGAGAGAATGACTCTTCAGGAGTTGTGGGTAGCTGCTGTTTGCTATTCAGCACGCATTCCCTCTCCTGCAGGCAGTGTACCCTTAACTTTCCTTCGGGAAACCATTGCTTCCCCCTGGGGGTCAGCCATGGCGTTTACATAGAACTGACCTCTCCTCCAGCTCCAGGGTTGGACTCTGATTCTCAGCATCTCCCATCCTTCTCGACCACATCATTGGTTCAGGGATGGAGACCAGTCAGATTGAAGCCTCAAGGACATTTTGCTGACAATGCTGGGTGGGACCAAAGCTTAGGAAACAGAGTACAGAAAGGTATGTGTTGGGGGTGAGAAATAGGAGAATTTAGGCCCTGGCTGAAGTATTTGATCCTGGATGAAGCCTTCCCTGAAGTTGATGTACCCCTGGACCCATCAGTTACAGGACCCAACAAATAATTTTTTTAAGCTCATATGGGTTTATTTCTCTGTTACTTGGAACACAAAGCATCAAACTGAGTGGTTCTCAATACGACATTTTGGAAATCTGTGGGAGCATTTGGGGGTTGTCACGATAATTAGAGGGCACTCCTGGCATTTAGTGGGTGGGGGCCAAGGATACAAGACGTCTTGAAGTATGTGGGACTGTCCTAGGCAAAAAGAACGCTGTGACTTTTGAAGGACCCACAAAAAAAACCTGTTTATCATTTTCTGAGTCTAGAATCAAACTATCTTAATCTGATCACAAAGGTGTTGTTTGCTTTGTTTTGCATGGTTCTGTTATACACCAGTTTGTTCAGGAATGCCATTACTGTGTAAACTGAGGGAAGAGTGTACTTTGATTTGTTCAGACTTCACCAAGATTTGTTCATCAGTTTGGAAAATCACTGTCACTTAAGGTATCAGATTTACCAATACAAGTTAGGTGACCAGGTCTGCATTTTTATACATCATGTTCACAGTGATCCTATCTATGACTGCAAGTGTCTGACCACTTTATAGTGTCATCTAGTAGGGTTAACATATTGAAATGAGTATAATTTTGTTGTTTATTCATTCATTCATTCAACAACTGTTTTCTGAGTACCCACAATATGCCAGGAAACAAGAAAGAAATCCCAGCCTTCGTGGAGCTGATATTTGGGTGGAGAAGACACAATAAAAAAGCAAAATATATTCTATTTTAGGTAGCGATAAGTACTAAGAAAAATAATAAAGCTGAGAAGGGAAGATGAAGTCTCAGAAGTAGGGATGGGGCTTGAATAGGGTAGTCACGGAGAACTTCCCTGAGAAGGTATCTTTTGAGAAAAGACTTGAAGGAAGTGAGGGAGTCAGCCAAGTAGGCATCTGGGGAAGAGTGTTTCTGGCATGGAGAAGAGCCAGTGCAAAGGCCCGGAGGAGGCAACATCCTCAGGTTGTTAAAGGGACAGTGAGACGAGTGTGGCTTGAGAAGCAAGAGTAAGAGGTAGAGAAATAGAATCTGAGTTCAGAGAGGAAACAGGAGGCCAGATGTCTTACAGATCCTTTGGCTTTTCTCTGGGTGAGAAAAGTTATGGATAGAAATGTGAATTAATCGCTCATTATGATTATTAACATTAAGAGTATCATTTTAAAGTTTCGAAATTCCATATGTAAGTAGATTATGTTATTATAAATTTCATTTCAGGATACTAAAAGGTTGTTATCAAATATTTGTTCTTTGTTTAAAAGGGTATGTTAGACTTGAGAATAGTTCCACTAACGAATATGGCAGGTCTGGGATGGCACTCTAGGATTCTGCATCTTGTCACATACCCCCAGGTGATTCTGATGCACATGGCCGGGACCCATTAGTTGGAGAACAAGCCTTCAAACCTCCAGCTCAGTTCTTTCTTCTTTTGTGATATCTCCTACGTAAGCAGTTTTCTCTTCTGCCTTTGCATTGTGCATGCTTCCAGAAACATGTTGGAGGAGTCTTACAAAAGAAGACATGGACACAATATGACTGATAAAATAGCTCTAGAAAACTGAAAACCAGGAAAGGAAGAGGGAGCAAGTGTTCCCACAAGCCGGTTTCTTGGGGGTGGGTTTTATTCTGGGTTGTGTCTACCTGTGAGTGAAGCCATCCATGATTCTATGGGCTGCAGACGTCACCTGCAACAGTCTCACCTTGCAACATCTGCTCTGTGTTTGTGTGTGTGTATAGGATGGAAAAAGAGAAGGCAGAAGAATCTGTCCAAAATTACTGGAGATACGGGCATTTGAAAATTTCTATAGAAAACTTTTGCTTTTAGGATGGTGGATTTTCTGTGTAAAATTGTTGGTTAAACCCAGGCAACTTTTTCTAAAGATGGTCTGTACAGAGTACACAGATAGTCAGATCTGACAAATATATATTGGGCTCCTACTATGTTCTGATGTCCCTAACTGGGCATTTTATTTGTATTATTTCATAGTCCCATTATGACTTTTGAGCTGCTAGTTGACAGAGACCTCTGTTCGTCAGATTCAAAGGTGAGAACTTCAATTCTGTAATCAGTCCTTTCTTCCACCCCCACCAGAACATTTTATGTAACTTTTCTCTGCCTCAGTATCCACGTCTGTAAACTGGGGACCATGCTTGGACTTAACTCACTAGATCCTTGTGAAGATTAAATGAAGTAACAAATGAAAATGCCACACATAGTAGGTGTTCAATAAATGCAGGTGTGTGGGTACACTTATGTGTACTTATGTGTACCCACACATACACTTACACACACTGCAATGGACTGAATGTTTGTGTTCCCCAAAATTCACATGTTGGAGCCTAACCCCCAGTATGATGGCATTCAGAGGTGGGGCCTTTGAGAGGTGATTAGGTCATGAGGATGGAGCCCTCATAAATGAGATGAGTACCCGTATAAGAAGAGATGCAAGAGATCTTGCTTCTCTCTCTCTGCCTTCCATCTTGTGAAGATACAAAAAGAGAGCCATATGCACACCAGAAAGCAGATCCTCACCAGACCCAAGATCTTCTGGCACCTCGGTCTTGGACTTCCCAGCCACTGGATAAGTACTATATAAACTGTGTTCCACCCTGCTGCCTCTGCAGCTTTGCCATGCTTCAGTCACACCTGTATCTGCAGTGTCTATCTCTGGGTGCAGTAGAACAGAGAAGCACAGATGGGGTCATCCAAAGAGCTCTGACCTTACAGTCCCAAACTAGTTTAGTAAATGGTAAAGAATGGCCTCTGGTTAATATATATAATATATAGTTTCAAAATAAATGGGCCTCCTCTAGTATGACCTTTATTAGATGGTAATATAAAAGTACTTATTTTCTTAAATTATCTGTTCATTAGTAATAGTATTTACAAATGACTTTTCTTCTTACAATTTATTTATAGGTAAAGGTAAACTGGAACAATCTCTTTGCCAAATATCTCAATTCTCAAGTTAAAATTGATGACATTTTGCTAGAATTAAACTTTAGGTAATAATCATCTCCACAGACCAATGACTTCATCATTTAAAAATATCTCAGCTATCCATGCAGTAGAATACACGAGACAAAAATAATGAAATAGATCTATCTGTGCTGACATGGGAAGCTGCCCATGATATAGGAAATTAAAAAGTTCCAGGAAATATATAAGTAGCAAGATCTCATTCTTGTAAACATATATGTGTCTGTGTGCATGTTTGCATGTGCACTAAAAAAAGTCTGGAAGAGTATATACCTGTTGACCTGAAAAATGAAACAGCGGGTTATTTTACCAGCAAAAATGGGCTTATTCAGGAATAGCAGAGAATTGCAATTCAGGACAAGCAAGCCACAGCAAAAACCACAGGGAAGTCCAACAGACAAAGGAGAGGAACGTTATTTTATAGGAAAAAAAAAAAAAAAAAAAAAAAAAGGGACTTCCTTGGTGGTCCAGTGGTAAAGAATCCGACTTACAATTCAGAGGAGGCAGGTTTGATCCCCGGTCAGGGAATCCCACATGCCGCGGCAAATAAGCCCATGTGTCTCAACTAGAGAAGAGAAAACCCACACGCCACAAGCCCGTGCACCACAACGAAGAGCCCGCGCGCGGCAACGAAAGATCCCGCATGCCTCAATGAAGATCCCGCGTGCCACAACTAAGACCCAACGCAGCCAAAAATAAATAAATAAATCTTTTTTTTTTTTTTTAAAGGAAGTTGGGAGGGGTTGTTTTGAGTGACAGTCCATTGGAGAAAAGTGAGAATTCAGAGTGATGACCGTTTCTCATTGGCTGAATTGCTGGGGTAGCTGATTTCTTAGGAGATACAATGTTCATCTTTCCCTGTTGGGACCTGTAGGTGATGATGATTTCCTGTTGATGATTCCTCTGTCTGTAATTGACAATTCTTCCTGTGATTGAGGTGCACTGATTCTGCCTGAGGGCTCCTCCTTCTGGCCTCCGGAATTTATTTTAGTGAGGTTTCCCTGCATCAATTTTCACACACCAAACCAGAAACAGTGATTACATTTGAATGTGGATTAGTGGAAACAGGCACTTTTACTTTTTACTTTATACACTTACTGTATGGAATTCTTTATAGAAAGGATGTATTATTTCATTATTTTCAATATATAATTTTAAAACAAAAATACAGTTAAACACTTGATAAATATATCCAAACATACATATTAATATATGTTTTTATCTACAGCAAGTATGTGTTGAGCACATTTCAAGTACTCTTGAGATACATCAGTGAGCAAAGCAGACAAAGATTCCTGCCCTCAAGGGACTTACATTCTAACCAAAATTAGAGCAGGAAAAGGAGGATCTGCATGCAGAGGACATTAAATAGGGTGATAAGGTAGGCTTTATTGAGAATTTGATACCTGAGCAAAGACCTGCAGAAGGCGAGGGAGAGAATCATTAGGATGTCTGAGAAAGGGCATTCTAGACAGATGGATCAGCTAGGGCAAAGAATCTAAGGCAGGAGTGTGCCTTGCATCTTTAAGGAACAGCAAGTAACCTGGGGAGGCTGGAGCAGAGTGAGCAAGCCAGGGGAGCAGTGGGAGACGGGGTCAGACAGGTAAGAGATAAGAGAGAAGAGGGGATTCATCTAGGGCCTCACAGCTCATGGCAAGGACTTTCAATTTTACTAGGAGTGGAATTGGAAGAAATTTGAACAGAGGATGATGGTGTCTTGGACCAGGATGCAATCAGTGAAGGAGGTGAGAGAGAGTTGGATTCTGGCTATATTTCATAAGTAGAGGTAATAAAAGTTCCTTATTTGTTGGATGTGGGGTATAAGAAAAAAAGTGTCAGGGTTGACTCCAGGGCTATTGTCCTGAGCAGGGGGAAGGATGGAGTTGCCATCAACAGAGATGGAGCAGCCTGGAGGTGGAGGTAAGTGATGGAGGTCAGAAATTCATTCTGGACACATTGAGATTGAGATGTTTGTTGGTTTTCCAAGTGGGGATGGGAAGTAAACAGTTGAAAAGAAGTGTGAGCCACAGACATAAATTTGGGAATCTTCAGCATATAGATGGGTTTTAGAGCTACAAGATTGGGTGTGTTAATTCCCTAGGGCTGCTGTAATAAAGTGCCCCTAACTGGGTGACTTAAAACCAAAAATAGTTGTTGACTTACAGTTTTAGCGGTTAGGCATCGGAACAAAATGTCAGCAGGGCCATGCTCTCTCTGATACCTGTAGAGGAGAATCCTTCCTTGCCTCTTCCTAGCTTCTGGGGGTTTGCTGGCTCTCCTTGGCATTCCTTGGCTTGCAGCTGCAGCACTTCAATCTCTACTTCTGTCATCACATGTTGCTCTCCCCCATGTATCTCTATTTCTATGTCTCTTCTTCAAAGGATGACGGTCGTATTGAATTAAGGACCCACCCTACTCCAGTAGGACCTTATCTTCATCTTAACTGGTTACATCTGCAATAACCCTATTTCCCAATTACAAGGTCACATTCTGAGGTACTGGACTTCAACATACCTTTTGGGGGACACAATTCAACCCATAACACTGAGGATAGTATCACCAAGGGAGTGAGTGATGGTAGAGAAGAGAAAAGGACCCAGGACTGAGCCCTGGAGCACTGCAACACTGAGGGGTTGAGAAAAGGAGGACTTGTTCAGGGAGGCTGAGACTGGGGGTGTCCTGGAAGCTAAGTGGAGGAGGCATGTCTGGGAGGAGGGAGTGATCAGCTGCACACAGGTCAAGGGCGAGAAGGCTTGAAAATTCATCTCTGCATTTCATAGAGGTTCCACTTGACTTTGACAAGAGCATTTTGGAGGAGTGTGTGGGCCAAAGCCTGGCTGCAGTGGGTTCAAGAGTGACTGGGAGGAGAGAAATCAGATGAGTATAGAAATTCATTTGAGGAGTTTTGAAGCAAAGACATCGAGTGTTGCCTGGCATGGGAAATGGAGTCCAGAGAAGTTTTTTTTTTTTTTTTTTTTAAGTGAGTTTTCTTTTCTTTCTTTCTTTCTTTCTTTATTTATGGCTGTGTTGGGTCTTCGTTTCTGTGCGAGGGCTTTCTCTAGTTGTGGCAAGCGGGGACCACTCTTCATCGCGGTGCGCGGGCCTCTCACTGTCGCGGCCTCTCTTGTTGCGGAGCACAGGCTCCAGACGCGCAGGCTCAGTAGTTGTGGCTCACGGGCCTAGTTGCTCCGCGGCATGTGGGATCTTCCCAGACCAGGGCTCGAACCCGTGTCCCCTGCATTGGCAGGCAGATTCTCAACCACTGCGCCACCAGGGAAGCCCCAGAGAAGTTTTTTTTCCTCTTTCTTTCTTAAATAGGAGCAGAAAGAGCATAGTTTTATATGGATAGGAATAATCAGGTAGAATGAAAAAAATTATATAGGCGAGAGAGGGGAGAATTGCTGGAGAAATGCCCTTGAGGGGCAGGAGGGATGGGATCCAGTGCGTAGGTGGAGGGGTTGGCTTAGGCAGCGGCAGGGGTGGGTCATCTGTGGAAGTGGTGGGAAGTCCCCAGACCTGGCTGTAGTGCATGTGGTGGTGAGAGTCTGTGGACATTTTCTTCGGAATGACTCAATTTTCTTAATGAAGAAGGAGGCAAGGTAAAAAGCCAAGATTGAGAATGAGAGTTGGGGCAGGCTAAGAAAAGAAGTCATGAAAATATCATCCAGGAGAGTATGTGAACAAATGGTCTGGTGTATGACTGTGGGTCAGCCTCAAGGGCTCATTAGTTTCATGATATGAATTTAAAGTGGGACCTATTAGGGTAGCTATTTTTATTCGGGTGTGAATATAAAGTATTTCATCAAATCCAAGATACCACTGATGGTAAGATATGTTATGATTTCAGAGATGTTAAAAGGTGGAAAATGTTTAAAAACTGATGAAATATCCATATATCCTAATATATGTGGATACGTTTGTACGTCTATATGTATATACATATGCCAATATACATATACATAGATACATGGCAATACACGCACACACACACAATATACATATACATACACATACACCCAATATACATATATCCCAGCTCTATTCCAAGCCAGTTTTCTGGACCCTTTTACTAAGGATACCCTGTGTCCCCCTTGAATGCCCTGATTTAAGGCTTACTGAGGTCTCTCAGTTCATTCAAATGAATTTTCTCCATGTTGCTAAGTGAAAGTGTTTTTTTTTTGTTTTTTGGGGTTTTTTTGCCACACAGTTTATTAGCTTTCCCAAGGAAGTTCATATTACAATGTTATCAGTCATCACTCTGGTTACACGTAGAGTGGAAACCTGGGTTCCCAGGGCAGTGAGGGGCCTTCAGGTTCTGGCCAGGGAGACTTTGGCAACTGCTCAAGACAGCCAGGATTAACTGCTTCCATCCTCTTCAGCTTGCCCCCCCTTAAATCTGCAGGGTTCTGCTGGACCTGACTCTGATGGTCTACACAGGTATGGGAGGCAGAGGTGGGAGTCAAAAACCCAGGTCTCCCAGTCCCCAGATCCGGGTTCCAGCCAGACCCAGATCTCCCATTTACAAAATGCAAACTTTGGCTAATTCAGGTAATGCTTCTTCACTTCAGTTTCTCCAATACACTATGGGGATAGTAATAAAGTACCTCACGGATTCTTTCTGAGAGTTAAACGTGGTCATACACACAGTGGTTTAAAACCTGCAGACTCTGGAGTTAGACTGCCTAGCTTGAAACCCCACCACCAGCACTTGGTGATGGAGTATCTTTGGGCAATTACTCCCTTTTACTCTCCCTCAGCCTTATTTTCCTCCCTTGAAAAATGGGTATGATAATATCAATGGGACCTATTTCATAGAGCTGTGATGAGGATTAAATGCCATAATGCTTGTAAAATGCCTCGAACTTAGCAAACTCTAGTTATTTAAAGCCCTAGTTAAGTTTAACTCTTGTCATCTATTTTATTATCATGATTATTACTATATTAGAATCTGTCTTAAACTGTAATGTACTGAAGAGGAACATAAAATAGTATAATAATTTTCACCGTTATTATGACTCTCCCCAGAAAGTAGCATATACCAAACCAATAAAGTTTTTGCGCAGGTGGTGGCTCAAGAGTTTGTGTAAAGTGTAAAGCCCAAAAGGATCAGAGATCTAAATGTCAAAAATGAGACCCAAATAAATTCTGGAAGAAAATAAGGATTAATTCCTTTATAAGTGGGAAAAACTTTCCTATGACATCATATCCAGAAGTAATAATAATAATAAAGATAAAATTGACTACACAGTTGAAAAAACTTTTTTTTTGTGAAAAATCACCATAGCAAAGTCAAAGAAAAAATGATAAACTGGGGGAAAAAATATTTGCAACTTGTGTCACAAACAAAGCAATAGGTGACAATTAGGAGCCTGGCAGGAATGAGAATTCACTTCCAAATTGCTCAAATAAAGATTTTTTAAAAAAATACTTATTTATTTATTTATTGATTGGCTATGTCAGGTCTTAGTTGCAGCACGCAGGATCTTTCGTTGCAACACGCGGGCTTAGTTGCCCTGCAGTATGTGGGATCTTAGTTCCCTGACCAGGAATCGAACCAGCGCCCCCTGCATTGCAAGATGGATTCTTAACCACTGGACCACCAGGGAAGTCCCTCACATAAAGATATTTTAATGAAGGGATTGCACGCAGAGCTATAAGCAGGGAGCAAACCAGAGGTGTGACCTTCGCAGAGACAAGTAGCATCAGGATGTCCTCAGCTCCCCTAGGGCTGAAGAGACGAGGAGGAAATACTGTTATCAGAGTCCGCTGGGAGCTGCACTATTGAGAAGAAAGTGCTCATGAGAGCTTTATCAAGGGGCATGCAGTCATTGCTGAACCAGGAAGACGGAGGGGAAAATAACTCAGCCTCTCTCTCATCCCACCCTCCCTTCTTCTGCCAGTGTCCCCCATTACCTACACCCAACCAGAAGCCAACTATCAGGGGAGTCAGGGTGATGGAATATGTCAGGGTCAGCCTCCCAGGCATACATCCGGACAGTTGGTTGGGAGGTGGCAAACAGATAATAACCAGCACAGGCTAGTATCTCTAATATGTGAAGAGCTGTCAAAAATTCAGAAGCAAAATACCAAACAATTAAAAATGGGCAAATGATGAAGACAGTTCACAGAAAAAGAAATGTGAAATGCCCCATAAACACAGGGAAAGATGCTCAATTTCACTCCTAATAACTGAAAAGCAAATTAAAACTGCTCTAGGACCAAGTGTAGACCAGGATGTGGAGCAACCAGTACTCAAACACACTGCCGTTGGGAGTGTAAATTGGTACAGCCAAGTTGCAAAAATGTGAAGGGAGTGTAAATTGGTACAGCCAAGTTGCAAAAATGTGAAGGGAGTGTAAATTGGTACAGCCACGTTGCAAAAATGTGAACCATTGTCTACTAAACCTAAACTTACATACCTTATGACCGGCAATTCCACTTCTAGCAGAAATGTGTACATATGTTCACAAAAGACATGTATCAGAATGTTCATAACAGCACTGTTTATAATAGCCCCAAACCAGAAACTACCTAGAGGCCCATCAATAACAGAATGTATAAATAAATCGTAAAATATTTCCACAATGGAATACTATGCAGTGATGAGAATGAATGACTTACAACCTCATAAAACTGTTGGCTAAAATAAAAAGATGCACAACATGAGAGCTGTGAGTTTCAGTTGTATTTGGAAACCTTACTGAGGACTATAGCCCAGAAAAGAGTCTCTCAGAGAGCTCTGAGGAACTGGGAAGGAGCCAGGATTTATGAATTTTTTGGCTGGGAAATACATGTAGTCAAGCATACATCTTGGTAAAAGATGACTGCCCATCACAAGAAAGAGACATCTCAAGTTAATGATTTTAGTGCTTATCTACGTATGGGAAGACGCAAGAATCTGGGGTCATTGAAATTCTTCCTTAGATATGCATGTTAACTATCTAGGGGCCCACATATCTACAACACAGAATGCTTCATCCTGTTTTTCATCCTGAACTCCTTTCAGGGTGGATAGCAGGTCAGTGACCGACTGCAGCGGTTAATGACCTGATCCTTGCGGGCAACATTCTTTGTTTTACACAACTATATGGGTGAATCTCACGAACAGAATGATACGTTTTTTAAAGAAGATCCTAAGGACCTATATAATATGATTCCGTTTACAAAAAGTACAGAAAGAGGTAAAACTAATCTCTGCGTTTAGAATTTGGGTTCATGGGTGCAGCGAGGCAGGCAGTGACTGGAAGGGAATGTGTGGGTGGTAGTGGTGGGTAGTGCGGGTCACTTGCTGTTTTGTGAGCTGGGTGTTGGTTGTACAATGGTGTTCACTGTGAAAATTTAGTGAGCTGTATACTTCTGGTATGTACACTTTTTATATGTGTATTACACTTCAATAAATAGTTTTTAAAAACGACACTAACATACTGTATTTCTCCTATCAGGTTGACAAGAATTCAAAAGTTTGACACCATACTTCATGGGAAGGCTGGAGCCAGGCACTCTCACACACAGCTGGAGGGGGCACAGAAGCTCCGCACCGCCCACCTCCATATTTTGCCCTATCCATCTCTTCCATCTGGCTGTTCCTGAGTGTATCCTTTGTAATAATAAGAAAGCAGTATCCAGTCATAGTAAGAAAGTACTTTCCTGAGCTCTGTGAGTCATTATAACAAATTACTGAACCCACTGGGGAGCCATGGACACCCCTGAATTTGTAGTCCCCGGAGAGAACTGTGTGTAGCCTGGGCACCTCACTTATGGCTGGCAACTGAAGTGGAGGGAGTCTTGTGGGACTGAGCCCTTGACTGCCGGGATCTGAGCTAACTCCAGGAGCCTGTGTCAGCCTTGAATTGAATTGTCAGACACCCAGATTGGAGTCAGAGATTCAGAGAATTGTTGGTGTTGGAAAAGACACCATGCATTTGGAATTGGGGAGGGAGAGACTCTCAGTTACATACATGTTTACCCTTTGATCTATAACAGTAATACTTCAAGGAATCTATCCAAAATATAAAATGTTGCCTTTAAAAGGCAGAATTATTTGTAATTAAAGATGACTGAAAACATCAAAATGTTCCAGATGTCTGTCCATAGGGGATTGATTGAATAAGTTGTGATTCAGTAGTACAAAAGAATGAAGAAAATCTCTGTAAACCATTATGGAGTGGCCACCAAGATATATTGTTAAATGAAACGTGTAGGAGTGTTTGTTATATGTTATCTTTAGTGTGAGAAAGGCAAAGAATATGAATATATGGGCATTTGCTTATATTTTTTAAATTATTAAAAAATGGAAGAACAAACCAAAAGCTAATAAAAGGGTGGTTTCCAATAAAGAAAAGGGAGAAATAGGTAAAGGCAACAGAGAAGAAAGCAAGGTTTCTGGAAATATTACAGTTGTGCAATTTTGACTTAGAAACTAACTATATCTTACAAAATTGAAAAAAGTTAACTCAAAAAGAAATTAACCCATAAAAACTGAAGAAAAACTAAAAAAAACTTCAAGTTGGTGGTAGAAGACCTTTGTTAGTTTTCTAGCACTGCATAACGGATTACCACACATTTAGCAACTTAAAACAACTATTTATTATCTCACGGTTTAGGGAGACGTCCAGGTGGGCTCAGCTGGGTTCTCTGCTCATAGGCTCACAATGTCAAGATCAAGGTGTTGGTTAGGGGACTTCCCTGGTGGTCCAGTGGTAAAGAATCTGCCTTCCAATGCAGGGGCCGGGGGTTCAATCCCTGGTTGGGGAACTAAGATAAGCCCACGCGCCACAACCACTGAGCTCGCGTGCCTCAATGAGAGAGCCCGAGTGCCGTAAACTACAGAGCCCACGCACCCTGGAGCCTGTGCGTCACAACTAGAGAGAAACCCGCGCGCTGCAACAAAAGAACCTGCACGCCTCAAAGAAGACCCCGCGTGCTGCAACTAAGACCCGACGCAGCCAAAAAAATAGTAGAAGAAAATAAGTAAATAAAATAAATATTTTTTTAAAAAAATGTTGGCTAGGTTGGTCTCTTATTAGAGGCTCTAGGAGAGAATCTGCTTCCAAGCTCATTCAAGTTGTTAGCAGAATTCAGTTCCTTATGGTTTGGGTATTGGGGTCCCCATTTCCTTGCCAGCTGTCAACCAAGGGCCACTCTCTGTTCCTAGAGGCTGCCTGCATCCTTGTCATAAGGTTTTCTCCATCTTCAAAGTCAGCCAAGGAATGTCAAGTCCGCCTCACACTCTGAATCTCTCTGGCTTCCCCTTAAGTCCCCGATCAGCTACACAGACCTCATTGCTTTTCAGGGCACATGTGATTAAGTCAGACTACCTGAATAATATCCCTATTTTAAAGTCAGCTGTGCCATATAACATAATCACAGGCGTGATATCATATTCACAGGTTCAGGGATTATGGCGGGACACCTTTGTGAAGCCATCTGCCTTCAAATTCTGCCACAACAAAGTAGAGAAAGAATTTAAAATGAGTTTAGAATATAGTATTTTGACTGTACTTCCCTAGTGGGATATGTTCTAAGGATAAAAAGAACCTTATAAAATTTTTAATCTAATTTAGTCATTTTATGTCAGTGGTAATTTGGTATTGTTTGAAATAATTATACCTGTAATGTAGGAAAAAGCAAATAAGTAATTATGCTTATGCTGTGGGACCTGAGATTTTTAGTGATTAAAAAAAGAGATCAAGTAAAAAATTGAGAAGGTTAAGCAAAAGCCTTAAAAGAGTAAGTTGAATTGGAAATGTTAGCATGAATTCATGATTTTTTCCTCTTAAAAAGTCTGTTTTCTAACTCTATCCACTCAAAAAGGCAAAAAGAAATAACAACCCGGAAGCAATGAGCACTTTTGCAGCAACGAATACCCATAGCAACCAGATGTGGTCTCAAAATACCATTTCTCATTAAGAAGTACTAAGGCTCTTTGCAGAAATGGCATATTACTGTTCTGGACTAGAAAATGTATAAAATGGGTCCGGAACATCTTCTTGAACAGAAAAAGAAAAGAGATTTCAAAGATTGATAAAGTAGTTTCACAAAGATACAAGAGTCAATCTAAAGGGACAATTTGAGCATCAGACAGAATAATAATTGCAACGGAGTGGAACATATCCAATATATAACAGTCTTTGAGTTTGTAGTTTGTTGTTTTTTTAATCTGTCGGTCACCATTGGTGATTGCTAGGTAACCAACTTATTCCTCTGAAAAATTAATAAATAAAAGGAAGAAATCAAACATTCATTCCACCTTTCCTGTAAGAATTGCATTTCAATGTAACCCAAGGGTAGGTGAGGGAAAGTTCTTCTTGATAGTAAAATTCCAGCAAATAAATGCACAAGAAAGAATAGAATTTTATTTTTAATATTTATTTATTTATTTGTTTGTTTGTTTTGCATAGTCTGCATGTTTAATCACTTTAAAACCTCTAACATTATATCGTGTCCATCAAATAAAACCAACAATTCTGGGCCTGTTTAAATTATAAGAAACAAAAATCACTGTATACCAACCCAGTATCTTATAAAACCAGCTGGGCTGGCCACAGGGGTGGGGAGGATGGGAGGGGAGGGGCACCCCTGGGCAGATGGCTGGGTGCCAGGAGGGGCTAGGAGAGAGAAAGAAAAGGGGGCTCCCAAATGGGAGGGGACTGATTATCCTAATGGGAGGGGTGCAAAAGGCATGTCAGAAGAGGGGGACTGGGGGGCAGGACAGGTCAGTGCTTTCTCCACCAGGGCACAGTGTTGGAGGGGGTTCGGTGCCACCACCTGCCCATCCCTGGCACTTGGAGAACCAGTGACCCCTGAGCCCTTGGCATGATGAGCCCCATCTGAAATGGATGACAGCTTGCCCCTTCCACTGTAATCCTCCAGAAAGAATAGAATTTTAAAATCACCATTTTTCATCCTTTCATGAAATAATAGTTGTAGGCAACAATCATCAATGGATACTAAAATCATTAGGGGAATGGTTGATGGACTACTGATTAATCTTCGTATCACACAAAAATAATGGGATGCAATATGCAATAAAAAGTGCAGAGCACCATCTAGAAAGTATTCTTGCATAAATGTTACAATGGGGGATGGATGCTGAGCAATGGGGAAAAAAAAGACAAAAAAATGGCTATGCTAAACTTGAAGCAATAATTACTGATTTAACTGACTGTCAGTTGAGAAAAAAGGCCCAGTGGAATAGGAGGCAAAGTCAGGAACATTACCAACACTTTTCCACCTGCCTTATGATTTTTACCCTGAGTAGGTGTTCTCTCCACTGTTTATTGTCAGTTTGCTGCAGTGCTAATTTCGAGTTGCCTCTTAGCAATTGGCTTTGGCCAGCAATGGAATGTAAATCCAGAGTACATTGAGAGTATCCTGTCAGATTAAAACGTGAGTCTTTGAAAACCAGTACACTGCAGGGTGGAGAAAATCTTTTTTTTTTTTCCAATGAAAATCTGAACCAGCTGAAAAGGCATAGATGTATTTTATTTTGCACACTTAATTTGTTCAGTTTTAGAGCTCAAGATCCATTCGTGTTGCTAGTATATTAAATGCATACCTTTCTGTTCTTATTGTCACTGTCATATATATATGCGTATTTATATATATCACCTCTACATATGGCCCTTTGAAGGAGAGATTATAGTGTACATGGCAGTCCACAGGTTGGGAGTCAAAAGACCTGAATTCTGCTCCTGACTCTGCCCCCAGCTTGCTGATAGTGGTGACTCCACAGTGAGGTGGGGATTAAAAGGGTCAAGTCAGAAACTAGCAAGGGAAGAAGTTGAAGGGACCAAGACTGCCAATGCTGACAGTCATAAAGACCTCTAAGAGGGCTAAAGAAACACCTGTGAGGCTGGTGCTGGAGGACCAGAGATCTTCCCTCTGGGCCAGTGGAGGGATAGTCAGAGACCAGGATGGCTCCAGAGGAAAATCTCCCCCGAGAGGAGAGGCAGGAGCTGGGAGAATCCTCCCAAGGTCATGCCAAGAGAGTAAGATGAGTAAGAGCGAAGAGCTGGGAGGCAGTAAGTTTCCTGCTAACCTTCATATCATGGCCAGTTTAATTATCTTTGGTCTGTTTCCGCAGATAGGGAAGGAGAGGAATAAAGGCTGTGCCCAGTCAGCTGTCTCAATCAAGACAGCTAAGAGTAGGTTTTAGTCCGCTTAAACGCGGAAACCACATTTGCTGTTTGGAGCATCTTTTCTTTATTTCTTTTTATTTTCCCTTGGTTTGTTTGGGGATAGTCTTTTGAAAATACCCGTGAGACTATTTTCTATTAAGAAAGTTGTAAAAGAGAAAGGCATGTTTCTCTTCCTTCAGGGCAGGAGAGCAGAGGACCCCTAGTGGCCAATGTTGGAGCTGCAGTAACCCCAGCCTAAGACCTGGTGGGCCTGGGAGGTGGATCTGGTGCGTGTAAATGAGAGAGGGGCGTTGGGAGAGGCAGGGGGAGAGGGAAGGGACAGAAAGGGAGAGGGAGAGAGGGAAGGAGGGAGGGAGGAAAGAAGGGAGAGAGGAAAAAGCTGCGAGGGAAAGATTGGGAGGGAGGGAGAGTGTAAAGAATAGAAAAAGAGAAGAAAAGAATGAAGAAATGCCAGTACAGGCTTATAAAACATATGGTATATTCAGTAGTTATTTTTAGTAAATAAATAGTTTTAATAATCTTCTCCAAAATGATGCAATAATTTGTTTCTCTACCCAGAAAAATTAGAACATTGAAGTATTTTTGATTGATATAAAGAAAAATAATACAGAAAAGTAATATTGCAGAAGAATTGTTCTAATTACTGTTTGAATGATGGCCATATGTCATACATAAGCTATAGGCTTAATTGAATTTAAAACGTTCCATCACAAGTGGCAGTGTTCTACCATATAATTGTGCTGATGACAAAAATTTATTAAAAGATAAATATTACCAGTGAGGATGATTGATAACGAGATATAAATTTAAGGTTGAATTATTAATATTTTCTTTTTTTTAGTCCTGTCAGGGTACCTTTGTTACTTATGATTTATTTGATGATAACATGTAAAGTCTAAATTTGAAGCCCTTTGTAAAAGGGAGTCCCCGTCGAATGACTTTCCTAATCCCTGCCCCTTATTCCTCCCTTGTGGCAGATCCTGCAGTGAGGCGAACCTATTAATGAACCTATTAATGTACATGGAGACACTACTAAACAAACGTTTCTGGAGGTGTGGTTGTCCTCAGACTAGCATTTGAAACTAGGGCCCTGCTGGTAAAAGTGTACATTTGTGTAACAATTTGAAAAACAATCTGGCAATATCTATTAAATTAAAATAACTATATGCCCTTTGACCCAGAAATCCAGGAATCTATCCCATAGAAATAAAAGCACCAGTACAGGAGACTATACATATGCAAGAAAGTTTATTACACCATTGTCTATTGTGGCAAAAAGGGTAATGCCCATCCAAAGAGGAAAGGCTGAATAAACTGTAGGGTAGCCCTCCTATGGATTATATTATTCAACAAGAAAGCATTAAAGTGATATCAGCTGATCTGGAAGGACTTTCACAATGCATACCGTTAAAAAAAATAAAGCAGTAAGTGAAAATAGATATTTCATAAGAGTATATAAGTGTATAAAACTATGTATTGTAGGAAGTGTATAAAATAATCAGTGGCCAATCCCCCAATGCTTGTATTATTAGGTGATTGTATGACTATGGAGAAGTGTATGGGAAATACACACCAGGCTGCAATTGTTTTTGTTTGTGGACAGGGGTGGGCATAGGAAGAGGGCAAGGGCATTTAAAAAGAAACAATAGCAAAATTATAGAAATATATTTATGTTTGCATATATGAAATAATAAAATATATAAAGTTGATATATGTACATAGAACCTATAAAGTATATAGAATATATTAAAACAATGAGGCTGTAGCAGTATAAAGGCAATTGAAAAGGTAGGCTATAAAATTCTATTTATGATATTATGGTAAATATGTAAAAATGAAGTATGTAAATGCAAAGTTCTAGAAGGTGACAAAGATATGAAATTTGATTTGATTTTTTATGAGACTGAGTAAGTTTCTTCTTGGATTTGTTATTGAATACAGCGTCTGTAATTAGGTAGCTTTTCTTTTTTTAAAGAGAAAGGAAAAACAAAAAACAAAAAACCTCTGTTCTGGATTCTAGAGGGGAAGGATTGCTTCCCTTATATGGTGCACGGAAGAGAACCTGGGCTTTCCAGCCAGATATTCTTGAACTTGAGTTTTTGTTTTTTAAAATATTTATTTATTTATTTATTTATGGCTGTGTTGGGTCCTCGTTTCTGCGCGAGGGCCTTCTCTAGTTGCGGCAAGCGGGGGCCACTCTTCATCGCAGTGCGCAGGCCTCCCACTATTGTGGCCTCTCTTGTTGCAGAGCACAGGATCCAGACGCGCAGGCTCAGTAGTTGTGGCACACGGGCTTAGTTGCTCCGTGGCATGTGGGATCTTCCCAGACCAGGGCCCGAACCCGTGTCCCCTGCATTGGCAGGCAGATTCTCAACCACTGCGCCACCAGGGAAGCCCTGAACTTGAGTTTTGATTCTATCACTTAGGAGTCCTGTGATCTTAAGATATTTGACTTCTTTAAGCTCTGGTTTCTTCAGCTATGAAATGGGGATAATAACTATATCTATCTCCTTTGTAAAGGGCTTGGTACAGTCCCTGCCATGCAGCAAACTTTTAAAAAAATGTTAGCTATTTGTGGTAGATTAATTTATTGAGAAATTAATTTGCATTTTCTTTTTACTACTGTGGAATTGTCCAAAAGAAAAAGCTATCTGTGCTGTGCTCTCAGTATTTTCCTTCCCCTCTTCCAAAAGGGCAGCCAAGGTTTCGTGCTCCTACTTTCAAGGGAGATTTGCAGTGTTTGGCGGGAGAGGGAGAGGGGAGGGTAGATGGGAGATAGGCATAAAGAGAGACACTAAGAGTTCTCCAAACTGAGAAGGATAGGGAAAGTTGGGGGAATCTTGAGGGGGAGAGACCTCCTTCTCCACATCCATTCCCCACCCCCCTTCATCCCCGCCCCTCCTGAAGCCTGGGGAGGGAACGGACTCTTAGAGGGATGGAAACACCCAGGAGGCTGAGCACAGGCAGCAGAGCTTCTGGAAGCCTGCAGGCTGGGGCTGTGGGCATCTCAGGGTGAGCATGTGGACCAAAACCAGAGAAGCTGCCTCAAGCCTTTTCCCCTGCCTAAGGTCTAGATCCTTGGGCCTTTGTATTATCCTAAGGATAGTGGTGAATGGTATCGGGGTGAGGAGTCCCTATTCTATCTGGCAAAGGTCTGAGTTGGATTTAATTTGATTTAAAGAAAATACATAGGCTATATCAAATACCTATCATGTTTTTATTCTTTTTCTTATTGGTTGTGTTACTGTATGATACTGGGCAAGTAGGTTATTTAACTCTTATTCTCAGCTTCCTCATCTGTACAACAGGCAATAATAATACATAATTCACAGAGTTATGAACAGAGTCCAGAACAACCCATCCCTGGCCATTTTTATTGCCCCTTTGCTCATTCTTTTGAGCATTCCTAGCTCTTGGCCTCTGGACATGACGCTTCCGCATTTGGAGTAATTTTTCCTTCCTCTGCTGTTTGAATCGTACTTTGTCCTTCAAGTCCTAATGGAAGCATTTTTGTCTTCCCTGACCACGGGGCAGCCTTCTTTTCTCTGAACTCCCGAGGCATTTATCTTGCTCAGCCCTTCTTTCACACATCTGATATTTCCTAAGCACCCTCAGGGTGGCTGGTTTATTAAGGGGAAGTAGACAAAGTCTGCTTTCACGGAGCCCACATAAGCAGATTATCGCCATGTCTTTTTTTTTTTTTTTTTTTTTAATATTCTCCAGAGTTTTCGAGGTTCTATTTACCACAAATAAAAAGTGCACGTGAGCTGTCTATTTGTTTTCTTGCCTGTGCAGCCTAGCATTGGGGTTTGGTTAGTGACCCTGACAGCCAGCAGGCCTGCTCTTTCCAGGATGGCTTTGCCAGTTTTGGAGGAAATGTGAGCAATCTCAGAACAGCAAGAGCTGTTGCGTAACAGCAGCACTTCCAGTTCCTTGAGGTTGTGGACCAGGACCTTCCAGAAGCCTCTGGGCAGCATGTGCTTTATTTTTCTGTTGCCCCAAGAACCACTCTTGGGCATCACCATCTGGCCCTGAGGGCAGCCATGATGCTGGGTAGGAGATGGCCAGCAGTGCTGAGGAAGGGAGCTCCACGCCTTTTTTTTATATAGATGTGTCACTTTCCCAAATATACTTTCTGCTTCCTAAGGTCAAAAGTGATGTCTTTTATCTCAATGTTATCTAGAGCAGTGCCTAAAATAACAGAAGACACAGGTATTGAGTGGGTGTTCCTTTAGTCAAGCAATTCCTCCTTCCCCCCCTTTTTATACACCTAAATCCCCCCTTCTGTCAATAACTCTGAAATTCCTGGGTGCTGTGATCCACATCACTGGTCTGTATCCCCAATCCAGCACAAACCAAGCCGGTACATATTGCAATACACAGAAATACAATCTTTGCAAGACGGCTGACAGAGGATTGTGGTGTAATATGTGACATTGTTGGGCTGCACCCCACAGGCCTGCAAGACCTGTACTTGCCCATCCTCAAGACTGAAGAAAGAGCCCTGAGTCAGTGACAGAGACATCAAGAGTTTAGTGGATGGGGGATCATACACGTCTGAAGCAAGGTCCTGGAATAATGCCCCACTGAGTGTGGCAGATGGAAGGCAGGACATGGAGGCGGTCTTCACTCCCAGGGGGAGGGGGAAGTTACCATTTATAGGGGGAATTGGTGTCAGGTTGGCTTATTGATTACCAGGGAAACTAGCAGAGGGGCATGCCTCTCACCACCCCTTTGATAAGCTATCATGGTGGAGGTGTTCTGATCTAAAGGTTAGAACAATCACTAGCTGGGGCCAAGGGCAAGTATGTAGGAAGGTCAGTCAGGTGAGTAGGGTGTAGGTGGGGCAGGCACTGGCTGAGCAGCAAGAGAACAGCCATCTTGGGTGGCCTGATCATATAGGCATGGACCTGAACAAAGTGGACATTGAGAATTCTGGGAAGAAGCTCCTCCCAGGGACCTAGTCTTTACCAGCTTTGTCACCTGAGCTGGCTTCAGACTCTTAGACTTCTAGGAGAACAAAGAACTAAAATCATTGGAAATTTCTAGACCTCTATGTTAGGGGTCAAGTAATAGTCCCCTGTAGCTTTCCACATTTGTCGCACAATCAAGAAAACAGAGCTGTATGCTTGAACAATTTAGCCATGATAATAACTGATGTTTGCGTAGCAATGAATGGTTTATGAATGGCCGTCACATTTGTGAGTAAGCTAAGGGAAGTGATATACTATCATTCTTATTGTTATTACTCTTATTACTATTAGTTACAGAAACAAGGATTCAAAAACATTATCTAAAGCTGTTGTCAAACAGCAAGGACATAGCAGATCCAGGAAACTAACAGGTCTACTGATTCTAAATCCTGTGTTCTTTACATTACACCATACGGTTTTTTACATAACATTTGCAGAACTCCACCTCATCTAGCTCTCAAAGATTTTATTATTGTTAAGGAGCAAAAAGGCTTATATACTCAGCCATTTCTTGACAAACCTAGTTTATGACCAAGCTTAAGTAAACACCCTTGGTTTCAAACAACCTGCCATTTACTTAGGGAGCAACCACTGGAACTCCCAGAAGGTTTCACACCAGATGTGCTTTTCAGGAGAAAAAAAGAAAGACATTTCTAAGGGGGGTAATTAATAGGAAAGAGATTGGGAGACTTAATGTGATATTGTAATTGAGTTGATTTGTTCATTGTGCCTTGATTAGAAAATATTTATTAAACTGAGTTATTGTTATGCAGAAATCAATTAGCTCCAGCTCTGTTAGTAAAAGATAATCATTTCCCTCTTGATGTAATAAGAAAGCCCAATACAATCTGGGTGTCTTTATTTGCTCTGCAACTTAAGTCAGCTAATATATTTCTCTGAAACCCTCTGAGTATTTGCAATGGCTGGCTTTTATTTCTCCTTTACTAATGAGTTGGTCTTATTTCTAAGTCATGCCACAGTGAAAGTAGGCAAAGTTTCTTTTTTAAAAATACATTTGGAGGGACTTCCCTCGTGGCGCAGTGGATAAGACTCCACGCTCACAATACAGGGGGCCCAGGTTTGATCCCTGGTCAGGGAACTAGATCCCACATGCATGCTGCAACTAAGAGTTCACATGCCACAACTAAGGAGCCCGCGAGCTGTAACTAAGGAGCCCACCTGCCGCAACCAGGACCCGGTGCAACCAAATAAATAAATAAATGATTAAGGGTTTAAAAAAATACATTTGGATGCAATCACCTCTGCTCTTCTCTCATCTCCTTAGATCCCTTGGGTCTTCTACATCCTCTCTTGGTACCCCCTTATCCTGCTGAAATATTTATATTCTCATCTCTAGCATGCCCCTTCCCTCCTTTTTGAGCTCCCCAAGGTCTGGATGCTCTCATTCTACTCCTTCTTCTCTGCAGAACCTGGCCTCCCTTATATATTTTATGTGAATATTTTAGGTTGAAGAGCTGTGGATAGGGGAACTCAAGGGGATGTTAAAAGTAACTTCTTGTTTCCATTGAGCTCTTTAGTTGTAAGGAACAGAGACTCCCCCGACTTTTTTCAATCTCCAAGGAACTTGATGTAATGATACACATGAGACTAAGGAAAGAGCCCTCTCAGCTTGGGGGCTAAGTGCTTCCCTTGTTTCTCCATGACTGAGCCTCTGCCTTAAGTGGTGGAGCCCTCTTTTCTTCCTCTCTGCCTGACGCTTTGATGCAATTCCCTGTTTGGCACAATACCTTTCTGTGGATGGGGTTCTGCCTTCCTCTCTTATTGCTGGGGAACTAGAGTCCTGCTCTGAGTCCTTAGATCTGTGGCTGAATCTTCAGCCTGAATTGTCCCTTCCTTCTCTTCAAGGCGTGTTTCCCCTCTGAACAGGAGTATCTCTGCTTGCCTACTGTTGGACTTCTCCTGAGGGGGCCTACCTGTCTTCCTGGGCTTCTTCCCACCAACTCTCTCTGGAATCCATCGCAATTCCTGTCTTGACTCTGTTGGTCCGTGAAATCCCCTGTCTGGCCCTTCTTACCATTGACCAAGCCCTGGATCATCTGTCTATTTCCTGGAGTGGTTGAATGACAATCCTAGTCAGGCTCTGAGGACATAAACATGAGTAAGACAGAGGTTCCTGCCCTTGAAGAGCTCAAAATTGAGGACTTTTTTTTTTTTTTTTTAATTTTATTTATTTATTATTTATGGCTGCGTTGGGTCTTCGTTTCTGTGCGAGGGCTTTCTCCAGTTGCGGCAAGCGGGGACCACTCTTCATCGCGGTGCGCGGGCCTCTCACTATCGCGGCCTCTCTTGTTGCGGAGCACAAGCTCCAGACGCGCAGGCTCCAGACGCGCAGGCTCAGTAGTTGTGGCTCACGGGCTTAGTTGCTCCGTGGCATGTGGGATCTTCCCAGACCAGGGCTCGAACCCGTGTCCCCTGCATCGGCAGGCAGATTCTCAACCACTGCGCCACCAGGGAAGCCCTCAAAATTGAGGACTTTTAGCAATCACTTCAACTTAATGGATAAATAAATGGGGAATTGGGAGTGATTTGGAACTGGGAAAAAGAGGACTAGGAGGGCAACAAATGGACTTAAGGAAGTAGAGAGTTTGTGACATCAAGTTGACAAAAGTTGTATAAAGACAGCCCTGTACAGCTATGGTTTGTTTCAGTGTGGTTCATTTGGAAGGTAGAATTATACCACTAAGATACAAAAGCAATTATTTTATTTCTCATCCTTCTGATTGTGAGGAAATCGGACAGAGTAGAGTATTTTCAGCTCTGGGTTATATTATCTGTATTTACGTAGACCCAGCCCAGTTCTCCCATACGTGAGTTACAGGTTCTCTTTATCTGCACATAGGTGATTTACCATGGAGATTCTGGAAGAAAGGTTGAGTCCTAAGTTGGCTTTTCCTGACACTTTGAAGTTTCCTGGGTCCCATTCCTCTTATCAGAGTTTGCTCAGAGAAAATAAAACCAATTTTAAAAGGCCTTCCAAATTATTTTATTTTATTAGAAATATGGTTTCACTGTTGAGATCTTAGAATAACTGGGTTGACAGAAATCTCTCTTTTAAAATATGTTATAAAATTATTTATCCTAACGAGATTAAACTTGCATTAACTGCCTATCTATAGCATGGCCAAAACAAACAAAAAATCCCTAATGGTTTTTGAATAAGAATAAGGTATGTTGATCACTAATTATTAGAGAAATGCAAATCAAAACTACAATGAGGTACCACCTCACACCAGTCAGAATGGCCATCATTAAAAAGTCTACAAATAACAGATGCTGGAGATGGTGTGGAGGAAAGGGAACCCTCCTACACTGTTGGTGGGAATGTAAATTGGTGCAGCCACTATGGAGAACAACATGGAGGTTCCTTGAAAAACCAAAAATAGAGTTGCCACCAATAAAGATGTTAAAAAAAAAATAGAGTTGCCATATGATCCAGCAATTCCACTTCCGGGCATATATCTGGAGAAAACTGTAATTCAAAAAGATATATGTTCCCCAAGGCTCATTGCAGCACTATTTACAATAGCCAGGACATGGAAGCAACCTAAATGTCCATTGACAGATGAATGGTAAAGAAGATGTGGTACTTATACACAATGGAATATTACTCAGCCCTAGAAAGAATGAAATAATGCCATTTGCAGCAACACGGATGGACCTAGAGATTACTATGCTAAGTGAAGTAACTCAAAAAGAGAAAGACAAATACCATATAATATCACTTCTATGTGAAATCTAAAATATGACACAAATGAACTTATTTATGAAACAGAAACAGACTCACAGACATAGAAAACAAACTTATGGTTACCAAGGTGGAAAGAGGGGTGGGGGGAGGGATAAATTAGCTTCAGTGACGGTCCTGCAGGTGGTGGCAAAACACAGATTCAATTTGCCCATGTACAGTTTGCCTATGTGACTTTAGGACATTTATTAGACCAGAAGTGGGAAATTTAGAGTTGGACTATTCAGATTATGGAAAACTTCAAGTACACTGATCCTGCAATCCCCAGCCCCTCTTCCTCTCTTAGATGAGATAGTCCTGCCTTGCTTGAAAATTCTAGGATGACCTCATCTGAGGCAGGTAATTTGCAAAAGGGTTCCAGTTCTCTCTGTGCCCCACACCTACCACTTCTCATTCCCTCTAGATCCTTAACTATACTCATTCTCAGCATATGCAGAGAACAAGTTGCAAAGTCAAATCCAGAATTCATAAACAGCAAGAAAATTGAAATATTTTGCTAATTTATATTGGCAAAGTCCCAGGAAACAAGTATAGGAATAAAATCCGAGGATGCTGATCCAGCGAGGGAGGAATGTAATTTTAGAGTGAGCTGAATGCACTGATATGTCCATTCGGGGCTGGTGTGAACAGCTGGGACTTGTTTGCTCAGTAGGCTGACTGAAACCTGAACTCAGCCATGACCGATGATGACAGAACTAGAGATACAGATTTTCCTTGGCTTAATGTAGAAGTAAAGCAAAAACATAGGGTGTTAAGAATGTTGGAGTGCATTTCTCACATGCTACCTGCTCATCCACCTCCTAATTATGTTCCCTGGGAGGATTAGAGGACATGTTCTTTATCAAGAAATGCAATGGTGAAAGGGGGACCACCGTCCTTGGAAAGTGCTTTGATGGCTGACCTCTGTAGTGCAGGGATAGAGGTGGGAGATGTTCCATTGGAATAGACTCCTTGATTTCCATAGAGATGTTGGACTGTCCAAGATGGCAAAAGCCTAATAGTAGCATTTAATTGACCAGAGGCAATGTGAATATGGTAAGTACAATAGGCAGCAAGGACAAAGTGATCATCAGAATGAATTGACCCACAGAGATCTTGGGCAGGGGCAATTGTTGATGGGTCCCTAGCTCAGAAATAGATGGGCAGATCATTAAGGTTCTACTTGATCGATATTACAAACACAACCCTGAGTATAGTTAAAAAACAAAACCAAAAAGAACCCCAACTTGGATTGTGTCACCATGGGAGCCAGAACCCTCCCCTAACTCTCAAATCTGAGTCAGTTCACAGATCCTGAACTCCTTGAAGGAAGGAGAAGCTGGGTAGCCTTGAGGATGGGCAATTTGGCCAAATTATTAGCAATTTCAAGATCAGTCTTTCTGCACTCCATTCTATAGTGCAGAAAGGAATCATTCTGAGATAGAAGAGACAGTTAAATCAATTGATAACTGATGCAGTATACAAATTTGAACAATACTGACTCTCTTTAACAATCATGATCATTCATTCAGAAGTGACCCCACATGCAGGTATTAGCATTCACTGCCAATGTGCATCATATGAACTGTCACATGTGGGGGAACAAAGGGAGTTCAGACAGATCTGAAACTTCCTTTCCACAGGCTCTTCTTCAGAAAATCCTGTTTTCTTTTCTCTTTTCATATGGCCATGTGTTTTCTCTTGGTGGTCCCTGTTCCTCCTCATCATTACAGAATACACAGACCAGTTGAACAATACCCTGATTATGGCTTTGTGATCTCCAGACCACAGACTGGCTATTTCTCCCCTTACATTCAGTCAGTCCCCTACTCCTCTCCCACATATGTCCTTTCTAACCCCTCTACTACTCCCTTCAATTAGACCAATGGTCCACAAAGTCTTTTGATCACTTGCCATTAATATCTGTAAAAAAACCGAGCATGTATCCCAATATTTGTTTATAAATAAAAGCCATGTGAATATATGATTTATTATGTACATTATGAAACATACACAGAAATAGAATTCAAAAAAGATGAGATAAAGATAAATATTTTCTTCCTCCATTCCAGTGCATTTGGTACATACCCTGGTGTATGTGTGTGTATCTGGCTTTGAAGATACAAGTTTAGGCCATCAAGATCGCTCATCTAGGCAATGACCCCTAATCATCCATTGGAAGAAATCCCAAGTTCTTTAGCACAGCATTAAGTTCCCTCCTGATTTGGCCCACGCCTACCTCATCCCCTACATCCTCCTACATACGTAAAAGTTTATGTTCCAGTTGTTCTCAACGACTTCTTACTCCTTGCTTATTCCGTGCTGCTCTATGCTTCCATGCCTATGCACCTGCTCTTCCTTGTCCCTGAAGTGGACTGTCTCCTCCTGGTGAACCCGTTTATCTTCTCTTTAAAATCTTTCTCTGGCATCATCTTCTTTGTGAATCATTCCTAGCCTACACAGAGAGAATTAATTACTCTTTCCTCCTGTACCATGTCCATGTACACACACCATTTTATTGCCCAGATGTCGTATGGTATTGTTTGTATTTACTTTGTTTCTTATACTTGAGTGCAATTGATCTCATACTTGAAATTACAGACAATGTCTTATGTATCTACATATCCTTAGCATGTGGCACAGATGAACAAAGTTGCTTGAGGCTGGGGAATGCCATAGCTTATTCATATTTTTCATTGTAATGCTTTTCTCCAAGTACTGTGCTTCAGACCTTAGAAATGTAAATATTCATTGACTAAATAAGCAGACAGGTGAATGGATGGATAGGTAGATATATAAGTAAATGGATGAATTAAAAGACAAGGGAAAGGTGTAAAGGTTGTTTTAAAATAAGAACAAGAACAGTCATGAAGAATAGGGAATATGCCTGTTCCATGATGCCCCAGAGGGCAAGACAAAGTTCAAATAATGTAAGTAACAAGGAAGCAGGTTTTACCTCAACCTAAGCTCTAATCATTAGAGCTTCACAAAGGGTGCAGGCTATTTAGAGATAGTAAGCTTCTTTTTTTTTTTAAAAGAATTATACATTCATTTGATAAGGTTGCCCAGAAAGGATATGGTATGGCTTACAATATACCTACATGATAGGGCCTCTTCAGCCTCTCTGAACTCTTCCCAGTTCCTTCCACTGCAGCCACACTGGCTTTCTTGCTCTTCCTAAAACGTGACACGCTCACTGCCTCCTCTGGGCCTGAATACCTGATGTCTGGAATGTTCTTCTTCAAGATTTTCTCATGGATCTTCCTTTTCATTAGCAGGTCTCTGCTAATTAGCAGGTCTATCCACAGATAGGCTCTTCTGATCACTCCAACTATATAGTCTGTTCCCCACCCCCTAAACACACACACACCCCTCCTTCCCCTTAATTTGCTTAATGTTCTGCACAGAATTTATCCATGTCTGAAATTATAAATTTTGGTTTACTTTCTTATTACCTGTCTTCTCCATTACAGTATAAGCTCCAAGATGAAAAGGATCTTGCCTTTTTTATTCACTGCTGTGTCCTTATACCTAAAAGTTTCTGGCACTATAATAGGTGCCAAAAAAAAAAAGTTTGTGGAATGAGTTAACTTTCTATAATAACCAGCTGTTTATTCTCAGAACTGAATCTTGACAAACCTAGAGAATAGATGGTTTGATTTGGGGGCTCTAACATCCAATTTGATTGAAAATGAATTCCCCTCATCAAGTCCCAAGTATTACTCTGTCCTAAGAACCAGCTTTATAAAGCAGAGAATTGTTGCATGATGGTTCTTGAATGGGCACTGAAAATACTCTGTCAATGCTTAAATATCTCTCTTCCTAAAGTGTGAGTGCTTGAAATTGTACTTTTAAAGATTCATTTTCTTGTATCCTCAAAGAATTTTAAAGTCCCCTAATAAACTGTTGAATTGGAGGCCATAGAGATAACTGGTTTAATTGTTAGATTTTAAATTTAAATAAAAGTACCCTTCTAATAGGAAGTTTTCATCATATCTTGTCTTGGAAAATTTTGGAAGGGGACAAATGTTTTGGGAAGGTAGGTGGGAAAGCACTGACTCAGCTCTGGATAGAGTGGCCTGGCACTTCTTTATCAAGGCCAGCTCATAGAAAATGATATAAAAAATCATTTACACTAAGATGTAAATGACTGACAAAGCCAATCAGTGGCCTATTGTCCTGTCTAGAAGAACTTAAATTTTAGATGCAATTGGACACATGGATAATATATATTTTGAGGGGCAGGGAGTCCTGCCTTGAATGACTGAGATCATATCTTGGAATTCCATTGTCAATCTCTGTTATGAGAAACAGTGTGAGTGCTGTTTTGTAATAAAATGAATGCTTGGCAAATAGCAGGTGCTCAAATTTCGACATTCATTTGGTTTAATGAATAAACAGTGATAACTGGAACGAGTGAAGTTGACTTAAATCAACATGTTGGCTCAGAGGAAGAAGTGATTAAATACAGCTCCAGGGTTCAGGAAAAGCCTTTTGAAGGAGGTGTATCATTCCAAGGAAGATCATTCCAGTCTAGGGAAAGGCATGGGGACTGGAGTATCTATTTTTTTAAAAGGTGCCAGGTTGAGTTTGAAATGGGACAGGTTTGAGTATGACAGTTTCAAGCATATACAACAGCAAGAGTAAGGGCGCAGAGGTAGGGCTGAGTGCAGGTGGATAGGGGTGAGAGGCAGTTGCTGGAAATGAGGCCAGAAAGAAAGGTTTGGGAGATGCCCTAACAGCAAAGTACATCATTTTGAGGCAGCTGAAGCCGAATCATTAGTTAAGTGGTTTGCCAAGGATGCACAAAACAGCGCTGCAAAAGAGTATGTAGCACCAGGTCTCCAGTGTTGTTTCCACTGTAACAGGTGCTTAGGTAATAGCTAGACCAGGAAAGTCTTGAAATGTCTGAAGGATGAAATTTTTGATAAGAGTCTTAGTCCATAGTAGCTAGATGTCCACTTGTCATGCAGCACTTGATGCTGAACCTCCTAAACTCTAAGTGATTTTAAAATTTTGTCCTCAACGGAAAAATGTAGGGCATTTCCTCTCTACACCAATTCGCCAACATGAGAGGTAATGGCCTGCTTTGCAAAGTCGTCTAGCATCACGTTGTAGCCGCCTTTTCCAACACTGACCTTCCTTGAAATGCCCCAAGACGACGTCATCCAGTGAGTTCAGGGGGCGGTGCGCCCCTGACCACACCCCCTGCTGCCGGAGCCTCGCCTCTCAGCAGTTTCTCCCCTCCTTTTTTCAGGTGCGTCGTGACGTAAGACGTGGGTCACACAACCTTGGCAACTGGTCCCGGAAGCAAAAAGCCGAGGGGCGGAGAAGAAGGCGGAAAGGAGGGCTTCCGTCCGGGTAGGCCGGCAGGGGGCGGGGCGGGGCCGGGCATGGTAACGGCTCGGAAGCCGAGGGGGCTGGGTCGGGGGGAGGCAGAGGGACCGGTGTCGGCCGCGGCTGCCGCTGCCGCCGCTGCTCCAGTCTGTTCCGTGTGGCCCACGCGGGCCCCGCTGCGGCCATGATGATCCACGGCTTCCAGAGCAGCCACCAGGACTTCTCCTTCGGGCCCTGGAAGCTGACTGCGTCCAAGACCCACATCATGAAATCAGCGGATGTGGAGAAGTGAGGCTCCGGGGCTGGGATTCGGACGCGAGCCGGGGAGCTGGGCCTGGGTGGGAGGCAGGGCGAGCTCGGCGGAGCCCCAGCCCTTCTCTGGGGGGCGGAGGCTCGGGTCCCTCTGGACGGGACCTTTGAATTGACAACACCAGGAAATATTCTTTTCGCCACCTCCTGTCCTTCGGTTCGGGCCGCCAGGCGCTGCCTTCGTGAAATTGTCACTCGCCTGGGTTTGAGCAGAGCATGATTGTTACAGTGGACTTTCCCCTCCCGTAGGTCTCTACCTGCCGCAGCCTGCGCCACCTTTAGACTATTTCTTTCTGGGTGGCTATTACCTGTTTTCTTAGGGGTTAATAACGGGGATGATATATATGCTTGGTTTTTAGCATGTCAGAGGCCGTGCCAGGCACGTGAGATACAGAAGATGAAAGACAGCCTCTGCCTCGAGGAATTCACAGTCTTGTGAGAGAGACAGACAATTATAATACAGTGTGAATTGATATAGGTGTATATGCAGGGTTATTTGAGATTGTTTAAGGGAACAAGGCATCCGGGAAATTGGGATGCCTGAACTGAATCTTGATAAAGTCGGTGGGATGGGGTGGGGCTGGGGGCATGTGTAAAGCCGAAAGGCCAGGGAGAGTGACAGCTGTGATGCGTTTGTGATGCCTGAACTGAATCTTGACAAAGTCGGGGTGGGGGCGGGGTCCGGGGGCACGTGGCAAGCCGGTGGGTCAGAGAGAGTGGGAGCCATGAAGAACTGTTTCTGTGTGATTGGCGTGTGAGGTATCAGAGGGGGAGTACTGTAGTGAGAAGCCAGAGGCAGGTAGGCCCCTGGGCAGTGGAGATACCACTGAGAGAACTTTTATGCCAGCCTCAGGAGTTTTGAATTTTATCTGACTACCACCGGGTGCCATTTTACACAAAGGATCGACATTATCAGATGTATACTCTGAAAGATTTCTCTGGAGGTGATGTGGAGGATGGATTGGTGGGCTGCAGGACTGGGTTGGATTGGTGGGCTGCAGGACTGGGTAAGGAAACCAGTTAGAAGGGGAGAGAGGAGAGGTTTTAGAAGATTAAGTCCCTGAATTTGATGGCCACTTGATAGGAGGAAGGAAAAAGGAGGAATCCATACCCTTGGCAAGATTTCATTGCCATTGGACAAGGTGAGAAACCCAGGAGGAGGAGCAGATTGGGGGCAGGTTTTGGACAGAGGATGAGTTTAGTTTTGTTGAAATATGAGTTGTGTGTAGGTTATAAAGTGGAGGTGTCTTAGGCGTTTATTTTGGAGCTTAAAAAAGATGACTTGTCCATGGATTTAGGTTTGGGAATCATCAGCTTATAGTTGATACCTGGAGCCTTGGGAGTGAATTAAGATCATCTAGAAGTTATCCAGAAGAAAAGGAAAAGGTCATGAGATGGAACCCTAGGGAGCGCCGACATTTTAAGATTTAGGCAGAGGGAAGTGACCAGGGAAGAGAGGAGAGTCATGAAAGGATGTTTAGCTTCCTAATGGAAAAAAAAAAAAAAAAAAAAAGTAACATTCTTGCAGAGTCACTAAGAAAAATTGAGAAAATACAGAAAAGAAAGGGAAAAAATTCCCTTCATCCCACCACAGACTGAGTTACTCTCTGAGTTTTCCTCTCCATATAACTTTCTCTGTTACATATTGCACCATATATACAATTGTGCTATATAAAGCAGTCAGCTTCAAATTGTGGTTACCCATATAATTTACTTACAGACTCCCTAAGAGGTGCTGGATGCATGGAGAGTTCTAAGGGAATCAAATTCCCGATCTTTAATCTCCTTGTTTATTATTTCTGAAACAGCTCTGCCTGAATATACTTAGTCCTTTTTCCTTATGACGAAAGAAAGGCTTATCTGCTCCCATCCTAAATTTTTCTGTGATGCCTTGCCCTAGGGTATAGAAACCTCTTGGGTGCTATATAAATGAATTAGGGGAAATTTTGGATTAACGAAACTTCCTTTAATGAATTAAGGCATCTTAATCCCATAGAGGCTTCCTGTCTTCCTTGCCTTATAAATGGTCCTACCTATTTGTTAATGGTGAAGCTTGACATTAGAAATGGGGTTAAGATACTCTGTGTTTGGCCTGTGTTTAAGATACTCGGAATTTAGGACATTTGAAGAAGTGTAAGTTAGTGGCAGTGATTCTTTTACATATATGACTGGAATATTTCATAGGACTACCAGATTTTTCCAGATACGTTGGGAAAAATCCAAAGAATCACATCTTATATTAGTTCATATTTGGTATGCATTATCCAGTAAAGTGGTTAGAACTTTACTACTTGACTGGTTTATTTTACTTAGCATAATGTCCTCAGGTTTCATCCATGTTGTCACAAATTGCAGAATTTCTTTCTTTTTAAAGGCTGCATAGTATTCCATTGTATGTATAAAACACATTTTCTTTTCTTATTTCTTTGCTTTTTGTTTCTTTTTTTTAAACCACATTTTCTTTATCCATTCATATGTCTATGGACATTTGCATGGGAGTGTTGATCTCTCTAGTATTTAATATTTTCTACTTCCTAATAACAAAAGAATAAATTTCACTTAAATTTATGATGAAAAATTAATGTTATTAGCTATCATACTAAAGATGTGCAACTTAAAAGGTTAGATTACTGATATGTGCACATATACATAAACACAGAGATAAAATAAACATACAGTGTGCCTGTTTTTTTCTTTACTATTGTATCATAAGCATTTTTCTCCATTATTATATTCTCCCTTTAAGTATTTTTAATGATTCCATAATATTTCATCATATGGATATACTATAGTTTACATAACCATTTATTTCTTTATAATTAGAGTATTTCTTTTTCTATTAAAAATAAGATGATTATGAGTATTAATGTGTATAATTTTTTTTCCTGCATTGGGGATTATTTCTATATTACAGATTTCCCAAAGCTGATATTTTGGGTCAAAGAATATAAATTTGATTAAGTTCTTGGTACTTTTTTCTTAATTTTTGCCCCAGGGTGGAATGTAAATTGATGCAGTTCTTCTGAAAATCAAGTGAGCAAGTGCTTGTTTCCCTCACTGGGTGCTTTTGCTTTTTTTTAAAGCTTGCAACAAGTTGAGAATTTTACTGGCGAAGGTGTTTTCTTACAAGAAACAGGATCTTTAATTGCTATCTTTTCTTCATAGCCAAAATTAATATAATTGTTGTGTAAGAACAAAAAGTTCACCAGAGATCGGAAGCTTATGGAAACATGGGACTGTGGTGCATTAAGTCCTCTCCTGGGCAGTCATGGTGGAATTAGAACCCACCTTTATTCTTGAAAGTGGTGGGGCTTTGATGATCCAGGAATGAAGTAGATGTTTATAATAAGAATCAATATTTTTTCCATTTAAGGCTTAAGTATTTTAATTTGTTTATGCAGGGTTTTTTGCTTGTTTGTTTTTAATGTATATACAAGACTTGATTGGTGTGTCAGGAAATAGATTTAAAGCAATTGGAAAGAGAGTAATTGTGGTCTTGGGATATGCATAGATCCTTTGTTAGTTTTATGTAAGAATATATTCTTTAATATAGCATTATTTTACTTTACCTAACAAATATAACTATGTAGCTGTTCAAAAATCCAGAAGTCTTAAAAAAAGAAAAAAGAAAAGAAAGCCTTCTGTTCTGCTAAAGTAGCTATCATAGAACACTTGCACTAAAATTCTGTGCTTTGTTCAGGATCCCTTAGAACTTCATTCAAAGCATATTTACACTTTTGACTATTGCATACTGTATGATTGTAACCATATTGGAAATGTAAGGAAGGAAAAGAGTTCCATATAGTCACTTTGCCCTAATAAATGAATTGTTAGCATATTTCATGTTCTCTTTTTATTCATTATGCAATTTTAAGGAGTGTGATTGTTTGCTTTTCTATCCTTTGATAGATAAGAAACCAAATAAAAAGGGATGAGGGTGCTTCAGGGGCAGATACCTACATTCTAGAGCAGCTAGAGGTATACACACTCAATTGAACTTGAGGACATTATCTTACAAGATTGTTAAATATGATGATCTCTGGTCAGCAAGAAAAGGTAAAATAACATTTTATATGTTTTGTTTAAAAACAAAGAGAAGTGTACAATACATTTTGAAAATTTTCCAAAATCAATAAACAGAAAAAAATTGGTACATAAGATAACTGGAAAATCACTTCCATGGAACCTCTGTGTTAGTTGTGCTTTCAGGTTGCAAGGAACGGAGACTCCCGCCCACCCCCCCACCCCCGTGTTGCCTCAAGTGATGAGAATTTAATAATACATGAGGAAATAATTAAACACAGGAATTAGCTCAGAAAATGAACAGCAGTTCTTGTGGCCCCAACTACAGATGTATCTAATCTTCTTGTTACCCTTATTTCTCAGTCTCTACTTGGCTCTATCAGCTTCTCTTGCTATTACTTAAAAATTTCACTCTCCCCTCTTCTCTACCTCATGGTTCTGTGTCATGCCATGTCTCTTGGTCTGTGCTTCATTTAACTGTCATTCAGACTTATAAAAAGAGGGATCAGAGTAAGTTTAATTGGCCGTTATTCAATTCAGCATGAGTGTATCGGGCAGAGTTCTCAGGCTAAAATTCAGGGGTTCCTGCCAGCCCATAGATAATTGCCTTTGGTTGAGAAGCCAAACTTTCATCCCTAAGTTGAAAGTCCCGGTTGTAACTCAGGTGTTGGGGTCATAAGGCATGGTAACCTATACATTGACCCACTTTTTTCAGAAGTAACAAGTAGCCACTTAAAAGTCATTATAACAGGGGTCACAGACTCAGCTTTTAAAGGGCCAAGGAGACTGGTGAACCAGAGAGCCCATGCCCCATTTGAAGGGGGCAACCTCCACTCAGCTCCAGCCAGTTGGTGTCACGTGCAAATACAGGTCCAATGTCGCCAAGTCTTTTTTTTTTTTTTTTTTAAGAGAAACTAGAAGTCCAGATTTCTCAAAAATCTCTCAGTTTTTATTGGCACCTCAATAATTTTGCCAGTTATTTCAAATATTAAAAAATATATTGTGTAGGCTAATCAAAACACATCTGTGGGTTAATAATTTGTGATCCTGGTCTTATAGTATGTCTAATATAACTTTCTTATGTAATGAGGCTAGCTAGATGAGGTCCAAGTCTTTATAAAGCAGTCTAATATAATGGAAATAGGCCTGGTGTTACCACTTAACTGGCTCTGTGATTTGAGTTAGCTGCTTAAACTCTCTGAGCCTTTCTTAGCTCACAGGGTAGTTTTGAGGCTCAAATTCAACTGTCTCAGATGTGATCTGTGATCATGCTACCTAAAACAGTGCCTCCCCCATCACCTTGCTTTAATTTTTATATATCACTTGTTACTAGCTGACATTATATTGTGTATTTATTTGTATTTGTTTATTATCTGTCTTATTTAGCCCACTACCTAATACAGTGCCAAAAAGATATACACAGAGAGAATGGATGATGAAACCATTTATAGACTTTACAAATATATCATTTTATTAAATCATGTATTATTTAACTCATTTAGGAGTAGAAGGTATTCTGTGGGGATCAAAAGGAAGCAAAAGTGCCAACAGTGATATAAAATAATCCTGCTGACTTTTGGTTATACATAGGTTAGCTGATGAATTGCATATGCCATCTCTCCCTGAAATGATGTTTGGAGACAATGTTTTAAGAATCCAGCATGGCTCTGGCTTTGGGATTGAGTTCAATGCTACAGATGCATTAAGATGTGTGAACAACTACCAAGGAATGCTTAAAGTAGCCTGTGCTGAAGAGTGGCAGGAAAGCAGGTGAGAATCTGGGTAGTTATGGGTTAAACAAAAAAGAAAAGAGTTGAAAAAATATTCAGTTGTGATATGTGTATTTTATTAGAATAGCTAGCACTATTATTAAATCTGATAGTTGAATCATTCTAGAGTTCATTTTTCTCATCCATAAAATGGAGATTAATTACCCCACTCTTGAATACTTCTTGAATTAAATTGAATTACAATTGAGCTGAGCTATGTAGGGTTTACTTTTTTGAGTTTTCAGTGTTCTTTAGTGAAGAGGCATTACACTGTGTACTTTAATGTTCCTATTTTTGAAGAACAATGTTTACTTAGGATTTGCGTTGAAAATTTGAGGAGCATTGAAATTAAGAAAAATGTATTTTCTTTCATAATCAAATCAGCAGTTATTTACTTTGTGCCTATTATGTACTAGGTTCTTTGAAAAAAGTATAAGCCTTTAAACCATGTCCTCAGGCAGTGTACAGATTAATTGGAGAGACTACATTATCAGTGCATGACAAGTTAAATAACAATAAATGCAGAAAAACTAAGACGGATCTTGTGTTAGTGAATTATGACAAGTCTATGTATTTAGTAGGATAGTTTATATTACCTGTCGAATGTGATTTGGTGTGATATATGAATACAGATGATCTATGCTCTGCATCGCTGACTGATCCTCTCACTTTGGTATTTGAGGACGGAGGGTGAGCACTCTAAGGAGGTTGTGAAACCGTATGATTGGACCTATACAACCGATTATAAGGGGACGCTCCTTGGAGAATCACTTAAGCTAAAGGTAAATCTTAGTTTTTGCTTTTATGAGTCGTTGATTGCCTTGGACAGTTTCAGTGTTAGAACTTTCTAGTAATGGGTTATTTTATGCTGCTACTTTACTTTCTATTGTGCGAGGCTTCAGAACCTAATGTAAAGGGATTTTGCTTGTTGATTATCAGCACAAAATAAAAGAAAGCCATAGTGAAACAATTTTTGCTAAAAATGTGGTTGGTAGCAATGGCAGACTGCCTTAATGTTATCATTATCGCTATCAGGAAGCATTAAAATGTATCTGTTCTTGGTGTAATGTATTAGGTGATTTAGGCAGAACCTGCTAGCTAGTAGCTTACAGTTTTACAGATGAACAGATATGTGGGCAGATAGAAATTTTGGTCAGACAGCTTGGATTATTGTTCTGCCTACACTATGTGTGAACCTGGTGTGACTTCAGGCAAGTTATTTAATCTGTCTGGTTCTGTTTTATCAGTAAATTGGATAAACAGAAATATCTACCTCACAGCAGATATAAGATAATCTACGGGAAAGTTCTCAATGAATTCTAAGTCTCTGTATTAATGTTAAGTTGCATCTGTGTAAGCCCTGCTTAAGAAGAGATTCACTTCGTGGTAAAGACACCAGGAAGGTGGAATTGGTAGGCCTCATATTGGGAGCTTAGCTACATGGAGCCATGGATACTGCGGGAACAGACAAAAAAATCCTTCCATTACAGCCTAATGGGGGAGGAAGGTTTTTCTAGTCCATTAATACTTCATGGATTAATTTTCTCTCTTTTCACTCCTGATTGAAAAACTTTGCAAAGTGTGTAGGCCTTTCGATATTTCATTGCAAGGAGTGAGGAAACGAGAGCTTGTTTTAACCCAACGCAATAACGATGATGACTTACTTTGTGGGCTGACTTACAGAAGCCTCCTGGAGGCTATGAAGTAGCATTAGCTGTGATCGAGGAGCAAGATCCACGGCAGTAGAGACAGGGAGTGTGAGAGTAGTAGGGGGTGAAAGGCGTGTGCTCAGTACCCTTTATTGGCACTTCAGCCTGTCATGTAATTTGTTCTAAGGTGTTGCTGACAAATGTCAATGTGATCAACCACTCACTAGTGGTAAGGAGCTCTGGGTTTGGCAAACCTGAGTTCAAATCCCAGCACCATCACTTAACAGCTTGGAAAAGCAATTTAATCTTTGCTAAGCCTTAGTTCTCACTTTGGTAAACTAGGGATAATATCAGTTGTGAGGTAGTAAATAAGATAACATGTATTAAGTGTTTATGGCACAGTGTCTGTTAACACAGTAAGATCTTAATAAATGGCAGCTGCTATTATTATGATAATATCGTATCTCAAATGTCAAGACAACTAAGTTAATATTATTGAAATACCAAGAGTAAAAGTAGCTATATTGTCTAAATAGTATTTACCCTTGCTTTATGGTCTAAACAGAGTTGATGAATGTGTTCCTTTATTGCCTTAAAAAATAGAGTGACTATTTTCCAGGTAAAATTGTTAGGACTTTGTTGCTTAATTCTCAAAATAGTCTTGTAGGATAGGCATTTTTATCCTTATTTTGTAGACGAAGAAATGGGTTCAAGATCTCAAAGTATGTGTCTCTTAGTAACATAACACCGATGATAGAGCTTCTTGTTAAGCACATTTGTTATATGTGGAAGATCACTTTCATAGGAACATTTTTTACTTTTAACTTTGTTTTAATACTTAAAGATTTTTTGGCCTGTAATATTATTTGAGATTTTAAATTATTTAATCCTTCAGCTCTTCCTTAAAACACTATTCAGAAGCCCTGGTATGTATAGGAAGTGTATGCCTGTGTGGGAGAAGGTATTTTATGTGTACAGTAAGAATATCAGAGAATGAGGCATTAGAATGAAGCCTTTCCTTTGCCCGTAAATTCTTGGTTTTTAGTTGCTGGGGCCTGTTGGGGTGTGTGTGTGTGTGTGTGTGTGTGTGTGTGTGTGTTTGATGTTTTCTCACTCTTTAGGTTGTTTAACCTATTACTCTGGGTTGTAGCATGGTGTAAGAGGAGAGGGCCAGTCACAGAGTTGTACTGACCTGGCTGGATTCATATCCAGCCTTGTCATTTGTTGTCTGGGCTACCATAGGCACTTCTCTCAGATTATGGTATGAGAATGTTATGAGAAAACAGGTCAAATGCCTAATATGTACCTGGCCTATAGTAACCTATCAACGTTTGGCTGTTTTCTTCTTTCTTATTAAATAAATAAATTGAATATGCAGGAAAATATAAGTAGAAGACTGCCTCTTCTATTGATACTGCTTTTTAGGAATAAAACATGCTTAGTGTTCATGCATTTAAAAAAGCTTTTTTTTTTTAAAGCACATTGGAACATTTGCCCAACTTAGTGTGATTCAGTATCTTGAGCTTTCTTTTTTCCTTTTTTTTTCATTGTGGTAAAAAAATATGTAACAAAATCTACTATCTTAGTTATTTCTAAGTGTATTAAACACTGTTAAGTATATTCATGTTGTTGTGCAACTAATCTCCAGAACTTCTTCCTCCTGAAAAACTGAAACTCTATACTTATTGAACAGCAACTCCCCATTTCTTCCTTCTCCCAGCACCTGGCAGTCACCTTTCTACTTTCTGTGAACTTGACTATTCTAGATGCCTCATATAAGTGGAATCATACATTATTTGTCTTTTTGTGACTGGCTTATATCACTTAGCATAATGTCCTCAGGGTTTATCCATGTTGTGGCATGTGTCAGACTTCCCATCCTTTTTAGGGCTGAGTAATATTCCATTGTATGTATATACCACATTTTGTTTTTCCATTCATTTGTCAGTGAGCATTTGGGTTGCTTCTGCCTCTTGGCTATTGTGAATAGTGCTGCTATGAACATAGGTGTGCAAATCTCTCTTCAAAATTCTGCTTTCATTTTTTGGGGGGTATATACCCAGAAGTGGAATTGCTGGATCATATGGTAATTCTATTTTTAATTTTTGGAGGAACCCCTGTACTATATTCCATAGCAGCTGTACCATTTTACATTCCCACCAGCAGTGTATGAGAGGTTTTGATTTGCATTTCCCTAATGACTAGTGATGTTGAACATCACTATGCTTGTTGGCCATTTGTATATCATCTTTAATATCTTGAGCTTTTAAAAATAACTTTAGGGCAGGAATGTGCTGACATAAACATTGGAAATGAACGGAGTTAATAAGACAAAAGGCAAAAAGAACTACATATGAGTACTGTATGCTTGTTGATAGTTGTTTTCCTCAGAGGTATGGGTTAACAATTCTGGTACTGTTTTAGTTTTGCAAGATGAAAAAGTTTTAGAGATCCATCTTACAACAATGTGAATATAATTTACACTACTGAACTGTACACTTAAATATGGTTAAGATGGTAGATTTCTTGTTATGCCTTTTTTTTTTTTGCCAGCAATTAGCAAAAAAGTTAAACATGATTGCCATGTAACCGAGCAATTCCACTCCTAGGTATACACTCAAGAGAATTGAAAACTATATATCCACATAAAAACCTGTGTATGAATATGCATAGCTGTATTACTCATAATAGCTAAAATGTGAAATCCACCCAGATGTTCATCGGTGGATAAACAGAACTGGTATATCTAGACAGTGGAATATTATTTAGTCCTGAAAAAGGAACGAAACACTGATACATGCTACCACCTTGGAAACATTATGCTAAGTGAAAGAAGCCAGACACAAGGGTACATGTATATGATTCCAGAATGATTTGCTGAACAAACAAATCTATAGAAACAGAAATTAGAGTATTGGCTTCCAGGGGCTGGGGGATGTGGGGAATGGAGAGTGACTGCTAATGGGTATGGCGGTTTCTTTTTGGGGTGATGATATGTTCTGGATTAGATAATAGTGGTGACTGCACAGTCTTGTGAATATACTAAAAACCACTGAATTGTACACTTTAAAAGGGTAAATTGTATAGTATGGGAGTTATAGCTCCATTTTTTTAAAAAAGAAAAATCATTGTAAAGCATAGCAATTTCACTGTATGTTCCTAATGGAATGTACACACACACACAGTACTTTCAGCAGATTTTAAAAAGGGAATTTAACATAGGATTCTTAGCATTTGCTCTTAATTAACTTTATATGATAAATTTAAAAGTATTTATGTCAAGTAATTTCCTTATTATAAGCCTCCATCTGATGTGAGGGAGGTTCCACTTGAAAGATGTGACCAGGACTTATTTTTCTTGTAATGTATCAAGAATATTTGTAGTGCTCCATATGTTTTTTAAGCTTTTTAAAAATTGTGGAATAACTTAGAAAAGTCCATAAAACATGAAGGTAGAGTTTAATGAATTGTAAAATGTAACCACCCAGGAAAAGAAATAGAACATTGTGAACACCCACAAGCAGGACCCTTCCCGATCATAGTTCTTTTAAAAAAAAAATTTCCTAGTATCTTTTGAAATTTTCAACCTTAGCTTTTATTTCCTTGAAACTAGTGTGCATTGTTGTTTTACAGCTTGGGCCTCATATTTTCAACATCTAGAGTCCCCAGTGTCTTTTATTGTCTTGTTATTTCTGTTGGTTCCGATTTATGGTGTCTAGACTCCTAGTATGCCTTCTTATTTTTCTTTGAATCCTGTTTTCCCTCCACAGAGGATTTTTGTTTATTTCTGGTGGGCAGCTGAGGGCATTCATAGTCAAGGGCATAGGTTTGCAAACTGTTTCTGTAAAGGACCGGATAGTAAGTATTGCAGGCTTTGAGGACCATAGAGTTTATGTTGCAGTTACTCAGCTGTGCTGCTGTAGTCGAAAGCAGACATAGACAATATGCAAATGAATGGGTATAGCTGTTTCTCAGTAAAATTTTTTTTATTTATGGACATGGAAATTTGAATTTCATATAATTTTTATGTGACATGAAATATTCTTAAGAAAAAATTTCCCCCAGTCATTTGAAAAATGTAAAAAGGATTCTCAGCTTGCAGTTCATATAAAAATAGGTGGCAGGACACATTGGCCTGGAAGTCTTAGTTTGCTAACCTCTGGTATGGGGCCGGAGTTTGAGGTTTACTGGGCGTGTAATATAAGAAGCTGTGCAACCAGTGTAGCACTTTGAGATGTCATCCCAAAATTGGGAGCAGGGCAAGGAATTCTCCAAGGCCTCTGCCCTTAGTGAATACTGAGCAATTATGGCGCCAGCAGAGCTCAGCCTCTCCTCTGTCCAGTCATTGCTGATGCCTCAAGGCCAAAGCCGGAAAACTGTAGTCTCACTTTCACTTTTCTGGGCTCCCGTCCTCTTCCAGATATCAGCCTAGTCATTCTTTAGTGCCTTGTCCGTATAATGCTTTTAAGAACTGTTTGTTTTTTCATCCAGCTTTTTAAATTGTCTTCAGCAAGAGGGTTTGTCCAGGTTACTTATTTTGACAATACCAGAAGCCAAAAATGTTCCATATGTCTTAAGTGTAGCTGTTTTACCTTTTCTTTTCAGATGCTTGAGTTCAGAGAGGAGATAAGTGGAGTTGAGGAAGAGAAAAGGCAGATAAATACAAAGTTTTAGACATATTTGTCCTTATGAATGAAGAAGATAGTATATAGATAAGTTAAATATATTGAATTTCCCTAATCCATGTGTTATCTAATTATTTTTTGTCTTTCTCTTTCAAACATTTTATAAGAACAAGTAAATGGCAAAACTGATGGATTCATGTTCACCAGTCACTTACTGAAGGCATATATGAAATATTAGTGAAGTAGCCATTTACTAATGAGAAAATTCATGTAATGATTAATTTTTTGGAAGTCAGATGTATCTATAAGGAGGATTTTCAGATGTGTTCCTTTGAACCAAAACTAATTAAAAAGTAAGGAATTTAGAAGTTGTGTTTATTTAATAGTAACTAAAGTTTTATGCTCTTAGGGAATCCTAGAGGCACCAACGTTGGTCTTAAATAGATCACAAACATGCAAGTGATGCAAGGGACTGATTATATGCTGCCCTATCCCTATCCCTCACGTTCCTTCCCCACTCCGAATTTCACCTTCACGTGTGGTCTCATGTCTGATCTAGACACATATTGGCATAAAATTGCAGAGGGCTAAAATGTTATCTGTAGGTAAACATGGAAGAACTATGGACATTTTTTTCACCTCTTGGGAATCGCATACAAACTGCTAGTTTCTTTCATAGCAACCTTTTCCCCCTCTGCATCACTTAATACTCCCTAAGATCATTTTCCCACAAAATCTATGTAATCTCTTGGACATCCGTATCATATTTTTCTAATTCTTGTCCAGTTTTCTGAAACTACTCTTCATTTCTTAATTCTATCCATGAGTCAAACAAATGACCTAGTCATAGCTACTAAGTAAAGTAAAATAATAGCTACCATTTACTGAATTCTTATGGTTTGACAAGCATTGTTGTGTTTATTTATGATACAACTGTGTCAAAGAATTGAAAAGCTGAACATTTTGTAGTGAAACTAAATGTAAAAGAATGGTATCACAAATCATACTTTCATGTTACTATTGGGAGACACTTGGATTTAGTGAGCTACTGATGTGACCTGCCTTGAGATTGTTGGTGCTTTTGTTGGGTTATGTATGTTTGTGTCGGGGCTGCAAAATAATACTTTGAAAAAATAGCCAATATCCTCTAATGCCCTTTGGAATGCTAGGAGTTTCCCTTATAATTTCTCTGCAAGTTCTTATTTACCTCAATATTTAAAACACCTTTGTTTGTAGATTTGGGGATCTAAAATATATAACATCATTCCAATGGGAAAAAAATTTTTTAAGTTCCAAATAAATGTCATAAAAGTAGACTTTTACGGCACAAAACTGCTTTGAACTTCTGTGATAGTAGTAGTTCATCACATTGACTAATTTTCAGATGGTTAATTCTCTCGTGGTCACAATAGAGCACTTGATTTTAATGTGTTCTATTTAATGATTTTCATATGAAAGACGATGAATTTTGACTCTCTGTTGTGAAGCTATAGTATCAGACATCTTAGGTTTTTCAGGGACAAGGCATATATCTCGTTTTTCGTGTCTACTGATAACACCCAAATTTAGAACCGGGTGCTCTGGCTATGCAGAAAATACTGGTAGGAAAGCTGTCAAATTTTTTTTTTATGTGCCCCTTCTTATATTTTTTCTTTTAGGTTGTACCTACAACAGATCATATAGATACAGAGAAATTGAAAGCCAGAGAACAGATTAAATTTTTTGAAGAAGTTCTCCTGTTTGAGGATGAACTTCATGATCATGGAGTTTCAAGCCTGAGTGTGAAAATTGTGAGTATTGTGAATGTGTTTAAAATTAACTTCTTCCATTTTTACCATTGGTCAGAAATACAAGACTAACTTGAAATCATACCATCTTAACGTGATGTCATGTAAAGTTTCACTTGGGTCTAGAATACATCTTATTAATATCCATCATAAAATTCACAAAATCTTACATATTTTATATATTGTATTCTGTGTATTTTGTATATAGTTAAGACTTCAGCAAATCATTTTTTTGTAGACCTGTCTGGCTACTTTGCTGTTTGTTTATTACTTAATTTAAATGAAAACTGTGGCTCAATTTTCACATTTCTGAATTAAAAATGATAATTGAAAGGATCTGCAGACAGCACAGTGGATGTCATTTTATTTTATTTTTATTTATTTATTTTTAAAATTATTTTATTTTTTTAATCTTTGGCTGCATTGGGTCTTTGTTGCTGAACACAGGCTTTCTCTAGTTGCGGCGAGCAGGGGCTACTCTTCATTGGGGTGCGTGGGCTTCTCATTGCGGTGGCTTCTCTTGTTGCGGAGCACAGGCTCCAGGCACGCAGGCTTCAGTAGTTGTGGTGCACAGGCTTCGTTGCTCCACGGCAGGTGGGATCTTTCCGGACCAGGGCTCGAACCCGTGTCCCCTGCATTGGCAGGTGCATTCCTAACTACTGTGCCACCAGGGAAGCCACTGGATGTCATTTAAAAAAGTCACCCATGTGTCAGAATTTCAGTGCACCATTAAAATACACTTTAGTCTCCAGCATAGAAGTGGAAAACAGAAATGACAAGTGTTAATTCCCTCTTTTTTTTTTTGTATTCTTTTCTACCAGCGGAGGACAGACTACTTCCATTAACAGTGTTATTGGTGGAACATGCTAAAAAAGAATAATAAATAGATCCCCTATTTGTTTGCTATTAGGTTATAATTGGGTTTCTAACACTTTCCAGAGAAACTTCAACTGAAACTTTTTATTAAATGCCTTATCCTTAAGATCCAGCTAAAATGTCACCTCCTCTGTAAGGCCTTCCACAGCTCCCCTAGGCAGAGTCAAATATCCCTTTACCATACTCCTATTAAGTACTTTTTTTTTTTAACCCCTCTATCATAGCACTTATCATAACGACTGCCAAAGACAAGGGCCCCAGCATCAAACATTGTTCTTGGAGCATGATTATGGATACTGTGATTTAAATAATAATAAAGAATGAAAACAATAAGTCAAAAGCAGCAATAAATGTGTTTTAAGCTGAGTTTTTCTGTAGAATCATAGGATTTTGGAATTGTAATGAATTTTTAGAGAATCATTTAGTCTAGCCTCTATAGATGAGACCCAAAAAGTTAGTTTATCTAAACTTGTGACACTAATTAGTGACAAAGTTGTCTTTGTACCATCTAACATATATCATTATTCTAGCATTAGGTGATTGTTCCTTGTTCACCTATAACTTTCCCCCAGTTTATCTCTTGTCATTTAGATTTGTTCATTCTCCAGCTCAGCCAGTCATGTACCTTTCCACTTGTCTACCTACCTACGGAATTGACTGTGTCGAATGTTCATTATGAGTTTGCATATCTGGATGTGCATTTGTATCCAAGTGGGTAGATAGTCTACAGTGTATACAAGTGGGTAGGTATGTAGGGAGCATGTGTTTTTTGCAGCTGAAGGAGTTGGAGAGGGTATGGGCATAAATGTATTATGTGTGTATCAGAGTAAATAGTAAGTCTCAAACTGAAGTGTAACATCATCTTAAAATGCTTTCTTCTTACCTAGTGTAACTTTTAAAAAGTTATGTGATAGGGTTCCATTTAAGAATGCCGGGAAGGATTTCATTAGAGTAGTGAACTTCCGTTCTGGGTTGGGTTCTTTCTCAGAATGTAACAGATATTGCTGTAAATAAAATAAATGCCATAATTTCTGGCTTAGAGGCAATAGGGTATGGACAAATGAAGTTCTTTCCTATAGAAGCAAAGATTAGGCTGGTAAATGTGGATGTAGGTGAGAAACCAGGAATGTGGTGCCTGGGAAGTGAAGGGAGTAGAACTCCTTGAGGCTGGCATGGAGGTCAGTGTGCTGAAAAGAGATCTTAATAAGCTTAGAATGGGATGGTGTCCGCTAGACTAAAACATTTGTTTATTGGTTTTAGCAATTAGGATATTGTTCTTCACCATGGCAAGATCAAGGTAAGTTACATACTTAGGGGGTAAATGAAAGATGTGGAGGTGGAGACAAAGTGTAGATATAGACCAAACTTTCCTAAAGCTTACTGGTATAGGAGGGGCAACAGATGTAGCTAAGAGAGAACATGAGGTTGACAGAGGAGCATGTGTGTTTGTGTTTTTAAATATGGGGAAGACTTTAGCATGTTTAGGTACAGGAAGGACTCACTTGTAGACTTGTAGAGAAAGGGGTGAAAATGGATGGAGTGAGGTTTCTGAGGATGAGCATGGGAGGAAGAGGAAGGCTTTGAGCCTTTGCTGTATGTGAGACTGATTGGAAAAACTCCAGTCTTCTCCTGTGTTTCTCCTTTACTCTCACACTACTATCCCACTCACAACACTTCTGACACCAGATGTGTGAGTTTTTTCCCAGCACCAAGCAATTCTGTGACACCAGCTGGATGTCCTACAATTTAATCCAGTTCTGACATTATCTACCTGGAAATAACATCAGGTCCCACAGGTTAAGGACTCAGTCCCATGAGACTGCCCTCCCTCCTTCAGATGCCAATAGCAAGTAGTAGGTCCCCAGGTTACCCACAGCCTCTGTTGGACTTGGCTACAAATTGGAGGTTCCCATGACATTCTCCTTTTGGATTTGGTTATTTGCTAGAACAGATCATAGAACTCAGGGAAACACTTTTTTTTTTTTTTTTTTAAACTATTACTCTTTTTTTTTTTATAGCTACTTTATTTATTTATTTTTCACTGTGTTGGGTCTTCGGTTCGTGCGAGGGCTTTCTCCAGTTACGGCAAGTGGGGGCCACTCTTCATCGCGGTGCGCGGGCCTTTCACTATCGCGGCCCCTCCCGTTGCGGGGCACAGGCTCCAGACGCGCAGGCTCAGTAGTTGTGGCTCACGGGCCCAGCTGCTCCGTGGCATGTGGGATCTTCCCAGACCAGGGCTCGAACCCGTGTCCCCTGCATTAGCAGGCAGACTCTCAACCACTGTGCCACCAGGGAAGCCCACAGGGAAACACTTATGTTTACCAGTTTATTAAAGAATATGTTAAAGCAGGGGTCCCCAACTGGGCTGCACAGCAGGAGGTGAGGGGCGGGTGAGTGAGAGAAGCTTCGTCTGTATTTACAGCCGCTCCCCATTGCTCGCATTATCGCCTGAGCTCCACCTCCCATCAGATCAGTGGCGGCATTAGATTCTCATAGGAGCTCAAACCCTACTGTGAACTGCGCAGCGAGGGATCTAGGTTGCGCTCTGCTTATGAGAATCTAATGCCTGATGATCTCAGGTGGAGCTGAGTCAGTGATGCTAGCGCTGGGGAGTGGCTGCAAATACAGATTATCATTAGCAGAGAGGTTTGACTGCACAGAAACCATAATAAATCAACTGCTTGCAGATTCATATCAAAACCCTATCAGTGAGTGGCAAGTGAGAACAAGCTCAGGGCTCCCACTGATTCTGCATTATGGTGAGTTGTATAATTATTTCATCATATATTACAATGTCATAATAATAGAAATAAAGTGCATTATAAATGTAATGCACTTGAATCATCCCAAAACCATCCCCCCCTGGAAAAATTGTCTTCCACGAAACCGGTCCCTGGTGCCAGAAGGTTGGGGACCGCTGTGTTAAAGAATACGGATGAAGAGATACATAGGGTGAAGTCTGGGAAGGTCCTAAGCCTAGGAGCATCTGTCCCTGTGGAGTAGAGGTGCATTGTCCTTCCAGTATGTGGGTGTGTTCACCAGCCTGGAAGCTCTTTGAATCGCATGCTATTGGGATTTTATGGAGGCTTCTTCACATAGGCAGGATCAATTAGTAATTCCATTTATAGCCCCTCTCCCTTCTCTGGAGAATGGAGGTAGGCCTGGAAATTCCAAGTTTATAATCATGGCTTGGCCTTTCTGGGTACCAGCTCCCATCCAGGAGCCCACCCAGAGTCACCTCATTAGAACAAAAGGTGCTTGCTTCTACTGCTCTTATCGGTTAGGAATTTGTAAGGGTTTCAGAAGTCCTATTTCAGAAACCAGGGGTAGAGACCAGTGTATGATTCTCTATTATCTCACAGATACCTTGCTAGACAATTTTCTATATTATCTGATTTAATCCTCCTGAAAATTCTGTGCAGTGAATACTTATTCTTATTTTCAGAAATATTAAGTAACTTGCCCTACATCAATCATACAATGGATAAGTTTGTGTCTCTGCCTTTGTTCCTAATCTTCTAGGATCTAGATCATGAGTAGAAGGACTAGCCTTAAGAGAGAGAGATGCTTCTTCCATATTGATAGGAGGAAGGGAGAACAGGATGCAGATAAGTCAGCCTCTGTGCCAGTGATTCCTAAACCTGGAGTTTTGTCAGAATTCCTAGGCACATTAGAGATTTATTTGTTTTTTAACACTATAGGACAAAGAATACATATATTGCTTTTATTTGGTGTTTTAACCTTGGCCGGAAAACGGCTAAAAAGTTATTCTTTTAGAACTGCAAAGTAGTTGATTACGAATGTTTGTTTTTCCAGTTTCCATGATAACTATAAAACACTCTGAAAAGAAATTCTGTTGAATTGTGGAAGATGCTTATATAAACAAAATAACGTACTTTAGATTCTTGATATTGTTGGATTGAACCTTTTAGATTCTCTTAATTTATTTAACTGTTTCAGGTTTTAAAGTGTGTTTTCCACCTTCAAATTTCAACCCAGACAACTTTTATTAAAAAATAATCATAATTTCTTTGTGGTACAGTTCCCTAGTGGGAAAGAGTAGATTTAGAGCTCGGTGCACCATGAGGCCTGGGATGTTTTGGATTTGCTTCATTGAATTTATTATGAGTTTTGATAACTTTGTGTGAGTGGCATTACCTATATCTAATTAGGAGATACTTGTTTCAGAAATTAATTTTCTTTTGTATTTCTAAATTAGCTTCTCTCAGCAATGTTTGTTTTTAGGTTAGGATTTTGTGTCTTAACCTACTTCCTTGTTAGGCCTTACAGCTTGTAGGGCTGTGCTCTAACAGAGATTTAAAGAGAGGCTCTTTTTGTGCTAACGTTAGTTTTTAACTTTCAAAAGAAAATTAATTTCCTATCTGCCAAATACTGGCAGCACTGTGATGTTCTGTAATGGCTTTAACAGCTAATGGTTAATTCCATTCTGAGTCGAGTCAAGAGTGAACATTGTCTGCTTTCTGCTCCCATGTTCTATTTAGAGTGCAAGTATACTGGGCAGGGACATATCTTTCATCTCTGTGTACAGAGAATTCTACAATGCTTGTGCAGAGGTAGCTTTTATTGGACGCGTAGTCCCTTAGAATTGTCATATTTTACAGACACAGGGCCCAAGAGATTGTTTCTTTACATCCCCTATCTTTGTAGGTGAAAGAGAAGACTTTGGGTGGTTCAGAAACTTGCTCTAAGTTGGTTGTTCTCAACCTTATCGGACCCATTGCTCCATTTTTTTTTTTAACCAAATACTTTAAGCACCCTCTCCCTTTTACTATCCTGAAAGAAATTCATAGATAATATAAGCCACCTTCTTTATAATAAATCAACATAGTGTTCTAATTATAAGATAAAAGGGAAATTTAAAAATTGATTTAGAATAAAATGATAGGAATTTCAATATGTAAACGCATAGTATGACTGTGTAAGTAGTCAGATACTTATATTTGCATACTAAATCACTGTGAATGTGACAGCTACAAGTGTAGGCTGACAGATATGCCAGGTATCAGTCAGTGACTCAGATAACACAATCGGGACTGTCATCAGTGATGTAATTTTTCAAAGTGGTGAACAACTCTTAGTGAAGTGTCAAATAAAACAAAGGATAATCTTCCCTTGATTTACAAGGTAATTGTCTTCCTGGAAATTGAGTGAATTTTATATTTATATGTAAAATGGAATTAGGTTCCAATGTCAGATAATTATAAATCAGTTTTTTTTTTTTTCACCCACATAAATGCCAGGTGAGATATTTGACAGTTTTGTGGGATGCAGGATTGGACTTTGTTGTAAAGGATCGTCCTGGGTACTACAGAACATCTAATGTCTCTGGTCTTTAACTGCTAATTGTTAGTATGGGCTGCTTATCTTTGTGACAACGAAAAACACCCCCAGAAATTTCCAAACGTCTCCTTGGAGAGAACTACTGCCTTAAAATATACAGCTGAATTGTAGAATTGGGACTAGAACTTGGTCCCTTATTCTTAGTCTCCCCATTGTGCCATGCTGAAACGATACTTCAACTGGCTTCACGTGCTGTGCCCAGTATGACTGTTAATAATTAATTTTGAAATCTGAAGAAATGTTGCAAATAAGTCTTTTCAGTAATTACAAACAGCACTCTGTCAGTGCTAATGATGTGCTTCTCAATTTGTTGTGGTACTGAGTGATCATAAGTCAGGTTCTTCCTCTAGCTCTTCATTACCACAAGTCTTGCTCTTAAGTCTATTGTTGTTAACCTGCAGGATACATTTTGACTCAGAGCCTTTTCTCCATCAAAGAGCTTCTAGCCTCTGTTTCATTCAGTCAATAGTTAATGAGCACCTGCTGTGTGGTAGCAACTTTTTTAGGCAATAGGGACACAGTGATGAACAAAGCAGATATTCCCACTGTTGTGGAGCCTACAGCCAAGTGGAGGAGAGAGGCCTTAAGCACGTAAACACATAAATGAATATGGTTACAGATATGTTCATTCATTTGTAATGGAGAACTATGAGAGAGAATAACAAGAAATCTCTGTGATTATGAAACAGTAGGAAAGGCTTCCTCGTAGAAGTGACATTTATTCTGACATCTGAAGGACAAGTAAGCGTTAGCCAGGAGAACAACTCCAGGTCAGGGAACAGGGTATTGAAAGGTCCTAGGGCAGGAGAGGTTGGCCTGTGGCTGGTGACTCTCCGGGCAGTAAAGCTACTTTGGTTACTAGGTTATACTTGTTATTTCTTCTTTCTTCATTAACATTGCCCTGTGCTTGTCTGGAATTACAGGCAGTTCCCTGAATGTATCTTACTATTTCATGCCTCAGTACTGTTTTTCTTTTTTTGGTACATGCTGTTTCCTCTTTCTAGAATTCTTCTTCCCACCCCAGCTTTTCTTTTCATGGTCAGCTCAAAGATTGCCTTCTCTGATTTTCTTCAGCAGGCTTAGCTACTTATTTCTTTGAGTGCTTATTGAACCTTGTGTGTACCTCTGTTATAGCAGCTACCGCATCATTTTGTCTTTCTGACTGTTTCCCTCTTTGATAAACTTCTTGAGAATTGAGATTGTATTTTCATTTGTATAAATCCAAGACCTACTATAATAAGAACTTGACACTTAGTAGACAATAGTATTTATTTAGTAAATGGTCAAACATATTCTTTTTTTTTTTACTAATCCTTTATTATAAAACTTTCAAATATATTCAAAAGTAGACACAATTCTCTTTTTAAAAAAATTTATTTATTTATTTATGTATTTATTTATGGCTGAGTTGGGTCTTTGTTGCTGGGCGCGGGCTTTCTCTAGTTGCGGCGAGCAGGGTCTACTCTTTGTTGCAGTGCGCGGGCTTCTCATTGCGATGGCTTCTCTTGTTGAGGAGCACAGGCTCTAGGTGTGCCGGCTTCAGTCGTTGTGGCTCATGGGCTCTAGAGCGCGGGCTCAGTAGTTGTGGCACACGGGCTTAGTTGCTCCGTGGCATGTGGGTCTTCCTGGACCAGGGCTCAAACCCGTGTCCCCTGCATTGGCAGGCGGATTCTTAACCACTGCGCCACCAGGGAAGCCCCACAATTCTCTTTTATTTAAAAAAATTTTACTGAAGTATAGTTGATGTACAATATTATATAAGTTACAGGTATACAATGTAGTGATTCACAATTTTTAAAGGTTATACTCCATTTATAGTTATTATAAAATATTGGCTATATTCACCATGTTGTACAGTATATCCTTGTAGCTTACTTTATACCTAATAGTTTGTACCTCTTAATACTCTACCCCTGTGTTTCCCCTCCCCCATCCCTTCTCCCCACTGGTAACCACTGGTTTGTTCTCTATATCTGTGAGCCAGCTTCCTTTTTGTTACATTCACTAGTTTGTTGTATTTTTTAGATTCCACATGTAAGTGATATCATATAGCAGTTGTCTTTTTCTGTCTGATTTATTTCACTTAGCATAATGCACTCCAAGTCCATCCTTGTTGCTGCAAATGGCAAAATTTCATTTTTTTTTATGGCTGAGTAGTACTCCATTGTATATATATTACCATATCGTCTTTATGCAATCATCTGTTGATGGAAACTTCGGTTGCTTCCATATCTTGGCAGTTGTAAATAATGCTGCTATGAACATTGGAGCGCATGTATTTTTTCTTTTTCTTTTTTTTTTAAAGATTTTTTTGATGTGGACTATATTTAAAGTCTTTATTAACTTTGTTACAATATTGCTTCTGTTTTGTGTTTTGTTTTTTTGGCCGCAAGGCATGTGGGATCTTAGCTCCCCAACCAGGGATCGAACCTGCACCCCCTGCATTGGAAGGCGAAGTCTTAACCACTGGACCACAAGGGAAGTCCCTGGAGTGCATGTATTTTTTCAAATTAGTGTTTCTGGTTTTTTTGGGTATAAACCCAGGAGTGGAATTGCTGGGTCATATGGCAGTTCTGTTTTTAGTGTTTTGAGAAACCTCCATACAGTTTTCCACAGTGGCTACACCAATTTACATTCCCAGCAACAGTGTACGAGGGTTCCCTTTTCTCCTCATTCTTGGCAACATTTGTTATTTGTGTTCTTTTTGATGATAGTCATTCTGACAGGTGTGAGGTGGTATCTCACTGTGGTTTTGATTTGCATTTCCCTGATGATTAGACAGAATTCAGTAATGAATTAATATGTACTTGTCACACACCAATTTATGTCAATCTTTAAAAAAGATTTAATTTTTTATTGATTTAACAATGATTTATAACATTATATAAACTTTATGTGGACAACATTGTATTTCTACTTCTGCATACTTTACAACATGCTTATCACCAAAAATTTATTTTTCATTCATCACCATACAGTTGATTCCCATTTACCCATTTTGCCCTCCCCCCAACCCCTTCCCCTCTGGTAACCACTACTCTGTTATCTGTATCTATGTGTTTTTGTTTGTTTGTTTGGTTTATTCACTTATTTTGTTTTTGTTTGTTTATTAGTTTTTTATATTACACATATGAGTGAAATCATGCTGTATTTGTCTTTCTCCATCTGACTTATTTTACCTAGCATAATACCCTCAGTGTGCATCCATGTTATTGCAGATGGCAAGCTTTCATCTATTTTTATGGCTGAGTAGTATTCCATTCTATATATATACCATATCTTCTTTATCCATTCATCTGTTCATGGGCATTTAAGTTGTTTCCATATCTTGGCTATTGTAAATAATGCTACGATGAACACAAGGGTGCAGATATCTTTTCAGATTAGTGTTTTCATATTCTTTAGATGATACCCAGACATGGGATAGCTGGTTAATATGGTAGTTCTATTCTTAATTTTTTTAGGAGTCTCCATACTGTCTTGCATAGTTACTGCACCAATTTAAATTCCCATCAATAGTGTATGAGTGTTCCCTTTTCTCCATATCCTTGCATAAGATATTTCTTATCTTTTTGATAATACCTGTTCTGACAGGTGTGAGGTGATTTCTCATTGTATTGTGGTTTTGATTTGCTTTTCCCTAATAATTAGTGATGTTGAACATCTTTTTATGTGCCTATTGGCCATCTGTGTGTCTTTTTGGAAAAATGTCTATTCATCTCCTCTGCCCATCTTTCAACTGGGTTGTCTGGTTTTTGGGTTGTTGTTGAATTTTACGAGGTCTTTATATATTTTGAATATTATACCCTTTATCAGATATATTATTTACAAATATCTTCTTCCATTTGATGTCTTTGTTTTATTGATGGTTTCCTTTGCTATGCAGAAGCTTTTTAGTTTGATGTAATCCCGTTTGTTTATTTTTACTTTTGTTTCCCTTGCCTGAGGAGACATCTAGAAAGATATTACTAAGACCAATGTCAAAGAGCATACTGCGTATGTTTTCTTCTAGGAATTTAATGGTTTCAGGTTTTACATTCAAGTCTTTAATCCATTTTGAGTTAATTTTTGTGATGGTGTGAGATAGTAGTCTAGTCTCTTTTTTTTTTTTGCATGTGACTGTCCAGTTTTCCCAGAACCATTTATTGGCAAGACTGTCCTTTCTCCATTGTTTATTCTTTGCTCCTTAGTCATAAATTGTCCATATATGTGTAGGTTTATTTCTGGGCTCTCAGTTCTGCTCCATTGATTCATATATCTGTTTTTCTGCCAGTACCATGCTGTTTTGATTATTATAGCTTTGAAATATAGTTTGAAAAGAGGGAGTATGATACCTCCAGCTTTGTTCTTTTTTCTCAGGATTGCTTTGGCTATTCAGGGTCTTTTGTGGATCCATATAAATTTTAGAATTTTTTTGTTCTATTTCTATGAAAAATGTCCTTGGGGTTTTGATAGGGCTTGCATTGAATCTGTAGATTGCTTATGTAATAAGGACATTTTGACAAGTTGTATTTTATTCTTTTTGTTGTGATTGTAAATGGGATTGTTTTCTTAATTTCTCTGCCAGCTCATTATTAGCACATAGAAATGCAACAAATTTTTGTATATTGATTTTGTATCCTGCAACTTTGCTGTGTTCATTTATTATTTCTAATAGTTTGTGTGTGTGTGTGTGTGTGTGTGTGTTTGTAGTCTTTAGAGTTTTCTGTATATAAAATCATGTCAACTGCAAATAGTGACAGTTTTACTTTTGCCTTTCCAATTTGGATGCCTTTTATTTATTTTTCTTGCCTAATTGCTCTGGCTAGGACTTCCAATACTATGTTGAATAAGATTGGTGAGAGTGGGTATCCTTGTTTTTTCCTGATCTTAGAGGGATAGCTTTCAATTTTTCACCATTGAGTATGATGTTAACTGTGGGTTTGTCATATATGGCTTTTATTATGTTGAGGTACGTTCCTTTGCTATTCACTTTTTTGAGAGTTTTTTTTTTAACCATAAATGGGTATTGAATCTTGTCAAATACTTTTTCTGCATCTATTGAGATGATCATGTGTTTTTTTTCCTTCATTCTGTTAATGTGGTGTATCACATTGATTGATTTGCGTATATTGAACCATCCTTGCATCCCTGGAATAAATCCCACTTGATCATGGTGTATGATCCTTTTGTTGTATTGTTGATTTCATTTTGCTAATATTGTGATGAGGATTTTTTCATTTATGTTTATCAGAGGTATTGGCCTGTAATTTTCTTTCTTTGTCGTGTCTTTGTCTGGTTTTGGTATCAGCATGATGTTGGCCTTGAAAAATGAGTTAGGAAGTGTTCCCTTCTTTGCAATTTTTTGGAATCATTTGAGAAGGACAGGTGTTAAATCTTCTTTGAATATTTGATAGAATTTACCTGTGAAGTTGTCTGGTCCTGGACTTTTTGTTTTTTGGGAGCTTTTTGATTACTGTTTCCATCTCTGTACTAGTGATTGGTCTATTCAGATTTTCTATTTCTTCATGATTCAGTCTTGGAAGTTTGTATGATTCTAAAAATTTGTCTATTTCTTTTAGGTGTCCTATTTGTTAGTGTATAGCTGTTCATAATATTCTGTTATAATCCTATGTATTTCTGTGGTATCCATTGTTATTTCTCCTCTTTCGTTCCTGATTTGATTCATCAGGACCTTCTCTTTCTTTTTCTTAGTGAGTCTAGCTAACGGTTTGTCAATTTTGTTTGTCATTTCAAAGAACCATCTCTTAGTTTCATTGATCTTTTCTATTATCTTTTTAGTTTTTATTTCATTTATTTCTGCTCTGCTCTTTATTACTTCCTTCTGTCTACGGCCATACCACCCTGAATGTGCCCGATATTGTCTCTATTACTTCCTTCCTTCTACTAACTCTGGGCTTTATTTGTTTTTCTTTTTCTAGCTCCTTTAGGTGTAAGGTTAGATTGCTTAGATTTCTCTTGTTTCTTGAGGTAGGTCTGTATTGCTATAAATTTCCCTCTTAGTACTACTTTTGCTGTATCCTGTAGATTTTGGTATGTTGTATTTTCATTTCTGTTTGTCTTCAGGTAATTTTTGATTTCTCCTTTGATTTCTTCATTAATCTAATAGTAATATTTCAGTAGTATGTTGTTCAGTCTATACATATTTATGATTTTTCCAGTTTTATTCTTGTAGTTGATTTGTAGTTTCATTCTATTGTGATTGGAAAAGATGCTTGATGTGATTTGTCTTCTTAAATTTATTGAGACTTGTTTTGTGTCCCAACATATGTTCTATCCTTGAGAAAATTCCATGTGCACTTGAGAAGAATGTGTATTCTGTTGCATTTGGATGGAGTGTTCTGTACAATTCTATCAAATCCATCTAGTCTAATGTTTTATTTAAGGCCGCTAATAGGAGGGGTGTTAAAGTCCCCTACTATTACAGTGTTGCTGTCAATTTCTCCCTTTAGGTCTGTTAAGAATTGTTTCATATATTTTGGTACTTATATGTTAGGTACATACACGTTAATCACTGTTATATCTTCTTGATGAATTGTCCACTTTATGGTTAGATACTGTCCATTTTTGTCTCCTGTTAACCTTTTTGGCTTGAAGTCTATTTTGTTTGATATGAGTATGGCTACCTCTGCTTTCTTTTGGCTCCATTTGCATCGACTATCTTCCATTCCTTTACTTTTAGCCTGTGTTTCTCTTTAGAGCTAAGTTGTGTCTCCTGGAGGCAGCATATAGTTGGGTCTTGTTTTTTAACCCACCTAGCTACTCTCTGTCTTTCAATGGGTGAATTCAATCCATTTACATTTAGTGTGATTATTGATAGATGAGGATTTAGTCCTGCCACTTTATCTTTTGTATTCTGGTTGCTCTATATTTCTATTGTTTTTCCCTGTGTTTCTGTTTGCCATTTTGTGTTGGTGATTTTCTATGATACCTTTCTCAATTTCCTCTTTTTTTTGTTCTGTATCTCTGCTCTATGTTTATGTTTTGTGGTTACCCTGAGGTTTTTATTAAACCTCTCCTAGAGAAGATAGTCCTTTTCCTGCTGATAGCATCTCACCTTCTTTTACCTGTATAAATTCTGTCCTTTTCCTCTTCCCTTTTTATGTTTTTGTTGTCTCAAATTATCCTTTTTCATATTGTGAGTTTGTTACCAAACTGAGATAGCGATAGTTATTTTTCTGCTTTCTTTAAAACGTATTCTGATAAACAGTTGCAATTCTCTGGTTCTGTCTGTTTATCACCTTGCTCAAAATTTTGTGTATTTTTGCTGTTTTGTTTCTAGTAAAAGAGCTCCTTTTAACATCTCTTATAAGGCAGGTCTAGTGTTGATGAACTTCCTCATCATTTGTTTGTCTGGGAAAGTATTTCTCCTTTATATCTGAATGATAGCTTTGCTGGATAGAATATTCTTGGGTGACAGTTTTTGTCTTTCAATATTTTGAGAATGTCATTCCACTCCCTACTGGCACGTAGGGTTTCTGCTGAGAGATCTGCTGATAGCCTAATGGGAGATCCTTTGTAGTTACTATCCTTTTTTCCATGGCTATCTTTAAAATTCTTTCTTTGTCATTGACTTTCAACAGTTTTAATATTATGTCTTGGAGAAGGTCTTTTGCATTGAGGTGATTAGGTGTTCTCTGAGCTTCATGGACTTGTATTTCCAGTTCCTTCTCCAGGTTTGGGAAGTTCTCTGCTGTTCTTTCTTTAAATAATCTCTTTGCTCCCTTCTCCCTCTCTTCTTCTTTTAAGATACCCATTATCCTAATGTTGCCCTTCCTAAAAGAATCACATAGTTCTTGTAGAATTTTCTCATTTTTAAAATATCTTACTTCTCTTTCCTTTTCTACTTGTATCATCTCTAGATTTCTACCATTGAGCTCACTAATACTCTCTTCCATATGCTGTGCTCTATTTCCAGTGTCTTCTAATGCATTCTTCATATTGTTTATTGAGTTCTTCAGCTCCAGAATTTCTGTTTGGTCCTTTAGAGTTTCAGTCTTCTTGGTAAAGTATTCCTTCTGCTCATTACTTTTATTTCTGAGCTCATTAAACTGCCTTTCTGAGTTTTCTTGTGTCTCGTTCAGTTTCTTCATGATAGCTACTTTGAATTCTCTATCAGTTAAATTGAAAAATCCTGTGACTTTTAAGTTTGGTTTCTGGAGATTTGTCATTTTCTTTTTGTCGTATAGTATTACTGTGGTTCTTCATGGTGCTTGATGAAATGTTCCTCTGCTTGTGCATTTGAAGTTAAATGACAGGTTAGAAGTGAGAGTGCTTTCTTTTGTTTTCTGGTAGGTGGTGCTGTAACACAAGTTTCTGGTTTCTCTTATCTGTGCTACCTCTGGTTATTTTTGAGAATTGGCACTTTCCAGCCTCCACTGTCTTTGTAAGAGGTGTGGCTCCATGCCTTCTTTGTCACTTCTTGTGCCTCTGGGGTAGTTGCTGCTTTGCTTCTGCCAGAGCTGCTATGTCGTGAGGATGGTAGGCTCTTCCCTTGTGTCTGGGATCCCCTGAGACACAGGCTCTGCTGTGGGAAGAGGAGGATAATTGGAGGGGAGCAGGGTTGTGCAGGCTTCTCCACCATGTTGGGTGTCATAAGGGTTCTGCTACTGTGGATGGGGGGCCAGGGCTGTGGGTGCATAAGCAGCTGGAGGGACAGGGTCCCAGGCCCCACTGCCACTGCTTCCCAGTTACCTGTGGCCATGGGCGCTCCCACAGTTGGGAGACCAAAGTCATGTGTGCTGGTTCTCCTGCTGCTACTGGGTTTTCTGAAGCTGTGGGCTCATCCGTCTCAGTCATGGGGCTGGGATTGCAGGCACCGACTTCACTGTTCCCTTGGTTCCACCTCCTCCATGTGTTCCAGTTCACCAACCTTTAGATGTACAGATGTGTGGAATTCTCCAGTGTCCTGTTGAGTTGGGCAGAGGTATACCTTTGTTGAGTTGTGGATGTTTTGCTGGCTGTAGATTGAAGGGGAGAGATAAAGGTAGCCATGTGTCTGACAGCACTCCCATGAGGTATATTCTTTTGAAAGACCTGAAGACCCCACACCTCATCCATCCCCTCCCTCCCTGCCACCAGGACCCACTCTCCACTAACTGACTTTCTTCAGTGGTAATACTTGGAAAACAGAAATACATGGATGTGACACAGATCAAAGATATTAAGAACGTGTTATAATGATCTCATAAACCAGACTTTGGCAGTATGAAATAGTACTTAATTGGTTGCACTGAATTAGAGCATACCATTAAAGCCCTCTTGTCTTTATGTAAAGTTAATAAAAGATGAGTAGCAACAAAGAACTAGGTTGTTCTTTCATTTTGATATTACTGGTATTAACATTTACTAAAAGTACAATTATTTTTTTCACATTATTTAGGTGAGTTTTAAATCTTTTTAACCTCATTATCTTTTGACCTAGAAAAAATAGTTTTCTATTGTAGGAAACTGAAACCAGTATGTTACGTATAAACAAGGTTTTGAGCCTTGGTTGGCGCTAGGGCAAAGAACTTCTAGTTCAGAGAATTTTATATAGGGCTAATTCAGCCTTCCTCCGATGCCTTAAAAATGTTTTTTCTTTCAGCAAAGTAATAAAGTATTTAATTTTCATTAAAATACTTTTTACATTTTTCTTTTCCAGAGAGTAATGCCTTCTAGCTTTTTCTTGCTGTTGCGGTTTTTCTTGAGAATTGATGGAGTGCTTATTAGGATGAATGACACAAGACTTTACCATGAGGTATCTATTCTCATTTAATGAAAGTACTAATTGACATTGGGCTTGTTCATGTTGTTACATTGTCAGTCTGACAGTTTGAAATTCAGTAATGCTTTATATTATATGGCTATTTGTCTAACCTTTAAGATTGGGTGTGTCGTGTCATATTCACTGTTGACTGCACAGTTATCGAAACATTACATCTTCTTTTCCAAAAGTTCTACGAGTTAAACATGTTTTCCAAAAGACACTCCCTGATAAAGGGGAGTCTGATGCTTTTAAAAAGCCTCTTAAACTTAATCTGTTTAAGAAAACTGTCCCTTAACTCTTACTTTTTTTGTAGTATGTGTTGTTTATGTAATGTCCTGATATTAGAAATACCAATCTCATGGCCTCCAGAAATTTGTATTATACAATTATTTTGATAGTTGTTTTAATGTTTGAAAGCTCTGTGCTCCATTTCAAGGAACTGTTAACATACGAAGTTTTTAAAAAAAAATGAAGAAAGTGGGGGGGAGGCTTAAATTGAGTCATGAAAATTCTTCTTGTAGCTTTATAGCAGCCTATCCTTCTTGAATGAATTTTTAACATCATATTTGTGATCCTGTAGAATGACGAATGAGAGAAGAAACCACCAGTATCAGTCAGGGTAATCGTAGTAATAGTTAACTCTCCTAACAACCCTATGAAATAGATGCTATTATTATCTCTGTTTTACAGCTGAGGCAACTAAGGCAAAGAGAGATTAAGTAACTTGCGCAAGTTATACAGTTAATAGGTGGCAGAACTGGAATTTAAGCCCAGTAAGATGTGATTGGATTGGTATTTTCCTAAATCCTGCACTTTCTTTTTCCTTTGAAATAACATGGTCACTGTGATGGACCTTTTTCTTTTTAAAAGTGATAGTAAAGTACTAAAAATAAGCTATACTTTACTCCCTCAGAAAAAATGAAATCTAAATTTTTAGAAATGCTTATACTTTAACTCAACAATATTGATTTTTTTTTCAGAATTTATCCTCAAAAGATTCTTACATACAGTAACCCACAAATATTAATCAGGCAGCTGTATAGAGTTGTATATATATAAATATTCATGGCAATGCTATTGTTTATAATAGCTAAAAGGAAAGAAGGAAGGTGCTATAATGCCCATTGAATGAGCATTGATTAAATGGCCATTTATATCCTGTTGGCCTACAACAAATAGACTGCCAGATATTTCTCCAGCAAAGTTGGATTTATTCGGGATCAGCAGAAAATTGCAATTCAGGTCTGTAACCATGGTGAGCCCTGTGCAAGTCCCCACACGACAAGAGAAGGAGAATGCTTCTATAGAGAGGAAAAGGAAAATGGGAGTGCTACAGTAAGCAGAGAATCCATGACTTTCCACTGGTTGAGTCCTTGCCAGGAAGTAAGAGGAGTCTTTCTTTTTTCTTTTGGGCTGCTGGGTATGAGAGCTCCCCAGTCTAGTCTCCCAAATCTATTTAATTGAGGTTTCTGTTTATTAATTTTTTACAGTCCATATAGTAGAAAAATATGCAACCATTAAAATTAATGGCAGAAAGTTGTTTAACTGATTTGGAAAGATGTGCATATTAATGTTGACTTTTAAGATGCAAGTATGAATCTATATAAGATTTTATGTAGAGATTTCTAAATGTTAAGGATAGTGTTGTCTGTAGAGATTGTGATTGCTGATGATTTATACTCTATACGTTTATAGTATTTGATTTTTTTTTAACAATGAGCATTAATCTGTTTTGTTGATATAAAAGATTGAAACTTTAAGGGAGCATAATCTTGTGATTTTTCTTTTATTAAATAATGTTTTACCAAAAAAACAAATTGTAATAAATTGCTTTCTAAAACCTCACTTTAAGAAGTCTTAAATGGGAAAATTGAAGTACCAAAAAGTGGCTGTAAATAAACAATTTGATAAGAATTTTTTAGAAATGGGAAAGAACAAAACTTGTTTAAACTTTTTTTGGGGAAACATAAGAGTAGCCACAGTTATGTAGGTAGATGGTAATATAGCTTAAGGAAAAGATGTAGTTCCAAACTTGAAGTAATATTAAAATCTCTTGCATATCTCATTTACAAACATACACATTTTCTTTCAAAATAAAACCTTTGCTTGTGTTTTTCTTCATGGTAATTATTAAATCTGTTTACATATGTGTATCAGATATTAATGTGATTTATAGAGATTGGAATTAATAATTCAGAATTCTTGAATTAGTTATTTCACTGTAGAATTAGATGTTCTTATCAGACTTAATGGTACTTTCACAACCTGTTCTAAAATGTGGGCAGTTCTGTTTAATAGAAATGATTTTGTTAATTAATATAAATAAATTTATTGCAATGTTTTTGATTTTTAAACATAGGCTGACAAGACCTACATGTTACGAGAATATACCTCACGAGAGAGCAAAATTGCTAATTTAATGGTACAGTATTTAAATATCAGTTTTTAGAAGTTAAATTTTTTTTTTTTAAACATCTTTATTGAAGTATAATTGCCTTACAATGGTGTGTTAGCTTCTGCTTTATAACAAAGTTAATCAGTTATACATATACAATATGTTCCCATATCTCTTCCCTCTTGCATCTCCCTCCCTCCCACCCTCCCCATCCCACCCCTCTAGGTGGTCACAAAGCACCGAGCTGATCTCCCTGTGCTATGCGGCTGCTTCCCACTAGCTACCTATTTTACATTTGGTAGTGTATATATGTCCATGACACTCTCTCACCCTGTCACATCTCACCCCACCCCCTCCCCGTATCCTCAAGTCCATTCTCTAGTAGGTCTGTGTCTTTATTCCCGTCTTGCCACTAGGTTCTTCATGGCCTTTTTTTTTTTTTTTTCCTTAGATTCCGTATATATGTGTTAGCATACTGTATTTGTTTTTCTCTTTCTGACTTACTTCACTCTGTATGACAGACTCTAACTCCCTCCACCTCATTACAAATACCTCCATTTCATTTCTTTTTATGGCTGAGTAATATTCCATTGTATATATGTGCCACAGCTTCTTTATCCATTCATCTGTCGATGGACATTTAGGTTGCTTCCATGTCCTGGCTATTGTAAATAGAGCTGCAATGAACATTTTGGTACATGACTCTTTTTGACCTATGGTTTTCTCAGGGTATATGCCCAGTAGTGGGATTGCTGGGTCGTATGGTAGTTCTATTTGTAGTTTTTTTAAGGAACCTCCATACTGTTCTCCATAGTGGCTGTATCAATTTACATTCCCACCAACAGTGCAAGAGAGTTCCCTTTCCTCCACACCCTCTCCAGCATTTATTGTTTCTAGATTTTTTGATGATGGCCATTCTGACCAGTGTGAGATGATATCTCATTGTAGTTTTGATTTGCATTTCTCTAATGATTAGTGATGTTGAGCATTCTTTCATGTGTCTGTAGGCCATCTGTATATCTTCTTTGGAGAAATGTCTATTTAGGTCTTCTGCCCATTTTTGGATTGGGTTGTTCGTTTTTTTGTTATTGAGCTGCATGAGCTGCTTGTAAATCTTGGAGATTAATCCTTTGTCAGTTGCTTCATTTGCAAATATTTTCTCCCATTCTGAGGGTTGTCTTTTGGTCTTGTTTATGGTTTCCTTTGCTGTGCAAAAGCTTTTAAGTTTCATTAGGTCCCATTTGTTTACTTGTGTTCTTATTTCCATTTCTCTGGGAGCTGGGTCAAAAAGAATCTTGCTGTGATGTATGTCATAGAGTGTTCTGCCTATGTTTTCCTCTAAGAGTTTGATAGTGTCTGGTCTTACACTTAGGTCTTTAATCCATTTTGAGTTTATTTTTGTGCATGGTGTCAGGGAGTGTTCTAATTTCATACTTTTACATGTATCTGTCCAATTTTCCCAGCACCACTTATTGAAGAGGCTGTCTTTTCTCCACTGTATATGCTTGCCTCCTTTATCAAAGATAAGGTGACCATATGTGCGTGGGTTTATCTCTGGGCTTTCTATCCTGTTCCATTGATCTATATTTCTGTTTTTGTGCCAGTACCAAACTGTCTTGATTACTGTAGCTTTGTAATATAGTCTGAAGTCAGGGAGCCTGATTCCCCCAGCTCCATTTTTCGTTCTCAAGATTGCTTTGGCTATTCGGGGTCTTTTGTGTTTCCATACAAATTGTGAAATTTTTTGTTCTAGTTCTGTGAAAAATGCCAGTGGTAGTTTGATAGGGATTGCATTGAATCTGTAGATTGCTTTGGGTAGTAGAGTCATTTTCACAATGTTGATTCTTCCAATCCAGGAACATGGTATATCTTTCCATCTATTTGTATCATCTTTAATTTCTTTCATCAGTGTCTTATAATTTTCTGCATACAGGTCTTTTGTCTCCTTAGGTAGGTTTATTCCTAGATATTTTATTCTTTTTGTTGCAATGGTAAACGGGAGTGTTTTCTTAATTTCACTTTCAGATTTTTCGTCATTAGTGTATAGAAATGCAAGAGATTTCTGTGCATTAATTTTGTATCCTGCTACTTTACCAAATTCATTGATTAGCTCTAGGAGTTTTCTGGTAGCATCTTTAGGATTCTCTATATATAGTATCATGTCATCTGCAAACAGTGACAGCTTTACTTCTTCTTTTCCGATTTGGATTCCTTTTATTTCTTTGTCTTCTCTGATTGCTGTGGCTAACACTTCCAAAACTATGTTGAATAATAGTGGTGAGAGTGGGCAACCTTGTCTTAGAAGTTAAATTTTAATGTTTTATTTTAAGTATGGTATTCCCCCATGCCCCACCCATCCACCAAATCTACATCCCTAAATCCATTCATTTACCTAATAAAGCTCTATAGGAGAAATCCTATTGGAGCATATTTTTTCTGGAACTTATCTCAATTACAGTTAGAGTTGTTAGGTACCTTAACCATCGTCCAATCCAATTTCCATATTTTATTTTGGAAAAACTGAGACCCAGAGGTGTGACTAAAAGTCTCACAGCTAGTTGGTGGTGCAGCTGCAATAGGATGTTCTTTCCATGACTTACTTTTGGGGGCATAATTTCCCCTGCTTTTTTTTTGCTCCCCTGCGACTTGTAAAGGGCTTCTACAAGTCTATAGCATTCGATAATGGGTTGTTTAAAAAGTGATACCTTCCTGCTAACTTGATATTTTTTATTCACTCTTAGTGCTTATTTCTGTCTATATATAGAATATACGTAGGTTAGAAAAGTTATATAGAGTCTCTTGTAGACCACATATTGGCATCTTACTGAAGGCTAGTGCTTTCAAGGTGCAAAAATAACAGGAAAAAGGGATTGGATTAAGATGTATTAAATTCTTAGGACATTTATGGGAGCATTATAAATGATATATCCCTATGATCTTTGAGGAAACCATCTAGTAACAGAGCTGAGTCAGTAACAAGAGATACCTGATATTATTAGGAACACCTAATGATGCTCAGTATATATGTATATATATATAGCACCTCATTTTAAAATTGGCATGCTTTAGGAATGCTTGAATGAAAGCATTTTCAAAACTATCAGTGCAGTAACTTAATATATGCTAATATGATTTATGTATTTCCTAGCACGTTTCACCTTCCCTCTTCACGGAACCTAATGAAATATCACAGTATTTGCCGATAAAGGAGGCAGTTTGTGAGAAGCTAATATTTCCAGAAAGAATTGATCCTAACCCTGCAGACTCAAAAGAATGTACACCTGTGGAATAGAATTTATTACAGCATATACTGACCATGGAATCTGACTGGAGACCTTGGGGCTATTTGGAGGGGGTATTTTTATTATGAGAATTAATTGCCTTGTCTATGTGCAGATTTTCTGTAGCCTTAAAGGAAAAATAAATAAATAAAAGAGTGTCGCAGGCAGTTTCCACTCAACTGCTGTTGTACTCTCTGTCTTCAAATTCATATTCCAGAAATTTATATCTTCTGGAGTTAAATTCAGATTTCTAAATTGTCACAAAGTGGGGTCTCACCAGTAGGGGGTGATGTGTGTATCTCTCAGAAGCAGTGGCCATAACGTATATCTGTCATGAAACACTATCTTCTACCATGAGGAAGTTACTTTAAATCAGTGAATTGTAACACCTTGTGACTTTCATACGATTCCTAATTGTTCACGTTGATGTAGTGGCTCTTTACCTTGGATTTTTTGATGTTTATTCACACTTCTGGAGAGTCATGACTTGCCTCCTAGGAAATTGATCTCGAATGATCTATACCCAGAAATTAAAAAAAAAATTACCCTCCTAAATTTTAATTGGCTTTTGAAGTTTAAAGAACGTTTCAGACATAGAAACAAACTAGGTTTTTGGAGAACTTAAGGTGTTATGTCCATGGAAACACACAATCATGGTTTGCCACTGACAGGATGTCAGAGCTGTCTCTCCTCCATCTTTAGGTGCTTTTTCTTATGTGTGGTTCTATTTGTACTGACGTTTTTTACTTCCACCTTCCACGCACCCTCAGAGTGAATAAATCTTTTGGATATTGAATTTGATATTGGTCCTAAAAAGTTTGAAGTGTTACAGTTTAAGCAAAAATTACATCAGCCTCTAAAGCAACCAGATTAATTTTCTGCTTAAAATATTTGAAGGGTAGCTGTGGAGGAGGAAGGGGCTTATTTTAAAATCTAAAAGCCAGTTTTTCTTTTTTTAAAATTCATGTTTTGGGGAATTCCCTGGCAGTCCAATGGTTAGGACTCCACGCTTTCACTGCCAAGGGCCTGGGTTCAGTCCCTGGTCAGGGACCTAAGATCCAGCAAGCCGCGCAGCATGGCCAAAAAAAAAAAAAAAAAAGATTCATGTTTTTAACATTACAGGGGATCCAGTGAAGTGTAATTAATTAGTACAAGATCTAGGTAGTACAGAAAGTTTACAAAAGTAAATTTGAAATCCATTTGGCTGTTTTGATGGTGACCCTTTAAACATTTTATATTCTTTTCTGCCTTTTAAAATGGTCTCCATAAAGTAGAAAGTGGTTATAAAGCACCAAGTAAGAAATTACTTTAAATGAATTTAAAAAAATATTTTATTTAAAGGTCAGGGGAAAAGAATTACCCCCTTTTTTTCTGGTTTGAAACAGCTGTTGTACATATTTCCACTTGATACATAAATCATTAAGGATATTTAATTGTAAGTATTAGCAAAACTCTTCAGGTATTAGCCTGAAGATAAATTTTAGTGAAACAAATACAGTTGGATATTCATCATTACTCAGACTCTGGTGTGTTGTTGTGTATATTGTTTTTTTAGCTAATTTTATTAGCTAAATTTGGTCACAAATGATTTGGGTATTTGTTTGCTTTCTGCTACATCACCTGCGAGGTATAGGAAATCAGGATTTTGTGGGCTTTAAGAAAATACATGGCATGTTCAGTGTATGTTAAATATACCGGTACTTAATGTTTTCTCTTAGGACAGAAAAGTGTATATATTGTACTCTGCTTTCTGTTTATTTTATTTGCCATGCAGATTTGAACAGAACAGACTCTTTAGTCATACAAATTATAAAAAACGAAAAACTGTAATAATATTTATTAGTTGAATTAGAGGTTTCTGGGCAGCATCATAGTACACACATATTTTTAACTTGATTCAGATGTCTTAGTCCCTGAGTCAGTCTTAAATTACTTATTTTGAGAATCCATTGTTAAAAATTGTAGAATTGACCGTTTTATAGAAGAAGGTGGGAGGTGGATAGGATGGGTGTACTTTTGAAAACTTCATTAGTTTGTTCCTGTGGAGAATGCCAAGAAAACTTATATTTGCCCATTGCTAATCAAGACATACACCATTTTATATTTATTTGTTCCAAGTGTCTTTTTGTAAGAGGAGAATAAACAATAAGTAATTACCGATCTGTGTTTTGCTATTTCATTTAATTTCGTTTTTCTTGAAGCTTAATTAAAAACTGTTTTGGTATACCTTTCTTGTTTGTGCTTTATGTTTTGAACTTGGTCAACATTATAGCCAGATTCTCCAGACAGATTATAAATGAAAATCTAACAGATAATCCAGAATATAATCCTCCAGTTTAGCTATTGGGCTCTTGTTCTTCCTCTCCCTCTGTTCCCTAGTGTGGGTTGGCCAAAAAGTTCTTTTGGGTTTTTCCGTAACATCTTATGGACAAACCCAAATGAAATTTTTGGCCAACCCAATACTTCTGTGGATGTTTTAATTAGCCATTGTTTTCTCTATGATAGGTTAATGCTTTCTGTTTTTGAAAATAGAAATACTTGTGGTATGTATCATTCCATTTAGTTTTAAGTACTGTCCAATATGGTGCTAGGTACAGGGGTTACAGTAATGAAGAGATTATTCAGTTGGCCCTCTGTATCCTCAGGTTCTGCGTCTGCAGATTCAACCAATCATGGATTGAAATATTGAAAAAAAAATTCCATGGGACTTCCCTGGTGGTCCAGTGGTTAAGACTCCATGCTCCCAATGCAGGGGGCACAGGTTCAATCCTTGGTCGGGGGAACTAAGATCCTGCATGCCCCGCAGCGTGGCAAAAGAAAAAAAAAAAAAATTCCAAAAAGCAAAACTTGAATTTGCGGTGTACCCGGCAGCTATTTACATAGCATTTACATTGTATTTACAACTATCTACGTAGCCTTTACATTGTATTAGGTATTCTAAGTAATTTAGAGATGATTTAAAGTATATGGGAGGATGTGTGTAGGTTATATGCAAATACACCGTTTTATATAAGGGACTTGAGTATCCTCAGATTTTGGTGGGGGGAGGGGACTGGAGTCAATCCTCTGTGGATACTGAGGGATGACTGTACTATATATCTTCATGGAGTTAAAGTCTAATGGAGGAGACAAAGTAAAAATAATTACAAATTTTAGTAATTGCAATGACAGAAATAATACTGACTTTAAAGAGAATAACAAAATCACCTTTGGTAGCAGTAGTCAGAGTTCTACCTGGAAAAGCATGTAGAAAGCCTCAAGAGAATGTCACTCCTAACTTACCCAGGAGAAAAACCTGGGTAATCTATACAATTACAGTTTTTCTTGAGCATATCAGACAGCTGAGGTTGCAAAGCAAAGTAAACTAAATCCCAAAGAGTGATAAGCCCTCCAACAAGAGGTGGAAACTACCAATCATCTCATCTTAGAGCATGAGAGAAACAGGTGGCCACTGTACAAGCAGGTAAGAAAAAAATCAACTAAAATTTTAATAAATTCTGAAAGGCTTAGTATGGGCTAGTTTGTCAGTTTGGAAGAGCTGAGAGTCTCAAATAAGAGGACTTCATACACTTACACAGGTTCTATCCCAAGGGCCTACCCCAGTGCTCACAAGAAACACTGGGGCAGGGCAGGGGACCAGAAAGTCCCTGTCAGTGGTTCAAACATGCAGGAGGTAATTGGCTGCTGCTGAGGGATAGGTATGAAACTCTGCCCATTTTTCTTAGACCCCTCTTTTGAAGGATACAAAAGACTTAAGCTGCTGTGGGAAGAGCAACAAATCATATCACCCCCCAGGACCCCAGCAAAATCCATTATTTCTGGGGGAGGAATAAAAGCAAAACCCGTCTGCTTCTGGGAGGAGGAATGGGAAATGCTCTGCCTTCAGGCCACGAAGAACCATTACTGCTGGAGAAGGAGTATAAGCAAGTAACCTCTGACCTTGGAGGAGGAACAGAAAAACCTGGGCCCAGGATTATACAGGGATAGCAAAAAGAGAAGTCTACCACTGGGAGATGGGCATGAAATTCACACAACAGTAGAATGCACATTGTTTTCAAGTGCATCTAGAATGTTCACCAAGATAGAGAATATTCTAAGCCATAAAACCTCAACAAATAAAACACTTGAAATCTTGTGAATTATGTTCTCTGACCATAACAGAATTAAACTAGCAAAAACCAGTAACAGAAAGATATCTGGAAAATACCCAAATACCTCTGATGAGAGAAAGAAGTAAAGAGAGACAAATACCGTGATCATAGAATGAAAGACTCAAGATGTTAGTACGCCGGTTCTCCCCAGATTGGCCTACAGAATCAATGTAATCCCATTCAAAATCCTAGGTGGCTTTTTCATTAGACATTTATAAGATGATTCTAATATGTGTGGAAATCGAAAGAATCTAGAACAGCCAAAACAATTTTGAAAAAGAATAAAGTTGGAGGACTCAGATTACCTGATTTCAACACTTAGAGCTACAGTAGTCAAGACCACATGACAATTGTTTTAGGATAGACATACAGATGAATGGAACAGAATAGTAAATCAAGAAAGAGACCTAAAGATCTACCTTGAACAAAAGTGCCAAGGTAATTCAGTGGAGAAATGTTAGTCTTTTTTTTTTTTTTAACATTTAAAAATATTTTTATTGAAGTATAGTTGATTTACTATGTTGTGTTAGTTCCAGGTGTACAGCAAAGTGATTCAGTTATATGTATATATATACACATACATACATATATATATTCTTTTTCAGATTTTTTTCCCTTATAGGTTATTACGAAATATTGAGTATAGTTCCCTGTGCTATACAGTAGGTCCTTGTTTATTTTATATGAAATGATAGTCTTTTCAACAAATGTACTGGAACAATTCGATGTCCACATGCAAAAAAAAATTTTTTTGAACCTTATCTCACACCATGTACAAAAATTAAATCATAGACCTCAATGTAAAACCTAAAATTATGAAAGTTGTGGAGGTAAACAAAGATCTTAGTGACTTTAGGTAGGCAAATATTTCTTCAATAAAACACAAAAAGCATTGAACATAAAGAGAAAAAAATGATAAAATGGCCTTCATTAAAATGAAAAACTACTCTTTGAAAGATACTGTTAAGGATATCAATGGATAACCCACATACTGGAAGAAAATATTTGTAAGATAGGTATCTGATAAAGGACTTATATCCAGAATATATAAAGAACTCAACTCAATAATAAGACAAATAATCCAATTTAAAAAGTTGTGGATGGTAAATAAGCATATGAAAAGATGCTAAAAATTCATCAGTTATTAGACAAATACAAATGAAAACTTCAGTGAGATATCACTACACCTATTATAATAGCTAAACTTTTAAAATCTGACAATACCAATTGGCAGTGAAGATGTGAAACAGCTGCAATCTCACACACACATTGCCAGGGAGAATGTGAAATGGTTCAACCACTTTGGAAAACAGTTTGGCAGTTTCATAAAAACTTTCACTTACCATTCAACCCAGTAATCCCACTCCTAGAGAAATAAAACGTGTCAACACAAAGGCCTATATACAAATGTTTGTAACAACTTTATTCATAATTGCTAAAAACTGGAAACAATCCAAATGTCCAGATAAACAAATTATGGTGCATCTTTACTACTCAGCAATAAAATGGAACTAAGTACTAATACATGCAACTACATGGGTGAATCTCAAAACCATTATGCTAAGTGAAAGCAGCCAGGCATGAAAGACTATGCACTGTATGATTTCATATATATAGCTGTATTAGGGCTCTCCAGAGAAATAGAACCAATAGGAGATATATACATGTATAAAAGAGATTTGTTATATCAAATTGGCTCATGTGATAATGGAGGCTGAAAACTCCCAAGATCTATAGTCAGCAAGCTAGAGACCAAGGAGACCCAATGGGGTAAATTCCAGTCTGAAAGCCAGCCCCAAGAAGAGCCCATGTTTCAGTTCAAGTCCAAAGGTAGGAAAAGACCTTTGTCCCAGCTCAAGGTAGCCAGGCAGGAGGAGCCCATTTTTATTCAGGCTTTTTGTTCTATTTAGGTCTTCAACTGATTGGATATGGCCCACCAACATTAGCGGGGACAATTGGCTTTACTCAGTCTACATATTCAAATGTCAATCTCTCAGAAACATCCTCACAGACACACCCAGGGTAATGTCTGAACAAATGTCTGGGCACCCTTCTGGCCCATACAAGTCGATATATAGAATTAACCATCATAATGGCATTCTGGAAAAGGCAGACTTATTGGGCAGGAATCAGATCAGTGGTTGCAAGAGAAAGGGAGATTATTGAACACAAAGGGATATGAGGGAAATTTGGGGGAGGTGATGGAATATGCCATATTTTTATGTGGTGGTTGTTACATGACCATATAGGTCTCTCAGACCTCATTGAATTGTATACATAAAATGGGTGAATTTCCTTATATGTAATTATACCTCAATAAACATGAATTTAAAAACAAAAAGAATTTGAGGAGCAATTTAAAAAACAAGAAGAGTTGGTCTGGGAACTATTCTGAGGACATGGCATTTAAACTAAAACCTGAAGGGTGAAAATAATTTAGCCATGTGATCTGTTTGGGAGTGGGAAGAGATTTCTAAGAGAGGAGCAATATGAGAAAAGTCTTCGAGGTAGGAAAGACTGGCAAATTCATGGAAGTGGAGAGAGCTGGGTTGCTTGAACACAAAGTGAGGTTAAAGAAACTGGTTAAGGCCAGATCATTTAGGGGTTTATAGTCCATGTTTAAGGAGGATAGATTTTGATGCAATGAGAAACAATGAGAAGTTAAGTATGGAGGCAAGTGATCGGACATATTTTCCGTTCACTTTAGCTGTGATGTGGGGATGGGTTGAAGGTGTGAAGAGGCAAAGCATAGAATCACTTAAGGAGGCTGTAGCAGTAGGCCAGGTGAGGGGTGATGCCATTTGAACTAGGCTTGCAGCAGTGCTTATTAAGAAAACTGGACTCAAAATATACTTTTAAAGTTGAATTCATTGGGTTTTCTGATAAATTCAACATGAGGAATGGAGGAAATGGAGGAATGAAGGGGGACGTTTAAGTTTTTTTTTTGACCAAGTAGGGAGATATTGGTGCTATGCAATGTGATGGGGACAGAAAGGAGAGACAAATTTAGAGCAATGAAAGTTCTGTTTGAACACGTGAGGTCTGGAATGCCTTTGAGATGTCCAAGTGGAAATGTTTAATGTGTAGTTTAATGGGTAATGAAATCTGTAGCTCAATGGGGACTTCCCTGGTGGTCCAGTGGCTAAGAATCCGCCTTCCAATGCAGGGGACACGGGTTCAATCCCTGGTCAGGGAACTAAGATCCCACATCCCCTGAGGAAGCCCATGCGCCGCAGCGAAAGACCCCGCATGCTGCAACAAAGATCCCATGCGCCGCAACTAAGACCCGACTCAGCCAAATAAATATTTTTTAAAAAGACAGAAAAGTTATCGCCAATATAGATAACATTTAAAGTCATAGCAATGAATGAGATCGCTTTGAGAATTTTTTAAGGAAATGAAGAAGGCCTTGCGGGGATCCCTGAGCAACACTTGGACATCAGAGACGGGAGAAAGAACAGCCAGGGAGTAGATAGAAACCAGGGGAGAGCAGTAGAAGCCAAGGGAAGAGCAGAATATTTAAAGGTAGGAGTTGTCATTTGTGGGGAATGCTGTCAAGGCAACTAGTAAGGGGACAGGGGTTTCTAATGGCAGCATGGAGGTATAGCTGGTTTTGATACAATTTTGGGGGAGTAGTGACGGCAGAAGCCAGACTGGACCGTGAAAAGCAAATGTAGAAATGATAGAGCTTTCAGCAAAGCTGCCTTCACAGAAACGGGCTGGTAGTTGTCGTGTTGCTGGGACAGTCACATCTATGGGAATAGTCCAGTAATCAGACTGGTGATTCAGGAGAGGGTATAACCAGTGGAACAATCGGTATTGTAAATGAAGGGATTGAAAGCCTCATGCTTTATACTCGTTTATCAGCCATTTCTCACAATAACTTTGTAAAGAATTATTATTAAGTCTATCAGGGGCTTCCCTGGTGGCACAGTGGTTGAGAATCTGCCTGCCAATTCAGGGGACATGGGTTCGAGTCCTGGTCTGGGAAGATCCCACATGCCGCGGAGCAACTGGGCCCGTGAACCACAACTACTGAGCCTGTGCGTCTGGAGCCTGTGCTCCGCAACAAGAGAGGCCGCGATAGTGAGAGGCCCGCGCACTGCGATGAAGAGTGGCCCCAGCTTGCCGCAACTAGAGAAAGCCCTCGCACAGAAATGAAGACCCAACACAGCCAAAATAAATTTAAAAAAAAAAAAAAAAAAAAAGAACTAGAGAATCCATTCTCACATTTCAGCGGCTCAGCTTTAAAAAAAAAAAAAAAAAAAAGTCTATCAAAATAAGGTTCCAGATAACACTGGTTCCAAAAACCAGAAATCATCTAGTTTCTTTCCTTACATGCTTAACCACATAGCCTCCCTCAGGCATTTACAGAACATCATAAGACTTTCCCTAATCTTTCCTAGGGGCGCACGCTTAGTTGTGCCTAGGATGTAATACTGTAATACTCCTGTGAATGTGAGCCCTGCTCTTGCTTTGGGGCTTCACTGAGTTGCACTGTAATTATTAGGTCAGGCGGTGCTTATGGGAAATCTGCCTGCCCTGGTATCATCTCCAGGAAACACGTTTAGGTGTGCGGGTTTTCCTACTCAGGATGTATTTAGGGCACTGGCAGAGAAACAACCGTGTGGCTTTGAAGGCTGGACTAGTGTTAGAGTGACAGGCCTCTGTGTGAGCATGAGACCTGATTCTGTCAGAGACAGAAATAAAAGCTCATTACAGCAAATATCACCCCTGTCTGGTTTGGGTTTTCTGCAAAGCATAGCCTGAGACCAGCACTAAGAGGCAGGTAGTTGGGAGGTGATCTCAGGAAGAACACACAAGTGAGAACGTGGAGAAAGGGAGATAGGGAGGCAAGGCAAAATGGGGTGTAATGAATGAGCAGGTTACCTCTTGCTGGAGACTTCTGAGATGCTTTGTCCCAAGGAACGTGCCTTGGATTGTCCCAGCAGAGGAGGGGGGCCTGGTGCATTTATAATCCCATCCCACTGGACCTGGCTCCAGGGGGTAGCTCCCCCCTTAACTGCCACACCCCAGCACACACACACACACACACACACACACACACACACACACACACACACATGCAAGAAAGGGCTTGGGAAGAGATGCTATCTGCATGCCAGAATGTCTGTCACAGGTGCAGGTGGATTCAGGTGGGTGAAGGAATATGAAGGGGGGCGTCAACAGCCCTCACTAAAAACCCCAAATTCATGTATTGCAAACTTACTCCCCTGCAGTGATGACGAGAAGAGTCTTGTTTTTATTATCCCCAATTCTGTGCACTCCTGAACTGAAATAGTTTCTCTGGCCCCTGTCCCCTTAACTGCTCCTTTATCAGCCAGCTGTGTTGTAATTGATCAAGGGGCTACCAGGTGGTGAGAATCCCTGAAGAGGGATGATAGGACGTCAAACAATTTCTCTCCAGTTCTCTTTCCTCCTTTAAATGATCATGCCTCTCCCCAAAGGGACTTTGAAAAAATATATCTAAACTCTCACACCACCATTAAAATCAAGTGAGCACGCAAAACAATCTAGGGCTTGTAGCAAAAGAAAGCTGGTGTCTGTTTCCCTGCTAAACCTAGGTTCTCAACCAGGCACCCATAAGCAATGGCTGAACTTTTGCTCTACATAACTGCCCTGGAATTGGAGGCAACGTTTCTTCACATGGGCCCATGGAGAGAGGCTCTCTACAATTATATTCTCAAAAAGGTCTATGACACCAGAAGAGAATAAGAACCGCTATCCTCACTGGCTCACCAAGGCTCCTTTTCTACTTCACTTATTTACTTCATGTGGAGGATTCAAGAAAAGGCAAGAATACGCATTGGATGGAGAGAGGAAGTCTGGCTGCCCAGACAGATCCCCACAGGGTGCCATAACCCTGAGGAGGTCTCCCTAGTCCACCCTTTTGGCTTCACATGTTCAAGGTCTGACTTGAGACCACTCAGAGGGCTGATGTCTTCCTGGGAGCGGCAGGTTATAATGGAGAAAGCTGCTTGGTAAGCAAGGAACCAGGGCAAAAGAATAAAGTTCAGGATTTGCACAGTCAGTGGCCCCAGGTTCTCACAAATGTGGTGGGGATGCACCTGGTTTAGGCAGAATTCATGCACCAGAACCACATCTTACCTGCCCCGTGGTTAAATGGGCTTTGCCAACATTGCCTTAGACTCTTCTTTAGCCTCTAGGATGGATCAGTCTGAGGAATTGGCTTTCCTTCCCTCTCTCCCCCTTTTTCGTCTCCAGATATATTAAGACGTTCAATCTTGATATCTTAACATCTTTTAGGCCTTTTTCTTTAAAATCACCAGAAATGTGATTTGAAAGAAAATCCGTTGGATAAATCCAACGGCTTCTGTCTTAATTTCATGCATTAAGGATCAGAGGTCTGTCTTGTTTTCTCTTCCCTCGGGGCTACCTCCGTAAAGTGCCCTGAATACGGATTTCTTAGAGACTCTCTAAAAGCTGTTTTCCTTTTAGCTCTTGCTGAGGGTGAAATCCGACAAGGCACACATGAAACTTCAACTAAAAGCTGCCTGCTTGTCCGCCCTGGCAAGACAGACGTACAGAGAGGCTCTGCGGGAGTGCATCACACAGCCTGGAGGAGCTGGTTACCTCTGCATTGCACAGTGGGGAGTGAGAAGAATGGCTAATAGCAAGCCGAATGGGCGATGATGCAGTAGGTTACTTAACACCTACTGTGGTGCTAAACTTATTCATTCATTTAGCACTTGCTATGTGTTCCTGCGCTGTGCTGGTGCTGGAGATGCAAAGGCAAATAAGACAGGGTCCATGCCATGTAGGGACCTTTATGTGAATGGAAGAAACAGCAAACGAACAACTAGAGCATTTTGTGCTAAGTGTTAAAATAGAGGTAAGAATCAGGTGACTTGGGAGCATTGTGTGCTGGGAGAGAGAAGGGGACAAAGATGGGAAGAGAGCAGGTGTTTTCCCGGAGGACAAGGTGGGGAACGCAATGAGTTCAGGAACTACTCTCTCTTATGTTTGGGGCCCAGGCATGTCAGAGAAAGGGGAGAAATGAGTTCACAAAGGAAAGTATGTGCTGCTGAGTCGACCACAGTTTATCTGTAGGTAGTGGGGACTCATGTGCATTAGTTTCCTGGGAATGCTGTAACAAATTACTACAAATCTGATGGCTTAAAACACCAGAAATTTGTTCTCTCACACTTCTGGAGGCCAGAAAGGCACCAATCAAGGTGTTGGCAGGGCTGCGTCCCTCTGGATGCTCTAGGGAAGAATCCTTTCTTTTCCTCTTCCAGCTTCTGGTGGCCTCTGGCATTCCTTGGCTTGTGGCTGTGTCCCTCCAATCTCTGGTCACGCTGCCTTCTCCACTTCCGTCTGTGTCAAATCTTCTGCCTCCTTCTTCTAGGGACAAATATGATTGCATTTAGGGCCCACCTGGATAAACCGGGATAATTTATCTCAAGATTCTTAAAGTAATCACATCTGCATAATCCCCCCATGCCCTGCCACACACACTTTTTTGGCCATATAAGATAACATCCCCAGATTCCAGTGATTTGGACATGGATATCTTGTACGGGACATTTTTCAGTTTACCACGTTGCGGGAGATTTTAAGCAGGGCAGCACTTAAGTTTACAAAGGTCCTACAGGGAGTGGTGTGACCCAGTAAGAAAGAACCCTCTGAAGACATTTATTAAACCTAACATGAAATAGCATGGTGGAAGAGTGGATTGAAGGAAGTTACAGCAAATTCACTGTACCTACCCTGGGTAGCAGCCTTGGTTAGAAGAGGGGCTTAGGAGTTAGACTGATTAATGTGGAACTCAGAAACCCAGAGCAAGTTAATTAACCTTTCTAAGCCTCAATTTCCTCATCTGTGAAAGCTGGATTATGATAATAGTATCTACCTTTTGGGGTTGTTGAGAGGAGTAAACTAAATATGATACATTGATTGGCACATGCGTAGGACTCAACAAAGCACGTTCTGGTGATGACTGATGTTCTGGAATCAGGTTCCTGAGCAGAGGTGGCTGGAAAACCATGAGACGGAGCACATTTCACCCAGTGGCCTCTGATCAACTTGCTGAACCAGTCCACTAAAAGATAGATATTGATTATGCGCAGCACTGAAAGAATTCCTGGTTCTTAGTGGGATGGTTTGGCTACATTTAAATGCAGAAATCACCTGCAAGTAATATTGTTCTCTTAGACTATCACAGCCTGCTCATGACTTGACACCCTACATTTGATAAATGTTTAGCAGGAATAGTGTGTTTTTAATTTTAATGTGTAGTGTTTAAAGTCAATCAGTATATATTGTGCAGAGCATGATGCTTAAATCATCACGTTTGGGGAACATAATGATTTGGGGAACAGACTGGAAAGTCAGTTTGGGGACGTTTAAAGGGGCCTTGAGTGGCAGGTAAGACCTTCAGACTTGATGGTGAAGATAGGGGGAAGCAGGTGCAGGCTTTGGAGTCAGAGGCATGACCTGATGAAAACGGTACCTGAAGGTGATAAAACGCGCATTGGTGGCAGGAGGGATCGGAAGTAGAAGCAAGGAAAAGACAGTGAGGCCACTTAGGAAGCTAGTGCAGTTTCCCACATGTGAGGTGACTGGGACCCGACTGGGAGGGAAGCAGGGGGAATGGAGGGGAGAAGAAAACTTGACGGAAATCTTCCTTCAAATAAATTAGAGCTGATAAGGGTAGGTTCAAATGACAGGTGGTAGAGTAGTAACAATACAAGGGTAGGATCAAGAGAGATCGGTAGGTAGGCAGAGTGACAACAGTGCAGTGGGAGCCACTGAGATCTTTTGCTTGCCCTCGTGGGGAGGTGTCGGAGCTGCCTTGCTCACCTTGGGAAGGATGGATCACCGCTGAGGATGACAAAATGAGGTTTGTGCAGAGGGGAAGTTCTGGGAGGCCCTGGAGAGGATCAGCCTCTACTCCTACTCTCCTGGGAGAATCAGCCTTTTGTGTTAAATTTTGAAAGCAGAAGTTGCCTGGCCATGATGGGGGCCACAGCCAATGAGGCAACAGGATGGGAGTGGCCCTAAGTGCAGAGGGGCTGGAGGAGGGTGGTCCTGAGGAGGGGTGGGAGAGGGGGTGGGAAGAAGCAGTGTGTAGTGTTCTGAGTCCTCACGAGGGTGGGTGGTGGAGGCCGCGGCAGATTCCAGCTGTTGTGCGTGTAGTTAAAGGACACACCCTGAACTTCACAGCGGAGGGCCCAGCAGGCGGAAGGAAGCATGCGTCGCTGTGCTCTGGCGCCCATCCCAGTGTCTGGTCCTCTCGCCGGTACCTCCCTGGTCGCTGTGTCAATTGTTTCCGCCCTCGTTTCCTTTCTTAGCAACAGGCTACTACTCCATGAGAGGCTGTTTGCTCGAAACCCCTCCAAGCCAGCTGCCTCAGATGGAAATTCTGCATACTCCCCTTCCTCCCTCCTTCCTTTTTTCTCTCTCTTTCCCCTACCTCTCCATTTTTCTTTCTTTTTTAAAAAAATTATTGAGGTGAAATTTGCATAACGTAAAATTAACAATTTCGAAGTGAACAATTCGGTTGCATTGAGTACATTCACAGTATCGTGCGACCACCTCCTCTGTTGAGTTTCCAAACATTTTCATCACTCTAAAGTAAAGCCCCTTACCCAGGAATCAGTTTCTCCCCATCCCGCCTCCCCCCGGTTCCTAGCAACCACCAATCTGCTTTCCGTTTCTATGGCTCTATCTATTCTGGATATTTCATATAAATGGAATCATACAATATGTGACCTTTTGTGTCTATATTTATTATTGAGTAGCAGGCACATTCACAAGTTTCATAATTGAAAAGTCAGTGAAAGATAGTGATATGTTCTCTGCCCCATGGTCGCTTAATTCCTTCCCTGGAGGTAAAGAATAACCTCAGTATTTTTTGTTTATTATTGTTTTTGTTTTTCTGCCCTTCCAGATATACTTCATGCATATAAAAGCAAATATACATACATAAATATATATCTTCTTTAATCTACCGTTCTTCATTATGCTATAAGTATGATGGAATGCCATCACTTGAGTTAAGATATTTTCACCAGGTCTATACAGGAACTCTGTTATCTGACTCTAAACCCACCATTTTTTTTTTAAAATTAAAATTTATTGTGTTTTGTCGGATTATACATTTATTGTAGAGTTAATTAAAACTAAGACAAAGAAAAAAAAGCAAATATACATGTATACACACATATGTCTATCATCTATCTATGTATTCATCATCTATCTATCTTCTCCTACACTGTTTGGACCTGATTTTTTTCTCCTAACAGTATATCTTGGAAAGAGTTTCATTATCAGTATATTAAGACTCCCTCATTCTTCTTTTAATAGTCTTTTAATGACTATTTTTTATTCTTGTGACTGAGTATATCATAATTTATTTAACTATTCCCCCCCATTGATGGACTTTTAGGTTGTTTCCAATCTTTTGCTGTTATAGACAATGCCAGGATGAATTGCCTTGTACACAGGCCAATTTGCGCATGTGCACATGTATCCGCAGATAAATTAGGAGTCCAATACTCAGGGTTCAAACTTGGACACATTTAAGGTGAGATAAGGGTGGACACCTGCTACATTGTACAATAAATAACATTCATGGATTGGGAAACGTACTAGGCACTGTACTAAGCATTTTTTAAGCAGCTTTACTGCAATATAATTCATATCCCATAAAATTCACTCACTTAGAGTACACTTCAATAGCTTTTAAATTTTAGTATATTCACAGTTTGTGCAACCGTCACCACAACTGATTTTAGAACATTTTCAGCCTCAAAATACCCCTGTACCTATTAGCCGGCACTCTCTATTCCCTTCTGCCCCAACTCCTGGCAACCACTAATCTACTTTTTGTCTCTTTGGATTTGCCCATTCTGGACATTTCATATGAATGAGATCATATAATATGTGATCTTTTAAAAAATTTTTTTATTTTGTTTATCCATTTTTTATACAGCAAGTTATTATTAGTTATCTATTTTACACATATTAGTGTATACATGTCAATCCCAATCTCCCAATTCATCCCATCCCCCCCTCCCACCCGCTTTCCCCCCCCTTGGTGTCCATACGTTTGTTCTATACATCTGTGTCTCTATTTCTGCCTTGCAAACTGGTTCATTTGTACCATCTTTCTAGATTCCACATATATGCTTTAATAGAGGATATTTGTTTTTCTCTTTCTGACTTACTTCACTCTGTATGACACTCTCTAGGTCCATCCACGTTTCTACAAATGATACAATTTCGTTTCTTTTTATGGCTGAGTAATATGCCATTGTATATATGGACCACATCTTTATCCATTCGTGTGTCGATGGACACTTATTTTGCTTCCATGACCTGGCTATTGTAAATAGTGCTGCAATGAACATTGGGGTGCATGTGTCTTTTTGAATTATGGTTTTCTCTGGGTATATGCCCAGTAGTGGGATTGCTGGGTCATATGGTAATTCTATTTTTAGTTTTTTAGGGAAACTGCATACTGTTCTCTATAGTGGCTGTATCAATTTACATTCCCACCAACAGTGCAAGAGGGTTCCCTTTTCTCCACACCTTCTCCAGCATTTGTTGTTTGTAGATTTTCTGATGATGCCCATTCTAACCGGTGTGAGGTGATATCTCATTGTAGTTTTGATTTGCATTTCTCTAATGATTAGTGATGTTGAGCAGTTTTTCATGTGCCTCTTGGCCATCTGTATGTCTTCTTTGGAGAAATGTTTATTTAGGTCTTCTGCCCATTTTTTGACTGGGTTTTTTGTATTTTTAATATTGAGCTGCATGAGCTGTTTATGTATTTTGGAGATTAATCCTTTGTCTGCTGATTCGTTTGCAAATATTTTCTCCCGTTCTGAGGATTGTCTTTTTGTAATATGTGATCTTATATGTCTGGCTTCTTTCACTTAGCATGTTTTCAAGGTTCATCCGTTTTGTAGCATGTATCATTATTTCATTCATTTTTTATTGCAGAATAATATTCCATTGTATGGATATATCACATTTTATTTATTTATTTATTTGGGTTGTTTCCATTTTTTGGTAACTATGAATAATGCTCCTGTGGACATTTGCGTACAAGTTTCTGTGTAAACATATGGTTTCACTTTTCTTGCGGATATGCCTGGGAGTAGAATTGCTAGGTCATGTGGTAACTCTATTTTTAAACTTTTGAGGAATTACCAAATTGTTTTCCAAGGTGGCTGCCCTATTTTATATTCCTACCAGCTGTGTATGAGGGTTCCAATTTGTCCACATCTTCAACAACACTTGTTATTATTATCCGTCTTTCTCATCATACCTATCCTAGTGGGTGTGAAATTTTATCTCACTATGGTTTTTTTGGTTTTTTTTTTATAAATTCCTATCTTTTTTTTTTAAACTTATTTATTTATTTATTTATTTATTTATTTTTGGCTGTGTTGGGTCTTCGTTTCTGTGCGAGGGCTTTCTCTAGCTGCAGCAAGTGGGGGCCACTCTTCATCGCGGTGCATGGGCCTGTCACCATTGCGGCCTCTCTTGTTGCGGAGCACAGGCTCCAGACGTGCAGGCTCAGTAGTTGTGGCTCACGGGCCTAGCCGCTCCACGGCATGTGGGATTCTCCCAGACCAGGGCTCGAACCCGTGTCCCCTGCATTGGCAGGCAGATTCTCGACCACTGCACCACCAGGGAAGCCCCTCATTATGGTTTTGATTTGCATTTCTCTGATGACTAATGATGTTGAACATCTTTTCATGTGCTTATTGGCCATTTGTGTATCTTTTTGGGAGAAATGTCTATACAGAGCCTCTGTCCTTTTAAAAAATTGGGTTGTCCTTTTATTATTGAGTTGTAATAGTTCTTTACACCTCTTAGATACAAGTCCCTTATTAGATAGATGATTTGCAAATCCTTTCTCCCATTCTGTGGCTTGTTTTTTCCCACTTTCTTGGTGTCCTTTGAGCACAAAGGCTATTAATTCTGATCAAGTCCAATTTTTCTATTTTTTTCTTTTGTCATTTGTGCTTTTGATGTCAAATCTAAAAAAGGTTTTGCCTAACCCAAGGTCATGAAGATTTATTCCTATATTTTCTTCCAAGAGTTGTATACCTTTGTTGTCAAATGCAAGTTCATGTGCCCGATGCACAGTGAGGCCAAACGAACTAAAACAGAGGAGTTTGGAGCAGAGAGAGGTTTACTGTAGGATCAAGCAAGGATAATGGGTGGCTTGTGCTCAAGAAACCTGAACTCCCTGATGGGTTTCAGGGAAGAGTTTTATAGGCAAAACTGGGGTGAGGGCTTGCAGTTTTACCTCTTAAATTTAAGTTTATGATTCATTTTCACTTAATTTTTGTATATGGCTTGAGGAAAGGGTCCAAATTCATTCTTTTGGATGTCAATATCTAGTAGTCCTGGCACCTTTTGTTGAAAAGATATGGTGAGCATTTTATACTGATTATCTCATTCACATCCCATAAAACCCTGGGAGAAGGTATTATTATTATCTCTTTTTACAGATGAAGAAACCAAGTCTTAGAAAGATTAAATAACTTGACCATGTGAAACCAAGCAGGACTCTGTGGGGCTGTCCTGGGTACAGATCCTTTCTGTGTCCCCCCGTTTCTTGTTTGTAGGAAAAAGACTTCAGCCTCCTAGACCTTCCCTGAATTCCAAAGGGCAGATTCAAACAGTTGTTGATCAGAAAACTGAGGGAATGCAGAAACAAAGGAGGAGCAATCAAGAAACAATAATGCAGTGATAAAGAAGGATCCTAGTTCCTCCTCAAGGAATACACATACAATATACGTCTGAGTTCTTCTGCAGGAACTAAGGCCCCCACCCAGGTGTATGATGATAACTTCAGGCTGAGCACCAGATTCCTGGAGCACTGCCCTCTTACTTCACCACCAACCAATCAGAAGAAAGTCTGCACACAGTGGAAGATAATGAAGATGCTGACCCCCCTCCCCAAATGATTAACTGCGATTAACTTCCACTTTCTCCCTATAAAAACTTTCATGGTTGAGCAGAATCTTCGAAGTTGGTTCTTGGACATGAGTCCACCTTCTCCCCAGGTTGTCAGCCTCCTGAATAAAGCAACCTTTCCTTTCCAACCAACACTTTTCTCTTGAGTATTGGCTTTCAAGTGGCAGACAGCCAAACCTGAGTTTGGTAACACATGATCACAAAACTAATAAATGGAGGAACTAGATTTAAACCCATATCCTTCTGACACTAGGGACTACTTTATGCTGTAAAAGAACTTTATAAATTGTAAAGCACTGTAGAAATGTGTTGTTGAAACCCTGAAAGGAATAAACTTTCCAAAGGTGAATGTGTAAAGAGAGAAAACAGAGAGCAGACAACACCTATTTTATGGTTGGGAAAAAGAAATGAAGGTAGAGAAGAACTAGTTATATATGGGGATCCATGAGACCAGTGGTTCTCAGACGTACAGATTTCATAGACATGGTTTTCACAGTATGACAACTGATATCTTGACCATTTTACTATAATATCATGTATATAACTCACATAAGCATCAGGTCAAGGCACTATGAACAGAGTTGTGGAAGACCACAAATATTTAATCCTGCTAAGAATATTTTAAAAACACCTACCTTTTTCTATCATTATCATTTCAGAAAATCAACAGTAATTACAGAAAAAAGAACAATTCTTCCCAAGAAGTATGGAGATTATACCACCACATACACATGACACATTGCCATATACTGCATAGTAAATATTTCATAAGCGCTAACATATGTCCTGTGGGTACTGTTTTGTCTTTTTTCATTTCCCTGCTAAAATTTCCCTGCTAAAATGGTCAAAACCTCATTTCCCTGCTAAAATGGTCAAAAAGTCATCATTTGTAACTTTACCCTCTTTGAAAATAGGAACTGCATATTTCTTCATTGGCACATAGCACTCAATAAATATTTTTTAAGTGAATAACAGACCAATTAAAAAAATGAATCAGCAACCTTGAGAACAAGGAGGGGGGAGGAAGTTAGTTTTAAGATATTTTAAGATACCTTATATTTTAAGATAATGTTCCTCAAGCATTACATAACTACTTGCATAGTGATATAACTAGTTATATCGGGCTCCAGCGCAGATTCTAATATTCTGCCTCCTTCCCTCTTTCTTATGGGTCCTGAAATTAACTCAAAGTGCTTCCTTCCTCTTTCCAGCAGGAGAGGAGGTTGGTCTCTAAAGTTCTTTGAAGTCAGGGATAATGTCTCTTTAGTTTTGTATTTGTATATCAAGCACCTGGCCTTGTGTATGGTATGTAGTAGGTGCTCAATAAATGTGAAAGGCCTGAAGGACTCTGTGAGGCTAAGCCAATGGGGGACAGGGAGGCTGCCTTGGAGAAAGTAGAGAGACCTTGGAGGGAAAGGAGACTGACCAGGTTTTCCCTGGGGTAAGATCCCATGCTCCAGTCCTGCTGGATGCAGATACCTCACCCGTCTTCCTCAGGCTGAAATTCTGTTAAAAGTTTTGCTGTAGGTGGGGCTGTCTAGGTTATAAGGCTTATAATCTCCTGCTTCAGGTAATTTCATCACTGCTTGAATATAAAGCTTGTACACTGATACTTTGATAGCAGGCTTGTTTTTCTCCTAATTTAAAACAGAAAATCCTTGTCCTTTTACATCTGAACGCATCTAGCATTTCCCCTCAGGCAACCCAAGTCCTTTGACTGGACCACTTACAGGCAAGTGTGCCCCTAAGGTTTGCAGGGTCTGGGAAATAGTACAAATGGAAGTCCATATGTCTAAATATTTTAAAGCTATAAATCAAGCTAAACAATTGTTAAATTATGTTTGATCCTCCTACATTGACAAATACATGTAGAGCTATAGTTTTCTTTTTGTTGTTGATCTTAGTTCCCCGACCAGGGATTGAACCTGTGCCCTTGGTAGTGAAAGCTCCAAGTTCTAACCACTGGACCGCCAGGGAATTCTCTATAGTTTTCATATAACTGAAAATTGGCAAAATATCAAAGATGACTGAATCCAATTATTATTACAAAATTGGAATATATTATCATGACAACATAAATTCAATTTTCAAATAAAATTGTCACTTTTTATGTTTTCAAGAACTATTTTTCTAAAATATTCAAAATCAAAAGTTAAAGGGAAGAAATATAATTCATAATTAACAAATGTTAAAAATTAAACCAAGTATTTAAATAAAGTTGAAACTTTTTACTTGACTTTTTGAAAATGCAATAAAATCTTCTTAAATATTTTTATCAAAAGCTACTGATGATTCTAGTGTTCAGTGTCAAGTCAGTGTCACATTTCACGTACGTTATGCCTAGACCTATATTAAGAGCAATACGAAGTGTTTAATTCTGCAAAATACTCATCAGCCTCCGTGTGAACTGTTGCAAATACTGCATTAATTTGTGAGTACCTCTGGGATCTTAAATTAGAGCATGTAGAGAAGGAAGAAAATGTATACTTGGTGCTACTGGGAGGTGGTATATTCTTATACAAGAATCTATTGTATCCAAGGCATCTTAGTGGAGGGATCTGACAAGCGCACTTGTCTTTTTTCTGTTACCTAAGCTCTTCCATTGTTTTGTATCCTACTGGCTCTGAAGCAGTCTCTGTGTGCACAGGTAGTGGCACAACCCACAAGCTTCACAGCATTCAGATGTTGTCACCTTTTGTGTCAAGGACATTGGGCAGGAAACATGAAGAAGCAGATCCCTGGGGCCTGAGCAGTGTTATCCATGAGAGGGGGTGTCGCAGTGCTGAGTGTCAGATCCCAAGTAACCAAAGAGTCATGTATTCTTTAACGCATTTGTGTGTGTTTGTGATTTGCAGTATCCCCTGCAAGCATGGGCCAAGAGCAGAGTCTATCCCTACCCAGCCCTAAGAGAAATACTGACTTTAGGCATGGGGTGAGATTACAGGTATATGATCTTTCTGATCAAAATCTCATTTTCTGTGAGGAATGCAGAGAGGAGGTGGAGGTGGAGGGCGGCCCAATATTCTCACTTTGCTGACAAAAATAGGCTTTCCCAGCTGACTTGGGTAGCATAGTCATTTAAGTGTTGCCCTATCTGCCAATCTGGCTGTTACAATTCACTGAATTGCAAAAGACAGACACGAAGTTTCTCATTCATTCATTCACTCACTCAAGGCGGATTTCCTGAGCACCTGTTTTGTGGGTGTTTTTCTGGGTTCAGGGAGTAAAGAACTGAATGACACTATGAGGGTCGCACAATGTAGAGGAGACAGACTTGACCATGAATAAAGGTAACACTGTGAGGTGAGTACTTACAGGTGTGTTTAAGGTGCTTTGGGAACACAGAGGAAAGAGTAACTGCAACGTCATTGTGGGTTGGCTTAGAGAAGGCTTCAGAGGATATGGCAGAGTAATACTAGCTTCCATTAGTTGCTAACTGAATGCCTGCCATGTTCCAGGCTCTCTGCATATACTGTCATGTTTACTTCCCACAATAACTTTCAGAGGTAGTCATTTATGTCCATTTTACAGATGAGAAAATTGAGGACCAGAAAGGTTAAGTAACTCAATACCACACATCTAGTATGTGGTGGTGTCAGAGTTGTAACTCCCAGATCTTCCTAACTCCACTATGGATGGACTTTCCACTCTGTGCTGATATTTCAAGAGTCTTGAAAGATGTGTAGGAATTTACTTGAGTGAAACAAGAGGGTAAAGAGCATCCAGGCAAGAGCACCGGTATTTGTTATTCAAGATTTCAGGAGTAAACTAAAATTATAATGCATAGCATATTTGCCTTCCATAAAGATGAAATCACATAGGGGTGTAATTGCAGCCATTTGACTGACTTGTATAGGGTCCTTTGCAAATCCCTTTGCTTGGTTGATTTATAATACTTTCTAACAAGTTCTTGGTAACATCTAAACTCTCTCCATTCAGACACAGCATTCCTACTCTTTCATAAATATTTTCCCGTGCGCGCGCGCGTGTGTGTGTGTGTGTGTGTGTGTGTGTGTGTGTGTACGTGTATGGGGTGCAGGAGGGTGCAGGAAGATTCTCTAGTGGGTGCTCCTGGTAACCTCTCTTGGATTTGTTTTTTCTAAGCCTATTTAATCTCCAAGTTAGTTTTCCAGACATTCTCCAGTAAGCAGTTTGAGATGTGAGCCCACGTCCTGTCTCTGGCACCATCCTGGGGGTTACATGGATTCTCCAACATAGAATCATTAGCGCTGGGGTCCAGTTTGAGGTCAGTAAAACAAATCATCCAAGAAACACAAAACGATCTGGTATACCCTCCCCCACTCCCTCACCCAAGTTCTACTCGTTTCTCAAGTTTTTGCCCAAATCATTCCTCTCGATGCATTTTCAGTTGGAACTACAGTAGTGTTTTTCTTGTTAACGTTTCCCCAAAGCTTGTTATAGATTGAATTTGCTCCAGTTGGCCTCAAGTGATTTTTAAACAGTTGTTTCCAGTATAACTGCAATCAGAACGCGGATTCCCCACAGCATTTGTTTACAAGTCTGCAACCACACACAGAGGGAGTGTAGGGTACGGGGAGAGGGGGGTCCAGGCTTCACCGTCTTTGTTTCTGCAGTGCCTCGCATGTGCTAGGGACTCCGCGTTTGTCGACTGAACCTACGAGGGCCCCGCGAGGGAGGGCAGCTGGCTCGGGTGTGGAACGCGGCGCCGGACGCAGAATTGAGGTTTAGCCAGGCTTGGTCGACCTTAAACCCAGCGCTTCCTGCCCGCCCCTCCTTCACGGACCAAAACCAGCCCTTAAACGCGGGCTGGGCGCAGGCTAGAGGCGGGCGCGGGGATCGCCGGGCGCCTGCGCAGGCATCCGCCAGGTGGGCAGTACCTGGGCGGGGCGCGCCGTGGTTGGCGGCGGCGGGGGCCGAGCCCCCGGAAGAGCCCGCGACTCAGCCAGAGCAACAGGCTGCCGGCGGGGGGCTGGAGCTGGGGTGGACCGGGCCCGCCATGGACAAGCTGAAGAAGGTGCTGAGTGGGCAAGACACCGAGGACCGGGGCGGCCTGTCCGAGGTGAGTGCGCCGCGGCGCCCAGCCGCCTGGCCGCGCCCTCTCCGCCCCGAGGGTGCTGCGCCCCCGCCTCGGTGGAGGGTCCGCGGGGGGCCTGGGAGCGCGCCGGGGCTCGGGGGTCCGGGTGACACCGGAACCCCACCCACAGCTCCGCCGGCGCCGGTTGCTGGCTGGTAGGAAAGGCAAGCAGGACTTCCAGGATTTCGTGGAAAGCAGCTCTGTCACTGCTCCTTCCCCCTCCTCTCCAGGGCTCCGGACCCCCGCGCTCCCCCCCACTCCCCACCCCAGGTGCCAGGGCCCAGACACTCTGCACAGGGCAGTCGGCACCTGTTTACTTTTTTGTCCTGCACCCTTCAGCCTTCCGCGTCCCATCCCCCACAAAGGGAGGGCCGAGCTGGAGCAAAACCTAGAAACATCTGCGAAGGGGAGGGCAGACATTCCCGCTCGGCGGCCCCATCCCTGCAGGCCAGGGAAAGGGCTTTAGGGCCGAGCTAGGCTGGGGCCTCTGAGAACTTGGCGGAGGGAGTCCTCTTAGGGTAGATCGCCTGCGCCGGGGGCCTGGGTGACCGCCCCTCCTCGCTGCCCACCGCGAGGCGGGGCTAGTGGCCGCTCCCGGCTGCTCCCGGCTGCGTTCCTGCCTAGTTTAGGTTGTGGGGTGTGACACTCGCGCCCGACCTTGTGCGCAGTGTTACTGTAAACTACCTCCCAGGAAAACCGTGAACTCCTGGACGGCTGGGACCACATCTTGTTTCTCTGTGCACACATAGCACGTAGACTCCGTAGACGCCCAGGACCTCATGAGGCCGCCTGCACGCTTGTTTGTTTTTTTAGAAAGGTTTGGTCGAGCTGAAACTTGGGCATTAATGCCCTATGTTCTAGAGCCACACAGGATGTTTATTTCCTATTTCTAGTGCTTTGAGTTTTGCTTTGTTTTTTTTCCTCCGTGAATGATAAAATAATATTTCTCTTTATTTTTTGGCGTATTCCGTGGGCCTCAGTTTCCTCATCTGTAAAATGAAGCTGTTGCACAAGATAATATGGCGTCTTTCAAGTTGGAACCTAAGTTTTTCCTCTGATTTTCATCACTGTCTCAAGTGGCTATCTCAGTATGCTTCTTTCACTCGCTTTTGTGGTCGCTGATTTTATTGTGACTTTTGTGTGACCCTGATACCTTCACCCCCACCATGAAATCTCGGAACCCTAAAAGTTGCTCTCTGAATCTTCACCTTGAAGAAGCAACACTACAGACATTGAGTGTTATAGGAATTGGAGTTTTAACTTGTTTTGACATTTCAAAACAGCCTGTGGCTTCTTTTAAATGTTGCCTTTATTAATTGGTCAAGGCTCGGTAATAATTTCATGAGTTCCTCGTTCTTGATTTCTGGCTTCTTGTATGAACTCACAAGCCAAACCTCAGACTGGGCCTAAGAAAACTTATGTGGTTGACAGTCATGCTTATCTAAAGCTTTATGTTGCACGGACTGTCAATAAGGTTTTAGAGCAGCTGGGGTTCAAGAGGGCGATGTTTTCTCTTCCTGTGGACTCTTGTGGGGACAGTGGGAATGATGCAGATATTTTGATTTAGAAAATCATCATGAAGTGGTGGACAGACCCTCAAGAGTGAACGATGTAGTACAGATTGAAAACATAAAATGCTGAGTTAGTTTTTACCTAAAATAGTGAATGCCTGTGTTGGACACAATGAAGGGCTTTAAAGAGTTGTAAGCTCAGGCATGTAGAATCTATTTTAGAAAGACTAGGTGCTTCTGTCTTGTTCTAAAACACTGCTGTCAGTTTCCTCTCTCTGAGTGTGAGATTCCTGTTTATGTACATCATTGTGTGGCACTTCCTGAGCCCCAACTACCAGGAAGCATTTTGTGTCCAGCTGAATTCACTCTCAGGGTTGTTTTTGGCTCAGTTTTTACTTATTAGGTCAGGGCCTCCTTGAAAATGTTGGTACTGACTTGATTGGCTCACATTTCCCATGGTTTTGAGGCTGGCAAGGCTGGAGGATGCTGGTGAAATTTCTGTTTTGTGTGTGAAGTTGGACTCGGTGGCCTTAAAGTCTCTTAACATTCAATTATAAAAACAGTCAGACGGCACCAGAAGTGAAAATTGTTATTTTCACTTTAAAAAATTGTTATCCTTTTAGCTAGTGGGAAGCAGCTGCATAGCACAGGGAGATCAGCTTGGTGCTTTGCGACCACCTAGAGGGGTGGGATAGAGAGGGTGGGAGGGAGACGCAAGAGGGAGGGGATATGGGGATACACGTATGCATATAGCTGATTCACTTTGTTATACAGCAGAAACTAACACAACACTGTAAAGCAATTATACTCCAATAAAGATGTTAAAAAAAATTGTTATCCTTTTAATGCAAAAAATAAAAATATGACTAGTTCTGTTTCTCCTACATATGAAACTGGGGAATTATAAAACTTGCCTGGTGATGTCTAGTCACAGATGGCCTCTTGATGAGTTTTGTGATTGATACCTGGTCTTCATAAATCCACCTTCAATCTTCAGTTTCTAGGGGCTTCTTTCTGAAAGTACAGGCTTTATGTTTTCTCTACAGGATTGCAGGGACAAGGAGGGTCTGAATTGTACCTGGTTTGAAAGCACAGGAATGAGGCACAGTGTTCCTTTCTCACCTTCTTCCTGTTACCAACCCTGTTTCCCCGAACAGTTCTCAGCTTTTCTTCTTTTGGTAAGAGCCCCTCTTCTCTCCACATCCCAGAGTCAAAGGGACCCTTGTGCATAACTGCCGGTCAGACAGCCTGTGAGCTCTTTGCCTACAGATTCCATCCAGGTGGTATTCCAGCTACTCTAATTTCCCAAACGTGTGCTAGCACCGTTTCCAGAAACCATGAATTTAAGGAGTTATTTTACATCAACGGAGTTGATTTTCACAAATCGGCACAAAGAAGTTTTTAGCTTTCACTGGATCCAGTTGCAAGTGGAGCAACGGCTTCCTCTGGCCTGTGACTAAGCATGCTTGGGAAAGAACTTGCAACCACGTAGATGAAAAGTTCTCGCCCCCTCCCTCATTCTGGCAAATAGGGTGTCATTTGGATGGGAGTCAGCTTGAGATACATGTAGAACCCACGTGTTACTTTCCTTTTTGAAGCAGAAACCGGAACTGCTTCCTATCACGAGTGATTTTAATTTTTACAAGAGCTGACATCTCACCGTCCTGTTGAGACTATTTTGTGCTCTAAATACCAAGGCCGTGTCAAATTCATACTTAACCTTTTGGCTTACCCTATAAAAAAAAAAAACGGGTGAATCTCTTAAAATGTCTCTGTTGATGCCAAGTAATGCTCAGGCAAGGAATCCAATCCAATCCCACTACCACAATTTTCTTCCTCAACGTAGCTCTGTTCATTTTTCCACCTTGGCAAGGTTAGTTCTCTGGTGCTTGCATGAGTAGGAAGAGTGGTGGCTTTCGATTTTCTCCTGTCCTTGTGGGAGGTTGAACAGGTTAGTCAGAAGGGGTCTAACCCGAGTGTCTGGGGTGCCAGTGAAGACTGGTAACAGAGCATCACAAGACTCATTTTGGGGGAGAGGTGTTCCTAACGTGGGACCAGGTGGCCCCTCTGTCAGCTCCTAACACCCTACTCCCCCGGAGTGTCACCACCCCTGAGCGTGCCATTCTGTGTAGGGTCATATGTTGCCATATGTTTCTGCGAGTGCTTTGTGTGTGTGTGTGTGTGTGTGTGTGTGTGTGTGTGATGAGCCCCACTTTCAATATGTGTGAACATATGGGGCAGATAACCTGCCCTAAATACCTGTCTCCTGAGTGGGGAGGAAGCCATGCTGGAGTGAAGCCTGCCACGTCTGAGGAAGCCCCTGGACCTGCTCTTCCAGCTTCTGGTTTGACAGGAAGTTTAGAGACAGGGTTGAGAATAGGCCCCTGAGCTGAGAGCAGTCAAGGCTGAGGGAGTTCTCGGTTTAGTGACCCTGGGAACCTCTGCCACCACTGCCTTCCTCCATCAGCTGGGGGGATGTGTGGTCAGTAGCTGTCGCCACATTGCCAGATGGGGACTGTGCTGGCCACTTGAGGTGAGCCCTGGGTGAATGAATACGCAGGGGGTCTGGCTGCCCTGCCTTGGCTGGGCGGGAGGAAAGGCCTTTGGTCTCCCTGGCAGCTGCCTGTGCAACTTGGAGCAGCTGTGGCCACTGCATGAGGCTGACAGACTAGGAAGGTCTCTGGTGCAGACACTTGGCTGTCATCTTTGACATGGGGAAAAAATCCTCAGGAGTTACTCACAGGCTCCCTTGTTTTAGCGGGGCTTTTCTGGAAATCTTGGCCTCCTCTCAACTTTGCTCTTGGGAAGGATTAATCATGGTGACAGAGAGGGATGAGTAGGGCAGTCATTAATTAACTAGGATGCATCTCACATGTGGGTGACTTGGCTGATGCCGGCACCTTGAAGAACAACTTCTGCACCAAGAGTGAATAGACTCGGCTGAGAGTCCTGATTAGGATGAGAGCCTGAGCCCTCCCGGGTCCCAGAAAGGCCGGCAGGAGCGGTGAGTCCTGAAGCTTGGCTGGTTGACTTAGGAGATGGTGCCCCTTGAATCCAACTGCGCGAGTGCCACCCCTGTCTTTTCCCCTTTCCCTGGGCTCTGCCTTGGGGAGCTCACACCTTTCCAGTTGTGGTCCTCATCCTGCCTGGGCTGCCGTAAGGGCTCAGGCTGCTCTAGGGTCTGCTGTCTTGCAGACATGGGGTGCTGTGTCCATGGGGACATGGGTTCGAGCCCTGCTCCAGGAAGATCCCACATGCCACGGAGCAACTAAGCCCATGCGCCACAACTACTGAGCCTGTATGCCACAACTACTGAAACCCGTGTGCTCTAGGCCCTGTGTGCTGCAACTACTGAGCCCACATGCTGCAACTACTGAAGTCCACGTGCCTAGAGCGTGAATGGCCATCATCAAAAAGTCTACAAACAGTAAACACTGGAGAGGGTATGGAGAAAAGGGAACATTCCTACACTGTTGATGGGAGAGTAAATTGGTGCAGCCACTATGAATAACAGTATGGAGGTTCCTTAAAGAGTAAAAATACAGTTATCATATGATCCAGCAATCCCACTCCTGGGCATGTATCCAGAAAAGATGAAAACTAGTTCAAAAAGGTACGGGTACCCCAATGTTCATAGCAGCACTATTTACAATAGCCAAAATATGGAAGTAACCTAAGTGTCCATTGACAGAGGAAAGGATAAAGAAGATGTGGTGTGTGTATATATATATATATATACACACATATACACACACGTGTGTGTGTGTATATATATATATTCCATTTTATATGGAATATATATATATTAATATACATATTAATTATATATAATGGAATATTACTTAGCCATAAAAATGAATGAAATAATGCCATTTGCAACAATGTGGATGGATGTAGAGATTGTCTGATTACTTCACTTCATATGATAAAGACAAATATATGATATCACTTATATGTGGAATCTAAAAAAGTGATACAAATATACTTATTTACAAAACAGAAACAGACTCAGACATAGAAAGCAAACTTATGGTTACCAAAGGGGAAAGGGGAGAAGAGAGGGATAAAATTAGGAGTTTGGGATTAACAGATACACACTACTATATATAAAATAGATAAACAACAAGGACTTACTGTATAGGATAGGGAACTATAGTGAATAGTGAATATCTTATAATAACCTATAATGGAAAAGAATCTGAAAAAGAATACATACATGTATAACTGAATCACTTTGCTGTACAACTGAAACTAACACAACATTGTAAATCAACTATACTTCAATTTTTAAAAAACTGAATCATATGCTATGCTCAAAGACTGAGTAATTGTATCTACCTAAAATTTGAGGAAACAAGCTCATTTACAATGTAAGACTAATTAAATTAATTAAAGGGGAGTGCTGATTATAATAAAGTACATCTTATTCTAAGGACAGTAAATGAAATAACATGGATGGGATCCACATAGCTATACCTTGATGAAGCACCAACCTACACTTCTAAATAGCTATGACACCAGCAGAAAATTGGACGTAACAGTCTTTGACATATGCATAGCCAAAAATTTCTTAAATATGGGTCCTTTTTAGATTTCAGCATATCCAGGTTTCTGTATTTTCTTTCACATGTATGATTTCTGTCAGCTCTTTATGTTGGCCTGGATCCTTTAATTCTGCTTCTGTATTTGAATATCTACTTCATATATAACAACAAATAGAATACATAATTTAATAAATGACCAAGAGAAAATGGCCATATTTGTATTCACACACCTAATATCTTTCCACATCAAAGAGAGTGGAAATGTTATCAAAAGATATTTTCCTTTTACTATTATTAAAACCGTAATAAGTGACCATTCTCATGGAATTTGAATCATCTAAATTGAAATATGTGTCTCATGCTACATAATATCCCATACTAATATGTTTGTCCTTACTTAATGTCAAAGATATTTGAAGATGATTTTACTTATAATAAACAGGACATGGTGGAGCATTTATGCATAGGATAATATTCTGGAACAGTCTCTGAGGTCAACCTTTGACTTGTGGTTGTAACGGTATCTTATTCTAAGTACAGTGATTTCCTCATAAACATGGTCAAATCATTTTGTGGTAAAAACAAGAGAAAGTACATATAGCATACATGACAGTACAGCACTAGACAGATTTTTATAATAAACACTCTTTAGGAAAAATGGAATGCATGTGTTTTTCAAATATAATTTTTCTTTTTCAAATATAATTTTTTTAAGATCTAACTCTGTTACAAAGGCATATATCTTTAAAGCAATGAAACTTTAAAAATTTTGTAATATAAAGAACAGTGCATTCAAAGAAAAGAACCCAGTGATCATTCCATTCACTATTTTTCCACAGTTTTCTTGAACTCCTTTTGAACTCAATAGCATCTGTTGGATAATTTTATAATTCCCTATGGAGTAAGAAGCCAGAAGTTATCTATAAATTTCCATGGACGATTTTACAGTTCATTATGGAGTAGGAAAGTAGATAATACCTATACATTGTCAAGATAAAGTTAAGGGACTTCTGTGGTGGCACAGTTTGTGCCACAGGTTTTACCAAGGATCAAAAACGCTAAATTTCTCTATATGATTTCCAGTGATGGAAACAAGGCAGAGACAGTAAGCACCCAAAGTGGTGAGTTAGCACTTTCCGGATGCCTGTCGTCCTCATGGAAGAGACCCTGGAACTATTTGTTGGCCCGTTTGTGTCTGTACATCTGCATGATCCTCTGACGGAACATGTCAAACATGTCTTCTTTGTGCTTCTGCCCGTCGGCACCCAACCGCTCCCCTTCCGAGGCAGTTCCCACGCTGATGAGCTCCCTGATGCCCTTCCCACAGGAGCCCAGGCCGTGGCCCTCCTTCCAGCCCATCTTCTGTAGCATCTGGAACCCCAGGTTCTTGTCGGTCAGTTTCTGCTGGGCGAAATCAAAGTCCTGGGGTGTCTTCTTCTTGGACACGGGACGACCCCGAGGCCTGACATAGGCAATTCGAACTGGTTCGTGAACTTTGGGCTCCTGGATGAGACATAGCACAGCTGTGGGACACAGCTCGGGTCCCACCAGCCCATCTCTTCAATCCACTTCACTGTTGGTGAAGTGCATTGTGCTTGAGACAGAGTTTCCACCTCTGGAGATGTCCAACCAGAGGCTCGGTAGCCTCTGATCAGCTGCTGGAGAAGAGATTCATGGATGGATGAGGAGCTGGAGTCAGTGATCATGAGGGCCCCTGTAGCTATGCACAACTAGGATTCTGTGTTGCTGCCTTCCTCTCTACAAATTCTAAATTTAAGTATGTGTCCTTTGTTTTTGGTGATTAAATATGCATATACATGTATGTCATTAGTTTTTTAAATATTTCAGGTTGTTGAGGCAACTTCATTAAGCTCGGGCACCAGAATAAAAGGCTTCATTGCCTGTTTTGCTGCAGGAATTCTCTGCTCACTGCTGGTAAGACTGCCCTCCCCTCCTCCATCTTTTCCCCCTGCGTTCCTTCCCTCTATCTTTCCACTTTCATCTACCTCCTTTTCTCTTCACCGAAATGCATGGATAAGAGGAGGGGGAGGTAAGGGAGGTGGTGAGGGAGCTAAGGGGGGCGGGGAGGGGAAAAGGTTCCTCTGTGCGCTCCTGGTTCGGGGGCTGTGGTGGGGTGTTCCTCACGTGCAGATACTCTGTGCCTTACCTTCCAGGGAACTCTTCTGCTCTGGGTGCCCAGGAAGGGACTGTACCTCTTCGCAGTGTTTTACACCTTTGGTAACATCGCATCTCTTGGGAGGTAACAGTTTTTTAAATCTAACCTTAGCCAATTGTTAGATGGGAAAATGGATGTGCGTTGTGTTTGGAGGGAGGTGAAGGAGGATGCTTCCATAGTTTTAAGGATTTGGAGAGAAAAGAGGTAGTTAAAATACATCACTTTCATATCCTATCACTTCAACATATATATATATTTTTTTTTTTTTTTTTCTTTTTTAACTTCAACATATTTTTATATCTTAGTTCATCCTTGAAGTACCACTGGAGAAGGCAGGAACTGTAGTACCAGTGTGATTTTATATGGCACGGAGCAGCTGAATGATTTCTTCAAAGTTTACAACACCGCCCTCTCCATTGCTCTAGTCTTACTGCTGCTGCCCCTTGCTGATTGACTCACATGCCCACACCCTGTGCTGGGCTCTGAGGATTCAGGGACAAGCAGGGTTTGGTTCCTGCTGTGATGGAGCTCACTGGTTGGCCAGGTAGACAGACATATAAACTGATAATATAATAGGGTATGGAGAGAGCAGTGCTCAGGGAAGGGCAGGTGGGCTGATCTGATGTGACCTGGGGAGACAGGAGGGCTTCCCGTAGAAGGTGATATCTGAGCTGCTTTTAGCTCTGGCCTCTATCACTGTTCATCTGAAGACTATAGGAGTTCCTTGTTGGGCTTCTCTGCCTCTTTTATGGACCCTCGCCAGGCCATTTTCCACAGAGCTGTGGGGCCATTCATTTATAGCCTTGCTTAACCCCCTTAGTGGCTTCCCATTCCCTCTCAACGGGTGAAGTCCAAAACCCTCAGCATGCGTACAGGACAGGCCCTTCGAGTCGTCCTCCTCAGCCAGGCTGAACTTGCATTTCTCCAAACGTCTTTGTGCTTTGCTTGGGCTGTTTTCTGTGCCTGGGGTGCTGCCCCGTCTGCACCCCCCATTTGATGGGTACTTGCTCATTTGTCAAGACCTGACTCAGAAGTCACCTCTTCCATGAAACTTCTCTTAATTCCCTTTTCCCCTCCAGAATCAATGACCTTCTCCTTTATATGGGCTCTGTCTATCCCATATATATTTATGTGACAACACAGATAGCATTTTATTACGCTGACTTGTTACAAGTCTACCACTTGACAAGGGCTGCACTTCTGTCTTACTTGTCCCTAATTGTCCCCAAACCTAGGTCTTTTTCTGCCTGGAAATGTTAACCAAATGATTAAGTGCAATGCACTGGCCACCTGCTTACACTTAATTTATTAATTCTGGTTTTTTTCAAGTTGTTTTTTTTTTTAATTTAATTTTTATTTTATATTGGAGTATAGTTGGTTTACAGTGTTATGTTAGTTTTAGGTGTACAGCTAAGTGATTCAGTTATACATATACATATATCTATTCTTTTTCAGACGCTTTTCCCATATAGGTTATTACAGAATATTGAGTAGAGTTCCCTGTGCTATACAGTGGGTCCTTGTTGATTATCTATTTTACATATAGTGGTATGTATATGTTAATCCCAAACTCCTAATTTATCCCTCCCCACCATGTTTCCCCTTTGTTAACCATAAGTTTGTTTTCAAAGTCTGTGAGTCTGTTTCTGTTTTGTAAGTTCATTTGTATCATTTTTTTCTTTTGATTCCACATATAAGTGATATCATATGTTATTTGTCTTTCTTTGTCTGACTTACTTCACTTAGTATGATAATCTCTAAATTTATTAATTCTTATGATAGTATAATGCTGGCCCTTGGAGATGTCTAATCTTGCCTCCAAAGCTCTCAAATACTAACTTTTGGGGGGTTTTGCTTTGGGCAGACAGCATAGGTTATAATGTAGAGTCTAAACTGAGCATAAATATATGGGTGTGTTGGTTAGTCCAAAAGAACTATTTAGCAAATCCTAATGGGACCAACTTTTCGAAGCATTGCCCAGGGAGATAATAAAGGGAGCGAATTGTTATTCTAGGGTGTGTCTAGGAGTTTGTGGCTCTACCTGTAATCTTTTATATTTTTGTATATATGCTGCATTTAATTTTTAAGGCCACCCTTGGCTATTGCTTCTTGTTCAACGTAGGCTCAAGAGTGCACTCAGCGCAAACACTTGACCTGGGAGTGCAGCTTTGAATTCAAATGGAAACTTAATGGCACTTCAAAGAGAGGTAGACTTATTTAACAAATTTTTGTTTTTAGAACACTCAGTAGCTAATGTCATCTGCTGGTTGGCTTGTATTAAATGCTGGCTGTAAACCAGCTACGCCTGGGGTGATGCCACACGGGGCGTTTCTGTCAGGAGTCGGGAAGCATGACCTATACCTGGCCCTGGCACTTGCCGTGTTAGGCGTGAGTGTCTGCTTCATTTGTGTTTACTCTTTCTCACTAGCCACCTGTCAAGTTCCATCCCTACAGAGGGCATGCTGGGGCTGTCTTTTGGAGCTTGGGAATCCAATAGATGTGGGTTGGAATGCCAGCTCTTTTATGGGCTTAGCTGTGTGATCTTGGATAAGTAAATTAACCTTTCTGAGCTTTATTTTCTCAGCTCTAAAATAAGTGTACTAATACCTAACTCACAGAGTTGTTGAGGGGATGAAATGAGATCATGTACGTGATATCTAGCACTTAGCAAGTGTTCCACACATCACAGATGATATTCCTATCAACATTAGAATTATCCTCTGGAGATTACAAAAGAAAATGAAATGCTCTACCTTTTAACAGAAACTACCTAAGCCTGTAAGATGTGTTTTTTCTTGTTTAGATTACCTGAGTCTCTTTGGTTTGTTTGTTTCCATGGGTAGGTTGTTAAGGAGGTGAGGTAGCACCTGGAAGGGAGGGGTCCTCTAACCTAGTGGTTATGGACGTGGTTCCGGAGTCAGACCTACATGCATCTACAACCTCACTCTACCGTATTCTAGTTGGGTGGCCTTAGATAAGTAACAAGTCCTTTCTGGACTTAAGCTTCTTTGTCTGCAAAATAAGTATGATGACTGTTCCTATAATCAACTTCATAAATTGTTAATGGACTAAATAAGAATAAGGCACAAAAGGCCCTGAAGCACAGTGCCTAGCTCTGTCACAGCTTTTCACGTGTCAGCTACTATTACTGCTATTATTGCCACAGGTGAGCTGGGGGAGGCGATGGGGAGGCACCTTGGTTTACCTCGTGTGGTTCTGTTCTGGTCTGAATGGCTTGTGTGTGTTTGCCTCTTAGCACTGTCTTCCTCATGGGACCAATGAAACAGCTGAAGCGAATGGTAGAGCCTACGCGTTTGATTGCAACCATCATGGTGCTGGTAAGGTCTGCCTGTTACCTGGATGTCTAAAATAGGAGTGTTTGTTTCTGCTGTTTGCAAGTTTTTTCCTCTTAAACCTAAAGACTTCTCTCCTTTTCCCTTTCATCTTGACTTACTATCTGAAGCCTGTAACCACTGTGGCAGAAGGGGGCGTTCTTCATCTAATAATTTTTCCTCTCTTCCCCCTGACTTGTGTTTCAGTTGGTGTTAAGGTACTGCCAGTTCTATAAAGCCCCTCCAGAAGGTGTTGCTTCTTAAGTTTGGCAAACTCATGTGGTAATAAGAGAGCTCTGACACCCTCCTGGTGGTGGGCGATGCCACATACAAGGAGAGCTTAGAGGGAATAACTGGGGAACGCAGGGTTCATTCTCTCAAGTGGGTGTCAAGTCTCCTAGCACGGGCTCTTTTTCCCCTTGTCGTTCTCTGACTTCGGGATCCTGTTTGTTTTTGTCAGTTTTCCTGAAGCAGGTCTGCTTTCCTCATGGCCCAGCACCCCTGTTCCCTGCTCTCACCACAGTGTCTTCAGTCTTGTCTATCTTCCTGTCCCATAAACCCAGAATGCCTCTCCCTTCCTTGGGCCATTTCCTTCCATGGGACCATCCCATCATTCCAGATGACGTTCTCTGGACCGCTGTTACAGTTATCAGTATTGCCTTGTCTAGACCTTGAGCAACATAATTTGTAGTTTCATTTGTGTACATCTCATTTGTTCAGGTGGGTAAGTTCTCTAAGGCCATGGCCACACTTGCTACTATTTTGTATCCTTTCAGAGCATTGGGCACAATGCTGGACACCAAGAAATTATTTCGTTCATATTTATTGAGTAGTTACTGATACAGCAGGATGGAGAGGACAGGCATGACTTACAGCTGGACTACTAATTGTTTTTGGCCATCCCTGGATATAGATGGCCTGGATAAGTCTCTTGCAAAAAGAACTTACTAAGAAAGGACTCAGGGACAGTGTTAGGTGACATGTAAACAAATCGTTGACTCTCTGGCTGTGAGATTGACATCTTGTGTTAACCTTTGCCCTCACATGCCCTTTCTACTCCAGACACTAGTGTTTGGCAGGAGTTAAAGAGGTGTGTGTTTAACCTACTTTAGTATGTTGGAATGGAAGGATGGATGGATGGGTGGACCAGAAATGTGCTTGTGTTTGCTGGGCAGAGATTCTGGGAAAATTTGAAAGTAGAAGAGGATCCTTCTCTTTTTAATCTACGTGAATCCTTCTTGGCCAGTTTCATTTCACTGGGATTTGAACTCCTCTGCCAAAGATGGGTGCTCGGGTAGGTTCAGTGCTTTGAAATGAAGGATGCATTTGGTTGCTGTGATAACCACAGAATCTGATTACTGCAGTTTGATGTGTTGTTGTAAGTTTGTCAAGAATGATATCTTTACAGTTTTTTCCCCCTCCCTGTTATCATTGTCATTGTATTAATTAAATAATGTTTCCTTTCTCTCTCTAGTTGTGCATTGCGCTTACCCTGTGTTCTGCCTTTTGGGTAAGGGTGTATTTTAATTTTCCTTAACCTTTTTGGTGTGTACCTCTTGTCACACACGTACCTGTAACCATATCATTTTTCTTCCAGTGGCACAATAGAGGGCTTGCTCTCATCTTCTGCATTTTGCAATCTCTGGCCCTGACGTGGTAAGTAACCTTTTCAACAGTCCCTTCCCACATCGATCTCTGACTAATGCAGCTGAAGGAGATAAAATCCCACATGGTGTGGGTAGGAGGATTAGGAAAACAGAAGCTTTTCAACTTAAGAATCCTTAATGATGCAAGTCAAATCACACCGCAGAGCCCCAAAGCCTGTCGACTCAGCCCACCGCCAGTAGGTGGCATTAGTGGCCTTGAGTGGTCGTGGGAGGCTTTTTGCCCACTGTGGCATTTTTGCTGGGCTCAGGGTTGATTTTGAGATGTTACAAACGTTATTCAACCACTCACGTCTGGTAAGGGCAAGGACAATGAAGTAGTGTAGGGGCTGGTAAAAAGAGGCTTGTGAGTCAAACAGGCATTAAAGAAAAAGGAAACTGGTAAGAAAAATCATGAGTGTTACATTTGTGGTGGGATGAATCATTTAACAGAAGGACAAAGAGTGAATTGGAAGCAGGAGATGAGGAGCAGTGACTGACAAAATGGAAAACCGTGCGGCTGTGTGCCGTAGCAAAACCCGGGACTTGTGCCCCAGGGGCCAAGCATAGTGGAAGTACCACTGGAGACATTATCATTCAAAACCATGGATGGGGCTGTAGGTTCATGGCCATTTCAAACCTGTCCAACGTCAAAGTAAGGGGGTGGTGGCACGTATGGAATCAATAGCTTCTGAGACGTTTCTATAATATGTTCACAGTTTATCAAGGGATGATATCTGCCAGAACAGTTTCATAAAAATGTGACTTGATCTCCTTTGGGAAAAAATGTTGGCTCTAATGCAAAGAAAGGAAGACTGTGAAAGTTTTAAAGCTTCCAAGGATCAAATGTTGTCTTATTTGATAGAAATGGATCTTGAGACTGCAAGCTTAACACCCATCCTTCCTTTTAGTAATTTTGGACTTTTGAATAAATGTACTTTCAAAATGCCCTTTGGAATTTATTCCAAGTAGGTCAGCTTTGGTACGTGGTGAGTGTCAGCTACGGAGAAGAATGATGGCCTGATTTTAATGTGACACATACAGTGTGGTAGTAGGTACTGAAAGGGCCTGATGTGATGGTTTATGTTTATATTTTGGTTTTCTTCTCAGGGCAGAAATTAGTCCCCACATACACATGCCTTTCTTTGCATATAGACTGATTCTGAAGCCAGTTTTTAAAGGTTTAGTGTTCATATGTGCACAGGCAGATGGCCCTATTCCAACCCTAATGTGTTCCAACTATATGTGCCTTCTTAGAGTTGATTGGCTTCCAGCCTGCCTCACACCCAGGCCTGGTCTTTGGGAGCGTGGCCAGCTTCCTCCCCACTGTGGTTCCGTTCTGGGCGAGGGGGCTGAGCTAACTGGGACCACCAAGATATCTGTGGGCTTGGGTTCTTAAAGAATCATAGCTTGCTTATACTTTCATCCATAGGGCAGTTGGTAGTGGGTTGTTTTTTTTTTTTTCTTTTCCTGTTCTCTTTTCTCTTCTTTTAAAATTAATAGGCACAGAGCAGAAAACTTATCCCAATCGGGTAGAAGTTGTATTCTGTTGCGAACTTGTAACATATTAGAGGACAGCTGATCTGGATTTTATTTGATGTTCCTTTAGAATAGGGCTTCTAGGTCATCTGGATATCTGGAATCCTCCTGTTGTAGGTAATGCTGCTGGCTCATTTGGTTAAAGCAGTAACCCCTGTGAGTAACCTCTGTGAGTCTGAGCTGACAGAGTTGTCTCCATACGGGTCTTCTGCCCTCCTACTTTGGCTACAGATGGCACCCCCTTCCCTGTTATACACATGGCACAGTGCACGCACGCGTGTGTGTGTGTGTGTGTGTGTGTGTGTGCGCGTGTGCACACACCCTCCACACTGAGGAGGGAGGGGGTCTGGATACGTCACTGCAGGTGCTCTTGCAGCTCAGAAACCCAATCCACTGTGTAATCTTCCACTCCCTTCATTTGACTTGATCTTTTGTTTGTTTTTCATTGTAGGTATAGCCTTTCCTACATACCATTCGCAAGGTAAGACTGTCTTTAGGATTATAATGTCTGTCATTTGGGGATGATGATAGCTTGCATGGGGCCTTTTAGTTTAGGGTGCTTTCAGAGAGTTCATGCTGTTTTATCTTTATGAAAATCCTTTGAGACGAGTAGGCAGATGTTATACACCTATTTTATAGATTAATAAGCTAACGCCCAACCCCCCCACCCATAATACAACCAATGATGGGCATTGACCCAGGTCTACCGATTCCTGGTGCTGGGAACATTCTGCTGTGATAGACAGTATGTATATGCTCATTATCACTCTTTTAACCTGTAGGTTTGAGGAGATTTTCCTAAAGGTGAATATCACCGTAATATCACTGAGCAAGGGATGGAGGGGGTCTAAGTTCATGCTTGTTTTCTTGCACTATCCCACTGATGGGAACATTTCAGAAAAGAATTCATAAAAGGAAAGTAAGCAGGGCCAGGACTCTGGAGGACCAGGGTTTCCTAATTAACAGTGTGACCTTGAGCAACTCACTTGACCCCCCCCCCCACCCCTCGCCACCCGGCCTGAAAGGACTCGTGATAACTAACTTGGGTTGGCCCCTTCTCGCTCTGAGCTTCTGACCTCCAAACCTCCTTTAATTAGCACTTTCAGTGATCTTTGCCTCTGACTCTGTTCTCATGTCACCATTTAATTTCCATTCTTCTCTTTCATGACCTGTTAACTAAAAAGAGACTTTTCCTTAACTGTGTTGAGGCAATGAGGAATGTGCGTGAGCTGGGAAGGAGGAAGAGCAGGCTTAGGCCTTCCAAGGCTGTTGCTGACAGTGATCGGAAGACGGTGGCGAGTGACTGATGAGACGAGAAGTTAACCAGCCCATCACGTTAAAGGCAGCTGGGTGGCTTTGTGAATAGGCTTTCCAGGTCCTTTAATATGTGTATTGTGAGCTGCCACAAGGGATCTTATTTGTCCCTAAAACCCTTTCTTGTGCAGAGCATCTGCTGGGACTTCAGTGCAGAGCGTATCTTAAGCAATGCTGTCCTAGAATTACCTTGATAGTAAAACGCAGCGCCCGCTCATGTGAAGGCATTCTCTCATGCTCCCTCCCTCCCTCCCTCCCTCGTGTGACTCCAGTGTCCTTGGCACAAATGCCGCTGAGAACACAAGGAGTAGAACTGGGGTGAGAAGCCCTAGAACATGGCCAGGTATGGCGGTGGGATGGATGTGCCTGCTTGAACAGAATAGTAATTTGCTGAGCCCTCACTCTTTCCTTGCACGGTCTACACTGCATTCCAAGGAGCAAGTACCTGGGATAGGGCTTATACCTCAGGGTAGCAAGTGCTCAGTACCTATAGAGAGCTCCCTGTGCTAGGGAACTCCTGCAGGATGTCCCTTAACAAGTTTCTGCTGCCTGCTTAGAAAGGAGAAAGGCCCTAGTGCCTATTTGACTTAATGCTTTCGGTGCATTCTGTGATTCTGGTTGATATTAAAGTGCACGGTCCTGACTAATTTCTCGGTTTCAGATAGTTTCCACTTTCTTCCTATCTTTTCCTCCGATGGTCATGGTAGCTCTTCTTTATTAAATACCTACTCTGTTCAATGCACTAATTCCCAGACTGGTCTACAGGGTAAGTGGGGACGTGCCCTTTTACAGATGAGGAATTTGATACTCAAATAAGGGAAGTCCCTTCCGCGGGATAATATCACTAGTAGATGTTGAAGCTGAGGTTTGATGCCATGTAGATCTGACCCCATGGTCTAGGTGCTTTCTGCTCTGCAGCGTGCTACTCCGGGTGCCCAGAAAATCTCAAGGAGGGTCTTTACCACTTCCAGGAGCCTTTGGAGTGATGATCTCCCATTTACCTTTGTGTTTTTTCTTCCTAGGGACGCTGTGAAGAAGTGTTTTGCTGTATGTCTTGCATAACATACGGCCGGTTTTGCAAAGCTTTGGAAGGCATGGTGGATGGAAGCTCGTGGACCGTGTTGTAAATATCTTCTAAATCTCTGTCTCACAGACATGTGCCTTTGATCTTGCAGCGACATGCTGCTTGCATTCTGAACACCTGAGGGTTGCTTTGGGAGGCAACGGTGTGTTCCCAAACCCAAATGTCTATAGCACGATATGAGAGGTGGGTTCTGTATCTGATGGAGTGGAATCTTCCTCGTGCGCCTTTGCATGGTGTTCCACTGAGTTCTCGTAAATAAAAACCTTGTTAAGCAGCAGCAGATAAGCCTTGGGAGCCAGTGATTCCCAGCTGGCAACAGGCCGCCCTGTTGGAGTCACAGGGGTGCAACAGGAAGGGATAGAGTTTGGGGGTCTACAGGGACTTCATAGATTTGTTCCTCAGCGTGGCATCTGTCACCCCTGCCCCACACAGTGTGGACACGCTTCTACTCTGGTGTCTGGGAACAAGTGCTTCTGCCCTCCTGACAGCTGCACACGAGCCCGTGGAGAGTGGACTGAAGTAGAAAAGGAGCACTTTTTGGTGATGTGTGTTGTTTTTAGACCTGAGCTGTGGCTCTTTTGCTGTTCTGATTCCACACCTGCCCATGGAATGTATTTTCTAACATTCAGTGCACACTTTTTTTTCTCTTGGGTTTTTCTTTCTTTCCCCCGCCCTGCCCCGTATCTTTACTCTTGACCTCCTGGAACGAGATTGAGAGAGAACAAAGCAGCAGCAGCAAACACTACTGCTTCCTTTTGGACAAGACCTGGTAGGAGGTGAAAAATCTTACTGCTCTCTGCTGTATTTTTTTCCCCCCATTATTTATAAATGTTTGCTTTTAAACTGATTTTGTTTTCCGTTCTCCCCTAGAACGGGGCCAGGGGAGAGTAGGTGGGAAGACAGAGCCCCGCTGTGGAGCCAGCAGGAAGTAGGCACACCTGTCCAGTGACCTTTAAACAGTCCCAGCGTTTGCAGTGGAACCCGTGCTGGAAACAGTGGGAGAAGACACCAGGGGCTGCGGGGTGGCCATATTGCAGCTTGATGTCTGGCCACAGACAAAGTGCTTTCATGTCCCTGATCTTGTCTAGTCCTTGTAAGAGCCTTGTGATGAAGCAGGGATTGTTATCCCACCAGGCAGTCAAGGAAATCAAGGCTCAGAGAAGTTACGAGATCCGCCCAAAGCCACAGTCGATGGCAGAACTGAGCCCCAAGCCTGGGTGCCCCAGCTTTGGTCCCCTTCATGACACCGCATTTTCCCGGTGTGGCTCTGGTGTTACCTCCTGTAACTGTTTTCCCTGTTTTCATCAGCCAAGCCTGTGCCTTTTCTGGTCGCAATCTCTCTACGTCATTGTATCTTCTCCTGCTCACTCTCCCTTTGGGAAGCTTCCTCTTGGATCTGTAGGATCTCCATCAGTCCTTTTGTGCCCTTTTGCTCCATCTTGCGGCCTGACCATCAGAATGCTCTATCTTGATTGTTGGAGTTCTTGGCATTACAGGACCTCCAAAGTCACCTTCAGAGGAGAAGTCTGTTTGGGTTTGCCTTTCTGTTCTTCTCCCAGGTTGGCCGGTCCGCTCAGGCTTTTGCTCTGGGAACCTCCAAACCAAAGGCAGTGGTCCACTGCTTGTCTCCTTGCTTTTGGCTAATTGCTGAATTCATTTTCCTGCTGCAGCCAAGACCTCAGACCAGTGAGGCTTTTCTTCTGAACTGGGGAGGTATGAACAGGCCTGACGGGGCCAGAGCGAGGAGCCAATGTTACTGGGTCCTTTTCTAGGCTGTTGAGGGCATCCTGTCTTCTGCTGAGACCCCTAACCTACCTTCAGCCAGGAGTGGAAAGTAGATGCTACCGTCTGGCTTGTGTGGGGCTCCTTCACAGTCCAGGTGCTTCCAGGAGACAGCTCAGATCTCAGAAGGGCTCTGTGAAGGGGGTCAGAAGTCGTCTTCTCTTTAGAGCTGATGTGAGGCTAGACTGGTCACTATGAGCTTCAAATAGCCTGGAGTAATACACCTAAAAGGCTGACCCCTCTGGGCCCTTTTCAGAGGCTGGACTTGACTTTGTGAGACATGAGGTTAAGATGTCACCAGACCTGTATAATGTAGTGGTGGTGAACGTGGGCTGTGAAGTCAAACAGGTCTGGGTGTGAGTTGTGGTTCAATCACCTGCTAGTGTCGTGTTGAACAAGCTCCTTAACCTCTGGTCCTCACATTGCTCTAAAAATAATGGGGATAATGATTCCTGCCAGATCCTCACAGGATGTCAATGAGAAACATGTCAAGTGCTTAGCATGGGGCCCAGCGTAGGTAAATGATATCTCGGTTAAGGGTGGGTATTATTATTTAATCCCGGAAATAATGGATGACCATTGAAGATGATAGGGTGACTATCTCTAGCCATTAATTTATCTAAAAAAAGCTTATTTGGTAGTACGTGTCCGGCACTGTAGACATTGCCATGCACTATCTCATTGAATATTCACAGTCACTTTGCCAGGCTAGCAGTCTTGTCTCCATTATTAGAGAAGGAACAGCCTCAGAGCGGGTAAGGGGTCTGTACCAGATCTCACCAGCCGAGGGCGCTAGCTCTTGCATGAAAGCTCCTGCTTTGCCTTAACTCTGGAGGCCTGTGGCCAGTTTGTTCAGACAGCTCCAGTCCGGACACCTCGGCAGCTTGTGGATGATCCCGCCTTCCAGGATCTTCCAGACTCCGAAATTTTTCCTTCTTCCGCCGTACCCTTTGGTTGCTTCCCTACCTGTTTTTGTCTGCCGGACTGTAGGAGTAAGAAATCCATTTCAGATGTGCTGAAAGCTGTTACCAAGCAACTGTGCTGGTTAAAAGCAACCTCGTGGGTGAGATGAGGAGTGGAGAGTTAGGGTTTTAGGTCCTGTGGTTGGTCGTGGTCTCTCTCTTTCCCTGCTCCCCTGCCTTCTATCCTACCTCGTTCACTGCTGGGTGAAGGAGAGATCCTTGCCTTCTGGAATGAAGGGAACCGTTGAGGTAGCTCTTCTGCAGACAAGGAGTGTGTTCGTGCAAGGCTGTGCTTCCCACAGCTGGGTGGGGGCGCTGGCCTGAGCGCTCTTCCCTGGCCGTGTCGGCCTGTGACCGCCGTGTTGGGAGCAGAACGGCCCTCCAGACTTGGAGAGCCGGCTTCCAGGGCTCTTGGCCCATCTCTGCCTTCTCCCCACCCCTTAGAGACGGGGCGGGTCTGCTGACTAACTCGCTGCTTCCCATCTCCTCCTGTCTCGCGGTCTGAGAGGTCTCCCCTTTTGCCCGATGTGCTCGGGGGAACCTCTGGCTCTCCAGCCCCTCTGCGTGGCTGTGCCTGTGGCCACTGCTGCTGAGAGCCGGCCCGAGGTTCCTGCTCTCCCTCCCTCCCACAGACGGGCCGCCTTGTCCTTGGGAAGGCCCGACCACTCTCCGCAGCTGAGCATTCTCACCGGCTTCACTGTCTCAGTGCTTGGAGCTCCTGGGCTTCACGCCTGTATGGTGACTGTGGGTTACCCACCTGAGTGCTACCTGCCCCCCTAATCAGTACACGCTCAGGGAGCAGGAAATACAATCATGAAATGCATCTAAATAAGATTACTTTTGGATACTTCTGTTAGAAAAGATAATTAAGAAGTGGGTCATACCTTAAAAAAAAACAAAAGGGGTGTGGGGATACCGGTTTGGCTGCTTCTGCTTTTGATAGCTCCACGGGAGTGACATGTGTTGGAACACGTGTGATGAGCCTTGGTGGAATGAATTAGGGAATGGAGCTGCAGCCCTGTGGCTGTGGGGTCCTTCTTCTATGGGGCCGCCTACACCAGTCTTGCCTTCTCGTCTCTTTCCTGAGATAACTTCTGACTAGAGTCTGCTGTAGGATTACAGATACTTCAAAGTCCACAACCCATCCTTCAACTTCATTTTCAGCAAATCAACAGCAAGGACAGAAATCAGTGTTTAAGGTTTATAGGGCCATGTTGCTAGATTACAGGCATTGTTCTTTTGGTTTGAAAAATCCAAGACTTTTTAAGATAAGTTTGGAGATGTGCAGTAGCTTCCTTGCAGATGGCATTTTTAAAAAAGCGAACAGACCTTCACCTGAGGTTAAATACTGATTGATATCTATCTGTGTAGCTCTCGGTAAGATTAACAAAAGAATTTACACTTAGAAGTCTAAATTTTGTAGCAATTTATATTTAAAAAGTTGGGGGATTAAATCATGTGACTTTCGAGCACCTTCTAATTCATAATTTGATGCAATTCTGAGATCTGGAGGATTTTTTGTCAAGTGAAGAGTGTGCCATGCAGTATTCTTGCCTCCGGTTTACTTGAGGTAGGGCGTTTAGTCCCACTTTTCGGTTATTTCTAGTTCTACCCTGAATGCATAGGTGACACTCCTAAGCCCCTGGTACACTTAAGCTTTGCTGTTGATGGCTCAGATTTCTGTCCCTTGACCTCACAAAGGGCCCCACACAGCACCGGCAGAGGTCTCACCACGGAGCTTGTGAACAGAGCCCACGGTCCGTCAGAGCCTTTGTTACTGTAAATTGACTGAATAAAATTATGTCCTTCTTAGCAGGAGCTGATAAGCTGACGATGGGCTTGGAAATGTACAAAACATTTCCTGTAGACGGGATGAGCTGGAAGCAGGAAAGAGTGTGTTCACTAGACAGGAGGAACATGGCTATTTGGAGTGAAAGGTCAGTCCACAACATCATAATAAACAGTTACTACTGATGTGTATATTCACAACAAAGTAATGACACTACACTTAATAAACAGCACCAAAAAATAGACATAGCATGGACAAAAGTTCCCTGATACACATGGCTGCCTAGACTTAATATCCTTGTGGATCCTTGGGAGGCATCCTTTGAGACCAGACTGAGACTTGTCAGAGAATGTTGGTCTCTGCCTGTTGAACGTCCATACTGCAAGAAGAAGCAATGAGCCTTAAGTACAGATGAACCTTGTGTAATGTCTTAAAGGAGAACCATAGTTTACATGCAATCTTGTGGTCTTTTTGCTATGAGAAGTGCTTATTTTGCCTTTTTCAATGTTTTTGCTTGACTTCGCCATTTGGAACAAGGAAAAAAAAAAAAATTAAAACCTCTGAACTCTGATCTTTCGCTGCTTTTGTACATTCTGATTGTGCAATTGAGGGTAAGGATGTTCAGAAGCCCATGGGGAATTTATATGCTTTCAGAACATTGTGCCTGTTTTAGTATGATGAGCTTTTAAAACACTTTGTTAAAACATCAAGTTTTGTAACTGTATAGATACTCAGCTAATTTTGAATGCTGCTGGTGGCATACCTAAATTTTCATATTGCAAAATACATTCTTGTGTGCTGCTTTTCCTACCTTGAGATGCTGTTTCATACAGTGAAGATTGTTTTCTTTTTACTAACTCATTTCGGAGAAAGAATTTTACTGTTAAGTAAGCTGTTTTTTTCCCCCAAATATCACAAAACAATTCTTTTTTTTTTTTTTTTTGCTTTTTTCCTCCAATAAATGATAGCATTATGATCTTTAATAAATCTAGTGTTGTCTCTTATTCATGTTTGTTTTTCCAGGAGTCACTGAGCCAAATGAAGATTGCAGGACTATGAGAAAAGACCATGTCTTTAATATGAATCCTTAATGGTAGTGTACATTGTAGGCACTTAAAGATGTTTTTTGAGATAAATTGATATGTTTAGCCTCTCTTTCAAATGACTTCAGGATAAACACAGGTCTAAGGACAGTTTTGAAGGTTTTTGAAAGGTAAGACATTTCAAGTGTTTATTTTGGAATATTCCCACACACCTAGCTGGATAAGTCACTTTATGTAAACTAGGTTGTCAAATTAATTACAAAAAGGTTTTGAATAATATTTCCTTATTCTTTTAATGTCTGTAGCACTTGTAGTTATGCCAGTTCTTTCATTGCTGATACCGGTTATTTGTATCTTTCTTTATCTTGATCAGTTTAGCTTGAGGTTTATCAATTGTATTGATAGTTTCAAAGATAACTCAGTTAAAAAAATTTGAACATTTAACTAAAGAATATATGTGAATGGCAAGCAAACACATCTAATGCATACTATGTTATCATTATATGAAGTTTAATAAAAACAGGTAAAACTCAATTCTAGACTTTAAAGACACATTCTTAGGTGGTAAAACTATAATGAAAGCAAGGAAGTTATTTGCATAAAAGTTGGCATAGTGATTAGTTTGAGAGGGATGGAGAGGTTAATGATTGGGAAGGGACAGGATGTGGAGGGAGACCCTGGGTATTGGTTGTGTTTTATTTCTTGATCAAGTGTTTATTTCTTGATCAAGTATTTATTTCTTACAAGGTGTTCACTGGTAAATCATTGCACTGTGTGTTTTCTGTGTATGTGCACTTTTGTGATGTGTTATATTTTATAATAAAAGAACCAGCTTTGGTTTCATTGATTTTCACTATTGGTTGTCTGTTTTCTATTTAATTGATCTCTTTTTGGTTTTTTTTTTTGGTCCAACAACTGTTTATTGTGCTTGCTTTTACAATAATTGATTTCTTTTATTATTTCTTTTCTTATATTTACTTTAGGTTTATCTTACTTTTCCAGCTTTTTAAAAATTTATTTACATTTTTCCTGTTTACTCTTATACATCCAACATTCAAGTTATAAAAATTTTAAGCTCAATGTATTTAGTTAAAAAAATGGAGGCTTTTGGGATAAAACCCAATGGACTAGGGCTCAGTTTCTTATTTTTTATTTTCCTTGTTGGTTATTTATTTTAAATATAGCAGTGTGTACATGTCAATCCCAAACTCCCTAACTATCCCTCCCCCCCACCCTTCCCCCCGGTAACCATAAGTTCCCTCTCTAAGTCTGCGAGTCTGTTTCTGTTTTGTAAATAAGTTCATTTGTATCATTTTTTTTTGATTCCGCATATAAGTGATATCGTATGATATTTCTCTTTGTCTGACTTACTTCACCCAGTGTGACTATTTCTCTTTGTCTGACTTACTTCACCCAGTGTGACAATCCCTGGGTTCATCCATGTTGCTGCAAATGGCGTTATTTCATTCTTTTTAGTGGCTGAGTAATATTCCACTGTATATATGTACTACAACTTCTTTATCCATTCCTCTGTAGATGGACATTTAGGTTGCTTCCATGTCTTGGCTACTGTAAACAGTACTGCAATGAACATTGGGGTGCATGTATCCTTTTGAACCATGTTTTTCTCTGGATATATGCCCAGGAGTGGGATTGCAGTATCATATGGTAGCTCTATTTTTAGTTTTTTAAGGAACCTCCATACTGTTCTCCATAGTGGCTGTACCAATTTACATTCCCACCAACAGTGTAGGAGAGTTCCCTTCTCTCCACACCCTCTCTAGCATTTATTGCTTATGGATTTTTTGATGATAGCCATTCTGACTGGTGTGAGGTGATACCTAACTGTAGTTTTGATTTGCATTTCTCTAATAATTAGCAATGCTGAACATCTTTCCATGTGCCTCTTGGCCATCTGTATGTCTCCTTTGGAGAAATGTCTATTTAGGTCTTTTGCCCATTTTTCGATTGGGTTGTTTGTTTTTTTGATATTGAGCTGCATGAGCTGCTTGTATATTTTGGAGACTAATCCCTTGTCAGTCACATCATTTGCAAATATTTTCTCCCATTCTGTGGGTTCTGTTCATTTTGTTTTGTTTATGGTTTCCTTTGCTGTGCAAAAGCTTTTGAGTTTAATTAGGTCCCATTTGTTTAATTTTGTTTTTATTTCCATTACTCTGGGAGACAGGTCAAAAAAGATATTGCTGTGATTTATGTCAGAAAGTGTTCTGCCTATGTTTTCCTCTAAGAGTTTTATAGTGTCCAGTCTCACATTTAGGTCTTTAATCCATTTTGAGTCTATTTTTGTTTATGGTGTTAGGGAGTGTTCTAATTTCATTTTTTTACATGTAGCTGTCTAGTTTTCCCAGCACCATTTATTGAAGAGACTGTCTTTCCTCCATTGTATAGCCTTGCCTCCTTCATTGTAGATTAATTGACCATAGGTGCATGGGTTTATTTCTGGGCTTTCTAACCTGTTCCATTGATCTATATTTCTGTTTTTGTGCCAGTAGTATACTGTTTTTATGACTATACCTTTGTAGTATAGTCTGAAGTCCTGATTCCTCCAGCTCCGTTTTCCTTTCTCAAGACTGCTTTGGCTATTTGGGATCTTTTGTGTCTCCATACAAATTTTAAGATGTTTTGCTCTAGTTCTATGAAAAATGCCATTGGTAATTTGATAGGGATTGCATTGAATCTGTAGATTGCTTTGGGTAGTATAGTCATTTTCACAATGTTGATTCTTCCCATCCAAGAGCATGATATATCTCTCCATCTGTTTGCGTTATCTTCAATTTCTTTCATCAGCATCTTATAGTTTTCAGAGTACAGGTCTTTTGTCTCCTTAGGTAAGTTTATTCCTAGGTATTTTATTCTTTTTGGTTTGATGGTAAATGGGATTGTTTTTTGAATTTCTCTTTCTGATCTTTCATTGTTAGTGTATAGGAATGCAAGAGATTTCTGTGCATTTTTTTGGTATCATGCAACTTTACCAAATTCATTGATAAGCTCTAGTAGTTTTCTGGTGGCATCTTTAGGATTATCTATGTATAGTATGATGTCATCTGCAAACAGTGACAGTTTTACTTCTTCTTTTCCAATTTGTATTCCTTTTATTTCTTTTTCTTCTCTGATTGCCATAGCTAGGACTTCCAAAACTATGTTGAGTAATAGCGGCGAGAGTGGACATCCTTGTCTTGTTCCTAATCTTAGAGGAAATGCTTTCAGTTTTTCACCATTGAGTATGATGTTAACTGTATGTTTGTCATCTATGGCCTTTATTATGTTGAGGTAGGTTTGCTCTGTGCCCCCTTTCTGGAGAGTTTTTATCATAAATTGGTCTTGAACTTTGTCAAAAGCTTTTTCTGCATCTATTGAGATGATCATATGGTTTCTATTCTTTAATTTGTTGATGTGGTGTGTCACATTGATTGATTTGCAGATATTGAAAAATTCTTGCATCCCTGGGATAAATCCCACTTGATCATTTGTATGATCCTTTTAATGTATTGTTGGATTCGGATTGCTAGTATTTTGTTGAGGATTTTTGTGTTCATCAGTGATATTGGCCTGTAGTTTTCTTTTTTTTGTGGTATCTTTGTCTGGTTTTAGTATCAGGGTGATGGTGGCCTCGTAGAATGAGTTTGGGAGTTTTCCTTCCTCGGCAATTTTTTTGGACGAGTTTGAGAAGGATAGGTGTTAGCTCTTCTCTAAATGTTTGATAGAATTATCCTGTGAAGCCACAGTTTCAATTTCAGTACTTGTGATTGGTCGTTCATATTTTCTACTTCTTCCTGGTTCAGTCTTGGGAGAGTGTACCTTTCTAAGAATTTGTCCATTTCTTCCAGGTTGTCCATTTTATTGGCATACAGTTGCTTGTAGTAGTCTCTTATGCTCCTTTGTATTTTTGTGGTGTCAGTTGTAAGTTCTCCTTTTTCATTTCTAATTTTATTGACTTGAGTCCTCTCTCTTTTTTTCTTAATGAGGCTGGCTAAAAGTTTATCAATTTTGTTTATCTTTTTAAAGAACCAACTTTTAGTTTCATTGATCTTTGCTATTGTTTTCTTTGTCTCTATTTCATTTATTTTTGCTCTGATCTTTTGCTTTTTTTCCTTCTACTAGCTTTAGGTTTTGCTTGTTCTTCTTTCTCTAGTTGCTTTAGGTGTAAGGCTAGGTTGTTTATTTGAGATTTTTCTTGTTTCCTGAGGTAAGATTGTATTGCTATAAACTTCCCTCTTAGAACTGCTTTTGTTGCATCCCATAGGTTTTGGATTGTTGTGCTTTCATTTTCATTTGTCTCTAGGTATTTTTTGATTTCCTATTTGATTTCTTCAGTGACCCATTGGTTGTTTAGTAGCATAGTGTTTAGTCTCCACGTGTTTGTGTTTTTTACAGTTTTTTTCATGTAGTTTATTTCTAATCTTATAGTGTTATGGTCAGAAATGATGCTTGATATGATTTCAACTTTCTTAAATTTACTGAGGCTCGCTTTGTGGCCCAGCATGTGGTCAGGCCTGGAGAATGTTCCATGTGCACAAGAGAAGAATGTGTATTCTGCTGCTTTTGGATGGAATGCTCTATAAATATCAATTAAGTATAAGTCTATCTGGTCTAGCGTGTCATTTAGGGCCTGTGTTTCCTTATTGATTTTCTGTCTGGATGATCTGTCCATTGATGAAAGTGGGGTGTTAAAGTCCCCCACTATTATTGTGTTACTGTCGATCTCCTCTTTTATAGCTGTTAGCAGTTGCCTTATGTATTGAGGTGCTCCTATGTTGGGTGCATATATATTTATAATTGTTATATCTTCTTCTTGGATTGATCCCTTGATCATTATGTAGTGTCCTTCTTTGTCTCTTATAACAGTCTTTATTTAAAAGTCTATTTTGTCTAATATGAGAATTGCTACTCCAGCTTTCTTTTGATTTCCATTGGCGTGGAATATCTTTTTCTATCCCCTCACTTTCAGTCTGTATGTGTCCCTAGGTCTGAAGTGGGTCTCTTGTAGACAGCATATATATGGGTTTTGTTTTTGTATCCATTCAGCCAGTCTGTGTCTTTTGGTTGGAGCATTTAATCCATTTACATTTAAGGTGATTATTGATACGTATGTTCCTGTTGCCATTTTCTTAATTGTTTTGGGTTTGTTTTTGTAGGTCTTTTTTCTTCCCTTCCTCTTTTGTTCTCTTCTCTTGTGGTTTGATGACCCTCTTCAGTGTTGTGTTTGGGTTGCTTTTTCTTTTTTGCATGTGTATCTCTTGCAGTTTTTGGGTTTTCTGTTCCCATGAGGTTTTAATATAGTAGTCTATATATGTACAAGGTTGTTCTAAGTTGCTGGTCTCTCTCCCACCTAGAGAAGTTCCTTTAGCATTTGTTGCAAAGCTGGTCTGGTGGTGCTGAATTTTCTTAGCTTTTGCTTGTCTGTAAGGCTTTTTCTTTCTCCATCCAATCTGAATGAGAGCCTTGCTGGGTTGAGTATTCTTGGTTGTAGGTTCTTCCCTTTCATCACTTTAAATATATGATGCCACTCCCTTCTGGCCTGTGGAGTTTCTGCTGAGAAATCAGCTGTTAAGCTTATGGGAGTTCCCTTGTATGTTATTTGTTGTTTTTCCCTTGTTCCTTTTAATATTTTTCTTTGTCTTTACTTTTTGTCAATTTGATTACTATGTGTCTTGGCATGTACCTTCTTGGTTTATCCTGCCTGGGACTCTCTGTGCTTCCTGGACTTGGGTGACTGTTTCCTTTAGCATGTTAAGGACATTTTCAGCAATTATCTCTTTGAATATTTTCTCAGGTTCTTTCTCTCTCTCTTCTCCTCTGGGACCCCTATACTGTGAACGTTGGTGCATTTAAGTCCCAGAGGTCTCTTAGACTGTCTTCATTTCTTTTCATTCCTTTTTCTTTATTCTGTTCCATGGCAGTGATTTCCACCATTCTGTCTTCCAGGTCACTTATCTGTTCTTCTGCCTCAGTTATTCTGCTATTGATTCCTTCTAGTATATTTTTCATTTCAGTTACTTTATTGTTCATCTCTGTTTGTTCTTTAGTTCTTCTAGGTCTTTGTTAAACATTTCTTGCATCTTCTTGATCCTTGCCTCCATTCTTTTTCCAAGATCCTGGATCATCTTCACTATCATTCTTCTGAATTTTTTTTCTGGAAGGTTGCCTGTCTCCACTTGACTTAGTTGTTTTTCTGGGATTTTATCTTGTTCCTTCATCTGGGACATATACCTCTGCCATTTCATTTTGTCTAATTTTCTGTGATTGTGGTTTCCATTCCACAGGCTGCAGGATTGTAGTTCTTGCTTCTGCTGTCTGCCCTCTGGTGGATGAGGCTGTCTTCAGCTTTTTAAGTTAGATGCTTAAATAATTGATTTTAGATATTTTTTTCTAATATAATTTCATACTATAAATTTCTCTCTAAGCACTGTTTTAGCTGCATCTCACAAATTTTGATACATTGTATTTTCATTTTAATTCAGTTCAGTATATTTTCTTATTTCTCCATGATTTTTTTTTCTTTGACCTGTTGATTATATAGAAGTGTGTTTAATTTTCAAATGTTGGAGATTTTCTGGATGTCTATTATTGATGTATAACTTAATTCCATTGTAGTCAGAGAACATATTCTATATTATCTTCATGATTTTAAATATATTGGGACTTGTTTTATGGCCCAGCATATAGTCATCTTGATGGATGTTCCGTGTATATTTGAAAAGCATGTGTATTAAGCAGTGGCTGTGTGGAGTGCTGTATAGTTATCAGTTTAGGTCAGATTGGTTGATAGTACTGTTTACGTTCTAACCTTACTGATTTTGTCTACTTCTATAAATTACTGAGAGAGATGTGTTAATTATAATTTGAATTTAACTATCCATTCAATCAGCTTTTTTATAATTTATTTAAAACATTAAAAAATAAAATACGCATAGAGAAACAAAATAAAATACAAAACAAACAAAAATGTACAGCTCAATGAATTATTACGAAATGATTGTATAACCACCACCCAGGTCAAGAAATAGAACGTTGTTAGCATCCCAAAGTTCCCTTATGTTCCCTTCCAGTTATTGCTTCCTGTATTCCTCCTTCACAAAGGTGACCAGTATCCTGATTTTATAGTGTCACTTACTTGGTTTTCTTCAGAGTTTTTTTCTTTCAATTTTGTTGAGATACAATTGACATAACAGTACTGTATAAGTTTAAGGCATATAGCATAATGACTTGACTTATATACATCTTGAATTAATTGCCAAAATAAGTAGAGTCAACACATATCATCTCATTTAGATCCAAAAAAAAAAAAAAAAGGAAGAAGAATATATTTTTTCCTTTGTGATGAGAACTTTTAGGATTTACTCTCTTAACAACTTTCAGATATACCAATACAGCAGTGTTCACCATAGTTATCATGTTGTACATTACATCCCCAACACTTATTTATCTTATAACTGGAAATTTGTAACTTTTACCCACATTCATCCAGTTTTCACACCTCCCAACCCCTATCTCTGTTAACTCCAAATCTGATCTCTTTTTCTATGAGGTTTTATTTTTTGCTGTTGTTTGTTTGCTTTTTAAGATTCCACATATAAGTGAGATCATACGGTATTTGTCTTTCTCTGTCTGATTTATTTCACTTAGCATAATGTCCTCAAGGTCCATCCATGTTGTCATAAATGGCAGGATTTCCTTCTTCTTTATGGCTGAATAGTATTCCTGTGTGTGTGTGTGTGTGTGTGTGTGTGTGTGTGTGTTTCAATATCATGCTGAGTTCAGTTTGCTGGGGTTTTTTTGGGAGGGGGTTTGCATCAATGTTCATAAGGGATATTGGCCTCTAGTTTTTTTAATGGTGTCTTTGGCCTCATAGAATGAGTTAGGAAGTCTTCCCTCCTCTTCAATTTTTTGGAAAAGTTTGTGAAGGATTAGTTTTTCTTTAAATGTTTGGTAGAATTCCAGTGAATCTATCATGTCCAGGGCTTTTCTTTGTGGAGGTATTTTTGATTACTGATTCAGCCTCCTTACTAGTTATAGGTCTATTCAGATTTTCTATTTCTTTGTAATTTAGTCTTGGTAAAGGACTGCCAAGTGTTGTGCGTCTAGAAATTTGTCCATTTAAAACTAGGTTGTCCGATTTTTTGGCGTATAATTGTTCATGGAACTCTCTTGTCCTTTTTATTTCTGTAGGATTGGTAGTAATGCCCCCACTTTCATATCTGATTTCAGTAATTCCTGTTGTCTCTTTTTTTCTTAGTTCATTTGGCTAAAGGTTTGTTGATCTTAGTGATCTTTTTGTTGCTCTTTTCTTTTGTAGATCTTGTTGATCTGTTTTGTTTCATTGTTTTTTTCTGTTGTTTTCTATTCCCTATTTTATTTATCTCTGCTCTAACATTTATTATTATTATTTTTCTATTACTAGCTTTGGGTTTAGTTCTTTTTTCCCTAGTTCCTTAAGTTGTAAAGTTAGGTTGTTGGTTTTAGATCTTTCTTTCTTCCTTCCTTCCTTCCTTCCTTCCTTCCTTTCATTTTTGGCTGTGTCGGGTCTTAGTTGCAACATGAGGGATCTTTCGTTGCTGTGTGTGGACTCTTCATTGTGGCACATGGGATTCTCTCTAGTTGTGACACTCAGGCTCTGTAGTTGTGGTGAGCAGACTCTGTAGTTGCGGCATGTGGTCTCCAGAGCACGCGGGTTTAGTAGTTGCGGTGCACAGGCTCTCTCTAGTTGTGGTGTGCAGCCTCTGTAGTTGTGGCACACAGGCTCCAGAGCACATGGGCTCTGTAGTTGTGACATGTGGGCTCTGTAGTTGTGGCGTGCAGGCTCAGTAGTTGTGGTGCACGAGCGTAGTTGCCCTGCGGCATGTGGGATCTTAGTTCCCCGACCAGGGATAGAACCCGTGTCTCTTGCATTGGAAGGCAGATTCTTAACCACTAGACCACCAGGGAAGTCCTGTTTCTTGTTTTTTAATGTAAGCATTTATAGCTGTAAATTTCCCCCAGGACTGCTTTTGCTGCATCTCATAAATTTTGGTATGTTGTGTTTTCATTTTCATTCCTCTCTAAATATTTTCTAATTTCCCTTGTGATTTCTTCTTTAATTCATTGGTTGTTTAACAGTGTGTTGTTTAATTTCCATAATTTTGTGAACTTTCCAGTCTTCTTTATGTTATTCATTTCTAACTTAATCCCTTTGTGGTCAGAGAAGATGTTCTGTATGATATATGTATCTTTTAAAGTCTATTGAGACTTAATAAATAGCCTAACATACGGGCTATCTTGGAAAATGTCTCATGTGCATTTGAGAAGAATGTTTATGCTGTTGTTGGTTGGAGTGTTCTGTATGTCTATTAAATCTCATTTGTTTATTGTGTTAAGTCCTCTATTTCCTTACTTTCTGTCTGGTTGTTCCATTCATTATTGTAAGTGGGGTATTAAAGTCTGCAACTATTACAGTAGAACTGCCTGTTCCTCCCTTCAGTTCTGTCAGTTTTTGCTTCATCTATTTAGACGTTCTGTCATTGTGTACATAAATATTTATAATTGTTATATCTCTTGCTGTATTGAAACTTTCATTAATATATAATGTACTTCTTTGTCTTTTGTAAATTTTTTTTGCTTAAAGTCTGTTTTGTCTGATATAAGTATAGCCATTCCTCCTCTCTTTTTATTACCATTTGCATGAAATATCTTTTTCTATCCTTTTGCTTTCGACCTGTTTGTCCTTGGCTCTCAAGTGAGTCTCTTATAGACAGCATGTAGTTGGACCATGTTTGTTTATCCATTCTGCCAATTTTTGTCTTTTGTTTGGAGAATTTAATCTATTTACATTTAAAGTAATTACTGATAAGGAGGAACTTATTTTTGTCATTGTGCTATTTGTTTTCTATATGCCCTACAACTTTTTTGCCCCTCATTTCCTGCATTTTTGTCTTTTGTGTTTAGTTGATTTTTTAGTAGTGAATTATTTAAATACCTTCTCAGTTTCCTTTGGTGCTTTTCTGTAGCTATTTTCTTTGTGGCTACCATGGGAATTATGCTTAACATCCTAAGTTGAATGTATAGCAGCTTATCTTCAGTAACATGTAAAAACTGTGTTCCTTTACAGCTCTTGTCGTCACCTCTTTTGGTTGTTGATGCCATAAAATTACAGCTTTATACATTGTGTGCCTGAAAACGTAAACTAATAATTCTTTTAAATGCATTGGTCTCCTAAGTTCTGTAGAAAACAAAATTTGGAGTTACAAACCAAAGTTATAATAATACAAGCTCTTATACTAATAATTGCTTTTTTTCTTTAAACATGTTAGTCTCTAAAATCGTGTAGAAAACAAAAGTACAATTATAAACCATTGTTACAATAAAACTAGTTTTCATAATTGCCTAGGTATTTACCTTTATTGAGATCTTTGTTTTTCCATATGGCTTTGAGGTATTGTTTAGTATCTTTTCATGCCAGGGAGTCCTTTGCAGGACTCCCTTGAGCATTTTTTGTAGGGCAGGTCTAGTAGTCATGAACTCCCTCAGCTTTTGTTTATCTCTGGGTGTTTTGATTTATTCCTCACTTTTGAAGGGCAGTTTTGCTGAATATGATTCTTGGCTGGCAGTTTTTTTCATTTAGCACTTTGAATATATTGGCCTACTGTCTTCTGGCCTTCAAAGTTTCTGATAAGAAATCTCATTGAGGATATTATTGAGGATCCCCTGTATGTGATGATTAGCTTCTCTCTTGCTGCTTTCAATATTTGCTTTTTTTTTTTGGCTTTTGAAAGTTTGGTGTGGGTTTCTTTGAATTCACTTTACTTGGAGTTTGTTGGGCTTCTTGGATGTTTATAACCATGTACTTCATGAAATTTGGGAAGTTTTCAGCCATTATTTTTTCAAATATTTTCTCTTTCCCTTTCTCTCTTTTCCTTCTGGGATACCCACAATGCATACGTTGGTATATTTGCTGGTATCCGAAAGGTTCCTTAGACTGTGTTCACTTTTCTTCAATCTTTTTTTCTTTGTTTCCCAGCATTGATAATTTCCATTGTCTTATATTTAAATCCACTGATTCTTTCTTCTACCTGCTTAAATCCACCTTTGAATCCTTTTTACCACCCTAGCTCCCATAAGCTGTGTGCAGGCTGTTTCAGGAACACTGCATAGCTGCCTTCCAGGTGGCTGGAGATGGGTGATGGGTAGCCATTACTGTGTAAGAGCTGAAATTGACTAAAATCAACCACAATTTATTGTCCAAGCCTTCTCCTCCAAGTTGCAAGCCTTCAACAGACCCCAGAGTCCCAAAATAGTTATATCAGACAGATTCTGCCAATCCAGTTATTGTCTAGGTGGGGAGACAGATTCCTGGTGCTTTCTACTCTGCCACTTTCTCAGAATTTTCATCATCTTTTACTTTCATTGTTTCCGTTAAGAAATCAGTTTTATGATAGTTGGTGCATCTTTGAAAGCAATCTATTTTTTCCCACCTGGCTCTTTGTACTCAGTATTTTACTGTGATGTAATTAAATGTCCATTTCTTTTTATTATCTTTTTAGAATTTTTAGGGCTTCATGAACCTTTACCTCAGTGTCTTCCATTAGTTTTGGAAAGGTCTTAGCTGTTATCTCTTACATTATTTTTCTCCTCTCCTTCTGGGACTCTAATTAATATGATAGACAGTCTCACTTTATACTTTATATCTCTTACCCTATTTTCTGTGTGCTTTAGTTCTTTTATTTCTTCACGTTTAATTCTAGGTGTTATCTTCTGGCTTCTTCCAGTTCATTTGCTCTTCAGCTGTGTCTTATATCATGTTGAACCTATCCACATTGAATTCTTAATTTCAGTTGTGTTTTTAGTCTTAGAGTTTTCATTTAGTACTTTAAAAAATAGTTTCCAGTTTTCTGTTGAAAAATCCCTATACTATCTTTTATCTCCCTGAAAATGGTCAGCATGTGTCTGTTAAATCCATTTTCTGAAGGCCCTGATAGTTCTGTTTATAGTGTCTTTTGGTTTTTCTGGTTTTCATTCATGGTGTCTTGTTCCCTTGTTTGCCTTTTTTTAAAAAAATAAATTTATTTAATTTACTTATTTTTGGCTGCGTTGGGTTCATTGCTGCACGTGGGCTTTCTCTAGTTGCGGTGTCCGGGGGCTACTCTTTGTTGCGGTGCATGGGCTTCTCATTGTGGTGGCTTCTCTTGTTGCCGAGCATGGGTTCCAGGCACGCAGGCTTCAGTAGTTGCGGCACACGGGCTTCAGTAGTTGCGGCACACGGGCTTCAGTAGTTGTGGCTCGCGGGCTCTAGAGCGCAGGCTCAGTAGTTGTGGCGCACGGGCTTAGTTGCTCCGCGGCATGTGGGATCTTCCCGGACCAGGGCTCGAACCCATGTCCCCTGCATTGGCAGATGGATTCTTAACCACTGCGCCACCAGGGAAACCCCTGCCTGACTATTTTTATTTTGTGCTAGGTGTTGCATTTGCAGAAAGCTCTGTTGAAATAATTTGAAGCCTAGAATCTTCCATAGATAATTTATATTTACTTCTGGCAAGTGATTGGGAGTACCAGCACTGAGGGTAATTTCAAGGTGATTGGTAACTAAGTTACTCCTGGTTTACTCTATCTCCTGGTGCACAGCTCTTCAAGGCCAAACCCAAAGATAAGGAGGATCCATCATTTGTTCCCCTCCTTATGTCCTAGTCTCCTTGCTCCTACCTAGATTCAGGAAGCCTTCAGAAGTGCTTGCTAGACCCTTAGCCTCTTCTTTTGGAATCGGCAAAACCTTCCCAGAAAAAGCACTCCAAACACCCAGATCACTTCCCCAGACTCTGTCTTCTTCCCTATCCTGACTTTATAATTCCTCGCCACTTTGTTGGATCTCTGATGCTTTCAAGTAGATAATTATATTTTGTCCAGATTTTCTGTTTGTTCTCAGGATGAGGGTTGGTTCAGATTATTTGGCTTGCTGTTAATGGAAGCAAAAATGCCCTCCTATCAACTTTTGTGATGCCTTCTATCATAGTCACAAATGGCTTTTTCATGCTTTTTATGATGTTTAAGCTTTTGGCTAATAAGAGTAATGACCTTATTTAGCCTCCTTTCCTGCCTTTTTTATTTTTTTGCATTTTTTGTTCAGCTTTCACATTTTCTTTTTTTATTTGGCATCTTTTCTCAAGTTATATCAAAGCTGAATGCAAAAGAAAAAAAATTGTGTTGTGAATATGTCTATATATGCAGGGTAAAATTTGTTTTCATTCTTCCTGTCTTCCTCATAAAAAGAGTAGTTTGTTGGGCCTTAGAAATTTTTTGTTTGGGAATTTAGTATTAGAAGATACTATAATATTTAGTAATTTAGGTAAAATGCTTGAGCTGTACATTTTTTAAAAGCTTGTTTTTTGGTTATTCATATATATATAATTTAAAAAATTCTCATTAGACATATATATTCACACTGGGTAATTAATAAAAATCTACTTTCAATTTATTTTCTTCTGAATTATTTCATGGAACTCATGATTCTGTTTTCTGGAGTTATGTTTATCCTAAAGCTAACTTAGGAAGAAGGGAAGAATGTTGGCCTCTAGGAAGAACATCAGAGAACTTGATTTAAGGTAGATAAGCCAATCAACCAATGGGCAATATCTCCAAAAATCACTAATAAGTTTCTACATAGAAATGTCTTATTTTCTAAACAAGCAAGTAAAACTTTACTCAATTATCATGGGATTGGGGGATTAAAGTAAGAAATAAAGGAATATGTCAAATCGTGAGGTCCATTGAGCATCAAACTTGAGGTTGCTTCTATTTCAACATTTTCATAAATATTCCTCCAGAGGAATTACAGGTGAAATTGAGAAATTTGTAGATAATGCAAAATCCATCTGACAAGTAAAAATTCTGAGCTGATGGAAAAATGCAGGAAAATCCAACCAAATCTTATGTATTGTCACAAAAGTGGTAGATGACTAAGCATACAGTGAAAAGCAACCCAAATTGTGTTTATGATCATGGGCTCCAACTTGCCATTTGCCACCTAGAAACTCAGGGTCAAATTAATTTTTGAGTGAGGTTTCTGGTGAAAAATCACAGATATTTGGGGGTCTGACAAATAGATTGCCAGTGGCTTTGTAAAATCTAACCTTTCAGACATGGAAAAGGGATGAGCTGCTGGCATGGGAGGGTATCTTAAAAAGCTCTTGTGACATTGATTTGGAACTGACCCCAGACACTAATGAAAGAGTAATCCTCCCTGAATCACCCCAAAGCTAGTAATCCCTAGGGCTGCATGTTGGTGATTAAAAAAGAAAGGTAGGAGCAGCTGTCTTTTTGTTCAGTTTAATTATGACCCAGTACCTGGGTGAGTGTTAATTTCCTGGTGGCACTGGAGGTGGGTGGAGAAAGGTGTTAGGTTTCTGCACGCTGCAAGGACTGAATGTGCAGACATGAATTCTGCCTGGTATATGCCCAGGGATGTGGACACTGTTCAGGGGAGCTCAAGCTCATGAGCTCAGGTTGCGTGGCATTCAATTTCTGCCCTTTAAGTCTGAGACATGGGCTGCCGTGTGCCAGAGGACACAGCAGTGCTATCAGGTGTCAGCTAGACTGCACACCTTAATTAGTAGCCCCCACCTCCAGCAGGGCAGCTGCTGGGCCTGTGGGGTATAACTCCATTAAGTCATTAGGAAGAAGAGGAACATTTAGCCCTCTTAATCCCTTTAGCAGCATTCAGCGCCAGAGGTCACAGAACTGGGCATCTGCTTTCTCAAGTTCCCAGTTCCGAATATTCAAGTTGGTGTCTAAGGATGTGTTCACAGACAGCCTGTGAGCTACTGGCTGTTCTTGGAAATGAATGCCCCTGCTCATGGTGAATGTGGAACACCATTCCTTCCAACTCGTCTCCTCTGTGTTTTCTCTATTTGAGAATGGTCCTATTGTCTGCCCAGTCATCCAGCCAGATGCTTGATATCATTGCATATGCCTTTTACCTCCTAAATAGCTCTCGCATCTACTGCATCCTCTCCTTTTCCATTGCACCTGCCTTGTTCTCCTTCACCACCCCTCTTGAGGGTTTCTGCAGCATTCTCCCTGCCTGCCTGCAATCCCATCACTTTCCTGTCCAGCTTCCACATTGCCACCAATGCACTCTTCCTAAAGTGTCAATCTCATCAGGTTGTCTACTTGCTTAAAGTTACACAGTGGCTCCTAATCACCTATAGCTGCTTTTGCTAATCTTCAATCATCTTCTTACCATCTTTGTGATGTTCAAGTTTTACCTTCATTATTGCTTTATTATTATTTTAATTTAAACCACATCTCTCCTTTTAGTTTTACTTTTTACTTGTCCTCGGAAATACTATCCTTAAAGGCATGGGTTTCACATGCTAGTTACAGTTCTCTGCTGTAACTACTATAATAATCAGTGTTAGGCTGCGTGCCACCTAAAATTGTTTCCTTGTGGGAAATACTGAATATCCAAAGCCATTTATCATTTCCTCTCTAGTCTAATATTCCACAGGCTTGACTCCTTGATATTGTTTGAACATATACAACCTTCCAAAACTGAGTCAAGAAGAAACAGACAATTGGAACAGACTGATCACTAGTAGTAAAATTGAATTTGTAATAAAAGCTCCCAGCAAACAAAAGTCCAGGACTGGATGGTTTCACAGGGGAATAATACCAAATACATAAAGAAGAACTAATACCTGTCCTTCTCAAACTATTCCAAAAAATTGAAAAGGAGGGAACACTCCCAAATTCATTCTGTGAGACCACCAATACCATGATACCAAAACCAGACAAAGACGCTACAAAAAATGGAAATGATATCTTTGGTGGATATAGGTGCAAAAATCCTCAACAAAATATTAGCAAACCAAATCCAGCAATATATAAAAAGGATCATATGCCATGATCAAGTTGAATTTATTCCAGGGACACAAGGATGGTTCAGTATTCACAAATCAATCAATATGATACACCACATTAATAAAAGGAAGAATAAAAATCATATTTCAATAGATGCAGAAAAAGCATTTGACAAGATTCAACATCCATGATAAAATCTTTCCAGAACGTGAGTATGGAAGGAACATATCTTAACATAATAAAGGCCATTTATGACAAGCCCACAGCTAACATCATTCTCAATGGTGAAAAGCTGAAAGCCAGGCTTCCCTGGTGGTGCAGTGGGTGAGAATCTGCCTGGCAATGCAGGGGACACGGGTTCGAGTCCTGGTCTGGGAAGATCCCACATGCCACGGAGCAACTGGGCCCGTGAGCCACAATTACTGAGCCTGCGCGTCTGGAGCCTGTGCTCCGTAACAAGAGAGGCCATGATGGTGAGAGGCCCGCGCACCGCGATGAAGAGTGGTCCCCACTTGCCGCAACTAGAGAAAGCCCTCGCACAGAAACGAAGACTCAACACAGTCATAAATAAATAAATAAATAAATAAGAACGTGAATTTCTTTTAAAAAAAAAAAGCTGAAAGCCTTTCCTCTAAATTCAGGAATGAGACAAGGATGCCTACTCTCACCAATTCTATTTAACATAGTATTGGAAGTCCTAGCTACAGCAGTCAGCCAAGAAAAAGAAACAAAAGGCATCCAAATTAGAAAGGAAGAAGTAAAACTGTCACTACTCACAGATGACTTGATACTTTATATAGAAAACCCTAAAGTCTCCACCCCAAAACTATTAGAATAAATGAATTCAGTGAAGTTTCAGGATACATATACAGAAATCTGTTGCTTTTCTGTACACTAGTAATGAACTATCAGAAAGAGAATGTAAAGAAAAAAATCGCATTTAAAATCACATCAAAACAAAATACCTAGGAATAAATTTAACCAAAGAGGTAAAAAACCTATATTCTAAAAACTATTAAAAAAAATTGATGAAATTGAAGATGATGCAGAGAAATGAAAAGATGTCTCATGCTTTTTGATTGGAAGAATTAATATTGTTAAAATGGCTATACTACCCAAAGCAATTGCTATCAAAATACCCATGACATTTTTCACAGAAGTAGAACAAATAATCCTAAAATTCATACGAAACCACACACACACAAAAAAAGGAGGTATAACCCTCCCACACTTCAGACTATACTACAAAGCTACAGTAATCAAAACCGCATGGTACTGGAGCCAAAGCAGACACATAGATCAATGGAACAGAATAGAGAACCCAGAAATAAACCCATGTACCTATGGTCAATTAATCTCTGACAAAGGAGGCAAGAATGGAGAAAAGGCAGTCTCTTCAATAAATGGTGCTGGGAAAATTAGATACGTACATGTAAAACAATGAGATTAGAACATTTCCTTACACCATATGCAAAAGTAAACTCAAAATGGATTAAAGACCTAAATGTAAGACCTGAAACCATAAAACTCCTAGAAGAGAACATAGAACAAACACTCTTTGACATAAATCATAGCAATATTTTTTGCAATCTGTCTCCAAGGCAAAATAAATAAAAGCAAAATGAACAAATGGGACCTAATTAAACTTAAAAGCTTTTGCATAGCAAAGGAAGCCATCAACAAAAGAAAAAGACAACCTGCGGAATGGGAGAAAATATTTGCAAATGATGTGACTGACAAGGGGTTAATATCCAAAATATATAAACAGCTCATGTAATAAAACATCAAAAAAATTAACTACCCAATCAAAAAAAAGAAAAAAATGGGCAGAAGATCTGAGTAGGCATTTTTCCAAAGAAGACATACACATGGCTAATAGGCACATGAAAAGATGCTCAAGATTGTGAATCATCAGAGAAAAGCAAATCAAAACAACAAGGGGATATCACCTCACACCTGTCAGAATGGCTATTATGAAAAAGCCTCCAAATAAATGTTGGCAAGGATGTGGAGAAAAGGGAACCCTCATACACTATTGGTCGGAATATAAATTGATGCAGCCATTATGGAAAACAGTATGGAAGTTCCTCAAAAAACTGAAAATAGAACTACCATATGATCCAGCAATCCTATCCTGGGATATATCCAGAGAAAAAGGAAATGCTAATTCGAAAAGATATATGCACCTCAACATTCGTAGCGTCACTATTTATAATTGCCAAGATATGGAAGCAACCCAAGTGTCCATCAACAGATGAATGGATAAAGAAGATATATATATACAATGGAATATTACTCAGCCATAAAAAGAATGAAATTCTGACATTTGCAGCAATGTGGATGGACCTAGAGAATATTATACTAGTGAAATAAATCAGAGAAAGACAAATGCTGTATGATATCATTTGTATGTGGAATCTAAAAAATAATAGAAATGAATGTATATAGCAAAACAGAAACAGACTTACAGATATAAAAAACAAACTAGTGGTTACCAATGCGGAGAGGGAAGGGGAGAGGGGCATGTTATGGGTATGAGATTAAGAAATACAAACTACTATGTATAAAATAGATAAGCAACAAAGATATGTTGTATAGCATATGGGAATATAGCCATTATCTTGTGATAACTCTTAATGGAGTATAATCTGTAAAAATACTGAATCACTATGCTGTACACCTGAAACTAATATAATATTGTAAATCAACTATACTTTAATAAAAATATGTTATGATGCCTCTAAAAGTATGTCATTAAATAAACACAATGTTTTTTTCTTAATAAATATGAATTTTTACTTCATTGCATCTGACATATTAAACAATAAATCAAGCACTAATTATAGAGGACCTACTGTGTGCTAGCTACTAGACTTTATGGTTAAAAGTAGTAAGGGCTTATGATATTGGAGGCAAAACAATTTAGTGATTTAATCCTAAGATGTAGATATGAAGCTCTATTTTAAACTATCAAAGATATGATACCGAATCACATATTGTCTAAGATTTAACTCTACAGGAAGGCATCGTGCTGTAAAGACACCTGAAGAGAGAAAAAAGGAGTGATTTGTTTTCTAAAAAGCTTGACCAGAACCCCTACTTATAAAATATGCCAGGGACCCAAATGTGAGGCTCTTAGAAAATAATTCAGAAAGTGGTAACTCACTGTCATGGAAAGCTGGAATAGCATATTATATCTGAGGAAGACAAGACTTCCAAGAGGGGTTTTAAGCTTTTTTTTTTAATATGTAAAATAATTGGCTTGCTGCAACTAGAGAAAGCCCACGTGCAGCAATGAAGACTTAATGCAGCCAAAACAAAACAAAACAAAACAAAACAAACAAAAAGGTCCCTTGCTAGTACGTAAAATAACAACAGTTATAGTAGTACCACCAATATATATCAGAGGGAATGCTAGATTGCTAGAGCTGGGAAACACCTTTGGCATCATTTAGTCCAAGGATTTTGAAATGTATATTTAAAGTTTATATATCTATTCTTAAAATATGAGAACACCTTCCCACCTTTTCTTTAAAAAAAAAAAAAAAAGTTCCCTGGTAGCCCATGATCTAATATAGAAAAAAAATTTCTGTGATTGAAGGATGTTCAGTGGAACAAGGGGAAGGTGGGGTGAAGATTCCCATCTGCTAGTTTCCTGTTAACCGTCCAGCCTAGCAAGGGGATAGAGGACCACCCATGAGATCTTCCTTGATCCCTAAAAGTGCACTTATTTGTGCACTGGGATGCTCTGTACTCAGGTGGAGATTCACTGGGGGTGGGAGGGTCATTTCTTTTCTCCTTCCCTGGTTCACGTCTTATTGGACAAATCATTTTTCCTTCTTTACCTAGTTTTTTCATCTACTATAATATGGAGATGATTAGGATCTCCTGATTTCATCATTAAATTGCTGAATGAATAAATTCCTGGAGATAGATGGGTTAAAATAAAGTCTATCTATTTGGACTATAAATTGGTACTCAGCCTTCAGAACGAGAATGACCCAGACTGAAATGGATTTACCATTTACTTGTTATGTGACATGGGCAGGCTACATAATCTCTCAGAGCTGGAGTGCTCTCCTCATTTTAAAAAAAGGGGATGGCAATGATTCTTTACAAGGTTATGAATATTATATGAGGTCACACATATAACACATAATACAGTGCCTGGTCCATAGTAAATAATCAGTATAACGTAGTGGTTAAGAGAATAAACTATCCTTAGGCTCAAAGACTGGCCTTACTACTCATTGGCTAGATGCCCATGGACGAGTTACTTCACCACTCTGAGTTTCAACTTTTCTCACCTAAAAAATGGATATAATTAAGCACTTACCTTATAGAATTGTTATAAGGATTAAATGAGATAATGCATATAACATACTTAGCATATTTTGTTCTTGTCAATTAGCACTGCTTCTAAAATTACATGTGTAATTTTAGAACGTGTAAGAAAACAATCATTATGTTTTCCCAAATATTTATTGTCCAGAATTCTTATCTAATTATTTAAAATGATAAAAAATGGAGAAGCATCACATATGTAAGTGTAAAAGATTGGTTAGATAAAACATGACCCATTCATAAGATGGAATAAGTTGCAAGCATTAAAATAACAATGTAGAAAGTTATTTGATGATATGGGAAAATATTCTTTATACATTGTTAAAAATAATAAATCTTATTAGTATTTTATTTACTCATATGTTTAAAAACTTATTTTAAGGAAAAACCCAGCATTCATCTGTCCTTCTCTCCAAAAGCAGTCACTTTCCTTTCTTTTTACTATTACTTCAGCCATTTATCTCCAGATTTTTTTTTTTTTTAAAGGAACTCTATTTATTTATTTATTTATTTATTTTTGGCTGTGTTGGTTCTTCGTTTCTGTGCGAGGGCTTTCTCTAGTTGCGGCAAGCGGGGGCCACTCTTCATCGCAATGCGCGGGCCTCTCACTATCGCGGCCTCTCTTGTTGCGGAGCACAGGCTCCAGACCCGCAGGCTCAGTAATCGTGGCTCACGGGCCCAGTTGCTCCGCGGCATGTGGGATCTTCCCAGACCGGGGCTCGAACCTGTGTCCCCTGTATTGGCAGGCAGATTCTCAACCACTGCGCCACCAGGGAAGCCCTCTCCAGATTTTTAAACATCGTATTTGTACTGCTCTTTCTTGATTTTTCAATTTTAGACAATGTTTACTGTCTTCCTACCATAGAAGATGAGAATTTAGCAACCCCTTCCTCCCACAATACAAGCTTCCCCTTCTCATCATTCAACTGTCATCATTCAACTAAATCAACATTTAATATTTACTTTTTTACAATTTTGGTTCCAGCTGAGCCATTGTATACTGTGATTACATTTCCTTTCTTGGACAACTTGTTTTTTTCCCTTGTAGTTCATAGTTGCTTCAGTTTATTTCATTTGTTTTCTTGCTTGTTTGTTTTTAATATACTCTGGTAGGCAGAATTTGAAGATGGCTCCCTGGTGGACATGCCCTGTGTAATCCCCTCTCCTTGGACCTCTAAATATGAGGAGATATCAATCCTGTGATTATGCTAATTATATGGCAAAAAGGACTTTGCAGATGTAATTAAGATTCCTAATCAGTTTACTCTAAGTTAATATAAGGAAGATCATCTTAGGTGGGTCTGGCCTAATCAGGTGAACACTTAAAAGAAGTTACCTAGCAACTTCTGAGCAAAAGGGCATGGGAAGTATTGTAAAATTTTTGATACCTTGTAGGTCTGAAAATGTATTTATTCTAGTCTCACACTGGATAGTTTGAATGGGTATAGAATTCTGAATGAATAATAATTTTCCATCACAATTCTGTGAGCATTAATTAATTTTCTTGTAGCTTTCAGGTTGTTATTGAGAAGGCTGATGGCATTATATTTTATGATTTATTGTATATGACCTGTTTTTTTCTCTAAAAGGTTTTTATGGTTTTTTTCCTCTTTATCACCAGTGTTTAAAGTTTCATAATGATGTATGTGTTTTGGAGCAGATATATTTTTTATTCATTGTGCTGGGCCCTCCATGGACTTTTCATTCTAGAAACCTATGTTCTTCAATTCTGGGGACTTTTCCTGTATTATTTATTGGAGAATTTCTGCCCCTTTGTCTTCTCTGTTCTTTCTTTTTGGAATTCGTCACTTTGTTTTACTTTCTTAGAGATTTCATCAACTCTATCTTCTAAGCTCTTATTGAATTTTAAATTCATGTTTTGATGTCTTTAATTTTCAAGAGCTCTATTTTGTCCTCCAGTTCTTCCTTCCCTTCCTTTCTGCCCCCCTTTTCTCTTCCTTCCTTCCTTCTCTCATCTCCTCCACAGTTCCTCCCTCCCTTCCTTCCTTCCTCCCTTCCTCCCTCCCTTCCTCCTTCCTTCCTTCGTCTTTGTCTTATTTCATGAATGCAAGATTTCCTTTTATGTTTAAGTGGAAAATAGTTATAGTTTTCTTTTGTTATATTTTGCTCCCTACATGGTCTCTGTTTACTCAGAATTCCTTTTTAAATTTATTTATTTTTTGCTTTGGTCTCTGACTTCCACATCTGATGTCTGATAGTCTCTTACTGTCATATTTAAGGATGAGGCACATGCAGGCATACCTGGTTTATTGCACTTCACAGATACTGGGTTTTTTTTTTTTTATAAATCGAAGGTTTGTGGCAACCCTGTGTCGAGCAAGTCTATCAGTGCCATTTTTCCAAAAGCGTTTGCTCACTTCATGTTTCTGTTACATTTTGGTAATTCTCACAATATTTCAAGCTTTTTCATTATTATTATATTTGTTGTAATCTGTGTGATGTAACTATTGCAAAAAGATTATAACTTTCTGAAGGCTAGCATTTTCTAAATTCACCCTTTTTAAAAAAAAAAAATTATTGATTTAGCTGCTCCAGGTCTTAGTTGCGGCATGCAGGATCTTTTAGTTGCGGCATGTGGGATCTGGTTCCCTGATGAGGGATCGAACCCGGGCCCCCTGCATTGGGAGCATGGAGTCTTAGCCACTGGACCACCAGGCAAGTCCGTGAAGGCTAACATTTTCTGATGGTTAGCATTTTTTAGCAATAAAGTATTTTTTTAGCAATAAAGCATTTTTAGCAATAAAGAATTTTTTAATTAAGGTATGTACATTGTTTTTAGACATAATGCTATTGCACACTTAATAGACTACAGTATAGTGTAAACATAACTTTTATATGCACTGGGAAACCAAAAAAATTTATGTGACTCTCTTTATTGCAATATTCGCTTCGTTGTGGTGGTTTAGAACTGAACCCACAATATCTCTGAGGTGTGCCTGTAAATGCCAATGGAATGCCTATGTGCATGGGCAGAGTTTTACAAAGTTTGGCTTTTCCCATTTGATTGGGGTTGGTGATAATTGCGGATGGGTCATTGCATTGAGGAATCACCAAGTCTATTACCTAAGGAGTGTGTCATAATATTCTGTTTTCAGTATGTTCCTCACCACTACCCCCACCAGCGACTGCTGTCTTTGAGTACAAATCCTCTCAAATTCCCTCTCTTCTGAAAGTCATTCTCTTGTTTTCTGCTGCAATGGGTAGGCACAATTGCCTGGCTGAGGGGTAAAGATCTCAAAAGTTAACTGTTTCTTAAATAAAATTTCAAGAAATTTTCCTATTTGGTCCTAGCCAGAACTACCTGCCCACTCTTCCTTTCAGAGGTATATGATGCATCAAATCCCTGAGATATTTCAGAGTTTTGTGGCACAGTTGGCTTGCTTCTTATTGGCTTCTTCACCTTGAAACTTAGATTTCAACTTTCTCTGATCTGCCTCATCCGTTACCACTCAGCCATTTGTTTTGTCAGTTTCCAAAATTTTGTTGACATCTCTTATCTGCTGTTGTTTCCTCTCCTGTACTCCTCAACTTTGTGGGTTTACATTTCATTTTACCTTAGTACCATTTTAGAGCTGTTTGGAGAGCAGATATAAAAGAATGTGTTCAATCTGCCATGCCTACTCAGAAGCATTTAAAAATTCCATTTTTAAAGGAAAAAGTATGCATATATTGTAAATAAAAAATATCTACACCAAACTTGTTAGCAGAGGTCATCTCTGGGTGTTGCGATTATGGGTAGTTTTTCTTTACTTGCTTATATTTTTCAAAATTGTCTATAGCAAGATACTTAGTAACTAGAAAACAATGATCGAAGTAAAATGATATTACTATATAGCTGTCTCAGTCAAAGCATTTTATATTAGTTTCAAATCTAATGATTAGTTGAACCATATGAAATTGCTATTTTTTCAAATAAAACAGAGGTTGAATAACAGTAATTTCATATGGTTCAATCTAAACTATCTAATATAGTACAGACCTTAGAGGTGACATAGCCTGGAAAGTGGAGCCATTGTCTAGACAGGTCAGATTAAAAGTCAAGAGTATGTAAACCATTTTTTATTGCTAGGTGACTCTTGGGGTTCACCCCAGAGCCATTGCCTGTGCAATCTCCAAGGGCCATTCTTTACTGGGCCCACTGGTTGAAGGTATTCATGTGCTAACCTAGTTTTCAGGAGCACACTGATTTGGATATAACTGATAAGAAAAATAGTATTATTTCCTTCTTTTCTCCCTTATTGGTACACTTCACGCATATCTGTATTGGAATTCCCGGGGCATATGCCTTTTTCTCTCTTCTAGATTGTTACAGTCTTTGAAGGTAGGGATCCTCATCTTACTGGTATTTATGGATTGTTTGAGGAAACACTGCTCAGTGTATCACAGAGTGTTTTCCTCTAAAGATTCATAGGAGAAATTTCTCTTGGGCAAATGGCTTGTTTTTAGTTTAGGAGCACAGTGTAGTGTATGCCAGATTGTATTTCCCCCACTTTGCACGGGCTGCTAGGAAGCTCAGAGCCACACTTGTGCCATAGTTCTAAGCAGTTCCTTCTTGAAATCTCTGCTCAGATGTCTTGTGGTTTTTCTATTAGTTTCTTATTGCTGCTGTAACAATTACCATAAACTTAGTGGCTTAAAGCAACACAAAGTTATCATCTTACAGTTCTGGAGCTCAGGAATCTTAAATCAGTTGCACTGGACTAAAATCCAGGTGCTGGCAGGTGTTTCTTCTGGAGACTGTAGGGGAGAATCCATTTCCTTATCTTTTACAACTTCCTAGGCTTGTTACCCCTTCCTCCGTTTTCAAAACCAGCAGCACATTATCTTCTCTTCTCTCTGACTTCTGCTTCTGTGCCTATATCTTTTCTGACTCTGATCCTTTTTCCTCCTTCTTATAAAGACCCTTGTGATTACCTTGAGCCTACCCTGATAATCCAGGATAAAATCTCCCCATCTCAAATTTTTAACTTAGTTGTAGCTGCAAAGCCTCCTCCCTCCGCCCCTTTAATAGATTTTAGTTTTTAGAACAGTTTTAGGTTCACAGGAAAATTGAGCAGAAAGTACAGAGATTTCCCATATACTTTCTACCCCCATACATGCATAGCCTCCTCCACTATCAATATCCTGCACCAGAGTGGTACATTTGTCACATTGATGAACCTACATTGGCACGTCATCATCACCCAAAGTCCATTGTTTACATTCTTGGTGTTGTACCCTTTTGGTGTTGTACATTCTATGGGTTTGGCCAAATGTATAATGACAGGTATTCGTTATTATGATATCATACAGAGTATTTTCACTGCCCTAAAATTCCTCTGTGCTCTGCCTATTCATCTCTCTTTCTCCCAACCCCTGGCAACCACTGTTCTTTTCATCGTCTCCATAGTTTTGCCTTTTCCAGAGGGTCATATAGTTGGAGTTATACAGTATGTAGCCTTTTTGGATTGGCTTTTTTCACTTAGCAATATACATTTAAACTTCCTCCAAGTATTTTCATGGCTTGATAGCTCATTTCTTTTTAGCACTGAATAGTATTCCATTGTTGGGGTGTGCCACAGTTTACTAATCCATTCACCTACTGAAGGGCTTCTTGGTTACTTTCAAGTTTTGGCAGTTATAAGTAAAGCTGCTGTTAACATGTGTGCAGGTTTTTGTGTGGACATAAGTTTTCAACTTATTTGAGTAAATAGCATGCAGTGTGATTGTTGGATCGTGTAGTAAGAGTATGTTTAGCTTTGTAAGAAACCACCAAACTGTCTTTCGAAGTGGGTGTACCATTTCGCATTCCCACCAGTGGTGACAGAGAATTCCTATTGCACTGCGTCCTCATCAGCATTTGGTGTTGTCAGTGTCTGGGGTTTTGGTCATTCTAATAGTCACGTAGTGTTAACTCATTATTGGTTTAACCTGCATTTTCCTGATGACATATGATGTTGAGCAGCAGAGTTCCTTTTTATCACGTGAGGTAACATATTCGCAGGTTCTGGGGATTAGGGCATGGTCATCTTATTCAGACTGTCACAATCTCCTCAATATTAATTCCCTGAAAATGAAAATTTTTCTTTCCCTAACTAAAGCAGTACCTCTGTAAACCCCTCTCCCTGCTTCCTTCCCCATCTCAGTAAATGGCCCTCCCATCTACTAATCATTCACCGCAGACACTCCCTCCCTCCCCCCACATCCAGTCCCTCATGTGGTTCTGCCATATCCACTTCTAAGATGTATCTAGAGTCCAATCACGTGTCTTTGTGGCCACTGCCACCACCCTAGGCTAAGCCGCCACCATCTCTCACCTGAACCACTATAACAGCCCTCTAATTTTTCTCTTCAACTCTTGCCTTTTACTATATGCTCTATAAATCATCCAGATTAAAAAAAAAAAACCCACAAAGCAAAACATGCTATCTTCCTGCTTTAATACACACTAATACAGTAGTTTCCTTTCTCAACATGGAATAAAATCCAAACTCCTTCCTATAGCTCCTAAGGCCCCTCTTAAAGCACATCTCACTCTGCTCTCTTCACCACCATATTCTTGCCACGCCAGCCCCCTCATTGTTCTCTAAATGGCCCAAGCCATGCTTCTTGCATGTGGTTCCTCTGCCTGAACTCTTCCGCCAACTCTTCCCTGACTAAATCCTTGTCATCTTTTTGGTCTCAGCTGAAATGTCTCCTCCTCAGAGATGACTGTCCATGCAACCCCACATTGCTTTGCACCCATTTTTCTCCACCACCTCACCCCTTTCCATAGTCTTCATAGACTTATCACTATTGGTAATTACTCAGTTGTTGTTTACTTTATGTCATTCATCTTCTCTCTCAGGTTGTTAATTCCATGAAGGCAGGGCCATTTCTGTTTCATTCATAATTGGATGCTTCATCAGTATTTGGCACTTAGGAGGCACTGAATGCATTTTGTATATTATCCTTACCCTGACTTTATCTTACCTTTTTGCTTTTATTTTCCTTTTTTAAAGGAAAATAAATTTTTTAAAACATTTCCTTTGTTGGAGTATAGTTGATTTACAATGTTGTGTTAGTTTCTGCTGTACAGCAAAGTGAGTCAGTTATACTATTTTCCTTTTGTTTGGATCTTCTACAGCTTTCTGCTGTAGCAAGAGAAAAACTCACAAGTCCCAGGATCTACTCAGAGTTGAGGAGGTAGAGCTATCTCTGCCCTTCGCCCCTCCCCATTTGTACTATATGTCATGGGTAAAAGGAATGTTTTCTACTAGTAGTATCTCCCAAGGGAAAGTGGGGATTCACCCTAGAATGCCAGATAGGCCGTGGACCATCTAAGGGGAAAGCCAGAATGCCTTTCTGGACTTGGGATTAAAATTGCTCTGCATAATAATGTAAAAAGCTTATTTTCACTCACGGGGGGCAGAGTGCTTCCTTAGATTAATATGATGCTAAATGATTTTTTTTTCTCCCACTGGCTAGGTTTGGAGATAAGAAATACTTAGGCTGTGGATTCTAGGGAGAAGGAACAAGGTTCAGAGCTCGTCTGCTTGTAGAGGCAATGAGGACACTGGAGATGAGCAGGGTGTGAATGTGTAGGATTCCTCAGGAGAGCGATGACCAGTAGGGGATACCCTGGGAGAAAGAGGTCCTTAGCGCTTTTCTCCTGATCTCTGACCCTTGAGCAGGTGGCACACAGAGCACCTTCCTTCATTCTGCGACACAGTTGTCACAATCCTTGGCACAGTGCCCTTGGCCTTCCGTATATGCTGTTCTACTCAGAGCTAGCGAATCGCTTATGGATTTAGGTTCTCGACTGGGTCAGGAAAGCCTGTATTGGCTTCAAGTTTGTCGATCCTCCCCAGGACCTCTTTCCCTATAGGTGCCACATGCCATGATTTATACACAAACATGATTTGCCTGATTGTTGCAGTCTGGGCCCAGAACAATTTTAATTAACAGGAAAATGGTCCTCAATACACCGATTAGACCTCTTCAGGTACAGCAAGATAAAAGCCTGATAATTTGGATGGAGTACTCTTCTTAAATGTCTACTCTATACACAGCAGCCAATGGGAAAGCCAGGCTGTCTCCCACCTGATCCAGTGAGTAATTAAGAGAGGGCTTTTTCTTCCCCATCTCTCCCCTCCCTCCACCCCCCACCCCAACTAAAGCTTAACAGGTTGGTGGTATAATTTGGAGACTTTCAGGGGTGTCATGCTAGGAGCTTAGGCAAGAGACAGGGCGTCTCTTCCCCAGCTCCCCAGGCATGTCCAGCTGGATTTGAAAAGCAGGCAAGAAGAGGTGGAAGCAGGCAAAGTAGGTAACGTTTCTCAGCAAAGTTTGAGAGGGGCCTGTGGCCATGAGTGAGCTGGGCACACAGAAGACCACCGATGGCACCGTCTCTCGCCTGCTCAATGTGGTGGAAAGTGAGCTTCAGGCAGGGAGGGAAAAAGGCGACCCTACGGAGAAGCAACTTCAGATCATTCTGGAGGATGCCCCTCTCTGGCAGAGGTTCAAGGAAGTCACTAATGAAATGATCGTGACCAAGAACGGCAGGTGAGTTTATCTACGGCCCTGCTTGGGCTGGCGGGGCTTGGCAAGGGAAGCGAAGCCCCTTGAATATTGCAGAGGCTGCCGCACTTAACTCAGAGGCAGCGGGGTCTGATTAAACATGCTCCCGAGAAGGACAGTCTCCCACGGCTTTCCCGCAGCCAACTTAATTAATTTCTCTGAGATCATCAAAGAAGTGAAGGGTGAAGACACCTGTCCTGTGTGCATTTTAAATGAAGAAATTCTGGGAAATTATTATAAAGGGGGGCATGTCGCATGGGTTTGGGAAATGCACTCAAATGTCAGAAAATAATGTTAATTTTTGACTGTTTATCCTGGAGCAGATTATTATTCTTTGAGCCCCAACTCTGTTCAGATAAGGTAAAAGGCAACTTTATTTGGAAGCTGGATGGTTTCCTCTGAAGTGTAGTGAACTTGCCAGACATTTCTGACTAGTTGAAGATTCAGAGGCAAAAGGCAAATTTAATCTCACTGCCTATCACTGCCTCTGCTTCTTCCTGTGTGTTTGTGGTGAGTGTTCATTTGAGATTGTGTGTGTTTATGACGATGTGAGAGCTGTTGCAGTAATAGTTAATGAAACCATAATATACTGACCTGAGAAAAGAGAAGATGCCTTCCTTTTTTTTTTCATTGCAACAAATTAGGGATTAACTGAAATGGATCTCTGTTGGCATTTCTTGGGTTCTATTAAATCTAGCCTTGCCAAGTGACGTCTAGGTAATATTAGGAGTTTCTATTTAGTAGAGGAGATAAAAATATTTAGAAAGAAGATCTCAGTGCTCCCAGCTTGGCCAAACAGGTCCCAACGTTCAGTTGACACTGATCATTCTGTTCACATGGTCACAAAAGTACAAAACGTCGAAAGGCATTTTCAATATGGTTAGTTTCCGCAGAACTTTGATTGTGACCCTTGAGAGAAATTCTGTTCTCCAATGACAGAAAAGTCCAAGCTAGTTGAACTTCTGGCAGGTTTTTGTCCTTGTGAAAAATGCTTCCATTCCTGATATCTCACTTTTCCATTTCTGCATAAAATGCACGGTATAGAGAATGAACCATTCCCATCTATCTGGAAAATTATGAACTTGAGTGTTGTTGTGTGACATTAAAGTGCTTGGTAAGTAAAACGTGTTCCAGAAATAAGGGCGTTTCAATAAATTATGATTATTAATAGTAACAGGAATATCAACCTTGCTTGATGCTTCTATTTTCTCTCTCTAAATGGGTCCCATATTTATTTCATATATAGGATTTATTATTTTTAATATTTGTAATAATTACACCTGTTCCTACCCTTGATTTGTACTGACACATTATTTTTGGTAGAAAGAAATAGAAAACATGTTTTTAATTTCAAAGAATCATCCCCAATTCCTAATTGGATTTACTTTCTTCCCTTTCAAAGATGAGTGATGACACAATGGTAAAAATTTTATGATGTCTGATGACAGGTAGAACTTTCTGTTCATTATTCTTTGTAGTTACACTAATACTTAGCCTCATACTATCTGTTTGGCTGTCAAAGCAGTTATATATGGAAGTAAAATAAGTACAACCGTCAAGAAAAAATATAGTTCATCTATTTCAATGAGGAATAAATAAAAGTTTCTAAAACCATTATAAAATTCAATTTAATAATATGTCGTATTGGTATGTACTTTTATAATTTCAGAAGAGCTTTCTCTTGCCTTTTTGCACCTATATAATTTTTTCTCCATATTTAAAACTGAAAAGTCTTCACCTGTTTAAAGTCATTAACTATGTGAAAATTATTCTTTGTAGAGTCTAAGTATGGTCAACGTGGTTATTCTTATTTTCTGTGGAGGTCCTGCTGACATTTCACCTCCTTTGTGAACTGAATCTTTTCTTAGGGTCTCTGAACCCCTTAGCGTCAAGAGTTTGCCAGGAGATAGAAAGTTCCCTTTGTACTTCAGATAAAGAAGGGAAGACAAATCTCTAAGAAACTGATGTGGTTGATAATGGGAGAAAAACATTCCTGGTTGTTAATACCCTGTCCTATGCCCTTTTCATTTGCGTTACTCGCCTGCCCCTGCAGGCAGTTGACTCTCTGACTTTTCTGAAGCTTCAGTGAGGGTAATCAGATAGCTCTTGCACACTTGAGTGTAATTGTTCTGTGTAATAGCAAGTTTTAAAATAGCATAAGATGGGCTGATGAATTAAAAGAGTCATTTTCAAATGGAGACTTATTTATGTGTATAAATAGGAGGCTTGCTTCTGACATTGATCAGAAGTAGTAAACAGAGATTTTCCCTGAAAATCATTGAATTATCCCCAGAAACTGGGATTATGATGGTTCTTTGTTCCCCCCACTCCTGTCCCTCCCTCCCCCACTCCCCGTTTTACTATTTCTTTTCCCTTTCCTCTTTCTTTTGTCTTCCCTTCTTTTTTATTTAAAATGCTCACTTATTCATATTCAATACTCTTTCAGACCTAACAGTAACAATTATAATACTCCCCTAGAGCTCATTTGAATCACCACTAGTGCATCCAGCTTGTAAGTACTTCCTTTCATCTCTATCCTTTAAGCTAGGAACTTATATTTTAGGTTGCAGAAAAAAATTTATTTCAGCTTTCAGTGGCAAGTAAGTGAAATCTCTTGCACCTTTTGTTTTCTCTACGGTAACATCTTCACCTTAGGGGAAAAAGCTATATTTCATGTGTATTTCCATGCAGTTAAATAATTTGATTTCATTTGGATTAAATTTGCCTTGAGGAGATTTTAAGAAATTGGAAGGATTTCTGATGTAATTGGTGTATCCATTTGTTATCATAAAATAAGTGTTAGGATCATTAAGTTGAACTTGCCAGTGATTAAGTGATGTTGGTGCAGTGGGCTAATGTTCATAGTTTCCAGGGATGGAGTTGCAAGAGGAGAGAAAACCAAGGTTGCACATCAGGAAATAATTTTCCATGTCCCTGTAGTCCATGGATATTTTTCTCTGAAGTTTACAATTGCAGTTTAGGAGGATCATATGTATTTGTGTGATCTGCCTCTAACCAGGCTACTTTGGTTTCTCGCTGCTCTTCCTATAAGCCTCAACATCCATGTCCCATGTGTACACAAGCATGCACACTCCAAAAGCTCTGATGAGTGTTTCAGGATTATTATAGTTCTGTGGGGAAATGGAGGAGGGAGTTTACAAGTGAAACTTCCTGAATTTTGCCTTTAGCCATCTCTGCTGTTTTTTCCCACCTAGAAAATCTGCTTTATCTCTGCCCTCTTCCTTCCTTCCCACAGACCTCACTCCTCAGAGCCTTCTCCAGCAGTGCTGGCTCTCAAGATCCTCTGTTAGAGAAATAAAAACTGAAAACTAGCCTCACAGCAAAGCAGCATAGAGTTCACTGGCCAAGCCTAAGCATGTTTGGTTCCTCAAGCCTGGTTTTGGGGAGTGCTTATATGCCCTGCCACATTTGCTTCTCTTTCTCTCTCTCTCTCTCTCTGATATGGGGTCTGATTTACATATTTCTCAGCTTCTCAAAGACTCTTGGCCATCTCTGTGGTTAGCCACACCTTGGGAAGAAAAGGGAAAGAAGATCAAATTGATAAGAAGTGCAGTTTATCCCTGAAAGCATAGCCTGGTCATGACTGCTGCCCATAAGTAAATAGATAACACATCCCGGTCCTTGTGAGGCCAGAGAAAGAGGCAGGGGGGAGGCAGGAGGAACTGAACTTGGCTTAGAGGCAGGGTGAATTCCATTGCCAGTTACAAGACTTTTGGCTGGTTGACTGACTTTTATTTACTCCTCATTGGCATAATGGAGATAAAAATACATAGCATCTCTTAGTTCATTTGCGTTGTGATAAAAAGTAAAAATAAAATCCTTGGCAAATGAAGTACTAGAGAATAAAACAACAAATGGTTCTACCACGTTTTGGATGTGTCCTTCTAAGAGCCAAGACACCATGGCTTCTTTACTTCTTTACTTTTCTTTTGTTAACAGCTTTATTGTGATAATTTACATACCATACAATTCACCGATTTAAAGTATAGCATAATGTCTTCAAGGTTCATCCATGTTATAGCATTTTTATTGACAAACTACATTTCATTGTATAAATATACCTCGTTTTATTTATTCACTCATCAATGGACACGTGTGTTGTTTCCATTTTTTGACTGTAATGAATAATGCTGCTATGACTCTCTGTATACAGGTTTTTATGGGTGTATGTTTTCATTTCTCTTGCATATACACCTAGGAATGGAATTGCTGGGTCATATGGTAACTGTATTTTAACAGAGGAAACTGCAAGACTTTTTTCCAAAGTGGCTGGACCATTTTATATTCCCACCAGCAATTTATGAGGGTTCCAATTTCTCCACATCCTTACCTATGCTTGCTGTTGTTCATCTTTTTTATTATAGCCATCCTAGTGAGTGTGAAGAATGATTTCAAGTGTAGGCTCTGGTTCAGTTTGTTTGGTTTCAACTCCCACCCTTCCTGAATATATGGCCTTAAGCTAGTTTACTTAAACTCATCAAGCTTCAATTTCATTATCTCATTCACCCACCCTCTAGTACTCAAAGGTACTATCTATTAAATGCTTGCTAAGCGCCACACCAGGGGTATGAAACTTGGTTGGTATAAAATCCTCCAAGGTCTTTATATTCTGCCATGAGATTAGAAGTGGTCTCTAAGGTAGGACATTTAGAAAAGAGGGGGTGCTGAAAACAGATCCCCATTACGCATCCACAACTGGACTAAGTTGGAAGAGGATCCAGCAAAGGAGTCGGAAAGGAAGTATTGATGAGGTGGGTGAACCAAAGGGAAAAAAATCCTTTCTGTCCAGAGAGCTCAGGGAGCCCATGTAAGTTGAACTCAGGAGACTGAGAAGCCTGGAGGGCTCGAGTCCATCTCTAGATCCATCCCTTGTCATCTGTTGGGCAGTTTCTTCACTTAACATCTGTACCAATTCCCATTGTACCTCACCTCAAAACCAGGCACCTCTGGACACAGGAGGTGCTCTTCGTGACCCTCCAGTTCCTCATCTGTGCCCATTCTGCTTTTGACACTTCTGCTTCTGGCAACCCCTTCTCTTAGCAGTGGACACATTCCAGTTTCCCCCTTTTCATTCTCCTCCCAGCCTCACCAGAAGCACAAATCCTCAGAGTGACTCCCCCTTATTCCCTTGGATATCTCCTTAGTTATTGTCTTAAAAGCTAAAGATTCCCTAGACCAGTACATTTTAAGCTCTAATGTTCCAATGACTCACCTGGGGATTTTGTAAAAGCACAGATTCTGACTGAGTAGGTCTGGAGCGCTACCTGAGGTCCTGCATTTCTGATAAATTTCCCGCTGATACTGATGCTGCTGATTCATGGACCACTCTGAGTAGCTCATGTCTAGACCCTAGATTGTTAGCTTCTCAACTTGGGGATTCAGATTTTGAAAGATTTATTGACAAATAAGACAGCCTCTGGGGCAATTGCGCGGTGGTGAGGGTCTGTCTGGAAACTAGGTCTTTTGAGGAGATTGGAGCAACTTAGAAAGTTTGGTGAAGGGAAAGGAAACTAAAGAGAATCAGAAGCCAGGTGAGATAGCTTCTCCAAATATTTGTGAGAGTAAGCTTGCTGGTGTTGCCCTAGAGGGTGGGAGAAGGCCCAGGAAATCCAGATCAGTGTGTCTCAAAGTGTATTTCTTGAATGCAAATTCCCACAAGATGATCGGTGAGAAGAAGGTAGCACTGGTACATAAGTGCAGAGTGTGCACAACCTCTCACCTCCTTTCCAAAAGTTCACGGTGCTCACTTGTACATTAAAGCCTCTGACAAGTCCTGCAGGAAAGTGGTCTAAATTGGTATAGTCAAGCGTTCCCTTCACTCACTTTACCACAAAACCATGTTTTCCCAATAACGTTATTACTATTATTCAGAACTTCTGTTCTTTGTGAGATGGAGGAGGGCTGCTTTGTGTCATTAGCATGAGAATCTGACGTAGGCTGGGAGGAAACCTCTGAAGGAAGCTCTGTGAGAACCTGGCATCTGACTATATACCTTAAGCTTCAGGAGGTACTTCATTCTAGTCAAATGACTAGATCAGTGGTTTTCAGACTTTAAAATGGAGCACAACATTTAAAAGTAAAACCCCGATATAAAATACATTGGTAAAAAGAGGCTCAGCTGGACTTGGGGCCGCTGGCCTGGCCCCTCTTTATTTGGCCTCCCCCGGGGTATTTTCTGCACCCCTGGGGCAGAAAATGGAAGGTCTCCTCTGAGTGGAGAGAGGGCTGGACAAGCAGGACGATGTCCCTAACACTCTAACATCCTTCCTGTGGCTCAGTTTCTGCCTTTTCTTTTAGACGGATGTTCCCGGTCCTAAAGATTAGTGTCACGGGGCTGGACCCCAATGCCATGTACTCGCTCCTGCTGGACTTTGTCCCAACGGACAGTCACCGCTGGAAGTATGTCAATGGGGAATGGGTGCCCGCGGGCAAACCAGAGGTCTCCAGCCACAGCTGCGTCTACATCCACCCGGACTCCCCCAACTTCGGGGCCCACTGGATGAAGGCGCCCATCTCCTTCAGCAAAGTGAAGCTGACCAACAAGCTCAATGGAGGTGGGCAGGTACGACTGTCGCCCGGCCACCCTAACCCCACAACACCAATCAAGAAATATCAAGGGTGCATTTAGGCAATTAGGGGGTCCTCACCGACCTCTTCTCTCACGGAAGCCAATTATTCCCCGGAGTCCAAATGTGAACAGGAATAAACAGCTCTTAATTGGTGCTTTCAGTTTTTAATGGACTTCCTGATGTTAAGAGAGAGTGAGAGAGCGCAGTAGTTTACTTAATCATCGGGGGCCTTTCAGAGTTTTGTCTTGTGTGTGGTGCTTTTTGCCCAGCTGGGGAGGAGGGAGATATTTGTGGGTACCAGGGTTTTGTTATTCCCTCTCCCCTCTTTTTGGTGTAAGTGGCATGTTGGCAATAGACAACTACCTTAATAAAAAGCTGCTCCTAAATGAAATAATTGCTCCCTCCACTTGGGCATTATGATAATTATCAATAGAATATTGAATCAGCTTTGGGTTTCAGAAAAAAATATCCAAACAAACCTTAAATAAGGAAGGTTTTATTTAAGGTCTCCAATTAGAGTAAACAAGATTTTGAGGCTTTTTACTCTTTTGTTTTCTCTGGTAGGATTGTGAACACTAGTGTACCGTGCAAGGTTGTTATTTGGTTTATAAAATGTAGACTGTTTTGGGGGATTAGAGACACAGCTGGGAGGAAGAGGTCTTGTTCCCCCAGATTTCCCTTTGGTCAGCCTCTTAGCCCTCAGACTTTTCACCCCTTCTCTGATCTCTGTGCTGACCTAGCTGGGACATAGGGGTTCTTGTTTTAAGAGCGGAAGTCATCTACCTCAGTCTTTGCAATATTCAGAAGGTTCCAGTTATTTAAAACAGGAAATTGAAAAGTAAACTCTTATTCCCTCCCAGATTTCACAACATGAGATTTTCAATAAACCTCTGGTTTGAATCACAAAGAGTGGATTTTATGTAGCCAGCAGATGTCAGCTGTCATTACACTTTAGGTAATGCAGCCCTTGTCAGGATTTTGAGATATGAGGATTCTTTATAGGAAGAAGAACAGTATGTTTTAACAGAGCAAAATCCACATCATTGTGCTGAAAATGGGAGAGAAAAAAAAGGGAAGCCAGGATTTTGGCAGAAAACTGAACACCCTTTAGACCAACCCACCCCTCACCCTCCTATAAGCAGCTCCAAAGTTAGGCTCCCTAAGAGCTTCTAAAAAATATCCCCTCAATAATTTCTCAGAGAGGTGGAGGCAGCTCAGGCGACCGGGGATTCGGTGTGTATAGCCTTAACCGAGGTAGGTAGGTGCTGAGCTTGGGACTAACCAAAGGCGCTGGGTCATCTGTCACTTGTGATGCCCCAGGCTTTGCATGTCCTCTCTCTCCTTCCACCTCAACAGATAATGTTGAATTCTCTGCATAAATATGAACCCCAGGTTCACATAGTACGTGTTGGAGGTGCCCATCGAATGGTGATGAACTGCTCCTTCCCTGAAACCCAGTTCATAGCTGTGACTGCCTATCAGAACGAGGAGGTGAGTGAGTGTGTGTGTGTGTGTGTGTGTGTGTGTGAGTGTGTGTGAGTGTGTGTGTGAGTGTGTGTGTGAGTGTGTGTGTGTGTGTGTGTGTGTGTGTGTGTGTGTGTGTGTGTAGATGTCACCTGGGAGGATGTGGTAGGACTGGGTGGTGGTGCTTTTATTGCCACGACCAAGCTTGGATGAAAGGTAGGTTTTCCAGGACTCAGATACACTCGGCAGAGGTGAAGTTAAACAGTGCGGCAGTCGCTTTCCACACCCTCCTCCTTGTTTGCCAAAGGCTCGCCAGTGCTTCTTCTCCTGGTGCCAGTAAGGCACGGCTGTGCATTGTAATACAATTAGCAGAAACGCGGAAGTCTTTTTCTCCAGGCCCTTGGCCTACAAAGAGCTGCGTGTCTCTCCTATTTTAAAGCAAGTCTGTGGGAATTGATCCAATTGCGCACCTTCTTTGGGTTTGTGTTATGCTATCTGTCCCACTTGTTAGCTTTTCTGGGGCACACGTAGGTCTTTTCCTGCTTAGCTTGAGCCACTTGGGTGGTTAGAGCAGAGTAGCCAGAATCTGGTCTCCGTGAACTCTGAGCAGGAATTTTTGGTCCGTCCACATACTTTCGGAGTTTCCAGGCCTGCTGGTCACCAGGACACCTGATGTGTTGGATTCTTTTTGATTAAGCTTAAAAAATTTTTTTACTGGAGTATAGTTGATTTACAATGTTGTTAATTTCTGCTGTACAGCAAAGTGATTCAGTTATACATATACATTCTTTTTTATATTCTTTTCCCTTATGGTTTATCTCAGCCTATTGAACATAGTTTCCTGTGCTATACAGTAGGACCTTGTTGTTTATCCATTCCAAATGTAATAGTTTGCATCTAACCCCAAACTCCCAGTCCATCCCTCCTCCACCCCTAAAAAATTTTTTTAATGGTAATACATGTTTATTAAAAAAAGCCCCACATGATAAACGAATAGTACAGAAGTATGTACAATGAAATAAAAAAATAAAAGGTAAAAATGTACTCTTTCCTTCCTGCTTTATCAATCCATCTCCCTCGGGGCACTACAAATAACAGCTTAGAGTGTGGTTTTTTTTCCCCCACACATATTCTGTGCATTTATAAATATATATGAGTGTATAGATTTCCTCACACAAATTGGTTCATGTTCCTATTACTCTGCAATTACTTTTCTCCCCGTATTTAACAGTGTATTATGAATATCTTTCTATGTAATTAGATTTAGGCTTATCTCCTTTTCTGAAATGCCTGCAAAGGATATACCATATTTCAGGCAATCAGTTCCCCACCAATGGACATTTAGGTCTTTCCAGTTGTTTTATTTTCTATGATGAATAATACTGCAGAGAATATTAAGCACCCAGAAATGGAATTGTTCTGTTGAGGAGAGTGTGTGTTTAGAACTGTGATAGACAAAGCCCCATCACCTCCCTCCAAAGGGCATATCCATTTACAATCCCCACACCATTCTCAACATTTGTGATTACCTACCTTTTCAGCTTTGATAATTCGATAGGGCAGAAAAAAATGGTATCTTATTGTTGCTTTAATTTGCATTTCTTTATTTGGAAGCTTTAAAAGATTTTTGGGATCCCACCCAGCCAACTGAGTCAGAATCTCCAGTGATGGTGCCCAGAATCTGTAGTTTTAAGAGTCTCCTTAAAGGATTCTGATGATCATCCAGGTTTGGAAACTGCTGCCTTAGTGCCTACAGGTGAAATTAGTTGCAGATTTAACTCACACCACAGATGTGCAGGGAAATGTAATTTCTCTTCTATAGGTAATCTGGCCTCTTGGCTGAGCCCCTCTAGGAGGTCAGTGGGAGAGAAATTAACTAAATATCTGATAATTTAAATAGGCCCTCAAGTACTGCTCAGTTTTTATAGGCTGAACCACTTTGTTCGTCAGATGGTCCTCCCTCCTCTGCTACTCTCTGTAGGATGGAGTCTGGGTCTATGAGGGGAGGGTGGGCTTTTGAGATTTTGGAAAGTAGGGAGGAGTTGGGGACCACATCCTGGCCTCCTCTGGTCTCCAGGCAATGCCCCTTATCCACTTACATGCTGCCTGCTCTCTTAGTGCGTGGCTGGTGGAACCTGTCGTCTGGTTGCCCTCTGGGTAAGTGCTCAGAAGCTTTTCCTGGACATGGGCTGGACAGTTCCCTCTGAACTACAAGCAGGGCTAAGGCCACACCTCCAGCAAGCTACCAGCCTGATGCTGTAATTCTGGTCTTGAACATGCCTCAGGGGAATCAAGCTCAGGAAAATCTAACCTCAGAGCCTCCGTCTCCTGATGATGTATCCCTGCCAATTCGATGTAGATGCACCCTGAGAGGAGAGTGGCCACCAGGGTGGATAAGGGAGCCAAAATCTTCCTTTATTCAGCAAATATTTGTTGAGTATTACTACATGCTGGTAACACTGCACTGTCCTCAAGGCACTTAAATCCCAGTGGGGAGAGATGAAAACCAAATATATATATATATATTTAGTCAGATGGCTCTGAAGAAAAATGAAGCAGGCTAAGGCCAGGGGGGATAAAGAGTGACAGTGGTTGGAAGTGATAGTTTGTTTTTTGTGTTAACATGGTCCAAAGGGTAAGTGATTATTTAAGAGTTAGGGAGTTGTGCTAGTCTGTACTCAAGACTTTAGAGGCAGGTTCTCACCTGTATAACTCTCCTCTGTGTCTCAGTGACTGGAAAACTAACTGACAGATGGTAGGTGTTCAATTGTTGTTGTAAAGAATGAATGAGTAATGGAATGAATGCTGGGTTTGGCACATCAGGCTTGTGCATTTCTAATGCTTTGTCCTTTCTTTGCTCACTTTATACTGTATTTGCCATTTTTACCACGTGTGACAATAAAACGTTTCTTGTTGGACAGTGCAATAGTGATTTTGTGCAGAAGTAAGCACAGAAACATGGAGAGGGAGAAAAAAAGAGAAAGGAGAATTATTCTGATTTTACAGAAATTCACAGGTGAAGATAAAGGGTTCTGTCTGCCCATGCATGTTCTATTTTCACTAACACTTCTTGTCTTTGTAAACACAAGATAACAGCTCTCAAAATCAAGTACAACCCTTTTGCCAAAGCCTTCTTGGATGCTAAGGAAAGGTGAGTAGAGAAATTTCAGTGAAATCTTATGATTTCTGCAAATGTGAAATTTATAATCATCTTGAAAGGAACTAACTAGTAGCACTTGCATTACCTTTGATAGAAGCATGTTTTTAATATTCAATTCAATGTCCAACAAAATCAGCAAAATAGAACAAACTCATAATTACCTGTCCTTTATAATATGGGTCCAGGAGATCCCAGAACTGGCCATGTTTCATTAGCCCTGTTTTACTACAGATTCTTAAAAGTAGTACAATCCCATTAAAAAAAAATAAGTGATTTAAATTTTTAATAATTTACTCTGTCCTTCCTACAATTATCTGAATAATATAATTTCAATAAGTTTTTTTTTTTAAAAACTAGATTTCACCTAGGAAAGGTGAGTAATTCATATGAGTTATTCATAAAGGTGAGAGGCTCATGTCTTTCAGGTCTGAGAGAAGAGAAGTCAGAGACTTTTGGAGGTGTGAATGATTTCCTTTGAAGTGTTCAGATTTTATTGTCTGTTTCAAATCTTTACACTAACTCCTATAACTGTCTAATTTCTCCTTTTCATCTTAAAGGCTCTAGATTAATAGACAGATATTTACAGTGATGTGTCACAAGGGTCTGTCCTGTCAATACTTGATTTAATTTTGATGTAGAAGAAATAACTTTCTCAGATAAGAAAAGTAGTATAATAAAAAAAAATTTAAGACTTTGAGTGAGAGATCCTAGCTTTGAGTCCTGGCTTTGCCATTTCCTGGCTTGCATAAGTCAGTTTACTTTTCTGGGACCCATTTTTTAAATCTGCGAAATGGGCCTAGTAATACTCTCTCACAGGATCATTGGTGGATCTAGCATATCACAGATGTGATTGTGCCCTGAAGTCCTATGCAAATCTTAGCTATTGTTATTGTTGCTTGAATTTTGTCAGCAGGAGCACTGACCACAAATCAGTAAGATCAAGCTAAATAGGGATACGTGTAAATAAGGTAAACTGGAGTGACTATAAAGTTGCAATTCAAGTAGCAATTTTACAAGTAGATAAAGTAGGAGAAGGATATTGTGGGAAAGATAATAGCTTTGAGGGAATAAAAGGTGTTTGATTTTCTTATTCCAAGAAATGTATTGCTCTCCAAAGAGAATCTTGGGTGTACTTGATACAAGACTTGTATAATAAGCTGGACAGCCATGGTGCACTCTCATTGCTCTTTCAGGAACCACCTCAAAGATGTTCCGGAAGCTATGTCTGAGAGTCAGCATGTGGCCTATTCTCACTGTGAGTTGGGTGAACACTGGGTGGGAGGGGCCTGGGGCTACACAAGGAGCCTCTCCACCGCACTCAGACTTTTTACCTGTTATGACTGCTTCAGCCTTGTCCCAAATCTTCTATCAAGACCCAACAGGTTATTTCTTCCACTCAAGACAAGTATATTCCCTTGCAAGAATTCCCAGAGAGAACCAGTGCTCCTGGGGGGCTTACTCAAATCCTAGGCAGGAGAGAAGAATGGAAATAGTAAATTTCTTAGACTCTCATTTTTGTGTCAGTGAGGCTAAAGAGCTCATAAAAGTGCATTCTGGTGTACCTCCCATCCTTTACACCCCTCTCTCGCCTCTGTTTTGGATTTCCCTTGTTCTTAGTACTTGCTAGTTTTTGAGTTGGTCACTGTTGCAATGCCTCAGGAAGGCCATCGCTTTGCATATGAGGAAGCTTCTGCATTTGTTGACTGGAAAACTGCAGTATTAGTGGAGTAATATACATGGGATTCTGCAGGTAGGTTGGATGTTCCTGACAGGGTGCCGCCCTCTCCATGTCTCAGATCAGAGAGAAGGTCCCATGATGGAGCAGGTCCTCTAAACCTGCCACAGTAACACAAAGTCAGTGGCATCAGTGTCTGAGATACTCTTTAATTTAGATGATAGTGGCTTGCTAGGATTCCTTCTGCAGTTTTCCAACTATGGTATTCCTTACTCCTTCCCCTAAACCTCAGTGCATTTTTCATTGCAGAAGTGGCAGTATAGCCACATAAAGAGAAGCAGCTTTCAGAAAAGCATTTAAAAAAACTTTTCTCAGTAGTCTTCTTTTTGTTTGTTTTGTCTAGTTACCATCTGTCACCATAGAGAATTATTACAATATTATTGACTATATTCCCTATGCTGTACATTTCATCCTCATGACTCATTTGTGACTGGAAGTTTGTACCTCTTAATCTCCCTCACCTATTTATTTCCTCCCCACCCCCCTCTTCTCTGGTAACCACCTGTTTGTTCTCTGTATCTATGAGTCTGTTCTGCTTTGTTATGTTTGCTCATTTATTTTGTTTTTTAGATTCCACGTGTAAGTGAAATCATATGGTATTTAACTTTTTTTATCTGACTTATTTCACTTAGCATAATACCCTCTAGGTCCATCCATGTTGTTGCAAGATCTCATTCTTTTTTATGGCTGAGTAATATTCCATTATATCTATATCTATCTATCTATATTTAGATCTAGATAGATCTAGATATATCTATATCTATATCTGTATCTCTTCTTTATCCATTCATCTCTTGATGGTCACTTAAGTTGCTTCCATATCTTAGCTATTGTAAATAATGCTGCAATGAACATAAGGGTGCATATATCTTTACCAATTAGTGTTTTTGTTTTCCTTGGAAAAATACTGAAAAGTGGAATTGCTGGATTGTACAGTAGTTCTATTTTTAATTTTTTTAATTTAACTTTTTAAAATTTTATTTATTTGGCTGTGTCAGGTCTTAGTTGTGGCACGCAGGAACTTCGCTGCAGCATGCAGGATCTTTCATTGTGCACACGGGCTTCTCTCTAGCTGTGGTGTGAGGGCTCTAGGGTGCGCAGGCTCAGTAGTTACGGTGCATGGCCTTAGTTGCCCTGTGGCATGTGGGATCTTAGTTCCCCAACCAGGGATTGAACCCAAGTCCCCTGCATTGGAAGGTGGATTCTTAACCACTGGACCACCAGGGAAGTCCCTATTTTTAATTTTTTGAGGAAACTCTATACTGTTTTCCATAGTGGCTATACCAGTTTACATTCCTGCCAACCACTCACAAGGGTTCCATTTTTTCCACATCCTCACAAACACATTATTTTTTTGATAATAGCCATTCTGACAGGTGTGAGGTAATATCTCATTGTGGTTTTGATTTGCATTAATCTGATAATTAATGATGTTGAGCATCTTTTCATGTGTCTGTTGCCCATCTGTAGGTCTTCTTTGGAAAAATGTCTCTTCAGTTCCTCTTCCCATTTTTCAGTTGGGTTGTTTGCTTTTTTGATGATAAGTTGTATGAATTCTTTGTATATTTTGGATATTAACCACATATATCATTTGCAAATATCTTCTCTCATTCAGTAGGTGGCCTTTTTGTTTTTTCTCTGTGTAAAAGCTTTTTAGTTTGATGTAGTCTCATTTGTTTATTTTTGCTTTTGTTTCCCTTTCCTGAGAAGGCAGATCCAAAAAAAAATATTGCTAAGACTGATGTCAAAGAGTGTACTGCCTATGTTTTTTCCTAGGAGTTTTATGCTTTCAGGCCTTCCATTTAAGTCTTTAATCCATTTTGAGTTTATTTTCGTATATGATATGAGAAAGGAGTCCAGTTTGATTCTTTTTCATGTAGCTGTGCAGTTTTCCCAGCACCACTTTTTGAAAAGGCTATCTTTTCCCCATTGTATATTCTTGCCTCTTTTGTCATAGATTAATTGATCATGTAAGTGTAGGTTTATTTCTGGGCTCTCTATTCTGTTTCATTGATGTATGTATCTGTTTTTGTGCCAGTACCATGCTGTTTTGATTATTGTAGGTTTGCAGTTTAGTTTGAAATCAGGGAGCATGATACCTCCAGCTTTGTTCTTCTTTCTCAAGATTGCTTTCGCTATTCAAGGTCTTTTGTGTTTCCATACAAATTTTAGAATTATTTGTTTTAGTTCTGTGAAAATTATCTTTGGTAGTTTGACAGGGATTGCATTGAATCTGTAGATTGCCTTGGGTTGCATGGTCATTTTAACAATATTAATTACTTCAATCCATGAACATGGTGTGTCTTTCCATTTGTTTGTGTTATCTTCACTATCTTTCATCAGTGTCTTATAATTTTCCAAGTACAGGTCTTTTACCTCCTTGGTTAGATTTAGTCCTAGATATTTTATTCTTTTTGATATAATTATAAATGGGATTGTTTTCTTTATTTCTCTTTCTGATAGTTCATTGTTAGTGTATAGAAATAACAGATTTCAGTATATTATTTTTGTATCTGGCAACTGTACTGAATTCATTTATTAGTTCTAGTAATTTTTTGGTGGTGTCTTTAGAATTTTCATTATATAGTATCATCTGCAAACAGTGACAGTTTTACTTCTTCCTTTCAAATTTGGATTCCTTTTATTTATTTTTCTGGTCTGATTGCTGTGCCTATGGACTTCCAATAATATGGTGAATAAAAGTGGCAAGGGTGGGCATACTTGTCTTGTTCCTGATCTTAGAGAAAATGCTTTCAGCTTTTCATCATTGAGTATGATGTTAGCTGTGGGCTTGTCAATATATGGTCTTAATATGTTGAGGTATGTTCCCACTATGCCCACTTCGTTAAAAGTTTTTATCATAAATGGATGTTATATTTTGTCAAAAGCTTTTTTTTTTGCCTCTATGCAGATGATCATATGATTTTTATTTTTCAGTTTATTAATGTGTATCACATTGATTGATTTACAGATATCAAACCATCCTTGCATCTCTGGGATAAATCCTACTTGATCATGGTATATAATCCTTTTTATATATTGTTGAATTTAGTTTGCTAATTTTTTGGGGCATTTTTACATCTATGTTCATCAGAGATATTGGCTGTAATTTTCTTTTTTGTTGTTTTTTCCTTTTTGCTTTGTTTTGTAATTTTCTTGTTTGTGGTGCTTTTGTCTGGTTTTGGTATTAGGGTGATGCTGGACTCATAGAATGAGCTCAGAAGCATTCCTTCCTCTTCAGCTTTTGGGATAGTTGAGAAGGATAGGTGTTAACTTTTTAAAATATTTGGTAGAATTAAACTGTAAAGTGGTCTGGTCCTGGACTTTTGTTTGTTGGGAGTTTTTTGATTACTGATTCAATTTCATTACTGGTAATCAATTTGTTCATATTTTCTATTTCTTCCTGATTCAGTCTTGGGAGATTGTACATTTCTAGGAATTTATCCATAGAAAAAGCACTTTTTAAGTGACCTGGAGTAAAAAACATTTTTGTATAGGATAGGATCACATGTGGAACTATACCTTTTCAAAGTTCATATGTTGCTTCTCAGTAAGCTTCTTAAGGTATATACCTTATATGTGGCAAACTACATGGACAAAAGTCTGGTTCTGTGGGACCACTTGCCTAGCTTTGCTCACTGGACACCTGAATCTTGATTCTGTTATTCAGGTAGGGATCCCTTGGGCCACGTGTCTATACAAAAATGAGAAAATGAAGATAACAAAAGGATTTGTTGAGAATGACTGACATACATTTTGTAATATGAATTCTGTACAATTTGCTTACTTATACTTAAAAAGTATTAAGCAAATGGTTTTAAATAAAAGTTCCATTTCCATATTACTGAAGCCCTGGTGACAATCCCTAGTCAATATTCTTAGGGAACATCTCTGGTGTGTCTGAATCCTTATCTGTGGGCCCCTCAGTTGAGAGCTAGTTTGGTGAAAGGATGTACTTCTTGTTCCAGGGCCTGTATTACTAAGTCTCAATCTTTTTCCATGAATTCACTTGAAGTAGAGCCTTCTATTCAGAATGTTCACTAAATTTTTTTTATTGTGGCAAAAAACCATGACATAAAATGCACCCTCACAACAATTTCCACATGTACAGTGTAATATTGTTAACCACAGGCACATTTTAGTGCAACAGATTCCCAGAACCACCTGCCTGCCCCCCACCCCCATTCCTGCATGACTGAAACTACATATATTCACCAAACTACATCTCTTCACATCTCCCTCCCCACAAAGCCCCTGGCTACCACTGTTCTACTTTCTATCTCTATTTGCATATCCTTTAGATACCTAGTGTAAGAGGAATCATGCAATATTTGATTTTTTGTGACTGGCTTCTTTTGCTTAGCCTAATGTCCCTCAAGGCTCATCCATGTTTTATCATATGACAGGATTTCCTTCTTTTTTAAGGCTGAAATAATATTTACTTGCATGTATATACCAAATTTGCTTATCCAATAATCTGTTGTTGGTCATTTAGATTACTTCTACCTCTTGGCTACTGTGAATAATGCTGCAGTGAACATAGGTTTGCAAATGTCTTTAATTCTCTTGTATATATACCCAGAAGTGGGATTGGTGGATCATGTAGTACTTCTGTTTTTAATTTTTTAAGGAAACTCCATAGTGTTTTCCATGACAGCTGCACCATTCTGCATTCCCACCAGCAGTTCACAAGGGTTCTAATTTCTCCACATTCTCACCAACACTTGTTGTTTCCTATTTTGTTTTTTTGGTTTTTGGATAATGGCCATCTTAATAGTATGATGTGATGTCTAGTTTTGATTTGCATTTCGCTGATGAATAGTGATGTTGAACATCTTTTCATATACTTATTGGTCATTTGTATATCTTTGGAGAAATGTCTATTCAAGCCCTTTTCTCATTTTTAATTGGGGTTTTGTTGTTGTTTTTATTGTTGAGTTGTAGGAGTTCTTTATATATGCTAGACATTAATCCCTTATCAGATATATAGTTTGCCAATATTTTCTTCCATTCTGTAGATTTCCTTTTCACTCTGTTGATTGCTTCTTTTGCTGTGCAGAAGTTTTAAAGTTTGACATAGTTTGTCTATTTTTGCTTTTGTTGTCTGTGTTTTGGTGTCATATCCAAGATATCATTGCCAAATCCAATTTCATGCAGTTTTCTCCTGTGTTTTCTTCTAGGAATTTTATAGGTCTTAAATTTTTTTATTTATTTGTTTTAAGTTAAGTTAAATTTTTTTATATGGTGTAATATAAGAGTTAAACTTCTTTCTTTTGCATGTGGATATCTGGTTTTCCCAACACCATTTGCTGAAGAGACTATCCTTTCCCCATCATGTAATCTTGGCACCCTTGTTGAAAATTATTTGACCATATAAGCGGGGTTTATTTCTAGGCTCTCTATTCTTCCATTGGTCTATATGTCTTTATGCCAGTACCATACTATTTAGAGTACTGTAGTTTGTAATGTGTTTTGAAATCAGGAAGTGTGAGGCCTCCAGCTTTGTTCTTATTTCTCAGGATTGTTTTGGCTATTTGGGGTTCTTTGAGAGTCTATGTGAATTTTAGTATTGCTTTACACTTCTGACAAAAATGCCATTGGGATTTTGATAGAGATTGCTTTGGGTTGTATGAACATTTTAATAATATTAAGCCTTCCAATCCATGAACATAAGATGTCTTTCTATTTATTTGTATCTTCTTTAATTTCTTTCATAAGTGTTTAGTAGTTTTCAGTGTACAAGTCTTTTGCCTCCTTGCTAGAGTTTATTCCAAAGTACTTTCCTCTTTTCGATGCTATTCTAAATAGAATTGTTTTCCTAGTTTACTTTTCAGATCGTTCATGGTTAGTGTGTAGAAAAGCAACTGATTTTTGTGTGTTGATTTTGTATCCTGCAACTTTGCTGAATTTGTTTATTAGTTCCAAAATTTTTTTTGTGTGAAATATTTAGGGTTTTCTACATATAAGATTGCGTCATCTGTGAACAGAGATAATTTTATTCTTCCTTTCCAATTCGGATGCCTTTTCTTTCTTTCTTTTCCTTTTTTCCAATTTGCTTCAGCTAGGACTTCCAGTACTATATTGAATGGAAGTGGTGAGAGTGGATATTCTTGTCCTGTTCATGATCTTAGAGAAAAAGCTTTCAGTTTTTTACCATTGAGTATGATGTTAGCTGTGGGCTTGTCCTATATGGCCTTTATTATTTTGAGGCAACTTCCTTGCATTCTTTGTTTGTTGAGTGTTTTTATTACGATAGGGTGTTAACTTTTGTCATATGCTTTTTCTGCATCAATTGAGATGGTCATTCACAAACACATTTCTGTGAAATATTTTGCAGTTTTCCAAAATGTGTCACAAGATTCTTGTCAAGTTTTCTAGCCAGCTCCCTCTCTTTTTGCTTTCAGAATCCTCTTTGTGGGGTGGTGATGGGAGGGATCATGTCTCCTCATGCTTGGAGTGAGAACTAAAGATACCTTCCCACTGGGCAGAAAGAGAGAGGCCTTCACTCTTTCTGGGTAACCAAATTAAGCATTCGGTAGCTGTAGATCAGTGAGTAGGATATACATCTAACACCTCCTTCTTAGATTGACTTTTAATTTAATCCAATTAAGTCAGAAGCAACTTAACTTTTGCACTTCTATTAACTTATACATTCAAATAATATTTTATATAGCTGTGATTCCACAGTATTTCTTAAGAGGTTTTCCAAACTTTGATAGGACCCGTCATCCACTTCCAAAGAAGCCAACTTTGCTGCTAACATAGAAGGAGAGTGGCAGTGGGGGTGGTGGTATATAACTCCACATGGACAGACATTGTGTCATTCACACAGAAACATAACTATGCAAAGTAGCTGGTAACCTGATTTTGGTGTGGAAGTTCACAGAGTCATTCTCTGTGTCTTCCTCTTGTCTCTTCTAGTGGGAGGCTGGATCTTTTCCAATCCAGATGGAGTATGCACAGCAGGAAACACCAATTACCAGTATGCTACTCCTTTGCCTCTGTCTGCTCCCCACACTCACCATGGCTGTGAGCACTATACTGGCCTCCGAGGACACCACCGGCAGGCTCCCTACCCTTCTGCGTACATGCACAGAAACCATTCTCCCTCAGGTGTGTGACTCTGCTAATTAAACCCTTGGGGGTGTGGGTGTGGGCGGTGGTGGTGAGAAATGGATAAACAGCTAGAAAGGGGGAAATATCTGAAGATAGAATCCCTTTCATCTAATATATGTAATATTGTATATTAATATTTTAATTTTTTATTTTATATACTAATAGTTGATTATATAGTTACAACATTATTAGTGTTTTGTAATTATTTAAAGTAAGTACAAAAACTGGGAGACACCCAGTTTCTAATGGTTGTGAAAGTCCTCCTCCCAGGGTGCTGGTGTACTGAGCAGTTTCAGGCTGCATCTCTAAAAGCCAAGTTAAGTCGTAGGACTCTGAGACCCTCAGCTCATTGCCCTCACATGGCTCTTTTCTACATTTGTAGTGTATGGCTCAGTCCAGGGAATACTGGGCCCAGTACTGGAGAGCTATTAGGAAGGTCTCTGGGAAGGTGAATGACTACATCCTTGCTTTGGTCGGATTCACTTGGAGGCATGCAAACTCAACCCTGATAACTTTTGCAGTCTGATTATTTTTTAAGCTGATGCTGTTGTTTGTGTACTTTCTTCCTCATTGACTGCTGCCTTGTCTGCCTTGGCCTTGTGTAAGCCCAGATCTTGCCTGGTTATTAGATCTGTATGAAGGAAGGGAGACATGAAACCAAGGGTTGATTTCTCATTCAGTTATTCATGCAGCAAATATTTATTGAGGGTTGACTATGAACCAGGTTTTGTCCATGAACAAAATAGATTAATACCTACCTCTCATAGAGATTCTATTCTCATATGGGGAGACTGACACTAAATGAAACAAATAGGTAAAGTTCATGGCATGGGAGATGGAAGAGAGTGTTAAGGTTCCAGCCTCAGGGACACCCTGAGCTCTGTACCTGCAGAGGACTTGCGGGACACCAGCTACCTGTCCCTGAGCCCCATCGCCTGCTACTCCCAGCAGCCTTGACAGCTGCTGCCACGAAGGGAGAAGATGTAGCTTAATGTATCAGAAACGGAGCAGGGTTCTCATCTACTTTCTGGTTCTTTCCCATGGTCAGCACACAAAACACATCTTCTGAGCAAATGCTATGCACCAGGCACTCTTCTAGGCAGTGGGGCTAGGAAGGTGATTAAGGTCTAGTTTCTTCCCTGAAGGAGCCCAGTGCTACATGAATACATAAATAATTAATCCTAATACAATGTGGTGAGAGCTCTAATGTGGTCCTCGGACCTGCAGCATCTCCTGGGAACTTGTTAGAAATGTAGGCTCTCAGGTTCTCCTTCTGAAAGAGTCTTCAGTTTAACAAGATCCCCAGGTGATTCCTATGCACACTAAAGTTTGAAAAACATCCTATAGAACACACAAGCCAAGGTGCTATGGGAATGAAGGAAAAAGAGCAGCTAGATCTACCCAGAGGGCTTAACGTTTAAGTTGAGATTTGAAGAATAAATAGAAAAGGACAGGTGTGGGAGTGGGCAGGGGTGAAAGAGGGATGACATAGGACACAGGCAGAGGTGAAGGGCATTCCAGGTGAGAGAGTGGTATGAGCAAAGACGCAGGAGGAGAGAACCTAGGTTGTCTGGGGAATAGTTTGGGAAAAGAGTGTAGAGGGAGGGGGGCGAGGTGGTGGATGAAAGAGCTGAGGCTGAGGAAGTTGCGAGGACCACATCATGAAAAGGAGTGACGTGGCCAGGGATATACATGGAATCCTCTTCCTCTCTTTCCTTTTTCCCCTCCTTCCTCCCCTCCTTCTTTTCCTTCTTCCTCTCTATTATATAGGCACTATTTATACAAATGGTGATTCAAAGACAGAAGGCACTATTCTTGAGATGTTTAAATCTCCTTGGGGTTGCTGAGAAAATAGGTCCTGGTCCTCAGAAATCTCATCTGGGGCACTGGTGCTCCTTAGGCTTGTCTTGAGATGATGGCATGGCCCATGTTAAAGGGGAGGTGAGTGTGGTGACATGAGTTAGATCTGTGTCATAAAGGACAAATCCTCCCACCTATCTGAGCCTCATCTATAAAAGGGAGATGAGAAGTCATTGCTGTGAAGATTAAAAGATGAACGGTATGTGACATATGGCTGACACTGAATTAACCTAAGTTCCTCACTCCTTTCTGTGGCCTTCAGAAAGGACTAACAACTGTTGGCACATGTGGCACAGGCCATGGTTATATCTTGACCTAGGATAATGTCATTGGTCACCATCTTTATGTTTTCCATGCTCCATCAATTGAACTGTTGTTATTTCCCAAAAGTGAATTTGATAGAAAGCTCCAGCAATAATCTGCAAGTTTTCTCTGGAGCTGACAGCTGGACTTCCTTATCCTCCACACCCCACGCCAGCATCCTGTCTGTACCTCACACCAGCGGACCAATCAACCCAGGGCCTAGGTAAGACCAACACCAGCAACTTGCTCATTGGTCTTGAGGGTTTATTTTAGCACTGGGGACTCGAGTTCATTCTTTTTCCTGGGGTGGCTTGGCCTAAGCTATTGTCCTGACTTCTAAGCCACTAGGAAGTGAAAGTAACGACAGGATCAACCTTTCATCCCTGGAGGAAGGGTGGTGGGAAAGCACATGCTCAGTCATGTACTCTTTTCTTTGTAGCTTTCGTATTTTATTTTTAGAAGGGAAAAGATATTATGGCCTGGAATCATTTATCTCAAACCAGGAAGAAATACTGTGAACTGTGGTGGTAGCAGATAGATACTGAATATAGGGGAACTGAAGGGGAAAAGTGTAAATACACACTGAGACTTCAAGACCCTTGATTGTCCATATCCTTACAAGCTGTTTGTTCTAACATGGGGACAGATTTTGGGTGTCCGGGCCTCAACCCAGGCAATAGGGCTGAGTGTAGCTTGTAGGACCCATGGCATAACTCTCACACCAGAGACCTGCATTCAGTTCTGACTGGAAATCCGCATGGTGGAGGGGAAAGGGAAGGGGCCTGGAGTCTGACAAATGTGGACTTGAGCCCCAGTTTTACTTCTTATTGACTTTGTGACTTTGGGCAATTTTCTTAGCCTCACTGAGCTTCAGCTTTCTTATCTGTAACATGGCAATAATGTGAGTTACTCTGTAGAGTTATGGTGAGCAGCAAAATTAGAAAAAGCATTACAGTGCGTTGTAAGCAGTAACATTCTATCAATATATACATGTCAGCTGTTATGTTCAATATAAGTATGCAGAATTTTGAGAAGGTCCAAAAAGGGATTCAAAATTAAAAGATGTCCCATCCTTTTTTTTGGCGGCAGAGGGGGGAGATGGTAGATGACTTATGACTTGCAGGTCTAGAAAAAGTTTGGGGAAGGTAGAACTTTGATCCACAGCAGTGCTTCTCACACTTTAATGTGCATTAGAATCACCTGGGACGTTGTTCAACTGTACAGTCTGATTAATAGGTCTGGGTTGAGGCCTGAGATTCTGCATTTTTAACCAGCTCCCAGGTGTTGCTGTAAACTGTGATCTTGATTTTGATGTTAATGTCGCTGGGGCCCCCGAGGGTCTAGTGTTGTACTGTTCAATGCAGCAGCCCCCAGCCGCCTCTGGCTCTGGACCCTTGAAATGCAGCTGTTCCGAACTGAGATGTGCTGTTAAGTGTAACACACAGAATTTTGAAGACTCAGTACAAAACAAAGAATAAAAATCTCAACAATTTTTTAATACCGAATGCATGTGGAAATGATAATATTTTGAATATTCTCAGTTACATAAAATATTATTAACAATAAGTTCATTGTTTTCTTTTCATTCTTTTTCTTTTTAAAATGTGGCTACTCAAAAATTTAGCCTATTGGACAGTGCTTGACTGGAGGACCTCAGGGAAATGCACTGACTGGGGCTGTGTAGAAAGTGAGGGAAAGAGTGTCCTTGAAGATATTGAACAACCATGTGCCAAGTTTTGTACTAGATCCTTTATGTAAGTCATTCATAGGATTCAAAGACATCCATAAGGCTGCTATTAAAATTCCTATTTTCCTGTTGGAGAAACTAAAGCTCAGAGGCATTAAAAACTGCCTGAAGGTCATACAGTAAGTAATGTAACTCAGAGCCCATGGTTTTCCCACTGGCCCAGGAGGCATCAGAAAGGGGCTCTGATGCCTGAAATTGTAGAAGAGTCTCTTCTGGAAACTGGGGAATTGGGGTCAGAATCCCAGCAAGCTGAGCTGGCTAAAAACAAAACCAAAAACACCAAAACCACAAAGCCTGGGTTTCTGCAGGTTTCATATGGTCCAGTGAGGCCTGTGGTATCTGAACTACGGCAGAGAGTGCAGGGTGGCATTGCTACCTCTGGCTTCATCAGTGGCATGTTTAACCCATTGCTGACGCTATAAAGGCTTTGCTAGAGAAAAACAAATGTGTTCAGTACTGACATTAGGTAATGAGCCTATTATCAAGCAATACGGTATCAGGCAAAATGGGGACTCTGAAAAGTCAGAACATGGTGAGGGCTAAAGCACTGGAGGTTATTCTGCCTGTGTCAACTGTAGTCGTTTTCATCTAGGTTCTATGTTAAGGTGCAAAATTGGCTGCACATTACAGTCAACAGAAAAGCTTTAAAAACTTCTGATACCGCATGCCAGACTAATTAGATCAGAATCTTGGGGGATAGAACCCGGGCATCAGTATTTTTTCTTTTTTAATTTGCTAAGTGATTCCAGTGTGCAGTCAAGTTTGTGAACCAGTGACATAGGATGAGAGAAGTCCAAGAAAGTGGTACAGCTCCCCAGCCTTTCTACCAGGGACCAGAGCTGACAGGTAGAAATCTGGAATGGAAGAATTAATTATAAGAACCATCATTTACTGAGTCCTATGTGTTAGACATCACATACTCGTTTTCTTATTTAATCCTCATAACAACATCTGTAAGGTATGACTAATTATCACTCCAAATCTTGAAGATGAGGAAACTGAGGCTCATACATTAAATAATTTGATCAAAGTCACAGAGCTAATAAGTGGTAGTGCAAGGATTCAAACCTAGGTCTTCTGACAACAATGTGTCCTGGCTATTAGGCCACATCACCTCTCTTGGTCAGTGAGGGATCTTACTCATAGATCATACTGCCCAAATATCATCCTTTCACTCCCCTGTCCATTTACACAGGTGGCAAGTGAGGCCTAGAGAAATAAAATGCCATGTTCAGCTAGAGGTAGGGCCAGCATCAAAATGCAGGTCTCAGGACACCTAATCATATGCTTATTCTATTACATCTTGCTGCTTCTCTGCAGAAACTGGGCCAGTGTGTGTCAGAGCTAGAAATAACGCCATGGTCAGATACTCTCTTCCTAGACCTGTGCCCCTCTCAGCGCTGCGTGCGTGCTCCTTCCTGGGTGTGTCGTCAAGCATTTTCTCTCTCTCTCTCTCTCTCTGTTTCTCTGCAGTCCCTACCCGTGCCTGTGGACCATCAGCAACGGTGGCGGGGGCCCTTCCGGGTCGGGCTCAGAGGTGCATGCCAGCTCCCCGAGAGCGTTTCTCCTGGGTAATCCAGCTGTGACTTCGCCCCTCTCCACCCAGGCACCTGCTTCGGCTGGTGTGGAGGTTCTGGGGGAGCCCTCGCTGACCAGCATCGCTGTGTCTACCTGGACAGCAGTGACCTCGCGTCCCTTCTCAGGCTGTGGTAGCCCGGGTGGGGGTGGGCGCCATTCTCCCTCCTCACTGGATAGTTAAGCGGGATCCGAGGAGAGGTGTCGGCAGAGGACCTGCTAGGTGTAGAGCTCTTAGAAGCCTCACCTACTAATCCCAGTGAGTCAGACTGCAGAGTCTCCCCACCCAGTGAACGGGGTTATACCAGAAGCCTACAGGGAGATGGTTTAGTTTGGATGATGCTGATTTTGTCACCTGCATCTCTCCACCATTTTTTTTTTTTGTGCTCCCATTTTCTCTGCAACTTATCCGCGTTATGCTTAGGCAACAAAAGTTCGTTGAGTATTTTCCTTGTGCCCTGCCCCTTACTGTCAAGTGATTCAAGAAGGCTGTCCTTCTTGTTCTGTGGAGGTAGTTGGTGCAAGGCTGTTAAGTGAGCTCAAAATTTACTTAGCCTAAGGCCACTGCTTTGTAGCTTTGTGCAGCCCTGAAAGGATGTGTGGCCACAGAGCTTCTGCTCTGAGACCAAGAAAGGGTGTAAGTCCATGGAGTGAAGTTAACAGAAATAGAGCTAATCACATATTATAGCATTGAGAATTGAGGAAATGAGATCATGTCACTCCCTGGCTTAGAAACCTTCGATGGCTCACCGTTGCCTACAGATTGGAGTCGATCTCCTCTGCCATCTGCCCTCAGCCCACTTTTCCAGCGTTAGCTACCTGTTTTCCCTTTAGCATCCTATATTTCAATCAAGGCATACATTCTGCCCCTGTCTTTTGAACATTCAGTGTACTTTACCAGCTCTAAACCTACTCCTGTACCTGAAATATCCTTCTCTGTTCAGTCCTGCCTGTACGAATCCTGCCCATCTCCCAGGGACTGGCCAGAGCACCACCCACTGCATCAAGCATCTGATCTGCTGGGCTCCCTGACCTCCCGCTGGTTTTGCCTCTCTTCTACAGCTCACCTCATTCTGCCTTGTATTTTTAGTACCTGTGCGTGTGTCTCTCTCCCACTAGACTGTGAGCCCCTCGAGGGTGAGGCCCAGCCTTCTTGTCTCTGTTCCCCAAAGCAGTATCTGGTTCTGTGCCTTGCCTATAGTAGGTGCCCAATAAACACTGGTTGAGTTGAGTGGGTGTGAAGTGCATGTGCTAAATGGACAGTTGTGGAGCTCACTGGGGGGCAGAGCTCAGAGACACGTGTCCCGGGACAGGGCAGCAGGTCAGAGTGGGAGCCCGGGGACATGCTCGGTGTTACACATGAGATGCAGCCCATTCTCAGTGACTGATGATATAAGGAGTCGGTGTGGACTAGAGCGGTTATTCCCAAACACCGGTCCTTGGATCCCCTGTGCCGGGATCACCTGGAACACCTGTTAGAAACAGATTCCTGGGCCTACTCCATACCTCCTGGATCAGAATCTTTGGGGCTGGAGTCCAGGAATCTGTGTTTCGTACAAGTGCCCCAGACAGTGACCTCAGAGCCAAATTTGGAAACAGCTTGCCTGGAATAGAGAAAGAGAATGATAAATACTCCAGGAACCTCATCAGATAAGAGTTTCAACCTCTGCCCCAGCCTAGGCCATTGCTGTAGCCAATGAGCAGAATCACGGTTTCATTGGTTTTCCTTTTCCTTTTCTGTCCACCACTGGACGTGCTGATCGCCACAGGAGTGAGGTTTCCAGACCTGGGTGATGGGCAGTTCTCCCATCATCAACATCACGCTGCACGGACTGGTGGCCTTCTTGGGTCATCCCTGAGGGAGCCTGAGGGTCCACTCGGAGCCTGGCAGTGGCTCAGCTGCTCCCACCTCTATTCCATCAGTGGAGCCCATGCAAACCCACGCAGACCAAGCCCTAGCCTGGGACGTCCTGTTGAGTCCATGGCTCTTTCTGCAGAGAAGGGTCTTTTAACATGTTGTGGTTAGCCTGATATTTTGGTGCCATTCCATTTTTGGACGTGGATCTCTAGAAACGATGCCAGTATCCTGGGAAGCCTCTTGACCACACTTAGGGTTGCCTGGCCAGAGCTCCGGGTCCCTAACTGGTGTGTGAGTGACCAAGGCACAATGTACCTACACGACTGCTCTTTGAAAAACTCCCTGAGGCAGGACTGTTTTTGGTTTCCCTGGTCCCTCTGCGATATCATTAGAGGCCATTAAGATATTAACATACTAGCATCTCTGCAAGATGGTATTTTGGTAAGTTAGAAGTTTAGGCCTCTTCACCAGTCACTGCAGTGATTGGTCACACACCTAAGTGCTTAGCAAGTACAATTAGGTCTATGAACACCTACGTTTAGTCTCACCTTCCTGCGCCTCCCCCCAGCCTGGAGGAGCCAGAAGATGGGCCCAGAGGCACAGAGCAGAAAGAAGCCAGTAACCTCCTTCCTTTCTTCATTTATATTGCTCAGGTGAATTGGGGCCTCTGTGAAGCAATAATATAAGTGTTAGCTGAGTGTGGGGCGAATATACCTTATCAGTCTTAACTGGATGCTCAGCTTGGAACCTGCGATGATTTTTAAACACAACGTGATAGCTGCTTCCACGTGGAGGATCTCTATTTAGCCATGCAGCTAGAGTCATATACTTTTTGGTATTTTCTCCAGATAGTCCAGGGCTAATTTCTGATTAATTGCTTAAGTCAGTTTAATAAATGACAGAGTCTCTGACATATTGGACAAACTTTGAAGCCTTTTACATCCTTTCCTTGCTCATGCATCTTCTTTATCTGACTCAGAAATGGTGCCACTTCAGAGTTTTAGGCTTCTTCACCTCTTCTATCACATGACATTTAAAAGAAATTTAAATCCCACTTGGATAGAAAGAGTTAATACAATTCCTTTAGCCAGGTGGTGGAGATTTTAACTCTCCTGAAGGCCTGGTCTATTTGAAAGTGTCTCCCCTTGTGGAACCTAATGGCGTTTCCGTGGCTCTCCCCTGTCCTGCTGAGCCACTCTTATCACCAAACACCTCTGCCCACCGTATTTAGGCCAGGAGTTTGCAGGCGCTGCTCATTCCCTTTGGCACCTCCTAGACCTGGGATGAAGGGGTGTGGAGGTGTGATATGAGGAGAGTGAGAACACTAGGTTATTAAGAAAAAAACTCAATAAAAGATATCTGAAGTCTGGTAGATGTTTGCCACGTTTCCCCAAGACTGGAATAACTTTGGGTGAATAATAGCATGTCACATTTGTGAAGACTATTAGTCCTGTTTTATGGAACTATAGGTTAATCAAAGTTGGGGAAAGGCAACTGGGACATTCCAGTGGCACTTGTTTCAACTCCCTCCCTTTTATTTTCTCCACTCATTGGCTCCTGGCCAGGTTGGTAAACAGAATATGGGCATCCGGGAGCAGAGGTCAGGGAAGGTGTATGCAGTGCTGGAAAAGGCATAAGGGAAGAGCCTCTGGGGTGTGAAGATTCCAAACCCTTCCCATTACCGTCTCCGTAGAGACAGCCACGATGTCTGCCACGCAACCCAACCTTCTGGGTACAAATTCCCACAGCCCCTCCCACGCACTTGGGGGAACTACCTCCCCTCCTCCTACTCTCTGCATCTGCAGTGGGGGCTGCCATGCCCATACTCCATCCTGCCGAGCTGGCTGGTTTGGAGGGACTCGCTGCCAGAGTCCCATCTGCTATGGGATGAACAAGCCACCCAACACGGGCAAACACGCACCGGCTCATTAATTCCAAGCTTCACTATGTTACAGGCTATGTTAGGCCTGTAAAGATGCTTTAAAAACGGAAAAAGGGAATTCCCTGGTGGCACAGTGGTTAAGAATCCGCCTGCCGGGCTTCCCTGGTGGCGCAGTGGTTGAGAATCTGCCTGCTAATGCAGGGGACACGGGTTCGAGCCCTGGTCTGGGAAGATCCCACATGCCACGGAGCAGCTGGGCCCGTGAGCCACAACTACTGAGCCTGCGCGTCTGGAGCCTGTGCCCCGCGACGGGAAGGGGCCGCGATAGTGAAAGGCCCGCGCACCGCGATGAAGAGCGGTCCCTGCACCGCGATGAAGAGTGGCCCCCACTTGCCTCAACTAGAGAAAGCCCTCGCATGAACCGAAGACCCAACACAGCCAAAAATAAAATAAAATAAATAAATAAAGTAGCTATAAAAAAAAAAAAAAAAGAAAAGTGCTTAAAAAAAAAAAAAAAAAAAAAAAAAAAAAAAAAAAGAATCCGCCTGCCAATGCAGGGGACATGGGTTCGATCCCTGGTCCGGGAGGATCCCACATGCCATGGAGCAGCTGAACCCGCGCGCCACAACTACTGAGCCTGCACTCTAGAGCCCATGCTCTGCAGCAAAAGCCACCGCAATGAGAAGCCCACGCACTGCAACAAAGACCCAACGCAGCCAAAAATAAATAAAAATAAAATAAATTTTTAAAAAAATGGAAAAAAATGGAGCTTATATTTATCATAAACAAAATGGAATTGGAAATACCTGTTAAGGCCAGTGGTTAAAAGTTGTGGCAAGTAGCAAGCTTCGTTAGTACATGTGACTAGTCTCGCCTAGAAAAGGGACTGAGACGCTCCTTTTAAGTGAAGTTTCTCCCCTTGGGGCATCCAACACATGGTTTCTGCAGATCTGTACTGGCTGGATTCTGCGCTCAGCACTCGTTACACAGCTACTTGGGCAAATGCAGCTCTTTCTTGTTGACTAGTGGAGATCACCTCCGTGGTGTGGCTGGGTCCTAGTGTGTGTGTTCTAATCACCTCCGTCTGCAGGTCAGCGTGTCTGCCTGGCACCACCACCGACATCTTGGTTCTCAGGCTGCGGTTAGGATCTTGGATCATGATTACAAAAGTACAGAAGGGGCTGCGAGGAAAACCACTGTTACCAAAGTGACCCCAGATCCTCCTCAGTTGGCAATGGAGGGAGAATGTTCTGTGAGAGGGGCAGTTAGATTTTGCACGTTCTAGGTTCCTGGGGAATCTCTCAAAATCACTACAGTCTCCACTGCAATGGGCTCTATCACTGCCTCAGCTGTGGACCCATGATCACCCCACTTGGATGCACCAGCCAAGTTGTACTGTCTTTTTTCTAGAGGCTTATAGAGGGAAACTCGATAACAGAAAGGATTATATTATATACATCTACATAACTTTGTTTTCAAGTTAGTTTAATCATCTTCAATTTACTAGCATTGATTTTAACATTTTTATTTGTATTGAGATGGACATATATGATAGGAAGCCCACAAATCTTAATGTTTAAAGCTTAAAGCTTGATGAATGTTTACATAGGTACATACTTGTAAAACTCCTAATAAGATCAAAATATAGAATATTTCCAGCACCCTAGAGGGCTCCGTGTGCCCCTTCCCAGGCAATACTCGCCCCCAAGATAAATACTACTCTGACCACTGTCACTGCATGTTAGTTTAACCTGTTCTTGACCTTCATATAAATGGAATCAAATAGTAGGAACTCTGTCTCTGGCACCCTGTCTACCTCCCATCTAGCCCTCCATTCAGATCATCTTTTCAGTTTTAAGTAGAAATACCCTCAGTATATTAATTCGATTCTTTGATGTTCAAACCAAGAGACTGATGCCCAGAAAAACGTAGGAGTTTCTTTTCTGAGGTTTCCCATCTTCTCTCTGGATGACTGGCAGAGGCAATGTCTACCTTCTTGTAGTAGATTCTCACTTTTTCCCCACCTCCACAAGACAATTACACCAGAATGCAGCATAGTAAATTCAGCCTCTGAACACTTCTAGCAGTTAAAGGACTGTTTTGTTACAAGGACTTTAGAAAGCGTTTATTGTTGTCCATTCAGTTTAGGGATGAGAAAACACTGGTTTAACATTACCCATGAATGGAGTAGGTCACAGTGTACGTGACAGGATTTGAAAGGCACTGACTTAGGATCCCCTAAGACTTTATCTCCTGGTGCCTGACCTACCCCAACTTATTTTTCCAGTTTGTGTTTCTTTTGGGTTGAGACAAGAAAAATCATTTTACTGTAGAAATATTATCTGTGAAGAATAGCTGTTTGACTTGTTTGTTGCCTACATTACCACAGGCAATATAAATTATCAAATTATTTAGCTATTAATTGAGTTCCTGAGAGAAGGACATCAGAGGTAAGTTTTATTGAGGTGAAGAGATTATTACTATTTAAAAAAAAATTTCTCTCATTGAAGTATTGTTGATTTACAATGTTGTGTTAATTTCTGATGTACAGCAAAGTGATTCAGTTATACATATACATACATTCTTTTTCATATTCTTTTCCATTTTGGTTTATCACAGGATATTGAATACAGTTCCCTTTGCTAATACAGTCAGACCTTGTTTATCCATTCTATATATAATAGTTTGCATCTGCTAATCCCAAACTCCCAGTCTTTTCCTCCCCGACTCCCCCTCCCCCTTGGCAACCACAAGTCTGTTCTCTATGTCTGTGAGTCTGTTTCTGTTTCGCAGAGAAGTTCATTTGTGTCATATTTCAGATTCCACATATAAGTGATATCATATGGTATTTGTCTGTCTCTTTCTGACTTACTGAGGTGAAGAGATTAATTGATGACTGTATAAAAATTCGCTGATGTTTGTCAGCCAAGAGACAAAAAGAAAGCATAGAGTATATGTGGCAGGGCAGAGTGAGGAGAAAATCGGCAGATATGGAAGGCATTTTATAGCCATCATTTTTTTGCAAAGACCCACTGCTTCCCACTCCTCTGCAGTGGTGGCGATGGCAGAGAGGAGCAGGGACAGATGGGGTACGTGAGCAGGTAGCCAACTCCTAATTTCTAAATTACTGTGTCAAGACCCACCAAATACCAGGAATTGGATTGGGAGCAATAGGCAGCCTTTGACACTGCCGCTCAGCAGGGCTTTTGGCATTGACAGGTAGGTGTTTGGGCCTGTGCAGAAGATTTTGACGTTTAATGCTATAGAAAGTAGGGCTTCTCTGTAGTGAAGATCTTGCAGACCAATACTGTGCCACTTCTGATGGATGACAGTCTAAAATCTACAGAGGAAAGAGCATTGAGAGCAATGGGCACAGAGGAAGAAACCTGAAATTTACATGTCAGTTCTGCCACTGGCATTGAGCAAGTTACCTCACCTTGGCATTGAGCAAGTTACTACACCTTACTGGACTTCAGTTTCCACATCTATAAAACAATGTTCTGTAGTAGCAGATTTTACAAAGAGTATGAGGCATCTGCAACGCTCTGGGTTCTACTGGAGACACAAAACCAGTAAATCATATACGTATATGTGTATGTGTGGATTGATTGGCTGCAAGGAATTGGCGTATGCACTTGTTGGGGGGAGGTTAGGCAAACTTGAACTCTGTAGGCAAGCTCAAGCAGGTGTGGACACCACGGTCCACAGGTGGAATTTCTCCTTCCTCAAGGAAACTTCACTTTTGTTCTTAGGAACTTTCAACTGATTGGCTGAGGTTCATCCACGTTACTGAGGATAATCACTTTTATTTAAAGTCAGTTGATTGTAGATGATGTTAGTCACATCTACAAAATACCTTCAACCTAGCCAAGTTACACATTAAACTAACCAATGCAGCACCCAAGCTTGTTTTTCCTTGTCCTTGCTGCAGCCTCTGAGAGCCTGGGGAACATCCCTGGGGCGCTATTTATGTGGGACAAACAAAATATTGTAGAGATGCCAGCCCTCTGTGGAAAAAACCTGCCCTCTGGTCCTTGGAGAGTCAATCTAGGAATCCTTAACAAGGGAACTGCCTGTGATCCCAAAAGAGAAGGCACAAAAGCCCCTCCCTCTTCCGTTGTTCTCACAGGCACAAGGGTGTAGGAAGAGCAGTGGTGGGGACCCCAGGCAACCGAGAGAAAACTGGAATCTGGGAGACCTGGAGGTCAGCACATCTTGTCAGGCCCATGTTAGGACTTGGAGAGAATCAGCCTGGGACTGGAGCGAGACGTTGGTCACATTCTTGTTCTCAACATGGAAGAATCTGAAATTCACTTTTTCTGTTCATGACCGCTCTGCCTTGCAGTGCCTCGTGGGAGTAACTGGGTGTGTGTTTACACGCGTGTGGATGTACCTGTGTATCTATTTAGCGGGGAGTTTCCTGTTGCTACTGGAGAAGTTAATAACCTTTGGCGCAGACTCACTCTGTTCTAGAAGAGCACTTTTGGGGAGCAGGGTTGTGGGGAGGAGCATACAGGGAGTTTCAGGCGAACCACGGCTGGTTCCAGAGGGGGAGCCGCGGTTTCCCTCCCACATACCCATTGGATGACGTGGAGCTTGGAGGCTGTTGAGCAGAGATTGGACAAAGGTAGTTAGGAATGTATCGATGTCTTAGAAGGAAAGGGATTCAGATCTTAACTCTCTCTCTTTGTGGTTCAAATTTAGTAAAATATATTGGGTAGCCTGGGATAGCCCAGACCAAGTTTGGGCAGCAGGAAAAGTATAATATGACCTCTAAGACAAAATTCACCAAATGGGAGGGATGGTTTGAAGGGACGATTGGTTTCTACACAAGAACCATCAAAGGTAACAGATGCTTCTGGACCCCATGTGGACTCCTGCAGCCACCTGGACACTCGTATGTACTGAGAAAAATGGCTGGTGTGTGAGTTGAAAGAGTTGATCCTCAAGAGCTTGCACATTTGGGGCCTGGGCTGAAACTGCTGAGTGGGATACTTGGGGAAGGAGCGTCCAGGGCCGTACCGCGGACAGTCATGAGAGAAGTGAGGACACCCCTACGAATTCTATTAACTTGAGCTGGCAGATGTTGACAGTCACTCTAGTTAGAGATTTAAATTAAAGAAATGATTTATTTTGCTGTTCCAGGCTGGGTGATTGTCTTGGTTATACTTGAGGACAAAGACTGTTTTCCACTGATATATCTCTAATACCCTGCACATGTGCCTGGCACATGGTTGGCACTCCATAGATATTAACCCAGAATTTATAGAAATAATCCTTAGCAGTGCTTGGAAAATTTGGATGGGGAAGCAACATGTTTGGTTTGTATATATTTTTGTTAAGTTTTTGTCTCTGTAAGATCATATCTCTTTGGCAGAACTTTTTTGTTTGTTTTTGGTCTGTATATTGTTAACCTCTGCACACCTGGAGTTTTATCATGCTTCCTTGGAGGTTACTCTGTCCATCCCTCTTTCCCTCCTACCTTGCTTCTCTCCTTTGATTCTTTCACTTTCTCTCCTTCCTTCCTCCCTCTCTTTCATTCTTTCCCTCTTTTTTTAAAGTGTTGCTTACAGATGCTGATGAAAGCATCCCATGATGGATGAGGGGAACAGCTCATAAAGCCATGACCTTCATCTTACCTGGGGGAAGAGGTGGATGGTAAAAACAAACAAAGAAATAAACCAAAAAGAAACTGGGTGGGCTTGTTGCAGCACAACCTACCCACAGCTGTCGATGATAGTTTACACTCCGTTCTATTTAAGAATGACTCGCTGAAATGTCTTGAGTTGGACTGCTGTGTGTTAATCATAACTGCTAACATTTACTGAGCACTTAATATGTGCCAGGCACTGTGCTAAGCACTTTACATGCATTATCTAATTTAACTCTTACAATAAGCTTACAAGGTAGGTTCTATTACTTTTTAAGTAGCTTTATGATGTACAAATTACATATCATACAATTTACCTGTTTAAAGCATACAATTCATTGGTTTTCCAAGTATATTTATAGAGTTGTGTAACCATCATCATAATCTAATTTTAGAATATTTTAATTATTCCACAAAGAAATCTTGTGCCCCTGTTTACAATAACCAGGACATGGAAACAACTTAAATGCCCATCAACAGAGGAATGGATAAAGAAGATGTGATACATATATACAATGGAATATTACTCAGCCATAAAAAGGAACCAAATTGGGTCATTTGTAGAGACGTGGATGGACCTAGAGTCTGTCATACAGAGTGAAGTAAGTCAGAAAGAGAAAAACAAATATCGTATACTAACACATATGTGTGGAATCTGAAAAAATTGGTATAGACGATCTTATTTACAAAGCAGAAATAGAAACACAGACGTAGAGAACAAACTATGGATACCAAGGGGGGAGGGGATGAATTGGGAGAGTGGGATTGACATATATACACTATGGATACTATGTATAAGATAGATAACCAATGAGAACCTACTGTATAGCACAGAGAACTCTACTCAGTGCTCTGTGGTGACCTAAATGGGAAGGAAATCCAAAAAAGAGGGGATGTGTGTATACGTATAGCGGATTCATTTTGCTGTATAGTATAAACTAACACAATATCGTCAAGCAACTATACTCCAATAAAATAAAAAGAAACCTTGTGGCCATTAGTAGTCCCTTTCCATTTTCTTCCTGCTCCCTTCCATCCCTAGCCCTAGGCAGCCACTAATCTACTTTCTTTCTGTATAGATTTCTAGACATTTAATTTAAATGGAATCAGGTAAGATATGGTCCCTGGTGACTGGCTTCTTTCACTTAGCATATTGTTTCTGAGGTCCATCAATGTTGTAGCATGAATCAGTACTTCACACCTTTTTGTTCCAAGTAATATTCCACTATATACCCCCATTTGTCTACCCTTTCAGTTGTTGATGGACGTTTGGGTTGTTTCTACTTTTTGGCTATTATGAATAATGATGCTGTGAACATTCATGTACCAGTTTTCATGTTGGATAGATGTTATCATTATTGCCCCTTTATAGATGAGGAAACAGGCTTGGAGAGCTTGGATGGGTTTCCCAATATCACACAACTACTAAAGGGTGGAATTCAGACCATGCGATGGTAGGTCTCCCTACCATGCTCCCATCCACAATGCGATATCCCCACTGTACTGAGAGTGGACCTAGTAGGAGCAGTTATTTACTCTGCTTGTGCTTTCTCTTGGTTTCTTATCAAATGTATACCAGGTCTCTAGGACTACTGTGGCAATTAAGGAAGGGATCTGTGCTCACGCTTGTGGAGAGGCTGGCTGTAGGGAGCAGAGAAGCAGGAGGTAAGAACACGGTGATATGAGCAGGGCCTCAGGGGCAAGTGAGGACCAGGGGTGCTGCTAGCCAATTGCTGTCCTCCAGGAAGGACTGAGTGACAGGGAAGCATCCCTAAGGGATTGTCAGAAGCTTTTTGGGACAGAGTCTGGCAAAAGACTGAAGTTCCTGGAGTAAGTAGACTATAGGTGTGAATCTATTATAGTTTGGATTATTAATGGAAATGTGACCTCAAAGTCTAATGAAGTCTCAAAAATATTGATTGTCATTAAAAAGAGGGGGTTGATTTTAGGATAGATTTTATAAAGTAGGCGTATTGACATCAAAAAAAAAAAAAGTGCTGTAGTCAAAGCACTGATAGAAGTAGTTCAGAAGTGTTGGACTAAGTTTGCATTTTTAAAATTCACAAATGTGATGAAATGGATGAAGAGGATTTTATAATCCTTTATAATGACTAGACTTCAAATTGGGAGCACATATGTGTAAGTTATGCCACTGTTTGGTAAGTCTGCTGCCAGGAGGGCCATGAGCAGGATGAGGCCATAAATTTCTCTCCCAGCAGGGAGGATGAGATACAGGGCACCAAGGATACCTTCTTGTCCCAGAGGGAAGTCAGTGAGTCCTTGGGAAACAGAAGTGGCAAACATGGAAGGTGACGACCCTGGCTTGCTTGGGACTGAGGACCTCCCTGGAATGCGGGATCTTCATTTTGAAACCAGACAGCATGGGTTTGCTCAGGATGGGTTGGCCAACCTGCAACGTGGAACATGTGATTGTGGGCTGGTCAGTGGGAGTAAAGAATCCTGCCGTTTTGAGCATATAAGGAGTGAATATTTTTCTCAAAAGGAATAGGGCAGAGATGAGCAGAGAAGTAGAGAAGCCAACAGATGAGCCCTCCTTTGTGGCCTTAAATTCCTACTGCTGCACTTTTCTCAGCATCCTGTAGGTGGGTCTATTACTTAGCACACTATTTACAGAAGGAAATAAAGCTGTTGCTTAGAGCAGCTGGAAGTGCTGGAGACAGTAAAAGTGGCTGCTTGTTTCATTACAGACAACTCTGTTCACCTGACCTAGCTCGAGCGAGTGTCTCCCTGCCAAGTGCTTGATATGGTCTGAGACCTAGAAACGCTGTGTACCATCTTAAGATTTTCTTCTCTCCAAGTTGCTGCAAAACTCCAGACTTGTAGCATGGCCCAGAGTTGGTGAGATTTCACTTAACGAATCAGGAAGCAGAACTGGTGAGTCCTGCAGGCTCACAGCACTCACAACCACAGGCATAGGATTTATTTACCAGTTCAAACCACAGGCAGTCCAAAAGAGGCCCTGGGCTTGTGATAATGAAACTGCCCAGGATCAATCATTAGATTGTTGTTTAAGAGGCAGGAACCCTATTAGTGAGTTTACGTAGGGAGGGAAATGGAAGTAGAGAAAGCACAACCTTCTTCCAACGCCCTGGTCTCCTGCTGTGTAAGGCTAGCGCCCTATGAGTCCTGAAGTGTTACACCACAGGTAAGATAAGGGCACTTTCTTGAATGCCCTTAATTCATTTAATGAATATACAGAAACCTGGGGTACCAGCAACTCCATAAGCAAGGGCTTTGGTGTAGGCAGAAATGTATGTATATGCTCGTAGGGTAATTTTGATGGGGATGGTGTAAAAGTAAGGGATCCGTAGCTTTCATTAGATTTCCAATAGGATCCATCACTCTCCAAAGTTAAGACCTACTGCTTGTTGAGTGATATGCTCAGCCCATGGCTTCAGCTTTCAATGCATGTGCCAATGACTCATAAATTCTTGAGGCTAGACCTCTTCTTTTGGTTCCAGACCTATATGTACTATGGCCTACAGGACATCTCCACTTCTGTGTCCTTTGAGTGCCTCAATGTCAACACATGTAAACCTGAAGTTAATAACTTCTCTTTCAATATATTCCCTGTTTAGATGAATGACATCACCATTGACTCAGGTACTAGAGCCCTGTGAGTTATCAGAGAATTGCTCTTTCGTCTGCCACATCTGATTAGTCAATAAACTTGGTCTATGCCACCTCAGGAATACTTTTTGGTTCAACTGTACCACCTCCTTTTCTCGATCCCACTGCCATTACCCTCATTTAACCAGAAATGGAAACAGTAATAGACCCTCTGCCCTCTTGCCCTCACTGAGGAAAATACCTCAGCTAGCTGTTTGCTTTTCCAAGGAAGACTGAGTCAGAACTTCTTTTGAAATATAGGTAAACCTTTTGTGTATCCAAAGACCAACTGTAGTCTCCTCTCTGAGTTTTGGTGTCAAAGACAGGAAGCCAGGAATGGAGGCTCCCTTGGCCAAAGGAGAGAAGATTCTGAGAACAGCCCCATAAAATGGCATGTGTGAATATAGATGGGAGCAGCTAGAAAGCACCTGGCTGCAATTAATTTCATGTTTAAAAAGGAATATTTTAAATATGTTAAACATTCAGAAAATTACAGATAATAAGATAGCAGAAATATATATCCCCACCAACAATATTAAATAGATGTTCACATTTGCCATATCTACTTCAAATCATTCTTTTAAATTTTTTCTTATGTTAAATTAGAAAAGTTTTTCCCTTTTATTAAAAAAAACAATATTACAGATACTAAAGCTTCACACTCCAATATATTTCCCCACCTTTTTTTCCCTGAAATAACTTTTCAGAGACATTGCTCATGTTTCTGCACATCTTTTGAGCAGAAGCATTGACAGATTTTGTCCCAGACTATCTTTTCAAGGTTGTTTGTGGAGTGAACAATCTTAGAAGATGGAGATGCTTTCTCCCTACGAGCAGAGGGCAGCTTTGTTTATTATTTGGTACAGTAAAGAGAGTGTCTCCCTCCAGGGTTCAAGTTTTCTTACAGTTCATCATAAAAGCTTGGGGGTTCCTCAGCTATGAGAGAAACCCATTGTGTGTACAATCTCCACCTGGGCCACTCAGCATCACCCTTGTGAGACTTGCGAGGCAGGGGGAACTGATGCAAACATCAAGCGCGTGCTGCCTGCTCTGCCGTGAGTGATGACGTGCTTTGTCTCTGACCCAGGAATCTCGTGTCTTTTGCCAGCATCCATAAAACTGGCAAGCTAACTTGTTAGCTTAGAAGGAGGGCAAATTCTTAGATCCTTCACAGTACTTGACAATCTTGAAGGTGACGTATATCATTCCCATGTATGCTCTTGTAAATTTCCTAACGTATATGAATCCGTAACTAATACACAAAATTATTTTATATATCTTAAATTATAGGTAAATGATATCAACCTCTACAAGTCATTTTGACACTTTTTAAAGCAATTCAACAAATGATTTAAAAATATATCCACATTTATAAACCTAGTTACGGTTAATTCATTTTAATTGTTCTGTCATCATTTATTAGTTTTCCATTTTATGAACAAATCTTAGTTTGTCATGCCCCTACTTAGGACAGTTAATTTTCACTTGTTTTCTGTTATCAACAGTGATGCAATGAACATCCTTGTACATGTCTCTTGTGAGAGTGTCTGTAGGATAGACACCCAAAAGTAGACTCCTGGTCTTAGGATAGGTACAGCTCAACTTTGGTGGGTATTGTTAAATTGTTCTCTAAACTGGTTATATCAGTTTACGATCTCAGTAGTAATATATAAGTTTCCAACTTTGCTAACACCCTGTTTTACTGAGCAATTAATATTTTTTGATTTGAATGGTCCAAAATTTTATCTGGTTGTTTTAATTTCCATCTTTGCTGAGGTTGAATATCTTTTCATAGTATTATGGCCATTTGAGCTTCTCTTCTATGAAAAGCCTCTTTATTTCTTGTGTCCATAATTCTTATGAGTAGTTTGTTTCTGTGTACAGGTTTTGAATGATATTTCTTTGTTAGCAGAGGTGGATCTAGTGAAAGCTAATGAAAGTTAGCTTTAGGGCCCCTTGCTTGTATAAGCCTCTTCCAATGAATGCTGTGGGAAGGGACACAGCAATATGTTCATATGATCATATATTTTTGTAAAATTTGCAAATCTAAGATATTTTTATACCATCTGGTTAAGTCCAATTTTTCTTTCCATCTCCTTCTGTAACACTTCTCTTTGTATTGGGTGGTGTTGGGCATTTTTGGAATCTGACTAAAAGGAAATTGAATTTGGATTTAGTGAAATATATATATGGGGTTCTCAGTCATTTCCATGCTATTGTTGGTCTCCCATCAATCCTGCAAAAAATGGCATCCAGGGAGACTCCTACTGGTCATGACATGAAAACGCAGTGCCAGAGATTGCACTGTGACACAAACACGCCCTATGGCACCTGGCACTAGAGGAGTTTGGGTAATGGAAGAGAAACATGATTGAAATGTACAGACCAGGAAGCTGCTGTGTGGAAATTTTATCCCGTCATCAGAGGTATAGACCTTTAAGTGGCGAAGTCAGTGATCATTGACACCGAGTCGAAATGGAAATTGTCTCCTGTCAGGCATATATTCCATAGTGGTACAAACAACAATGATTTATAATGCTTATGGCTTCTGTCGGACAGAAATTCAAAAAGGGCAGAGTAGGGATGGCTGGTCTCTGCTCCATGGTACTTGGAACCTCAGCTGAGAGGAACCAAGTGCTGAAGGTTTCTTATCTGAAGGCTTCATAAGGCTTCTCATCTGAAGGCTTCTTAAGTTCATGTCTGGTGGTTGATGCTGGCTGTTGGCTGGGACCTCAACCAGAACTGTTGGCTGGAACGCCTACATGTGGCCCCTTCAAGTGACTGCTTGAGCTCTTGGCATGGCGGCCGAGTTCTAAGAGCCAACATCCCGAAGAGAACCAGAAAAAATCCATCTTGCAGTAAAAAGAGTAGTGGTTGCCAGGGACTCGGTGGGGAGGGAGATGCATAGGAGGAGAGCAGAGGATTTTTAGGGCAGTGAAAATACTCTGTATGATACTGTAATGTAGGATACATGTCATACGTTTGTTCAAACCCATAGAACATACAACATGAAGAGTGAGCCCTAATGTAAACTATGGACTCTGGGTGATAATGATGTGTATGTAGGTTCAACAGTTGTAACAAACGTACCATTCTGGTGGGGGATGTTGATAAGGCGGGAGGCTTGCATGTGTAAAAGCAGGAGGTATATGGGAAATCTCTGTACCATCCCCTCAATTATGCTGTGAACCTAAAACTGGTCTAATAAATAAAGTCTATTAAAAAAAAGCTGTCTTGCCTTTTATGACGTAGCCTTGGAAGTCATATAATATCACTTCTGTCATAGTCTCAACCCACCCAGATTCAAGGGCGAGGGAAGGTGGACTCTACATTTTGATAGTAGGTGTGCCCCAGTCACACTGGAAGAAGAACACGTGGCCTGGGAAATGTTCTTGCCACCATCTTGGAGAAAAACCCTCTGCCATGCCAGCCCAGGCCCAATTTTAATGTTAATTTTTAAACTTGGGGTTTTCTTGTTTCCAATGTTTGAACCAATCCAGTGTCTCAGTTCAAATGTTTAAACAATCAAGGGAGAATTTTTCTCTCACCCAGAGCCCAGACAAAGATGGATGATCTTCCATGTAATTTTTCCTATGCCGGTTGGTGAACATTCCCAATGTCACTCTTTTGTTGACAGTGTAGCCTTTTGAAGGTCATAGTTTCTATCATCGTCCCAGTTTTAGTTTTTTAGGCATCTTTCTACCTCACTGGATGAAGCTCCCCAAGAACAGCAGTTGGGTCTCCTTCATTTTTGTATTTCTAGAAACCAACGCAAATACCTGTTATACACTAGAGGCTCAGTGAGTGTTTCTGAACTGAACTCTCTTTCCTCTATTTTGACCTCATGTTTCTGTCCTTCATTAAGTATCCATTCATTCCTGCTGACTTCATTATTTTATCTTAGTATTTTTTAAAAAGTTATTTATAGTTTAAAGACTCTCTGTGATTATTGGAGACATAGGCCCGTAGATATCTGATAAATTAATAATGTTATGAGTTTAGCATTTATGATTCTGTATATTTGCAATGCAGCAAGCATAAATATTTCAGTGCAATGCACTTAAAAGGTAGCAGAGTCGAAAAGCATTTCCCTGGTTCTATGGCCCCTTGGGGTGATTCTTCCCTCTTGCTTTTATCCAAATACAAAAGAAAACACAAATTTGGTCCTCCCTCCCTCCAATTTATCCTGTATGGACATTGAAAGTCCTTTAAAAAGCCTGTGGCCTCCAGTAATGTGCTAGGTTTAGGGATCTAGAGCTGTTCCCTTCAATCCTGGCTAAGTGCTATCAGTTGTAATTTTAGAGAAGCTGCTGGTCACAGTATCTTTTATGATGCAACTTGTGGATCTAAAAAGTGAAGAGTGGAGAATAAATGAAGTTAGGAGGAGAAGGCAACATTGAAGGTGTACTTAAAGTAAAATTTTATGGTCACCAAAGATATACTCACCATTATTTATGGTAGAGTCTTCTTTTCAATAATTCCCAGTATATTTCTTTCTCTGTAGCTCTTCAACTCCTCATGAGCTGTTTCCCACTGGTTCTGATGTGGATGACTGAATTTTTCATGCTAATGGGGAGAATGGGACAGTTTTAAAAATTAATTCCCAAACCTCACTTTAGTCATTAGTTTAACCTTTTGCCCTCTCTCCGCCCATCCAACTCTCTGTGTGGGTTGTTTCTTAAGCAGCAAACATTGGCTTATTGGAATTTCATCCCATCTTTTTCATTTGATAATGTTAGTAATAAAAAGACTAATACATGGTATTTGTATTGTGCTTGGGCGTTTACAGCACATTTTCACATTATCTCAAAAACTAAGATGATGGAGACCCACGGAGAATTGTCCTGAACGCTGCTCTCAACCAGACACTGGACACCGTGTCCTTGGATTGTGGCTCTGGGTTCTCCTCTCTGCCTTCCACGCCATTCTGCAATTGCTGTCAGCACCATCTTCCTAAAGTCCTAACTGGATATGTTACCCCTCTGCTCAAAAACCTTCAATGACTCACTGTTGGCAACGTACATATAAAGGTCAAATTCCTTAGCCCGTCATTTAAAACATTCCAAAATTGAATCAACATACTATTTCAGTCTAATCTCCCACTATTCTCTTACATAAAATGTATGTTCTAACCAGTCCACTATTATTCTTTTCACATCTTAGTTTCAGCTCTTACTGTTCTTTTCATGGGGAACTATCTCCTTTCATCTTTTCCTATTAAAACTCTAATTTAAAATGTTCAATGCACAATCCCTCTTCTCCATCGAGCTTTCTCTGATGACCAAACAGCTCTTTCTCTCTTTAGCCTCCTATACTACATTGTTTGTAGGACCTCTATTTCTGATTTTAAAAAACTGGTTAATTTTAAATGTATCTAATTTTCTTTATTACATTATATAGGTATGTGTCTTTGTTAAGGATCTTAGATACTGCAACAAGTAAAACCCTGAATCTTAGTATTTTATTCAATAAGACTTTGTTTTTTCACTCCTGTGACATTCTAAGGTGGCTTCCTGGTAGGAAGACGCCATGTTGTGGCTCCACCATTTAAAAAAATTTTTTTTTAAAGTTTTGTGTTTTTAAAAAAATTTTATTTATTTATTTATTTATTTATTTATGGCTGTGTTGGGTCTCTGTTTCTGTGCGAGGGCTTTCTCCAGCTGCGGCGAGTGGGGCCCACTCTTCATTGCGGTGCACAGGCCTCTCACTGTTGCGGCCTCTCCCGTTGTGGAGCACAGGCTCCAGACGCGCAGGCTCAGTAGTTGTGGCTCACGGGCCTAGTTGCTCCGTGGCATGTGGGATCTTCCCAGACCAGGGCTCGAACCCGTGTCCCCTGCATTGGCAGGCAGATTCTCAACCACTGCACCACCAGGGAAGCCCCCTCCACCATTTTTAACACAGACTCTCGAATGAGTTTCCTTTGGTGGTAGTGGTGGTGGCTATCTTCTTTCTTTCCCATCAGCCAGAAGGGGAAAGAACATGGACAGATGTGTACAGATGGTTCTTATCAGTGAAAGCTGGAAATAGTGCATACCACTTCCTCTCATATTCCATTAGAAATCTGTCACAGGCCACAGCAGAGGATGGGAAATGTCTAGATCTGTGACTATGAAGAAAAGGAAATGAGTTTGCGAGCAAACTCATTGGGTGGCTGGTTTCTTCACAGAATGCTACAATTTCCTTCCTTCCTTAGTGTTCCATCATCGCTCTTAAAGAAGGAAACTCAGGCAATATTTTTTTCCCCTAAGAGTTCTGGGGGAAGAAGATTCTGCCACCTCTCCACTCTTCACTTGCTTTTCCCCACGAGGGGAGAAATAGCTCATCTTATTAGAGAGATCAGTGACGATCAGACACCCCTGGGCCAGGTTAACTAGAGTACAGGTTGCAGGACAGACTCAAGTTGTGTGATACCTGAATCTGAACAATTTTGGGAATACAAAATTGTGAGTACAAAATTGATAGTGCCCTCAGGGCTTTGGAAGGGCTTTTGCAAGTGAGGGCTCTAAAACTTAAACTTCACTAGCTTCCTGATAAACCCCAGGGCAGGTCACCACGTTGGCAAAGCAGCCTGAATCCCCCGTCCAGAGCGCTCCATTCTGCCATCCACCAGGATGTGAGGTAGGCCACTCCCCTCACTGTCATTCTCTAGACCAGGGCTGCCCAGATCTGCCCCAAGGTCTGCGTTGAGACAAGTGCCTTGTTTTGGCTTCAGGTCTGAGACGCATTCTCCAGCCCAATGTGGTGGCTTTGCAACGTGTGAATTTAGGTAGACTGTACCATATTTCCCAGAATTTCTTTTCCTATGTATTTCTAGTAAGGATAGGCCATGAGAGAGATTCTTCTGGGCAGAGGTAAAGAGCAGCCACTTTGCAACTCACAAATGTTTTTGCTTATCCACTGGATGACCTGGGTGAGGGAGGCAATGGTAGGACCCGCATCTGCTCTATCCTCCCTGATGCTCCTTCAACTTCTCTGGTTCCTGGGCCGGGTGCTTGGCTTAGTTCCACGATGAAGGGCCCCGGCTTCAGCAGGACACCCATGCCATCAGTGTCAAGGCAATAAGAACTGAAACTGACCCTGGTTTCCGTCCCTCTTCATGGGCTCTGGCTCGTAATTGTGATTTCCAGCTTGTCCCTGCTCTCCACTTCCCTTCCGAACTGCCTGCCCTGAGGACCTCAAGCTCCAGTATGAGATGTGAAGATGACAGACTTGTAGAGACTGCTTAACCTGTTCCCACAATTGCATCAAGTCAAATTTTTATAACAAATCCCTCTCTCTCTCTCTTTCACTCTTATCTACCTATCTTTGTCCTAGTGTACCTCCTTCTATTTTGAAACCCGCTTGCTCCACCCAACTTTACTAATCCTTCAACCTTTATCTGCTTACCTGTTCTTCGTATTTATACTTCTCTGGATTATTACCCAGAGGCATGGGTGGGGAGGGACTGGCACCCCCAAATTCTAACACTTTGTAAGTTCATTTTGGGAAAGAATCAAGTGTTAGTAGACGCTCAGTAAATAAACCAGATGGGAAAGAATAAACAAAGCAGAGAGCCAGAAACACACGTGTTGCTGGGTCTCAAGGAGAAAGCCCATGATGGAAGTAAGGAAGCCAGCCCTGCTCTAGTTTGATATGACACGTTGTTTCTCATCGGGGCAACACTGGCATTTTGGGTAGCACAGTGCTTCCTTGCGTGGGACTGTTTGCTCCTTGCAGGGCGTACAGCGTCCCTGCTCAGGAGTGGTCCCAGGCACTGAAGCAACCAAAAGCACCCTCGGATTTTACAATGGCCACGGGTGCCTGGTGTTGTGCCAGTTGAGAACCATTTCACCTCACTGAGTGTCTCATGAAATCCTTCCCAGTCCCCCTGGAGAGGTCAGTCCCCTGTTACATTATCTCACAGCCACTTACCAGAATTTACATTAAACATGTGTGAGTATAAGATTAATATCTGTCTCCCCTCTAGATTTAAGCTCTATGAGGGTGGATGCACTTTTCAGGTTCTGGTTCCAGATCAGCCATCATCAGGAGAGTTCCCTGAATCTTTGCCACAAATCCTCTTTTAGCTTAATACAGCTTGCTTTGGTTTCTTTTGCAGTCAGCTGTCTGTATCTGTGGGGTCCGCATCCTCAGATTCAACCAACTGTGGATTGGAAATATTTGGGAAAAAAATTCCAGAAGTTTCCAAAAAACAAAACTTGAATTTGCCATGTTCTGGCAACTATTTACACAGCATTTACATTGTATTAGGTATTGCAAGTAATCTAGAGATGATTTAAAAGTATACGGGAGAATGTGCATAGGTTATATGCAAATACGATACCCTTTTATATAAGCGACTTGAGTATCCATGGATTTTGGTATCTGCAAGGGGCAGGGGGGTGGTCCTGGAACAAATTCCCCAGGATACTGAGGAATGACTGTATTTGTCACCAAAGATTCCTAACTAATCCAGTGGGTCAAACCACCTTATATAGTACTTACACATACTAGGTATTCTTCTAAGCACTTTACATATATTAACTCATTTATTCTCACAAAAAACCCATGAAGTAAGGACTGTTATGATACCTATTTTACAGATGAGGAAATGGAGAAACAGAAGTTAAATTATTTAAGTGGTAGAACTGGGCATGATATCCAGGGAATCTGGCTCATGAGTCTATGATCTGCCCCATTGTGTTATATTTTCCTCTCCATAGCTAATGGGGAAATTCAGATCATTAACTCTCAGAGCTGATGTAAGAGGTAACATCTGTTGAACACTTGCTAATGTACCAAGAATTAGATGCTGTACATTTGTTATCTCCTTTAGTTCTTACAACCATTCTATGACATGGGCACCATTATTATCTCATAGGAAAGGAAACAAGCTCAGAGAGGTTAAGAAGTTTTCTTAAGTTCACACAGCTGGTTAAGTAGTTGAGCCAGGAAGAGACTTGTGTGTGTGTGTGTGTGTGTGTGTGTGTGTGAGAGTGACCAAGTCCTGTCCAGGACAGGAATTATTTCTATGACATCTCTCACAGTGGTTAGACTCTGAATTATTGTGTTGGTCAAAAAGTTCATTCGGGTTTTTCTGTAAGAGGAAAAACCCAAGTGAACTTTTTGGCTAACTCAATATATGGTGGTTTTGCTGAGCCAGGTCCATTTGCCCAGTGCACAGCAAACCAGATACTGAGACAGCGAGGTTTGCAGCCAAGAAAGAGTTTATTTACAAGGCAGCCAAGTGAGGTGATAGGAGAACAAGTCTCGGATCTGCCTCCCCGAAGGTGAGGGGCTTCGGATATTTACGGGATAAAGAAGCAGGGTGGCCTTAGGCCTGGAGAAAGGTGATTGGAGGTAGGGAAAAGGTGAGGTAAGTGGTGTTCTGTGCAGGCATATCTGAGTTGTATGCTTCTTCATAGGATGCACATTAAAAAATGGTGGCATTTAGCACAAGAGTTTTTGGCCCTCTGACGTCGAGGTCATTCATTAGACACTTGTGCAGGTCCAGTTTTAGGGTCAGTGGTCCTATCCAGTTTTACCTGGCTCAGCTCGAACTAGACACAGGTGACTCCAAGCTTCTGGAAAACAACTGGGGCAAACCTCTTATTGTTTAGGCTAAGTGTTGTTTGGAGGACATGCAAGTTTTTTTGTAGCAACAATTAAAACGACCTTGGTCAGTGAAGGCAGGTTACAGGTGTAATGGATTTAACCGATGATTACCCGTGGTTTCAGTGGGACCCCCATTTTCTCACAATTCAGTTTACTTGATTGTTTTAAACAATTCTGTTGGAAAGCTTTTAATTCTGTTCCCCCTTCCCCAGAGCTCTTTAGTTTTCTCCTGGGTCTTCCATTCTTCCATTCCTCAGCAGTTTCAGATTTTCCCCATGTGACATGATTTCCGGAACTTTCATTATCCTGGTCCCCTTTCCATTTTGCGTTGTGGTGGCCAGAATGGAATGCAGCACTGCAGGCATGATCCTACCATTGCAGTAATCAGTAGAACTACTATCTTCCCTGCTCCAAACACTGCCTCTGACAAAAATTCTCTCCTTGACCAAACTGTAGCTAAGCTCCTCTGAGCCCTTTCTCAACTAAGCCTTAACTTTGGCCTATAAAGATTTAAACGAAACACTAATATGATTTCTAACAGCTCAGGGGCATATCCCTAGGATGACTTCAGCTCCACTGAAAGTACCTGCCGAAGAAAACAAGGCTGCCAAAGAATCGACTGTTTGTTCCAGCCAACACCTGAAGATAGAGTCTCTGTTTCCCAGCCTCTGTGGGATGTTGGAGTTTAACTTCGGTAAGCACCAGTTAGCAAACCCAGATGGGTTTCACGTGGATCAACTCTCTTCCTGTTTTTTTTTCACTTTCCTGACACTACTGAGCCCCTGCGCATCCCCTCCCTCCCTATTCCCTCATTCTCCCTTTAAAACACCTGGTCACCTCTGTGCAAGTCAAAGTTGAGTCAGATTCACACTGGACTCTTTTCCCTATTGCAATAGTATATTACTGATTAAAATCTGTCCTTTAACTAGCGTCCGGTTTTGTTTATCTTTGACACCTCTCTCAGTGCTGCCTGAGGCTGTTTTGCCATTTTGGGCAGCTGTATCAGGTTACTAAAACACCTGGGTTTCCCCACATCGACTGCTATTAAGTCAAATTTGTACATCCTGTATCTGTGTGGTCAACTTAAAAAAAAAAACCTATTTGCAGGACTTTAGTCTTATCTCTTATAAGAGAAGTCTGTTGACTTCTAGCCCGTTGAATTATTTTTGGATGGAATTTTGCCATATAATGCATCATCAATCCTCCACACTCTATGCTGTATCAAATTTGATCAGCATGTCTCAAAGTTTTCTGTGTTAACAGAAATACTGAATAGAGCACAGACGTGTGAGAGTTGCAACTATGTACCAGCAACCATTTTCTTGGATAAGAGAGGCAATTTCTTCATTAATTCTCAGTTAACTAGAAAAATGAATTCAACCTTCTAGTACCTGACCCTTCTGATTAGTTGAAGTTCGCAGTATTTTTGTTAAAGGTGTGAAGAAGTCTTGTGTGAGTTTTCCCAAATTGGGGTATACATAAGTACACACCAGGTGCTGCAACTGGGGCTTTGAACTTGCAGATGAACCACAACCAACCATCAGACATATTAAATTAGCTTGAAGCTATTTTTCCTGTTTCTAGCTGACTCGCAGGGTCCTCTCCAGCCCTTCCTGGTGAGAAGCTACTCATATCACCGTGATAGCTTGCATCTCCTGGAGATTTCAGTGCACGGACTCAAGATCACTTTCTCTCCCTCAACAGTCTTGGTTTTAGTGCTCAGCGTTCTCTCTGTAGGGGACTGAGGAACCCAGAGAAAATCACTCTGCGTATGTTTCTCTGCTTCCTTCTCTTCCCTCTTTCCACTTATTCACCAGGGAAGGACACCGGTGGGGTGGGGGTGGGGGTGTGGGGGGGAAGGCTACTGGATTCAGGTGGGAGGGAGAACTCAGCAGAGGGAAACTGAAAAGTTCTGTTGTTAGTGGAGGAAAGTGCTGGTCACACCAACTTTGCCCTGGTGATGGGGTAGGAGGTCAGGTGCCAGCCTCATTTTCTGTCTGTCGGTGTGTGTGGTCAGCCTTCTTAAATCAGGGCCTAGCAGCTGAACCGTTCAGAAACAACCATGTGACCCAACACTCTGCACAACCCTCACCCCTACCGCCATGCCGCATTAGGCCCAGAGCCGGCAGGCAAATCTTCCATCTGTGGACAACTGACTGTGAACGTCTGAAGATCCCCCCACGTCCATTAGCGGTCCCTGCTTCTTTACCGCGTCAATCTCGCACGCCGACACTAGGTGGCAGCAAAGCGCCGGTTCACCAACGGCCCCCCACTGCGTCCTGGCTGTCTTCTGACGCAGAACTTAAAAAAAGAAGTGATACTGCAGATTTTCCTTTCAGAGAAAGAGCTACCCATGCAAAACTATCAGTTTTAAAGGGAGCCATGGCGATAACCGAAATGTCATCAGGATGAAAGCTGCCTTCTGAATAGGATAGGCAAACAGAGAAACAAACGAAAACCCCCAAACTAAGTCATCACGTATGAAACACCTCTGAGAATACATTGCAATTTTGTTCTTGATGCTTAGGGCCTGACAATTCGATACTGCAGGTGTGCAAGGAGACAGAGCTTGTGGTTTTCGGAGGCCCTTTTTCTGGGTCGCTTGACAGTTAAAAGGTGAAGGTTTCCTGAAAGGTTGCTGACTCTAGAGGAGGTAGTTTTGCATGCTTTAGGGGTCTCCAGCTTCTGATGCATGCCTGCAGTATTAGTGAGTGTCTTGTAGATAATATATGCACCCCAGGCAAATGTCAGGATGGGGCTTTCTAATCGACAAGGATTAGCTCAGCAGGAACAATCCGTCTGCTTTTAAGGCAGAGCCTTCAGAGAGTGGATGATTCAGCCCATCACGTGACACAACCTTGCTGCAAGCTGCATCCCAGAGGAAGGAAAGGGACAAATGGGGAGAGAGGAGACAGTGAAGACTAGAGCACTCTGCTAGGGTCCAGAACACCTGAGTCCTGTCCCCCAAAGACCAAATGGTCCTTAGAATTTAGTGAACCCACCCCATCATCCCTGCTCCCCACTCCCACCCCCACACGCTGCTACCTCAACAGGACTTTTTTAAAGAGTGCCGTCAAAGTCCTTTAAGAAGCCAGCCTGTTTCAGCTGAGGCTGTTACACCTGCAGAGGCCATGTTCTTGCTGAAGGTGAGGTTTTCAGCTTGCTTGAAAGCTATTCATGGGGCTCTAGAGATGGCATGCAGATGCCAAAAGGCCAGAGAGAGGAAGCCAGAATCAGAGCAAGGGCGATAGCTCTCAGATACCTTTTCTTTTTCTGTTTCGCCATCATCTAAGTTGCCCTGAATTTCAGTGCAGTTGAGACCTGTAAGTTTACAGAGGGTAAGAAACTCGATCTTGCCCAAGGCCTGCTTAAGGTGCATACTGCTTCTGGAGCGCAGCAGTTCAGGGGATCCAAGAGCAGGGCACAGGGCGAGGATCTGCTGAAGCCAGGCCACAGGAAGTCATCTACTCTATTCCATCCCTAACCTATTCAAGTGCCCATAGTCCCCCTGAAGGCAGAGCTGCAGGACACTGCACTGCCTTGCCAGGGCAGGGGCTGGCAGGCTAAGGGGTTATCCATCAGTAAGAGACACTTGGGACCCCTGGTTGACACAGGAGCCCAGGGCTCCAACTGGCAGCTAGTCCTAGTGGGAACTGACACACGACCATTGGCAGCTGCCACCTCAGACTGATGTGTGTGGGGCTCCCTCCTCCCCTGGATGCTATGAAAGTGATTGGGGTGGGCCCTAGCTCTACAGACCTCGACAGCCCCAGCTGCCCAAGGCCTGCCTAAGGGGTGTGTGTTTTGCAGGTGTGCACAGTGCAGTTCGAGGGAGCCAGAGATCTGGAACAGAGCAAGGGTCGGGTGGGAGTGGCTGGGTCACAGGAGTGGCCAGGTCATAGGGGTAGGCTCTTGGGGGAACAAGGCGTCCACCTGAGTCCAAGCGCTAACCTACCCAAATGGGCGTATGCCCACTGAAGGCAGAGCAGGAGAAATCTGGATTCCCCTACCAGGGTGGGACCAGGGGCAATGGCCAGGGTATCCCTCTGTAAGAGACACCTAGAAGTCCTGGTTGCTGGAGAAGCCTGGAACCCATCAGGCAACAAGTCCAAATGGGGACTGCTACAGAAGAATCAACAGGCTCAAAATGGAGTCAATTGTGCTAAGCTCACATCACTAGACCAAGGTTTAAGACCTAACCTAATTGCAATTTCAACTTTCCCCAGTAATGTAGTCTTAACCTGTCCGTCTGGACTTTTCTGGTCAGCATTAATGAGGTTAACTGGCACATAGGCCCTTTCCATCCTGAAAGGAGGATGAGGTAATCTGCACTCTCCTCTTCCCTTCCCCCTCCCACTTATAATAGCCTTTCATTTTGTACAGCTCCTTGGAGCTCCTCCCTACGTGTTGGTGGGATGATGCTGATTCAATAAAGCCACTTAGATCTTTTAAATTTACTCTGTTGAATTTTTGTTATTTAACAGGAGTGACAGTCACCCTTTTGCTGCTGCCTCCTTAGAGTGACTTGCGGGGGTAGGCTCCCTTCCTCCTGGAGGCTATGCAAGAGGCTGGGGTCAGCTGTAGCTCCAAGACCCGGAGGGCCCCAGCTGCCCAATGCCTGATGAAGGGGTGGTGCTGTGCAGGCCTGAGCAAGCACAGCTCAGGGGATCCAGTGATCTGGAACAGGGCCGGGGTCTGGAGAGGACTTGTTGCAGGAGGGGCTATTGGGGGTACAAGGCATCTGCCTAATCCCAAACCCTAACCCTCTCTTGTACACGTTCCCCCTGAAGGCAGAGCTGCAGGAAACTGCACTGTCTTGCCAGGGCAGGTCTGGGCAGGCTGGCGTGAGTATCCCTCAGGAAGAGTCATTTGGAAGCCCTAGGTGCTGGAGAACCCTTGGATCTGACTGTTGCCCATTTTCAGCCATCGCTTCCATGTGATTTTGGGGGGTTGGGTTTCCTCCACAATGTAGGCTATGCAGGTTCTTGGTGCTGGGCCCTAGATCCACACACCTAAGGAACTCAGTAGGCCAAAGTCCACTGAAGGTGTTTGTACTGCGCATGTGCATGCAGCGTGGCTCACGGGAGCCAGGGGTCTGGAACAGGGCAAGGTTCCAGAGAGTCTTGGTCATGGTATCCGGTTCTTAGAGCAACCAGGTTTCTGCCTTATTCCAAGCCCTAACTTACTCTTTGGAGAATATTCCCCGTTAAGGCAGAGCTGGAGGGAAATTGGCTGCCTGGCCAGCTAGCCAGATTATCCTCCCATAATAGAAACCTGGGAGCCCTGTTGGGTTGTTGGAGAGACCTGGGTCCCTTCACGCAGCAAATCTGAATGGGGACCACCTGTGGTCCATGTCCAGCTCCCGCCTCAGAGTGATTTGCAGGGTGTTTTCTTCCTCCATCTTGGAGGCTATGGAAGAATTGGGGCCGGGCGATAGCTCTGCAGGCAGACCTGAAGAGCCCTGGCTGCTGGAGGCTCGATGAAAGGGTGCAAAGTGCACATGCACATTTAGCAAAGTTCAAGGTAACCACGGATCTGGCACAGGGCAGAGGTTCGGAGATGTGAGGTCAAAGGTGTGGATTCTTGGGGGAAAGACATCTGCCTAATACCAAGCCGTAACCTACCCAATGGTGCATATTTCCCTTGAAGGTAGAGCTAAAGAAACCTGACTGCCTTGCTCAGGTGGGGCCTGTTGGGATGGCGCGGGTATCCGCCCATAAGACACTCCTGGGAGCCCTGATTGCTGAGTAGCCTCGGGTCACATCATGCGTCAACTACAAATGGGGTCAGACTATCGCCAATTTGCAGCTACCGCCTCAGAGCAATTCACTGGTGCCGAGCTCCTTCTCCTCTGGAGGATAGGCAGGTTTTGGGGCACGGGCCTAGAGCACTGACCTGGAAGAATCAGACTGCCCAGGGCCTTCCGAAGGGACGCGTAGTGCGCATGTGCTTGCAGCCAGGGATCCGGAAGATGGTAAGGATCGGGAAAAGCCATGGCTTAGGGGTGGACTCTTGGATGAATAAGGCACTTACCAAGTTACAATTCCACGGTCACTGAAGCCCAAGTCTTGGTCGGGTGGCTTAAGCTGTTCCAAGTTTACCGTAATTAGGTCTTGGATACCCACTCATGACGATGATGGATGGAGACGTTGTGAGCTATGGTAAGATAGGTAAAATCCAAATTGAAAATTGAGCTGTCTGTTGGTTAATTTGCCATAATGTTTTCCCTCGTTGTCTCGTCGGTTTCCTGATTTTTAAACATAGTTTTATTAATTTTTTTCCCTGAATATCAAACTTAGCATGCTTATTGTAAAAAAAAAAAAAAAAAGAGAATCTTATTTCTGAAAAGCCATACAAATGCTCTCCAAATTCAAAAGAGGCAGTGAAAGTGCCTGCGAAGACTGGAAAAAGAGGAGATTGAGCACAAACCAATGCAGTATGTTTTCTATTTTGGGGACTCTGGGCAAACTGCTGGGTGCTGCTAAGGACTAAACTCTTCTTCTACCCCCAGTTCTTCCTTTGCTGGATCCTGTAAAACAGTGTGGGGGGAGTGCAAAAGGCACCACCATATTGGGAGCGGAGCAGACCTAGTTTGAAACTCTGTTGCTATGGTGAGCATCTTGGTATAACTTTTAAAGCTTGCTGAACCTTTGCCTCCTCGTTTATAGAGTAGGGGATAATAATACTTAATTTGCAGGGGCTGTTGGGAGATTAAAGGGAGATGACACTTGTCAAATGCCTGGCACTTTGTAGGTAGTGGCTCTAAAGCAGAAACAAATGGACCCAATCTCCTGTCTAATGTCGAGGCAGGCGCTAGGGTATTATACAGTTGCCTGGCCCTGAGACCCGTCGGCAGAATCACTGCTCTCCTTCAATCAGAACTCCTCAGTGCTTGGGCAGGAGAGTTGTGTCTCCTCCTCTACACGAGGCTCGCATATATGCAATCACTTCATTACCTGTCCTCCCAGCAACGCTGAGGCTGAGCTGGGAAGAGTTCCCTTCTCCCTTCCATACTCTTCTCCTGGGCTCCGAGATTTGTACCTAGTTTTCCCTCTGGCCATGGCATCCTCCATGTTTAGCTAAGCCTGGTTATTGCCTGTTTAAACATGTGACTTTTGCATGTGTTTTTGGGGAGAAGAAGGCATCTGAGAGCCACAGTAGATTCTCCCAGCTCCCTAAGCCCAAGAGATACCTGATCTCAGTGCCCCCTGCCCTGCACATTGCTCTGTCTTGGTGATGTGTCAAACAGGGGCCACTCTTTTTTGTGACTTTCTGGAAGGGAAGAAGAACCCTGTTAAACACTTGCAAAACTAGCCCAGGAAGGTAAGGTGCAACGTTAGAAAAAGAAGGACCTACTGTATAGCACAGGGAACTCTACTCAGTACTCTATAATGGCCTATATGGGAAAAGAATCTAAAAAAGAGTGGATACGTGTATATGTATAACTGATTCACTTTGCTGTACACCTGAAACTAACACAACATTGTAAATCAATTATTCCCCAATAAAAATTTAAAAAATTAAAAAAAACTTTAAAACAAAACAAAAAAACAGGATGATTTATTTTCAGAAACAATATGAGAATCCAGGGGCAAAGTAGTTATTCAACCTCCATCTTTATTGAGAGATTAAGTCAAGTAACTGTAAGTTTCCAGAAGAAGGAATCTAACTTGGGCAGTTCTAAGTGATGCTTATGATGTCTCCCACTAGGGCAGCCCCACACCTGCACGGGTGGGTTAACCCTCCAAGAGTCATACAAAATGACTTTAAAAATGATTGTTGAAATTTAACCCCCAAGATCTTTGCCATCTCTTGTCTTTACAGGCGGTGTCGTTTTCTTTCTATAAGAAGTGCTTCTAAAGTGGCAAAGAAAATACAACAGGATTAGAGAAAATTTAGTAAAATTATAAAAATTGCTTTCAATCCTCTCACTTTGCTCAAATATTTTTACTTTTCCATCTTATCCTCCTTATGCACACACATATCTAGTTAATTGCAATCAGTGTGAATATTATTTTGAAATGTAGTATATATTAACTTAATTTTATGCTGTGCAATCTTCCCCATATTTTTATAACTTTCTATTATAATTTTAATTTCTGTGTAATATTCCATCTTGTTCATGTATCAGAATTTATTAAATCATTATCAGACTGTTGGACGTATTTAGCTTTTCAACAAATATTTTTTAGTGCATAATAGATACCTGGGATTGTGCAAGGCCGACATGTTTACATTGTAATGAACAGGTTTGTGCCTATGTGTTTTTTTCTTCTCTTTGTTTTTTTTTAGGGTATTTTCTTTGGGGTGGGATGACTGGGCTGAAAGTTGTGAATTTTTTCTGACCAATGCTTTGCATTAACAATCCAAAATGATTGAACAAGTGTATCTGTGACAAGCAGTACATGAGTACACTAATTTTGCCCTATGCCCACTAGCATTAAGTATTATCATTTTTTACTGTTTTTCTAAAGGCATAATTTCCCACAAAACCCTAAAATGGTCAGGAGAAAGCAGAACTTACTGCCCTGAAGTCGTCTGTTTTCAGGTCATGCTTACATGATGTCAGTGAGGTCTTAATCAGGTAACTATGCTGTCTTTTATTTCTTTCACTCCAGTATCTTCAGTTGAGGGGAAATGTTCAGCCATTGACTCAGATTCATATCATCCTTTTGCTTTAACACCTCCAACAAGTTCCTTGAAGACAGACCATATGAAGAGAGGGGTGAGCTGGTGGTGGGTTTGGGGGTGGTGACATGAACTTGCCCAGTGACTCAAAACAGACCAGCACCAACTCACGGAGAGGCCAGGTCCGGCACCTGGTGTTTGGGCTTCCGCCACTGGTCCTCCCACTCAGGGTGCTGCCTGCAGGAAGAGCTGCAGAAAAGGAAAGAATATTATATTCAATATCTAGAAAAAGGCATGATAGGCAGGGCCAGCTTCTAAACACTGCTGAGCTTAATAGAAAAGGCTTTTGAAATCTTGTTTGGATCCAGAAATCCTCACTCTGTAGAGCAGTTGATTCAAGATTAAAAGATCTCTTGTGATTCTCTTATTGCATTTATTCATGCATATTTATTCCCCAGTGTGTTTGAGAAAGGGTCTGATGCATGTTTCCTTTTCTCCAGAGGGAGAATGGAAAATTAAAAAGGAGTCAGGCTACTCTCAACCCAGGCAAGGCAGTGGGGAGCTCTGCTGAAGAGATACAGAGATACAGCTTCAGAGCTATTGAAGATAACAATGCAAAATCACAGAGAGCTGCGGGCAGATAAGCAAGCTCTTGACAAAGGTCAGATTAAAAAACCCATTTCTTGAAGAGATTCTGAACACAGGCATACCTCATTTTATTATGCTTGACTTTATTGTGCTTTACAAATATTGCAGTTTTTGCAAATTGAAGGTTGCCGTCTCTGCGTTGCCAGATGATAGTTAGCATTTTTTTTTTTAGCAATAAACTATTTTAAAATTAAGGTATGTACACTTTTTTAGTTCTTTTTAAAATTTTACTTTTTAATTGAAGTATAGTTAATTTACAATGTTGTGTTAGTTTCAAGTGTACAGCAAAGTGATTCATATATTCTTTTTCAGATTCTTTTCCATTATAGGTTATTATAAGATATTGAGTATAGTTCCCTGTGCTATACAGTAGATAAGGTATGTACATTGTTTTTTTTTTAAGACATAGTGCTATTGCACACTTAATAGACTTCATTATAGTGTAAATAAAATTTTTTATATGCACTGGGAAACCAAAAAATATTGTGTGACTAGCTTTACTGCAATATTTGCTTTATTGCAGTGGTCTGGAACCAAACCTTCAGTATCTGTGAGGTATGTCTACATTTTGAAATGAATGCAGTGATCACTTTGTACAGGAAGAAGATATAAGAAATGAGCATCATTCTAGTTTTCAAAATAGGGCAATTAATTTGCAAGCTCAGGGAAAGCTGTGGATACAGTGTATTTGCCATTTCTGCTGGCATTTAGGAAAGTGTGTTCTGTGCTATCTAGGTGGAGAAGAGTGTATACTATTTGACTGGATGCTATTGTTGTCAGATGTACCCAGACCTGCTGGAACAAACAGTACCCTCTTTCAGCCTGTGAGACAGTCTCTGGTTGAGGCAGAAGGCTCTGTCCTTGACCTTGGCTTTGTCCTGTTCAAGAACATGACTCGATTGAGGAAAGAAACGTTTTATAATCCAGCAGATGTGACAAAGCTCAGAGGAACCTAGTAACAGTGATGGCAGGGCAGAGATTTGAAAATAATTTTAGTGGCCTGGAATTAGGCTGAAACTGAGACTAACATGATGAAGTTAAAAACTTCGAAGATTTAAAAAAAGCAGTTGTTCAAATATAGAACGAGAACTGTTCCTGGGAAAAGATCTGGGAGTAATGAGATGCAGCAGCTAAAGAGATAATGGGGATTCAGAGAGAAGCAGGCTCTAGAGAAGAGTGAAGACATTTGCCTGTGGACGCCGGTCCAGTGCATTCGGGCCTGGGGTCCCCTGTGGACTTGGCATCGGAGGGAGAGACTCAGAGTCAGCAGTGTGGTCAGAGCAAGCCCCCAGGAGGGTTAGGAGGCTTGAGAGCAAAAAAACCCATGATGAAACAGAACACAAAAACACAAAAATAAGAGTGTTTTAAGAAAGAGTGAAGAAGTGTAAAGGGGGACATGAGAGTCACTTTTAAATATTGAAAGAGATTTTAGAGAGAAGTGGGATTGACTAGTTTTAGGTAACATTGCGCACCAGAACTGGTTCTCTAAACCTGCTCTAACCCCTTCTTCACCTTCTCGATTCCCAGCAGCTCCATTCTAACAAGCCTTACCTGGGCACCTGGCAAAACCATCATCCCGTCATCTTTTTCTCCATACTCCACTCCCTACTGTGTTTTTCTTCACAGCACATGTTAGCAGATGAACGCCTATATTTACTTGTTTCTGGGCAGTTTTTGAGAGGCAGTATGCCTTGGTGTATGACGCTGGGCGTAGAGTCTGCCTGCCTCGTTCAGATCCCTGTCCTGTTTCTTTCTGAGCATCTAACTTTAGGCACGTTTGTTGATCTTTCTGAACTCCATCTCCTCACCTATAAAATGGGGGATAATGATTGTACCTGCTTCAAAGGGTAGTTGTAAGCATTAAAGGAACGTTTTCCTGAAAAGAGCTTACAAGCATACCTGCCTACATACTCAATAACTGTTTTCTGTCCTTGTTTTTTTGTTATTACCACACTAGAATGCAAACCTCCATAAAAGCAGGAACTCTGTTTTGTTTCAATCCTGTGACAAAGTAGGTGCTCTCTAAAAATCTGATGAGCCAATAGGTTTAATGGGTGGAAGTTTCAAGCAGCCAGATGGTATTTTTTTGTAAGTGGGAACTTATCCCAAATCAAAGCTCTTCAAGGTCAGAAAGACTGTCCGGGAGGTAATGGATCCAGCCACCCAAGACGTTGGGAGAGGGGCTGGTTGTCCTTGATTTGGGGGGTGGGGTACAGAGCATCTCTGCTTAGGGTAGCACGGTGGATCTATAGCTTCTGGGTGGGGAAGTGATCTGGTGAAGGGGTAAAGGGCATCACTGACTTCGGTGCCAGGTAGGGATCCTTTGTGTGTAAAGAACAGAAACAGACTCTGGGGCTTGCCGCTCATTGGGAAGCTGGAAAAGCAGGCCTGGCCAACAGGCGGGGACGAGGCTGACCCTGGTGGGTCATGAGGCAGGCGGCACAAGGTGCTTTAGTCATAATCCTGGGTGATATGGTCCACTGACTTCTGTAGTGTGAACGGGGTGGTTTCTCTCCTCTGAAGACTCACAAAAGAGGAAATTCTCCCAAGTAGAAAGTGGGTTCGTTTCTGGGCAGTGTGGCAAATGTCTCCTGTCCCCACCTGCTGAATGTACATCTTCCCAGTGAGCTCTGGTGCTGGGAGGACAGTCTTGTCCTGCAGGCCTGGGTCATGATGTGACTTTGTGCTCAGTCCCCAGCCAGCAGCCTCTCCTTTTGCTATTTCTTCTTCCGCCAGTCATCCTGCTTCGTGATGCGTGGTGTGTCTCTTCATGGACCACAGTTGAGGGCTGGCATGAGGTGACTTGGTTCTCACTGTAATCTTAACGGTCTTGTAACACTAATAGTAGTCCTATAATATTAACAAAAATGATTGCTACTGTGTCTGAGAATGCGCCAGATGCCAAGCACTGAGCCAGGCTACATGCCATATTTCTCTTAATCCTCACATCCTTGAGGAAGTTATTGTTTTTCCATTTTATAAGTGGGGAAACTGAGGCTGGTAAACGTTAAGTAACTTTCCCAAGGTCGTCGAGTGAGGAAGTGTGGTGCTGGGATTTGTAAGCCTTTATCAAGACTCCAGAGTCTGTATTCTCTTCTCCTATCATATAGGTGGAAAACCAAAGGTGAAGGGATGGATCTTCCACCTTTACCTTTGCAAAATGCCAATAGAAGATCTTTAGCCTGGAGCTTGGTCTTCTCTGACTTCATGAAACAAAAATGTAAAGTAAAGAAACTCCTAAACAGTGAAACCAAAAAGTAACCCTGGCCTCTGGCCCAGCCACATAGGCCCACTCAAGTCCCAGCAGGTATGGATAAGGCGCCCTGGTGAAGGTGCTGGAGGCTGGGTGTGTCGCCTCTCATATCTCTTCCTGGCCACCACCTTTCTTTCCCCATCCTGGGAGGAACATGCAGTGTGGTGACTACTCTCTGTCCCTGTCTTGTCTTGATTTTCTCTCCTCTCCCCTCTCTTCCCCTCTTCTCCCCTCCTCTTCCCTTTTCTTCTCTTCTTTTCTTTTGTTGTCTTTCTTCTTCTAGCTGAAGAATATTCCTTTTCTTTCCCCTCTTTTGGCCAGATACCTTAGGAAAATCTCCCCCATTCACTAACTTCTTTTTGTTTTGTCTCCTCCATTTTCCCTTTTAATTTGCCTAGTTGATTTGTGGACAAAAAAAGAGGAATCTTATTATAATAAATGCACGAATATTGCCACCAATGTATCTGTGTAAAGGAAAGGAAAGTTCTAGATCTGAAGTGACATTAGACAACTGGGACAGCTAGGATGTAAAGTTCTGGAAGTCAGTTTGGAAAATCCACCCAAGTCTTCAGATTCCTCCTTACCCACCTGCTTTATTCTCAAGCACAGGAATTCAGTGAGGGAAAACGTTCAGTGGTAGGCTGTGAGCTAAGATCAGGAAAGCTGAAAGATAACTAAATAAGAAAAGTTCACGCCCTCAAGGAACTCTCAATCTAATTTTACTCATTATTTAAAATCATTTTTGGGTATCCATTTTTTTTTAACATCTTTATTGGAGTATAATTGCTTTATGTTTGTTAGTTTCTGCTGTATACCAAAGTGAATCAGCTATACATAAACAAGTATCCCCATATCCCCTCCCTCTTGCGTCTCCCTCCCACTCTCCCTATCCCACCCCTCTATGTGGTCACAATGCACTGAGCTGATCTTCTTGTGCTATGTGGCTTCTTCCCACTAGCTATCTATTTTACATTTGGTAGTGTACATGTGTCCATGCCACTCTCTCACTTCGTCGCAGCTTACCCTTCCCCCTCCCTGTGTCCTCAAGTCCATTCTCTACATCTGCGTCTTTATTCCTGTCCTGCCCCTAGGTGCTTAAGAACCTTTTTTTTTTTAAGTTTCCAAATATATGCGTTAGCATACGGTATTTGTCTTTCTCTTTCTGACTTACTTCACTCTGTATGACAGACTCTAGGTCCATCCACCTCACTACAAATAACTCAATTTCATTTCTTTTTATGGCTGAGTAATACTCCATTGTATGTATGTGTCACATCTTCTTTATCTATTGGGTATTCCTTTCTTGTATCACACTCATCACCTCCCCCCAAGTGGTTTTTCTTTTTGCAAATGTGTACCATTTCAGCTACCTTGGGGGGTGGAAATAAGTTTTTGTAGGTGGTTTTGGAATCTAGACATCTTTTATGAAAATAACTCTATGGGGAAATGCCTTTTCAGTTCACAAAAACTGACTTCGACACAAATGGGGCACCATCCGTTCGTAGTTGGGGGCTGCCTACCTGCTGGGGCTTTGTTGGAGGGCTTCTCTAAGTCTCTAAGATTGACTTGTGGCTAACAGAAATCTGTATCTGGCACCATCTGGTGTCTGGGAGGAAAGGAAGTGCTGCTCTCAACGTTTATTCTAAGACTTAGTCTTATCCTGACACCAAGGAAACCCCAAGCCGGAAATGATACCCAAAGAGGTAGATACAGGTTTCTAAGTGGGTCTTGTTATCTACACTGACAATTTGCTTTGGTCTTTGGGTTTTAGCTTTCTGCCCATCCTCCTGTCACGGCCCTCTTCTGCCACATTTCCTGGCTCCTGCCACTCTTCATCTGTCTGGGACACTCTCCTTGACCACATCCATGAGCCACTCTGTCCATAGAAGTCAGGCGGTGGTCTGGGAATGGATGGCACTGTGGAGGGGATGGGGGAGCAGGGCCACTGAGAATCTTGGTTCTCCACTGACAGCCGAGGGAAGATGCAGGGTGAAATGACGTAAGGGCTGTGAAAGTGCTGTGTTACCTGTGGCCAGTGTGGTTCTGATGATGATTGTGATGGAAAGCTTGTGCAGGAGAAGGAGGGGAAGAAGGAGGTGAGTGTTCGATTCTCCTATTGCTGGAAGACTCATGGAAGGAGGAGCAACGCTACATACTTCAGAATAGACAGTCAAGAGAGCCCATTTTAGGTAAAAACGAGTCATGAGAAGTAGGCTGGGTCCACAAAGTCAGAGCTGGACTTGCATCGGGCAGAAGGCCCAAAGGGAGATGGGACAGTTTGATAGATTCTCCTCTTTTGCATTTCTTTTCAGATTTGATTTCTTTGGTAACATCAGCGATGGGGCCAAGGCTTTGTGAGCGTGAGGTAGGAGAGAGTAGAGAGAGGAGAGTTAGGAACCTGTAGCTTTCTCAGTGGAAAGGGCCTCAGACTCACAAGGGAGGTCACTGGGTGGTTACTTGTGAGCCTATCAGGAAACACTGAGGCATCCTGGTTTTTGAAAACTACCATCGTGGTTGATAATAGTATCACTAGTATCTAGCATCCTTCTCTGAGCACCCATGAACACTCAGAAGATGTATGATTCAGTCAGCAAGTTACTTGTTCAGCCAGTGTTCACTAAATGCTAGTCTTTGCCTAACAGGTATGAGGCAGAATGAGAGGAAAGTGTGAAAAGAAAGAAGATAGGGACTCTTCCTTGAGAATCTCGCATTCCTAATGAGAAGAAAATAGCAATATATAGGAATCAATGACGGCAAGATGGAAGACAATAAATAATGCTACATGATACCACGTATACGGACCATAAATGTAGGCAAACAAGGAAGGCCAAGGCCCCCATGAGTTTAGGTGGTTGGGGAAAATTGCATGAAAGAACTGAGATTTGACTTGGTTCTTGAAAAGGGGGAAGATGCTGGATTTGCAGAGAAGAGGGAAGGCACATTGGGTGAAAGAATAACCAGCTAATGTAGGAACAGAGAATGGACCTGGCTAATTGGTAAAGGGAAGAGTTTCAGCTGAATGAGAAATTGGGTGTTAGGTAGCAAGAGGCCAGTGGCAGCACACAGCCATGTTAGCCAGCGTAGTATTGATTCTTGATTCTAAAGGCAGTGGGGAGCCACTGAAGATGTTTGGCAAGGAGGAATGACATGGCTTGAATCACGTCATACTCAATCTTTGTATAGACTCAAATATATTTAGAGTTGGAAGAACCCTTGGAGAGCATAAACGTCAAGCCCCTCATTTTATAGGTGGGGAAACTCAGGCTTAGAGAGGCAGGAAGACTGTCCAGCAAGTGAGTGGGACAGCCAGGTCTCTGATCCCACCCAGTGGTCCAGGTGTCCTTCCCTCAATGTTGCAGGGTCCCATGCTCTTTGGAACACTGCCGTTTTGAAGATGAGGTTCAAGTCTGCTCGTTGTTGTTACATCTTGGTCAACCAGGCTCAGCCTGTGCCCCTTCCCTGCCACCACCTGCCCACCCTCCCCATCCACCTGGGGTTTGAATATCCTGGGAAGAGAAGAATCTACCTCTTGGCACTAAGAGCTGTGTCCAAACAGTGAGTGTATCTGGAATGATTGGGGGTTGGGAATATGATTGAGGGCTGACTTGTCATACAGCTTGGACATTTGTTCTTTCATCAAGTGTTCATTGAGCACCGACTAGGTAATAAGCACTGTGCAACAGGCTGAGGAGACCGCTGGGTTTTTTTAGGCTAGTGGAAAATAAGAAATTAGAATACAGCCTAGGAGGTGCCATGAGGGAGGTACAAAACAGGGAGCCACCACCTGATACGTGTTCAGCTTGCATTCTCTTCATTGTCATAATATGAGCTGGTTGCTTGTTTTGTTTTACAGGCCAGTGCATGTTTTGTTCTTTGCCAGTACAGTTGGTGTGAAGGCTCTAAGCTAGTGAACAGCTTAGGGGTGAATATGGAATCATTTTCTTCAAAAAACTCAGCATTTTAGTCTTTCATTTTGACTGAGCAACTGGATTCAGTGTTCGCAAATACTTTGGCCAAATGATTCATCATTTACATATTTGGTTTAGGAAAGAGACTTCAAAAGAGGAAGGGATAATAAAATGTATAACACGTTCCCCCCCAAAAAACCAGAGAACCATATGAGCACAGGGAGAGGCCACTAAACTCAGTGTGGGCAGGGGCTGAGCAGGGTGATGGACAGTCAGGCCAAGAGCTAGTGGGGAAGAGTTTTCCAGGCAGAAGAGAAGTCCAAATAAATGTGGGGATGGGGAAGGAGATAGAGATAGAGACGGGGAGGGGGTGCAGGCAGAGGTATACTCAAGGTTTAAACTAGGCTCAGTGTCTGAAGCTCTGCCTGCTGGCTTGAGGGTGTGAGGGTGAGAAGGAAAATGTCAGTGAAGCAGATAGCGAAGACATTTTGAGACCATTTAAGGAACTTGGATTTTAAATGGGAGGTAGTGGGAAGCTCTTCTTCTATTCAATAAGAATTTATGGGAGCTTGGTCTTCCCTGGTGGCGCAGTGGTTAAGAATCCGCCTGTCAATGCAGGGGACACGGGTTCGAGCCCTGGTCCGGGAAGATCCCACATGCCACGGAGCAACTAAGCCTGTGTGCCACAACTACTGAGCCTGTGCTCTAGAGCGTGCGAGCCATAACTACTGAGCCCACGTACCACAACTACTGAAGCCTGTGCACCTAGAGCCCATGTTCCGCAACAAGGGAAGCCATTGTAATGAGAAGCTCACGCACCACAACGAAGAGTAGCCCCCGCTCCCCGCAACTAGGGAAAGCCTGCATGCAGCAGCGAAGACCCAGCACAGCCAAATAAATAAAGAAATAGAACCTTCATTCAAAAAAAAAAAAGAATTTATGGGAGTCTTATTCTGTGCCACATATTGTTCTAAGCCCAATATTAACTTTAATCACTCCTTCTAGCAATTCTTAATGAGACAGATACTATTATTATCCCCATTTTACAGATGAGGAAACCAAGGGCCAGAAAAGTTAAGTCAGTTGCTCAGGGTCACCCAGGTAGTAATGGGAGAGTTGGGGTTTGAAACCAGGCAGTCCAGCTTCGGGGTCCATGATCTTAGCCACTGTGCTATGTGGCCTCATTTAAGGGTTTTAAGCAGAGAAGTGACATGGCCAGACAGGCAGAATTTTGAGAAGGACCACTGTGGCTGCAGTGAGGGAAGACCTGCCAGTGAGGAAATTGACTCGAGGAGCTGCTGGGAGAAAGGTCCAAGTGTAAGAACATCGTGGTCATCTGCAGCCGCCGGGAAGCGCTGTCCCTGAATCTGGAGGCCGCAGCTGCTTCCTACATGGTGTGGACAGGAGCATCTCATGACAGATTCCTGACTGTTACCTTTTGAGATGCTGGATTAGATGCAGATTTGTGGGTGTTTAGGAGAGAGCAACAGAGATGACTGAGGAAATGGAGGAGGGATGATGACAGAGTTAGGTATCACGGAGCCAACTGCCTCCTGAGGGCTCCCTGGAAAGTGTGGGAAGGAGTCAGGTGGACGGAAGGCAGGAGGGGGCAGGGCAGATAGGGGACGGCCCTGGCAGCAGTCCACGAACCCTGGGTGTGCAGAGGACTCCTCAGGGGACTTCCGGGGGGGGCAATTGGAGCACAGTTCCCAGTATGGGCAGGACACAGAAGAGGGGACATCCCGCAGCCCCAGGGAGGGGAAGCTTGGGACGCTGGCCCTTGGTGGAATCAGCCCCTCTGTCCAGTGTAAGAGTGGGCTGGAACGGGTAACGGGTGGAAACAGGCCCTGTTCTGCCCAGCTCAGCTCTGTGTTCTGTCCACACAAGGCTGTATAATGCCGTCTGCATCACCACTCCCGGCCTGGACCCTCACTGGCCGCTGGGCTTCTGGGGCAGAGCCTCTAGGGAGAGTAACTCAGGCAGACAGTGGGCTGGGAGAAGGCAGGCGCTCCTCCAATCCTGGCTGGCCTGCCAGTGTCCAGGCTGGCTTATTCACCCGCAGGGCATCCCTCTTTGCTACTGTGGGAAGGGGAGATAGAGAGAAATGGCCGAATGGGACTGATCCAGGAGGATGCTGTGTGTCAACCTTCACAGCCCGAATTCCCTAACACCTGGCACAGCACTTAGCGTGTAATCCTGCTCAATAAGCCTTGATGAATGGATGGCTGAATGCCTGCAGCGCATGTCAGGAAGTCTGGTGAAGTCCAGTTTATAGCTGGGGATATTGAAGACGCCAGGGACCGACAGATATGAGGGATCAAAGATGCATACAGAGTTTTGCATTTTGGAAACCCAGACTGGGGAGGACCTGGGTGGGCATCCTTCCTGCTTAGGAGGGGGACAGTTGCTTCTGAGGCAGGCCGCTGTCCTCATAATTTGGAAACCTTTGAGATACTCTTCCTTTTGAAACGCAGAGAAGTGACCTGTTATTTGGGGTTAAAAGCTCATTTTGCATGAAAACCCAGCCAAGCTGCTGAGTTACAGTGGGGAGGGTAGAGGCTGTCCTTGTCCCCTCCCTGCTGCAGGCTGACTCACTCCCCTCTGCGGCAGACAGATTGAGTGTTGCGTGGGAGCGGCTATGCAGAGCTCAAAGCTGTTCCCTGAGAGTTACAGGGATTACAACCCGCTGAAGGGAACAACTGTTCTAAATATGTTCTTTTAATGATACTTTATTTTTATGATCATTTCATTAATGGGTTCCTAAGAGGAAACAACAGGTCCCACTGTCTTCAGAAAATCATTTGCTTTTCTCCTTGGGGGCACTTGGTCTATTGGCTCTGAATTCTAAACCCTGCAGTGTCAGGTTAGGCCTGACTTTTAGTGCCTCTGTGTCTGGCATGAGTCCGAGGCTAAAATCCCTTTGAAAGGCTGCTGCCTTGGGATCAGAATCTCTGGGTGTTCTTCCTTCCAGCAGATGGCATCACCCAGGGATCTGATGACTTAGCAAGGCCCCGAAGTGGCACGATTGGCTCATTATCATCAGGATCTGTCAGAAGAGAGCTGACAGCCGTCAAGGCCGCCAGGGCAACAGGAAGAAGATATTGTGCACGTGATTTTTGAAGGTACCCAGGCTGAAAGCTCACCTCCTCAGGAAGGGACCTGGCTGGCAGGGGCCCTCACTGCTTGTGTGCTCACCCCTTAACCCTGGATGATTGCTTTTGGTTCTGTAATGTGGGACACGTGGGGAGGGTGAGATTTCTAGCCATTCCTAGTTTGCAAAGCTCTGGTAGTGTCTGGTGTTCATGTCAATTTCTGTTGTGTGAATATGAATGACAGAGGGCCCTCAGAACAGCAAGAGCTGTACTGAATATCATCAGGAGCCAGACGGCAAGGAATGCCCAACTGGCTTGTTAATCCAGTGCAATTTAACAACAGTTTGCCAGGTGCCTGCTGGGCGCCTGGGGCAGAAAAGTGAAAGATAGACCCAGCTTCTAGGAGCTCACAGACTAGCAAATGGTTCCCAGAGAATCTGACAAAAGTGCCAAGAGCTCAGCTTCCTCATATATAAAATGGAGGTAATAAAAACCTAATGCGTTAGCCTACCGTCCTTGTTTTTCTCTTTTTGACTTACTTCACTCTGTATGACAGACTCTAGGTCCATCCCCGCATAGCACAGGGAGATCAGCTCGGTGCTGTGTGACCACCTAGAGGGGTGGGATAGGGAGGGTGGGAGGGAGAAGCAAGAGGGAGGAGATATAGGGATATATGTATACTTATAGCTGATTCACTTTGTTATACAGCAGAAACTAACACAACATTGTAAAGCAATTATACTCCAATAAAGATGTTAAAAGAAAAAAACAAAACCTAATGGGGATCTTGGGAGGATTTAAAGGACTAATACATATGAATGGAGCATTTTGTACATTGCCTGGCACATAGTACATGCACATTATTTGTTGAAGGAATAAATGAATAAAGAGTCAAAGAGACAAAGGTGGATCAAGCATGAATATTGTGCAGATTGCTATGAAGTGTAAGCTAGCACCTTAACCCATTTCCAGGTTGGGGGAGGTAGAGGTTAGTTTGAGAATGGACTGACCTGTTATTCAATTCAGGCAGTGTGAAGGCTGGAGGCTGAGTGTCAGAATCAGAGGGAGTGCTAGACTGGACTGGAGACACAGAGCCAAAGGGTCATCAGAACAAGGAGGCCTTAGGTGACTATTGGCATCCAGGTGCAGTGTCAGTGAGGGTCAGAGAGGAAGGGCAGGGTAAAGGGAGTGTGGACAGAATGGGTGAATGGATTTGGAGGCATGAGGCCCCACCGGCTAGGCTATCATCTCTGTTGGAAGTGTGTTTGCATGGGCTGGCTTTGTCTTTGAAGGGGGGTATGGAGGAAGGAAGCTCCCTCTTGGAGGCGCTTACATTCATCTCTAACTCCTTGTTCTGAGCACATAGTTAGTGTTAAATTAATACCTACTGAATTGAACGTTGTTTCCCTTTCCACTGCTCCCAGTGGTTCTTAGCATAGCATAAGAGTTCAGAGTGTGGACTGCAGGGCCAGGCCGCCTGTGTGTACATCTGCCCTGCCACTTAGTAGGTGTGTAACCTTGCTAGGCAATCTCTCTTGGCCTTAGTTTTCTCATTTGTTAAATACGAATAATACCTCATAGGGATGTTATGAGGATTGGATGAGTTAGTATAAGTAAAATGCCTAGAATAGGGCCTCACACATTCTAAATTCTCCATAACTTTTAGCCGTTATTATGATTACTTTCACCATTGAAATAAACATCTATGGGATTTTGGTGCATAATCAAGTAAGAGAGTTCCTATTTGGAAGAAGGACTTTTGGATCTAATCCTCCATTGCTGTATTCTAATGCCCAGGGCCTGGCACATCACAGGTGCTCAGTAAATATTTGTTATTTTGAACTGTGTAGAGTGGAGTTCCTGGGGCAGAGTGGGGAAGGGTGGATGGGCCCAGGGCCCTTCAGGCAATTGCCTGACTTCAGGAAAGTGAGGGTCTCTGAAATTGGGATTGGGGAACAGTCATAGTTGGGATCCTTGAGGAAAGATTTGGGGACTGACCAGAAATGAGAAGTGGGGGAGGCAATGGAGAGGGAGGAGTGAGAATGACTCTGACTGTGGCCAGCTCCATCCTTCGATGGCAGAAATCCGGGTTTGGGTCTGTGTTCAGCTTTTTACTTTGGACAGGATGGGTGTTGGGATGGGGATAAATTTTCTCATCATCTGGTGTCTTATCTGTAAAATGGAAATGGTAATATGAAAAATATCTCCTCCTTTTCTAAGTCACGTGTTTATTAGTGAAAACCAAACGAGACTATATCTGTGACGGTGCTTAAGCAACTGTAAATACCATGGAAATATTATGACTAGTATAATTTTCTATCTCATTGAAACCTTGATTCTCTAGCATGCCCTCAACTTTTCCATCTCAGGGATATTTGCATTTTCAGAGGCAGTCTAGAAAAAAGTCAAAGGAATGAATGATGAATACTGAAATACCACCTTTATGCAAGAGAGTCTTCTGATTTTTTTTTTAAATGAAGTATGGTTGATTTACAATGTTGTGTTAGTTTCTCGTGTACGGCAAAGTGATTCCTTAGTTCACTCCTCTTATTTCTCACTAATTCGTGAAAAATAAGAATCAGATTTACCTATCACAACCATCTTGCAAAAAGAAAGAAGATGACACTCCCTCTTTCAAGAGAGAAGGGGGTTGCTTCCTTCTATATACATGCATTTGCTACATAGGATTGATCAAGATTGAAAAAACAGGTTTATGTGCACTAGAAAAGAAATGGAAGAATATTTCCCCATAGGGTTCAATGTGGGGATTTTTTGTATGTGTACAAGTGGATTAAATATTTCCACATTATAATGCTTTCAATTTATTTATGATGGTTATACAAAAGCAAGAGGCATTTTACTCTCTGGGAATAGATCATTGATTCATATTCAGGACTAATTGCTTTTTTTTTTTTTTTGAATGTCTCTTTGCTTATTCCATTTCCTTCTGTTTGTTTAAAATTATTAATGTTCTTTTGTATTATATATCATTCATCTGTGTGTGAGGCACCTAGACCCTTTGAGAAAAAATTAAAAGCTATTTGATCTATGATTGGTAGTTTACTGAACATGTATTTTTTGAGTGTCTACTGTATAGCAAGCCTCATGAAAGGCACTGGGCCTAAAAAGACGACAAGAAAAGCATCATCCTCAGATGGCTTTTCTAGGTCATGGCATTAAATTTCTCTTTCCCAGTATTATTTATTTATTTTTTACATTTTATTTTATACAGCAGGTTCTTATTAGTTATCTATTTTATACATATTAATGTATATATGTCAATCCCAATCTCCCAATTCATCCCACCACCACACACCCCCCGCCCCCCCAGGACTGATGCTTTCTGCTCTATATCTCTCATCATAAAAAAAAACAAAGAAAATAAAAATATTTTCCAAAAAGAAAAAGAAGCAAACCTATATTGCCTCCCAAAATGTTCAATTCTCCTCTTTTGAATGAAGGCATAGCCAAAGGGTATCTTTCACTAAGTGTACTTCACCACGTTTGGACAATGGTCTATGTGGCTAAATGTCAGAGACATTTCTATCAAAGACTATTTCTTCAGGGCCCATTATCCCCCTGGCATCTTTCCAATTGGTGGAGGGAAGAAAAGGCATAATAACCAAAGAAACCACAGAGCCCACACTTTCTTCTCCCAACCATCACCCTCAGTCCTAGTCAGAACTAGTCCTGGCCTGGCCCACGTTGCACCACACCCCCTAGGCTGACTCCTGCTCTCACCTTTACTTACCCTCACCAGAGAGAGTTCTCATTCTGACCCTCTGTGACACTTCACAACTTAAAGAGGTTAAAAAAAAGAGGAAAAGAACTGTGGAAGTTCAAAAAAGTAATGGAAATTTATAAGCATTTTATAGCCACTCTGTTTATGACACCCTCTCCCGGGGCCTCTTCCCACTCAGCTTTCAGAGTCCCCTGTTCAAGATTAGAAGGCTCTCTAAAAAACTAAAAATAGAGTTGCTATATGATCCAGCAATCCCACTCCTGGGCGTATATCCAGAGAAAACTATAATTCAAAAAGACACATGCACCCCAATGTTCACAGCAGCACTATTTACAATAGCCAAGACATGGAAACAACCTAAATGTCCATCAACAGATGAATGGATAAAGAAGATGTGGTACAGGTATACAATGGAATATTACTCAGCCATAAAAAAGAATAAGATAATGCCATTTGCAGCAACATGGATGGACCTAGAGATTATCATACTAAGTGAAGTAAGTCAGACAGAGAAAGACAAATATCATATGATATCACTTATATGTGGAACCTAAAATATGATACAAATGAACTTATTTACAAAACAGAAACAGACTCATAAACATAGAAAACAAACTTATGGTTACCAAAGGGGAAGAGGGGGTAAATTAGGAGTTTGGAATTAGCAGATACAACTACTATGTATAAAATAGATAAACAGTGTCCTACTGTATAGCACAGGGAACTATATTCAATATCCTATAATAAGCCATAATGGAAAAGAATATGAAAAATAGATAGATAGATAGATATAGAACTGAATCACTTTACTGTACACAAGAAACTAGCACAATATTGTAAATCAACCATACTTCATTAAAAAAAAAAATCAGAAGGCTCTCTTGCATAAAGGTGGTATTTCAGCATTCACCATTCATTCCTTTGACTTTTTTCTAGACTGTCTCTGAAAATGCAAATATCCCTGAGATGGAAAAGTTGAGGGCATGCTAGAGAATCAAGGTTTCAATGAGATAGAAAATTATACTAGTCATAATATTTCCATGGTATTTACAGTTGCTTAGGTACCTTCAGAGATATAGTCTCGCTTGGTTTTCACTAACAAACACATGACTCAGAAAAGGAGGAGACATTTTTCGTATTACCATTTCCATTTTACAGATAAGACACCAGATGATGAGAAAATTTATCCCCATCCCAACGCCCATCCTGTCCAAAGTAAAAAGCTGAACACAGACCCAAACCCGGATTTCTGCCATCGAAGGATGGAGCTGGCCACAGTCAGAGTCATTCTCACTCCTCCCTCTCCATTGCCTCCCCCACTTCTCATTTCTGGTCAGTCCCCAAGTCTTTTGCTCAAGGATCCCAACTATGCCTGTTCCCTAAATAGGACTTGTCTTAGGGTACAGACATGACAGAATGAGGGAATGGCCTGCTTGGGGGGCTTTCTTAGCATGAGGCAGTGCTTCTCAACCGTCTCCATTTTCTACTGGATAGTAATGGTTGTAATTATACTGCACAGAGAGAATGACAGTAATTGTACGGCACACTGGAGTTAACTGTCAGGGCTGCTGATCACCTGAGGGGCTCTGCTCTGCAATTCTTTCTCCCCAGTCCCAGCCCAGCAACCCTGGACACTTTGAGGGAATGATATCTCCTGGCCCAGCAATGACCCATTTGCAGCATGCTGGTAGAAAGCTTTGACTTGAGGAACCAACTTGTCTTGCTCAGGGGAGAGAGAACTGAGGCTTACAGTGTCATTGAAGAATAACACCCTGGAGTCAGAGATCAGGTCAATTTTGAGTACAACATTCATTCTTCAGGACTCTCTCTAGCTCAAGCACCATGAGTTAAAGGATGCTTATTGAGTGCCTATTAAATGCCATTCCCTGTGCCGTGAGTAGAAGGCCCTTGCCTGCATCCTGAGGAGGAGGAGGAGGAAAGACGTTTGTGTGAAATCTCTGAGACACCCAGCCCCAAAGTGGGGGGTCTTCTGTTGCTTCACTGGGTCAGACACTGACGTCTCTGGCTGTGAGGTGGTGGTGGGCATTGACAACACCTGCGGCTCTGGCACCAGAGTAGCTGCTCGGGGCTGGCACAGCAGACCCAGAAGAAGCAGGAACAGGAGGCAACACAGCCTTGGCTATAGCTGAAGGCCTTTTTCTGGGAGCGCTGGAAACTTAATGCCTTGGCGAAATTTTTGAGAGTTTCAGAGATCTCTGAGTAGGAGATAAGAGTTTCTCTTATCTCCTACTCAGCATTGGAGTAGGAGATAAGAAAACTGGCTGATGTCAGTTTTGTGAGCACATGGAGACATTTCTTGGGGACTACCCAAAATAGATATAGAGACTTCGGAGAGATATTGGGATCCTATAATAATAGATAAAGGCATTGTTAAATAATGTTGTTATAAACTGAGTGTGTTACCGCCTCCCCCCTGCCCCACTCCCACCCCAACTAATTGTTATGTTCAAGCCCTAACCTCCAATGTGATGGTATTTGGAGATGGGGCTTTTGGGAGGTAATTAGGTTGAGGTGAGATCATGAGGGTGGGGCATTGGTCTGATGAAATTAGTGCCCTTATAAGAAGAGACACTGGAGAGCTTTCTCCATCTCCATGAGCATGCACTGAGGAGAGGTCCTGTGAGCACACAGTGAGAGTGTAGGGTCCTACAAGTCAGGAGAAGAGGCCTCAGAATTAAACCTACCTTGCCAGCACCTCGATCTTGGAATTAGCAGCATCTAGAATTGTCAGAAACATAAACATATTTGAAAGTAAAGCTCACCCACCAGTAATAGGTATTTTTAAATTTGCATTAGTTACAGGGGGCAGCGAGTGGGGAGGGAATGGAGCCTTTCTGTGCCTCGAGCCAGGCCCTATGCTGGGTCCTTGACAGATGGTGCCATTTAGTTCTCACAACAGTCTGCAGAGTGGGTATCATCATCTCCATTTTACAGATGAGGAAACCGAGACTCAGTAATTTCCTAATAAGTACATTATTCAAATCTGGACCCCTGTTGTTTAATTTACAAGGTCCCATTCTCTTGAGCAGAGCTTAAGCTAGGAAGTGGAAGAACGGGTCTTTTACCTATTATCTGTCTAAATTCAAATTTCATACTCTTCACACCTTGTTTTTCAATTATTTTAAGCCTCTCTTTCATTCTTGAAAATATACGTATCTGTATATTACACCCTTAAAAATATGTAGCTCGGTATTATTGGCAAGTAAGACCTACATTTTCTAGAGTGGAGATGAAGTGTCTTCCCTGCTTCTTTAATGAAACTTTGCTTTGGGCAATTTTTACAGGGAAGAAAGGTTCAGACGAGTGTTGAAATAAGTGGACTGGATCCTTCATTACTTCCATCAGTGGGTTGTAGAACATTCCATTCCTTGAGGGCTGGAGAAGGCAAATTTGGGGAAGTTAAAGGGGAACTGCAAACCAGATGGCTAAATCAAGCGCACTTATAAGGTGTAACAGCTGAGTGAATTTGGTTGAAAGTGAATATGAGAGAGAACAATCATGATCTGGGGTTTGAATGAAGCAATTTGAGGGATGTTTTGGGGAGATCATTTTCATCATCATCATCATCAACAACACTAACATTTACTAAGAGGCAGCATGGTAAGGACTTTATATATATTATTTTACTTAATCATCACAAGAGTTCTATAAAATAGGTACTGTTAATATCCTCATTTAACAGGTGAGGAAACTGAGGCTTGGAGATACTGTTTTCCCCTACATGACTGGCTAGTTAACTGTGAACAATAAAGATTTTGATAGTAGTGAATGTTGGCTGCGTGGAGGGGTATTATGCTGTTTTGAGGAAGATTGGCCTTGATTCTGTACGCAGGATGATGTTAGTGAAGGTTTGTGGGCAAGAAGTGTTTTAGGAGAATTTTCCAACATTATATAGAATATATTCAAGCAGAAAGACTGGTGCTCTGAAGACCAGTTAGGAGGATATTGTGTGGTTCAGGGGAGAGAAGATGAACATTTGAACTGGGTCACGGTAGGAGGTCTGAGAACAAGGGAATAGATACCAACAACTTTGAGTCTGTCTAGGGTAGAAGCCATGGTCCCTGTGAGAATACTGAAGTGGGAGAGGGGTGAAGGACTCCGAAGTGATTTCAGGGTTTCAGACTTAGGCAGTGGGAGAATAATGGGGCCTTCAACGAAAGTAGGAAGTGAGAAGGTGGATCTGTTTGGTTGGGATTAAGGGTCCCAGAGAATCTCCGGGTGAACTTGTAGATCAGGTGGCAGGAAGTCAGGTTTAGAGATTTGGGCATCAACTTCAAAGTGGTAGTAGTTGTAACTTCGGAAATGTCTGCTCCCAGGCTGGGCATCTAAGCCCACGGGGTCCAGCCTTGACCCTGGCCTTTGGAACTTGGCTTGCTCACCTGATGATCCCTCTATCTCAGGCCTGCCGGCTAGTCCATGTTGAAACTCGGTGTGGATTAGAAAAAAGCATCCTTCCCTAAGACACTTTTCTGATATCTTCCAGAAAGCGTCAAAATAACTGTACAAATCTACAATGATTATGAGTGAATGGTGCCCCCTGGAGTTGGGCAATGCATCCAATAAGCATCAGCCTAGTCACCCTATGTCAGCTCTCATGGTCTTCATATTTTGGCCTCACACATTCACTCCTTCTTCTGAGCTTTCCCAGCTGGGTTTAGCACCTGGCTCTGGACTGGGTACTTCTCAGTCGACTCAATAGCACTGGGTACTCTGCTGTTACATGCCCCAGGCATCCAGCTTTGCAGCTGTTAGGGCACCTACAAAGGCCCCTTAGATTCGCACTCTGTCCAAGGTCACCAAGGGAGGAAAGGTTGAGATAGTGGAAAGATATCAGGACTTTAGTGATCACTACCTTTACAGATGGAAGAGACAAGGAGACAAGAACTCAGAACTTGAATGACACAGAGCCACAATCTTTTTTTTTTTTTTTTAACTTTTATTGGAGTATAGTTGATTTACAATGTTGTGTTAGTTTCAGGTATACAACAAAGTGAATCAGTTATACATTTACATATATCCATTCTTTTTAAGATTCTTTTCCCATATAGGCCATTACAGAGTACTGAGTAGAGTTCCCTGTGCTATACAGTAGGTCCTTATTAGTTATCTATTTTATATATAGTAGTGTGTTTATGTCAATCCCAATCTCCCAGTTTATGCCCTCCCCCCACCCCTGGTAACAATAAGTTTGTGTTCTACATCTGTAACTCTATTTCTGTTTTGTAGATAAGATCATTTGTACCCTTTTTTGAGATTCCACATATAAGAGATATATGATATTTGTCTTTCTCTGTCTGGCTTACTTCACTCAGTATGACAATCTCTAGGTCCATCCATGTTGCTGCAATTGGCATTATTTTGTTCTTTTATATGACTGAGTAATATTCCATTGTATATATGTACCACATCTTCTTTATCCATTCCTCTGTTGATGTCCATTTAGGTTGCTGTCATGTCCCAGTTTTTGTAAATAGTGCTGCAATGAACATTTGGATGCATGTATCTTTTCAAATTATTGTTTTCTCTGGATATACACCCAGGAGTGGGATTGCTGGATCATATGGTAGCTCTATTTTTAGTTTTTTAAGGGACCTCCATACTGTTCTCCATAGTGGCTGTATCAATTTACATTCCCACCAACAGTGTGGCAGGGTTCTCTCTTCTCCCACCCTCTCCAGCATTTATTGTTTGTAGATTTTTTGATGATGGCCGTTCTGACTGATGTGAGGTGATACCTCATTCTAGTTTTAATTTGCATTTCTCTAATAATTGGTGATGTAGAGCATCTTTAGTGTGCTTTTTAGCCATCTGAATATCTTCTTTGGAGAAATGTCTATTTATATCTTCTGCCCATTTTTTGATTGGGTTGTTAGTTTTTTTATATTGAGCTGTATGAGCTGTTTATATATTCTGGAGATTAATCCCTTGTCCATTGTTTCATTTGCAAATATTTTCTCCCATTCTGAGGGCTGTCTTTTCATTTTGTTTATGGTTTCCTTTGTTGTACAAAATCTTTTAAGTATAATTAGTTCCAATTTGTTTATTTTTGTTTTTATTTCATTAGGAGGTGGATCAAAAAAGATCTTTCTGTGATTTGTGTCAAAGAGTGTTCTGCCTATGTTTGCCTCTAAGAGTTTTATAGTATCTAGCCTTACATTTACTTATTTATTTACTTTTTTAACATCTTCATTGGAGTATAATTGCTTTACAATGGTGTGTTAGTTTCTGCTTTATAACAAAGTGAATCAGCTATACATAAACATGTATCCCCATATCTCCTCCCTCTTGTGTCTCCCTCCCACACTCCCTATCCCACCCCTCTAGGTGGACACAAAACACCGAGCTGATCTCCCTGTGCTATGAGGCTGCTTCCCACCAGCTATCTATTTTACATTTGGTAGTGTATATATGTCCATGACACTGTCTCACTTTGTCCCTGCTTACCCTTCCCCCTCCCCGTGTCCTCAAGTCCATTCTCTACATCTGTGTCTTTATTCCTGTCCTGCCCCTAGGTTCCTCAGAACCATTATTTTTTTCTTTTTAGATTCCATATATATGTGTGAGCATACGGTATTTGTTTTTCTCTTTCTGACTTACTTCACTCTGTATAACAGTCTCTAGGTCCATCCACCTCACTACAAATAACTCAATTTCATTTCTTTTTATTGCGAGTAATATTCCATTGTATGTATGTGCCACATCTTCTTTATCCATTCATCTGTCAATGGACACTTAGTTTGCTTCCATGTCCTGGCTACTGTAAATAGAGCTGCAATGAACATTGTGGGACATGACTCTTTTTGAATTATGATTTTCTCAGGGTATATGCCCAGTGGTGGGATTGCTGGGTCATATGGTAGTTCTATTTTTATTTTTTTAAGGAACCTCCATACTGTTCTCCATAGTGGCTGTATCAATTTACATTCCCACCAACAGTGCAAGAGGGTTCCCCTTTTCTCCACACCCTCTCCAGTATTTATTGTTTGTAGATTTTTTGATGATGGCCATTCTGACCGGTGTGAAGTGATACCACATTGTAGTTTTGATTTGCATTTCTCTAATGATTAGTGATGTTGAGCATTCTTTCATGTGTTTGTTGGCAATCTGTATATCTTCTTTGGAGAAATGTGTATTTAGGTCTTCTGCCCATTTTTGGATTGGGTTGTTTGTTTTTTTGATATTGAGCTGCATGAGTTGCTTGTATAGTTTGGAGATTAATCCTTTGTCAGTTGCTTCATTTGCAAATATTTTCTCCCATTCTGAGGGTTGTCTTTTTGTCTAGTTTATGGTATCTTTTGCTGTGCAAAAGATTTTAAGTTTCATTGGGTCCCACATGTTTATTTTTGTTTTTATTTCCCTTTCTCTAGGAGGTGGGTCAAATAGGATCTTGCAGTGATTTATGTCATAGAGTGTTCTGCCTATGTTTTCATCTATAGTTTTATAGTGTCTGGCCTTACATTTAGGTCTTTAATCCATTTTGAGTTTATTTTTGTGTATGGTGTTAGGGAGTGTTCTAATTTCATTCTTTTACTTGGAGCAGTCCAGTTTTCCTAACACTACATATTGAAGAGGCTGTCTTGTCTCCATTGTATACTCATGCCTCCTTTATCAAAGATATGGTGACCATATGTGCGTGGGTTTATCTCTGGGCTTTCTATCCTGTTCCATTGATCTGTATTTCTGTTTTTGTGCCAGTACCGTACTGTCTTGATTACTGTAGCTTTGTAGTATAGTCTGAAGTCTGGGAGACTGATTCTTCTAGCTCCGTTTTTCTTTCTGAAGATTGCTTTGGTTATTCGGGGTCTTCTGTGTTTCCATACAAATTGTGAAATTTTTTGTTCTAGTTCTGTGAAAAATGCCATTGGTAGTTTGATAGGGATTGCATGGAATCTGTAGATTTCTTTGCGTAGTATAGTCATTTTCACAATGTTGATTCTTCCAATCCAAGAACATGGTATATCTCTCCATCTGTTTGTATCATCTTTAATTTCTTTCATCAGTGTCTTATAGTTTTCTGCATACAGGTCTTTTGTCTCCTTATGTAGGTTTATTCCTAGATATTTTATTCTTTTTGTTGCAGTGGTAAATGGGAATGTATCCTGAATTTCTCTTTCAGATTTTTCATCATTAGTGTTTAGGAATGCAAGAGATTTCTGTGCATTAATTTTGTATCCTGCAACTTTACGAAATTCATTGATTAACTCTAGTAGTTTTCTGGTAGCATGTTTAGGATTCTCTATGTATAGTATCATGTCATCTGCAAACAGTGACAGTTTTACTTCTTCTTTTTCAATTTAGATTCCTTTCATTTCTCTTTCTTCTCTGACTGCTGTGGCTAAAACTTCCAAAACTATGTTGAATAATAATGGAGAGAGTGGGCAACCTTGTCTTGTTCCTGATCTTAGTGGAAATGCTTTCAGTTTTTCACCATTGAGAACGATGTTTGCTGTGGGTTTGTCATATATGGCCTTTATTATGTTGAGGTAAGTTCCCTCTATGCCTACATTCTGGAGGGTTTTTATCATAAATGGGTGTTGAATTTTGTTGAAAGCTTTTTCTGCATCTATTGAGATGCTCATATGGATTTTCTCCTTCAATTTGTTAATATGGTTTATCACATTGATTGATTTGCATATATTGAAGAATCCTTGCATTCCTGGGATAAACCCACCTTGATCATGGTTTTTGATCCTTTTAATGTGCTGTTCGATTCTGTTTGCTAGTATTTTATAGAGGATTTTTGCATCTATGTTCATCAGTGATATTGGCCTGTAGTTTTCTTTTTTTGCGACATCTTTGTCTGGCTTTGGTATCAGGGGGATGGTGGCCTCGTAGAATGAGTTTGGGAGTGTTCCTCCCTCTCCTATATTTTAGAAGAGTTTGAGAAGGATAGGTGTTAGCTGTTGTCTAAATGTTTGCTAGAATTCACCTGTGAAGCCATCTGGTCCTGGGCTTTGGTTTGTTGGAAGATTTTTAATCACAGTCTCAATTTCAGTGCTTGTGAATGGTCTGTTCATATTTTCTAGTCCTTCCTGGTTCAGTCTTGAAAGGTTGTACTTTTCTAAGAATTTGTCCATTTCTTCCAGGTTGTCCATTTTATTGGCATATACTTGCTTTTAGTAATCTCTCATGCTCCTTTGTATTTCTGCAGTGTCAGTTGTTACTTCTCCTTTTTCATTTCTAATTCTATTGATTTGAGTCTTCTCCCTTTTTTTCTTGATGAGTCTGGCTAATGGTTTATCAATTTTGTTTATCTTCTCAAAGAACCAGATTTTAGTTTTATTGATCTTTGCTATCGTTTCCTTCATTTCTTTTTTATTTATTTCTGACCTGATATTTATGATTTCTTTACTTCTGCTCACTTTGGGTTTTTTTGTTCTTCTTTCTCTGATTGCTTTAGGTGTAAGGTTAGGTTGTTTATTTGAGATGTTTCTTGTTTCTTGAGGTAGGATTGTATTGCTATGAAATTCCCTCTTAGAACTGCCTTTGCTTCATCCCATAGTTTTTGGGTCATCGTGTTTTTATTGTCGTTTGTTTCTAGATAATTTTTTATTTCCTCTTTGATTTCTTCAGTGATCTCTTGGTTGTTTAGTAGTGTATTGTTTAGCCTCCATATGTTTCTATTTTTTTTTACAGATTTTTTCTTGTAATTGGTATCTAGTCTCATAGCATTGTGGTCAGAAAAGGTAGTTGATACGATTTCAATCTTCTTAAATTTACCAAGGATTGATTTGTTACCTAAGATATGATCTATCCTGGAGAATGTTCCATGAGCTCTTGTGAAGAAAGTGTATTCTTTTGTTTTTGGATGGAATGTCCTGTAATTATCAATTAAGTCCATCTTGTTTAATGTATCATTTAAAGGTTGTGTTTCCTTATTTATTTTCATTTTGGATGATCTGTCCATTGGTGCAAGTGGGGTGTTAAAGTCCTCTACTATGGTTCTGTTACTGTCAATTTCTCCTTTTATGGCTGTTAGCATTTGCCTTATGTACTGAGGTGCTCCTATGTCGGGTGCATAAATACTTACAATTGTTATATCTTCTTCTTGGATTGACCCCTTGATCATTATGTAGTGTCCTTCTTTGTCTCTTGTAATATTCTTTATTTTAAAGTCTATTTTGTCTGATATGAGAATTGCTACTCCAGCTTTCTTTTGATTTCCATTTGCGTGGAATATCTTTTTCCATCCCCTCACTTTAAGTCTGTATGTGTCCCTAGGTCTGAAGTGGGTCTCTTGTAGGCAGCATATATACAGGTCTTGTTTTTGTATCCATTCAGCCAGTCTATGTTTTTTGGTTGAAGCATTTAATCCATTTACATTTGAGGTAGTTATTGATATGTATATTCCTATTACCATTTTCTTAATTGTTTTGGGTTTGTTTTTGTGGGTCTTTTCTTTCTCTTGTGTTTCCTGCCTAGATAAGGTCCTTTAGCCTTTGTTGTAAAGCTGGTTTGGTGGTGCTGAATTCTCTTAGGTTTTGCGTGTCTGTAAAGGTTTTAATTTCTCTATTGAATCTGAATGAGATCCTTGCTGGGTAGAGTAATCTTGGTTGTAGGTTTTTCCCTTTCATCACTTTAAATATGTCCTTCCACTCCCTTCTGGCTTGCAGAGTTTCTGCTGAATTATCAGATGTTAACCTTATGGGGATTCCCTTGTATGTTATTTGTTGCTTTTTCTTTGCTGCTTTTAATATGTTTTCTTTGTATTTAATTTTTGATAGTTTGATTAATATGTGTCTTGGCATGTTTCTCCTTGGATTTATCCTGTATGGGACTCTCTGTGCTTCCTGGACTTGATTAACCATTTCCCTTCCCATATTAGGGAAGTTTTCAACTATAATCTCTTCAAATATTTTCTCAGTCCCTTTCTTTTTCTCTTCTTCTTCTGGGGCCCCTATAATTCAAATATGGTGCATTTAATGTTGTCCCATAGGTCTCTGAGACTGTCCTCAATTCTTTTAATTCTTCTTTCTTTATTCTGCTCTGTGGTTGTTATTTCCACTATTTTATCTTCCAGGTCACTTATCCGTTCTTCTGTCTCAGTTATTCTGCTATTGATTTCTTCTAGAGAATTTTAAATTTCATTTATTGTGTTGTTCATCACTGTTTGTTTGCTCTTTCATTCTTCTAGGTCCTTGTTAAACGTTTCTTGTGTTTCTCCATTCTATTTCCAAGATTTTGTATCATCTTCACTATCATTACTCTGAATTCTTTTTCAGGTAGACTGCCTATTTCCTCTTCATTTGTTTGGTGTGTTGGGTTTTTACCTTGCACCTGCACCTGCTGTGTATTTCTCTGTCTTCTCATTTTGCTTAACTTACTGTGTTTGGGGTCTCCTTTTTGCTGGCTGCAGGTTCGTAGTTCCCATTGTTTTTGGTGTCTTCCCCCAGTGGGTAAGGTTGTGTAAGCTTCCTGGTGGAGGGGACTTGTGCCTGTGTTCTGGTGGATGAGGCTGGATCTTGTCTTTCTGATGGGCAGGACTACGTCTGGTGGTGTGTTTTGGGGTGTCTGTGAACTTAGTATCATTTTAGGCAGCCTGTCTGCTAATGGGTGGGGTTGTGTTCCTGTCTTGATAGTTGTTTGGCATAGAGCGTCCGGCACTGTAGCTTGCTGGTCATTGAGTAGAGCTGGGTCTTAGCATTGAGATGGAGAGCTCTGGGAGAGCTTTCGCCATTTGATATTATGTGGAGCCAGGAGGTCTCTGGTGGGCCAGTGTCCTGAACTCGGCCTTCCCACCTCAGAGGCTCAGGCCTGACGCTTGACTGGAACACTACGACCCTGTCAGCCACACGACTCAGAAGAAAAGAGAGAGAAAGAAAGAAAGAAAGAAAAAAGGAAAGAAAGAAAGAAAGAAAGAGAAACAAAACAAAATAAAATAAAATAGTTAAAATAAAAAAATTATTAAAAATATAAAAAATAGAAAGGTAATAAAAAAGAAAGAAGAGAGTAACCAAACCAAAAAACAAATCCACCAATGATAACAACCACTAAATACTATACTTAAAAAAAAAAAAACAAAACAGAAAATTGGACAGACAGAACCCTAAGACAAATGGTAAAAGCAAAGCTATACAGACAAAATCACACAAAGAAGCATACACATACACACTAACAAAATGAGAAAAAAGAAAAAATACATCTATAAAAAAAAGGAAGAGAGTAACCAAAGCAATAAACAAATCCACCAGTGATAATAAGCTCTAAATACTAAACTAAAATAAACATAAAACCAAAAACAAATTAGATGCAGAAAGCAAACCCCAAGTCTACAGTTGCTCCCAAAGTCCACCGCCTCAATTTTGGGATGTTTCGTTGTCTATTCAGGTGTTCCACAGATGCAGGGTACATCAAGTTGATTTTGGAGATTTCATCCGCTGCTCCTGAGGCTGCTGGGAGAAATTTCCCTTTCTCTTCTTTGTTCGCACAGCTCCTGGGGTTCAGCTTTGGATTTAGCCCTGCCTCTGCGTGTAGGTCGCCTGAGGGCTTCTGTTCTTCTCCCACACAGGACGGGGTTAAAGCAGCACTGATTAGGGGGCTCTGGCTCACTCAGGCTGGGGGGAGGGAGGGGTACAGAATGCAGGGCGAGCCTGCAGCTGCAGAGGCTGACGTGCCATTGCAACAGCCTGAGGCGCACCACGTATTCTGGGGAAGTTGTCCCTGGGTCACGGGACCCTGGCAGTGGCGGGCTGCAGAGGCTCCCAGGAGGGGAGGTGTGGAGAGTGACCTGTGCTTGCACACAGTCTTCTTGGTGGCTGCAGCAGCAGCCTTAGTGTTTCATGCCCATCTCTGGTGTCCACGCTGATAGCCGTGGCTTGTGCTTGTCTCTGGAGCTTGTTTAGGGGGTGCTCTGAATCCCCTCTCCTTGTGCACCCCGAAACAATGGTTTCTTGCCTCTTAGGCATTTCCAGGCTTTTTCCCGGACTCCCTCCCGGCTAGCTGTGGTGCACTAGCCCCCTTCAGGCTGTGTTCACACAGCCAACCCCAGTCCTCTCCCTGGCATCTCCAGTCTTACATTTAGGTCTTTAATCCATTTTGAGTTTATTTTTGTGTATGGTGTTAGGGACAGAGTCCCAATCTTTTTTTTTTAAATTAATTAATTAATTAATTTTTGGCTGTGTTGGGTCTTTGTTGCTGCGTGCGGGTGTTCTGTAGTTGTGGCGAGCGGAGGCTGCTCTTTGTTGTGATGTGTGGGGTTCTCATTGCGGTGGCTTCTATTGTTGCTCAGCCTGGGGTTTAGGCACGTGGGTCTCAGTAGTTGTGGTGTGCAGGCTCCATAGCTGTGCCTTGCAGGCTCTAGAGCACAGGCTCAGTAGTTGTGCTGCATGGGCTTAGTTGTTACGCGGCATGTGGGATCTTCCCAGACCAGGACTTGAATCCATGTCCCCTGCATTGGCAGGTGGATTCTTAACCACTGTGCCACCAGGGAAGTCCCTGAGTCCCAATCTTTTGATGCACAGTTTATTATTTGTTCTACTAGCCTAGGCATCCTCCATTTTACAAGTCCTATGCAGGAGTGCTTGATCTTAAAAGCAGTCTTCATATATTATAAAGTGCAAATATCATATGTGTGTATGTTTATTTATTTATTCTTTAATGACTCTTTTGTATCACTCACTCAACTAATGTAAAACTGAAGTGCAATTTCTCAACCAAGTCTTCTGCCCCCCCAGGTTAGTTCTCTTTTGCTCTCCCATGCTCAGATTTTTTTTTTTTTGGTATAAGTACAGATTTTTCCCTGCTTGATTGCTAGGCATCTGGAGACCAAGTTCTGCATCTTATTATTTGCTTTTTATAGCACTTAGCATAATGAAGCAGGCCGATAAGTGCTAATAAGTGGTGTTGGTGATCCCATCATCTCCCTGTGCATAGGGTTAAGTGGCCTCAACTACAGCTATTTGTTAACCTGTAGGTCAACGGTAGTGAACTAATTGGATGGTGGAAGGATAAGGGGTGGAGGGAGGTAGGAAGTTTTGCCTCAGGACAAGACATATTACATAAAGGAGTATGGTAGAAAATGATTGGGAACACAGTAGTGAATTTCCTGCTGTACTCAAATACACATTGTGGCAAATTTCTGAAAATTTCTTTCTGTCAAATCTAACCTTGGTGCATTACGACATATCAAGAACACCAAAGACACCTTGAAACGTAATCAAGTTGGCAAGCAGCAGAGCTTTTTAAAAGCAAATAACTTGAGGCTAAATTGATGGCTGTTTTGGTAAGAAATGGCATTTGTGTTAGATGAGGAGAAGCCAGTGTCCTGAGGATTTAGGAAATGGATTAATGGTGTTCCTCGCTTTTCTCCAGAGCTAAGTTTACTGAAATGCCTGTCACATCAAGTTAACTGCTTTTGACTGCCTGCCTGAAAGTGTTTGATTAATAATTTTACGATAAGGTGAATGGTGTCGTGAAACATCCCATGTTATATTTTGTCTTATAGGTGATGTTGTAAATACTCAGTTTGTTCTTTTCTGAGACTTTTCTTTCCATCTCAGTTTTTTAAAAGTCATAAAATACCTTTTCACACTTAATTAGGACATATAACGTTAAGGTAAGCTTATGAGCTGGACGAGTATGATAATAGTCACCTTTTAAAGTTTTATAATGCTTTGAAATATTGTATTAAGAGGTTGCAAGAGGAAAACCGGAACATCAGTGCAACAGTTTATTTTGTAGAGTCATTTGTAGGTCTATGTATGACGTTGGCCTTCTTCCCCTGGTTTTTCAACCACCTTTGGTATGTTAGTCTTTGGCATAGGTTGTCTGAACATAGCCTTTTCTGAGTCAAAATACCTTGCCTTAGTGAATCTTAATCTTTTTTTTTTTTTTTTTTTTTAGCATGTCCTAGACCTGAATTCTTTGAGAAGCTCATGAAAGCCACACACTTTCCCCAGAAAAGGGCTGCATGTAATTTCAGGAGTTTCTAGGTATGGACAGCAAGCTAAAAACCCTGACTTATTTCATCTTAAGAACTTAAACTGCCAGCCACACTCTCCTTCTTCCTTCTCCAGAATCCCTTCATTTCTCTCCTAAACCAGCAACTGCATGGAGTGGGGAATAAGGACACAGATGAGAGGAGCAGATCATCCCAGAGTGAGGCTGGTTTCCCTTGACTCTGCTCCTAGAACAGTGTGCTAACGAGGGCATGAGCCTAAATTTGACCCAGGCCCAGTTAAATCAAGAATTCATTTAACAAAGAGCACTTGTGCACACACTATACACTGGGCTTTGTGACAGGTCTGAAAGTGATAGTGGCTAAGACGTGGTCCTCGCCTTCAAGGGACTCAAATCTAGTGGTGGAGACTGGCTTAGAAACAAATGATGCTATATCAGTTCTTAGCTCCTTTACAATGTCAGATGACATCTTAAAGCCTAACGAGCCACCTCACAGGTGCATAATGTTTCTCATTAGGACATGAGTGACAAATTTCCACAGGAAAAGCAACTAAAAATGCACGTCTTATCAACAATGAATATCTCTGTACAGATTTCTCGATAAGTTTCTGAGAGTGGGAGTATTTCTGTTGAGTAAGTTCCTAGAAGTGGACTTGTGAGATCAAAGTGTTTGCCTATTCAAATATTTAATAGAGAGACCCAATTGTCTTCCAGAAAATGTTGTGTCCATTTCCTACATCAGGAAAATTCCTTTCATTTATGAAAGATGATACCTGTTCAGTGATGAATTTTGCAAGAAATATTGCGATTCCCTTACACAGACCTCTGTGTAAGTTCTTGTTTCCTTCTGTTGGAGCTTTACTTGTTGTCTTCCCTGGGAGAACCCCACTGTAAGAACGACTTCACCCACAGTTGCCTCTCCAAAGCATTGTTTTTAGAATTCCACTTGTCCTCCCAGTAGCCAGTCCCCAAAGCCTTTCTCTCATTGGCTGCTCTGGGCCTAGGTCTCCTCTGCTGCCACCTGCTTTGTCCTCCTTCTGTTTTTTCATCAACACATCAGGGTCCCTGGGGCTGAAATCTAAAGTGGCTTTTGCTCCGACCCCCTGCAACAAAGCGCATTCGTGTCTTTTCCCTTACAAGCAGGGGCGTGGATCTGGCTGAGCATGGACCAGATTCTGAGTTGGGGAGGAGAAGATGGCTAGGAAGGGAGGAGGGAGACAGCAAATTTTTCTTTTAGTGGTGGAAGCAAGCCTTCTAGTTTTATTTTGTTATCAGATTCTTGTTTCTTTGAATGTGACTTCCTGCTGAGAATGGTTTGAAGGTAAGAACTTTGCGGCCTGGTGTGAAAAAGAGCTCAGGGGTCAGAGCCACCACTAGCCCACTAGCCTTTATGCCAGGCACACGCGGTGCCACCACAGGTGCAAGGTTAGTCAAGGATGGCACCTTCGCACACGTTTAATAAGAGGTGCCAGGCGACTTTCCTCCAGGTGAACTCAGCTCTGAGCCACAGTGCCTGATGTAGGCAGAAAAGGGCTGGTTGCATTTCAGTCCCCACTCACAGCCTTGGCCGTGTGCCTTTGCGCATCACCTGCCCACAGCAGTCCTGACGGTGGTTTCCACACCTAGCTGCTGCTCTAGGGCATCTGTGTCAGCGGTATGCGGTGTGGCTCAGAGAGACACAGACGTGGCTCAAGACTGAGCTGAGGCCTTGGCTCCCACAAACTCATCTTCCTTCCCATTTCCCTGCCTCTGCCTACTCCCTACGCTTGCTTCTTGCCCCATGATCTCTCCTGTGTCCTGGACAAAAACAGCCCTACTGAGGGATTTTGCTGTAGCATGTCTTACTGCAGTTAGGGAAAGTTTTGTGTTTAGCTTTGGTTGGTGGCTTTGAATTCTGGACACAGCTGTGCTGGCCCCTCAGCACCGAGAGCCCCGGCTCAAGGCATCGTCTCATTGACCTAACCTTATTGGTGATAAGGCTGTTATGTTAAGGTGTTCATTCTAGCTGCTCTAACAGAGAAACTCTGAAAGCCCAGCCCCCTAACCCAAGAGATTTTTATTTCTGACTCACAAAGCAGTCCAATGACTGTGTTCAATGGGTGAGTTAGGGACCCACGCTCCTTCTACCTTCCTGTTCTGCCATTTTAACCTTGAGCCAGGAGAAGGGGCAAGAGAGAGTGGAGATGGTCTCATGTGACCTGTGAATGACCCGGGTCACTTCTGCTCCCCTTCTCTTGGTAGGAACTGGTCACGTGAGGCCTAGATGCAGGTTACCCTGGGAAATATATCCTTGGCTGGGTTGCCATTCCTCCAGACAGCTTTTCCCCATGGAAGAGGACCACTGAACTTTGGTGGGCAGTAAGCCATGTGTGCCCAGGGGTAGAGCTGAGAATGGCATCCTCTCCCCTGCCCAGTGGTTACCCTTTTACTCTGTGGGGAGAAGTCCTTATACTTTATTGAGCAACAGGGGAGGAGGGTTCTACTCAGAGGTGATATTAATGTTAATTGAAGCTCCAGGTGAGCACAGGTGGGGAGAAAAAGACTTTAACCTTTCTTTGATTAGATTTACCCTCTGTTCCAGCTCTGCTAAGTTCCCTAGCCTCTCTCTGCTATGCATGTCCTCTTTCTCCAAGTTCAAAGCAAAGTCACAGATAGATTTGCCAGGGAACTATTCAGGAGCACCCTCCATGATTCCCTCTCCTGTTTTTTGTTTTGTTTTGTTTTTCTGAGGCTTTTGGCCAGAGGGTGACTAGGGAGAGAAAGAACTTTTAATAAAAGCAGCTTCTTCTCTTTTTGTGTGTGCTGAGGTGGGGAGGGGTGGGAGGATAGCTCTTATAGTTCCAGAGAAGCTCGGGGGATTAATAAAATCTGACACAGGCCAGCGCAGCGCTGATCCGGAAGGTGAGGGCCCGCTTTCCTGCGGAGGTGTCTTCCCTCGGTGATGTCAGAAGCGGCTGCCGTTGCCTTGGCAAATTCACCCGAGAAGCATTGGGCACAAATGCTGATTTCAGGGCTCTCTTCTTGATGACGAGGAGCTAAAAATGAATCTCACTATTCCTCAAAATCCAGTCCTCATGCAAATCGTGGGTAAAAACAGCTCAAGGGAGCGGCTAATGTTGGAATAATCTGAAGGATACCTGGGGGACCAAAAACTCTTTCTTTTCACACAAAACCTTTATGTTTCAGAAAAAAAGGAAACTGCGGATCTGCCCTCTAACAGTACTCTTCACTTCCACCTGCTTCACATGAAAAGTCTCATTGAATCACGTGGTCCATTACCCAGGGGTCCCACCGTAGGACTGCAGGGTTCTGGAAATATGGCAGAGGTGGACAACATTACGTGCCAGTGTGGTAGAGAAGGGGGAAACACCCACTCAAAGCCTAAAAATTCTCAGCTACCCACCTTCCACAAATATATTCTTTTTCTTTCCATTTTCTGAGTGGCTGAGAAGTTTAAATATGCCAGTCACAAGAACTAGTGAATGAAGGTGAGGCAGAATTTCGCGGTGGCCAAACAGGGACATTTGCATCACACTGACCCAGTGGCTCTGCCACTTCCTCACTGTGTGATCCGGACCCAATTAGTTGACCTCACTGAGCTTCAGTATCTTTGTCTGTAAAATGATAACAATGGCATTTCAAGGGATAAATAACATAACACATGTAAAGTGCCTAGCACAGTCTCTGGCACATAATAGGTACTCATATAAACGATGGTTATTTCTCCTATTTAGAATATTTATTAAAACGTTACCAGTCCAGAGCTGACAATAGCACATATTAAGTCTTTGTACAAATTTTTAAAAAGTGCCTCTGATGGCCGGCAGGTTGAAACAAGGTGCTTCCTCTTCCGGCCTGTGGCAGCCCTGTGCAGGCTCAGAGGTTGATGGTTCGGCCAGAGGATGTAACCTTCACATCTGCATCCAGCAGCCCTGGCTCCCACGCCCCCCCCGCCACCCCCTTCTTCCCTGTCTTAGCAAGTTTCCTGGAAGGGATTTTGGAAGGGTCAGGTCTCATAGAAACGTTAAAAAAATTCAAAATAAATAAGAGCTAGAGGGGCTTGAAGTTCTGACTAGTATAACCACAGGAAATCAGGTGTGAGTTCAGTGATACTGGTCTGATCTCTGCTCTCACCAGGAGTCAGCTCTCTGCCCACTCACAATGACCCTTCTGTCTGTTACGAGTTGCTTGGTTTTCTTTCTTCCTCCTTGTTGTTATTTTTATTGTTATTTTAACAGATGGTCTGTTGTAAGCTGGTCCTGGAGGAGGTGTGACCTTCTTGTGGGTGCTACAGGATTTAGGAGCATTTCATGTTGGGTTTGAAGCCCCTGCTCCGTGCCAGCTGTTTTCTTTTAAGCTATGTTCTCCACTGACGTGCAGCCGTGATGAGCATTAGAGTCAGTCACTCACTACGTGTTTGCAGAGCATCTATCATACACAACAGCCTGGGATGAGGTCAGGGATACCACATATAGGACGTAGTCCCTGTTTTCAAGTTGCTTGCATTCTGATGGGGGAAGCAGAAAGAAACCAAGTGTCCATGGTCTTGTATATTGATATGTCTTGTAATCTTGAATGCTGGACATCTTATATGAGAAGTTATAAAAGCTCTGGATGATGTTAACTTTCTCTAGAGAGAATCTGTTTTTACTTTGGCAGGCTGTTACACTGGGGGCACATCACCTCAATCATGTTTGGGATTGAGATGATTCAGAGCTGTGTTTCAGTTTTGTGAGGACTGTTTATTTCGTATTCACATTTACTTCTTGGAGATAGCCCTTCAAGAGTGGGTTGGCAGAGTAATGCCCCTCCCCACAGAAGGTGACCACTTCCTAGTGCCTGGAACCGGTGAATATATGCGATTACATGACAAAGGGTAATGAAAGTTGCAGGTGGGATTAAAATTGCTAATCAGTTGACCTTAAAATAGGGTGACTATCCTCGATTTTCTGGGTGGTCCCAATGTAATCCCAAGGGTCCTTCAAAGTGAAAGAGGGAGGCAGAAGAGGAGGTCAAAGTGATGTTTGATGAGAAGTACTTGACCTGCTATTGCTGGCATTGAAGATGGAGGAAAGGGCCACAAGCCAAGGAATAAGAGCAGCTTCTAGAAGCTGGAAAAAGGAAGGATACAGATTCTCTCCTAGAGTCTCCAGAAGGAATGCAGCCCTGCTGACACCTTGATTTGAGCCTAGTAAGACCCATGTCAGACTTCTAGCTTACAGAACTTTCAGATAATAAATTTGTTGTTTTAAGCCATTATATTTGTGGTAATTTGTTGCAATAGGAAACTAATACAAAGGGTCCCAGCTAACGTCTTGAGGGTTTCCCTGAGCATCTTTTTGGTGGGTCCTGAACGCCACATTTTGACTCCATAGCACTGTGAGGCTGCTAAAATCTTTACCTTGTGTAGCAGCCCCTTGTGCAATGGTTTCTGTGTATTGCTTACAAATCAGCAGCTCCCTGGAGAGCGAGAGGTCCAGAATTCAGAATCACTTCTCTGCACTTCTTTTCTCTTAAGGATCTGCTCCCCCAGACTTGGGCTGCTTTGGTAGCACTGAACTTGAATTTATGTCTCCCTAGCCTTGTAATACAGGTCAGCTTCTTAGCATTTGGCTCCATCCTGCTTACAGATCAGCAGATATATACGGCAATAAACAAATGGTGGCTACTGTGTTGCTGTTATCATGAACTGAGTTTAGGAAACTTGGGTGCTGGTCTCAGCTCAGTCTCATGGCCTTGGGCATGTCATTGCCCTTCTCTGACTCTCTTTTCCTTCCTCTGTATAATGAGGGTTTCAGATAAGATGATCTCTAGGTTCTTTACCACCTCTTGCTGTTTCTAATTCTGGAGTCACCTCTGTGTGTGGGAGAAGCACCGTGCTGTTTGCTTTTGTAGGGGTCAAAGAGGTGGAAACTTTGCCCAGAAGGTGTTTCCAGTGTCATCATCATACTGGTCAAATAAGGTCTACTTATATAGAAAAAAAATTAGAGAACTGAGTATCGTATTATCAAACGACAAGACAATTCGGAGAGACAAAGAACAAAGATTTCAATTTGGATCAAATGAAATGACATGGCCCAATGTTATGAGCTCTTGTCTCTAGAAAAATAACCACCTTAAGCCTCAGTACTTTCTTGTCAGCATAGTTTGGTTAATTGATCCATGATTAATCAGAAAGGTTAATTGAATTCATAGAACTTAACGAACTAACATCATGATGGATTTAGGGTCCCAGTGGAGTTGCAAGCTATCTGACTTGGTTATTTGCACAAACTGTGATTTAGACCTGACAACTGAGTTTTTTGTAAGCAGTGTGGCAGTTAAATGTAATGCAGTGGTGTCCAGATTGAATAGGATGGAATTAAGTGGTATTCTGCAGCCTCTGCAATTTAATTTGTTTTCTGGGAAGGGAGTCAAGAAAAAAACAATAAAACCTCTTAGTTATATAAGCATTGGACCAAAGCTGGGGCTCCCCTGGGAGTTCTTGCTTTTATTCGTCTTTGCCTCCCCAGTGCCCTAGCGTAGTGCCTGGTGCATTGTCAATGATAAACTAACTACCTAGGTAACTAAATGAATAAATAAATGATTCCCTCCATCCATCTGTGTAATAGATGTTCAATAAACTACCCTGCACTAGGCCCTGTGGCAGGCACTGGGAAATTAGCCACAGTCCTTACCCTGGGAAGGCACCCAGCCTACTCAGGGTGGCTTTCCCCCAACAAGCAATTACACACAATTTGATGTAGTAACAGATTAGTGAAAAGACTGGGGAGGGATGGGAGACTCTATCCCAGGGACAGAATAAAGGATCTGAGGGAGTTTGGCAGGATTACCCAGGGGAAGTGACATGTGAGCTGGGTCTTCAAATATGAATAGACATTTTCCAGGCAGAAGATGGGGAAAGCTACATTCTGCAGAGACAGGTGGTGTGCGTGGAGGATGGAGGGGTGAAAGCAGAGAGCCTTTGATGAATGGCCTGTGGCTTCATGTGGCTGGAGCCTGTGGAAGGGAGAGGGAGATGGAACTGGAAGGGTGTGTTAAATAAGGTTGGGAAGAGTCTAGAATGCCAATTTAGGGAGCCTTGACTCTATGTGGGCCTAACAGGGAGTCCTTGAAGGACTTTCAGAATATGAGTGACATGGTCAGATTTATAATTTAGGAAGGAATTCTTGGAAGTGGATGGTGGACAGGTGGAGGAGAGAGGGACTCATGGCAGAGACTCTGGTTAGCAGTGGGTGGCGATTGGCATGGGGAGAGGGCAGCAGGGAAGGAAGGCACAGGTTGGGGATAGGAGGGCAAAAGTGCTGGTCAAGTTCATGTCTCTGGGCATCTTCATTTTCTTTTATCTGTAAAATAGGAGCAATAATTTCTATTTCATAGGGTTATTTTGACGTTTCGATGAGAAATTGCATGCAGACTCTGCAGTATATATTGCCTGGCACATAATAAGCACTTAGTCGATATTAGTTGTTTATTATTTACCTGGGGAGAGATGACAAGAGCCCTGGCTAAGGCAGCAGCTGTAGGGATGGAGAGGCGTAGGATGAAAATGAGAGACATTTAGGAGGTAGGCTAGAATTCTGAGTCCTGTTGGCTTGCCCTAGAGTGGAAAGGCAGTCTTATGCTGACTCTTGTTGCAGCAGTCTGATCTGCTGGCCTCATTATAAAACCACAGATGAGGCCCTGGAGTGTTTGACCGTGGCTATTCCGGACTCTCAGGCAGAGCCAGCAAAACTAAGAGTTAGTTGCCAGCAAGAAAAGCCCTTCTCTGGTTGAAGGCAGATGCACTTGATTATCTGCTTTATTGCTCTGATCCCTGAGGGAAACCAGGCACGTCCTGCCTCTGGCCCGTAGTGCATGATGTTCAGCTTCGTGTTCCTGAGCAGCAGAGTCTGGGAGCCCTCAGTGTAGAGCAGCAGACGCAGTCAGCATCAGGGAGGAGGCCCAGACATGGAGAGCAGCTTTGGGGAACCCCAAGTGGTTGCTACTTACAGGGAGAGATTAAGGGTACTGGGAAGGACCCCTGCCCACTATTCTTCTCTTGGTCTGAAGCCCCACCATTAGGAACTCAATTGCTTGGTTTTAAAGGCTTTTTATCTCCAACTGAACACAAATATTCCAAGGAAAATTAGTACCATTCAGGGAAGGGATAATAGTCATACCAGAAAACAATAATAATAATGGTAACAACCAATATTTATAGAGAACTGTTTAGTGCCAGGCACTGTGATAGATACCTTTTACTCATTGCCTTATTTAATTGTTCTGATAGTCCTATTAAGTGAATGTTATTACATATGAGTACATGGAAGCTCAGAGAAGTTAAGAAACTTGATTAAAAACACACAGCATACATCTTTGAAAGCACTATGACAGAGAGAGAGAGAACAAGGGCGAGAGTGAGGGGAGGTGGATGTTGGGTATGGGATTTGGTAGGTGTCTCTGGAGGGGAGAGAAGAGGAGGAATGAAAGGGTAGAGAAGAAGCTAAATTTTGGCCAGGATGGGCACTGTTTACCTCTTAATCATTGAATTCATTCATCTGCCTTTTGTCCCTGGTTCTCTCAGCTCTTATCTTTGTTTGGAGGCTCAGAGATGGTCACGGGACTCCTAAGACAGGTTGGGTTAGAGTTAAGGACTCCAGATAGGACTGCCTAAGAGGTTCAGCTTTATCCAAGTTTATTTAGCCATGGTCAGAGCGAGCAAAATAGACCCCCTTATGACCAAAACTGGGGACTAACAGCCTTTGCATTCCCCATGCAAGGCTCCAAGTATGGTACACAGTAGGCACTCAGTAGATGCTCACTGAAAGCATGTTGCCTAAAGAGTCCCCACTGGAACTCGAGCTTGCTCTCCTCAGAGCTCTGCAGATCCCTCTGGCTGCTATCCCTGTTTCTAGTGATAAAGGAATTATAAGCCTCTGCTTATGAATTCAGGAGGGACCAGATGAGGATCAAATGCAATTAAGCTTCATTGTTTGTTAATGATTGCTTACCCAGCTCATCTGGACCATTTAAAATTTTAATTCTAAATTCTAAGTTTCTAATCAGGAAGTGGACAGAGAGGATATAGATGCAAAAAGAATATGGCCTGATTTTCAGGGTCATGGTGATACAGGATTAGAATGGTTTGATGGTCTCCTAGGAGTGTATCATCCAGTGAGCAGTCAGTGCAAAACATAAGGTAACACAGGCGGTTCCAAAATGGGAGAGGAGAAAGCCCTGGAAATTAGGAGGTCTTGGTTTTGCCATTAACTGTATGACCTTGGACATCATACTCCTTCTTTGGGCCTTGATTTGCTCATCTGTAAATTGGGATGTTGGGTTAGATGAGTGGTTCCTTAGCTGCATTGAAAAGATATGAAGAGTTCTCATTCTCCAGCAAGCCTAGCTAGTTAGGGATGCTTTGAGGACTTGAGAAACTGGAGAATGTTTGGTATGAGGCATTGGGTAGAAAGAAGTGGCTTCTAATCAGTAAATTATCTGATGTGGGATGTTTGTCTGCTTCCATTCCACTTCCCAGTGACCTGAATCCACAACAACTTGCACATTTTGGGAGGAGCCCTGGGACAGAGGAACACTTGGCTGAGCTCCCAGTATAGATACTCTTGAAGAGTCAGATTGCAGACTCTTCTAGAATTAGGTTTCTAAAGGGTCTGAAAACAAGTTAAAGCTTGGAAATATTATGAACAACACATGGCCCCAGTTTTAAGTTTGAGGACTGTTACTTAGTGCCATGTTCTTGCAAAGATGCTTTGAATTAAGGGAAATATTTCAGGGAAACTATAAATAAATTTTGTGGACATGTTGGGCTTTTTGAAGGTTTTTACCTTCAGGTTTCTTAAGAGATGGTACTTGAAAGTGAGGCATATTCACATTGTTAGGGACTGGGAGAAAATTGACCGTGTACAGTGGTTTTGTCAAGATATATAAATCATGGGTGAGTTTTCAATTTTCTTTATTTGCCAAACTTTATATCATAGGGTATATTGTTTTATAATTTAAAAAATTGAGAACTGTTTGCTGGAAAATGAGTCCTAAAATACCAGTGAGTGTATTTGCGGTCTTTACCCCAGCTCTTGAACCTGCTCCATTCTGGCTTCTGCTCTCCCCACCGCACTGAAACTGAGCCACCAGTGCTCTGCAGAACAAAGGGTACTTTTTAGCCTCTGCAATCTTTAACCGTGTGGACCATTTTCTTTCTGAAATTCTCTTTCCCTTTGACTTCCGAGGTGTCGCTCTTTCCTGGGTCCTTCCTAAGCTTATCTCCTTCATTGAAGCCTCTACACTTGCCCACTTAAATGTCAATGTTTCTCTGCTTACTCCATACCTTGATGGTGTGTGACCTCATTTAGAGCCAATTTCAACTTCCACTGATGAGTATGAATCATCTCCAGCCAGACTTTCCTCTGATGTTCAAATACCGCTGAGCTCTACTGGATAGCTCTTCTAGAATGTACAGAGGAGTCAGACATTCAATATATTAAATCCCTGGCCAAACATGCACTTTCTCCTACGTTTCTTCTCCCCTTAAGTGGCATCTTAGGCCTCCCCTTAGTTGTCATCTTCAAGGATGGCTCTTTTTACTTACTTGTACTTCCGTCTATAGTCTTTCTCTCTAACCCCTCCTGTATCCATTACCACATCTCCATCCTCACTGATGTGGCCTTAGATTAGTTTTTCATTGCTTCTTACTTGGGTCACTATAAACATTCTTCCTGCCATCAGTGTTTTCTGTTCTCCAGTACAGCATCATACTGCTGATTGAGTCATGTTTTTAACTTCAGTTTCCGAATTGATCATGTAATTTTCTGGATGAAAACCCTCTAGTGGATTTTTCTGGATGTGCTCTTTAGTAAAGCCATTCAAGGTTTGGCTTTTGCTTACCCCTGTAGTCTCATTTCTCTTCACTTGGCCACATACATCCTTTGCTCTCACAATACTACCTAGCCAAGACCACAGCTTCCAGTGATTTTTTTTCGCCTTTTTTTTTGGTCCTGTCTTTGAGCTTTCCCAGATCTGCTTGAGGTCACCATATTTAAAATCCTAATATTTTAAGGATAGCAAACTTATGCCATTTATATTTAATGAAACTTGCATTTTCTTCAGGGAAATGCCCATATAAGTTAATCACAAAATGAATGGGAACATACACACAAAAAATGGGAAAATATATTTATCTTATAACTGGAAATTTGTACCTTTTGACTTTCATCTAATTCCTCCTCCCCCTACCTCTGGTAACCACAGGTCTGATCTCTTTTTCTATGAGTTTGTTTGTTTGTTTGTTTGTTTTTGAAGTATAATTGACCTGTAACACTATGTTAATTCCTATTATACAATATAGTGATTTGATATTTCTATATATTTCAAAATGATCACCATGATAAGTCTAGTTATGACATGCCACCAGACAAAGGTATTACATAGTTATTGATGATACTCCCCACACTGTATGTTTCATATCCATGATTCATTTATTTTGCAATTGGCAGTTTGTACCTCTTATCTCCCTCACCTTTTTTTCCCTCCTTCTACTCCCCTCCCCTCTGGCAGCCACCTGTTTGTTCTCTGTATCTACGACTCTTTTCCTGTTTTGGTATGTTTATTCATTTCTTTTGTTTTTTAAATTCCACATATAAGTGAAATCATATGGTATTTGTCTTTCTCTGTTTGACTGATTTCACTTAGCATAATACCCTCTAAGTCTGTCCATGTTGTTGCAAATGGAAAGATTTCTTTTTTTTTTTTTTTTTTTAGAATCATGGCCCTATAACCATGACAATAGGGCCCTAACTTGCATTTTTTTTTTTTAAAGATTTATCTATTTATTGATTGATTGATTGTTATGTTGGGTCTTCGTTTCTGTGCTGGGGCCCCCTCCAGTTGCGGCAAGTGGGGGCCACTCTTCATCGCGGTGCACGGGCCTCTCACCATCGCGGCCTCTCTTGTTGAGGAGCACAGGCTCCAGACGCGCAGGCTCAGTTGTTGTGGCTCACGGGCCTAGTTGCTCTGCGGCATGTGGGATCTTCCCAGACCAGGGGTCGAACCCGTGTCCCCTGCATTAGCAGGCAGATTCCCAACCACTGCGCCACCAGGGAAGCCCCAGATTTCATTTTTTATGGCTGAGTAATATTCCATCGTGTATATGTATGTGTGTGTGTATATATATATATATATATATATATATACACACACACACACACATTCATTCATCATTCATTAATCCATTCATCTCATTTATCTATTGATGGGCACTTGGATTGCTTCCATATCTTGGTGGTTGTAAATAATGCTGCAGTGGACATGCAATCTACTTTTCAAGTAGATTGTTCAAATACTCTAATATGGCTTCATATCATCATTAGAATTAATGTAATGACTTATTTCTGGAAAAATAACAAATAGTTATCACCCTGCCCTCATAGTTGAGGAGATGGGTGGATATAAAAATCTAAAAGTTTTCTGACTTGATTTGTAAATGATTTTGACATATAACAGTGCTTTTGAAGGTTAAACAGTGAGAATAAATTTTGGCCCAAACAAAATTAGGATGAACACTTCATTGTCATTATTGATCTCATCAGTGGGGAAAGAGGTCATTAAGGATTCAACATAGTTTTATCTCCCCGGTCACTTAGTGTTAATGTTCAATTAGAATCATTGAATAAAGTAGTCTTGTGTTGAAATAAAAGTAACGAGCAAATGTGTGGTGGTGTTTTTGTTTTATTTTTGTTTTTGTTTTTAATGCTGATATCCAGTTACTATACTAGGTCAATTGCTGCGATTACTTTTATTAGTTGTTGTTGTATGTTCCTAGGCAAATTCCTTAACTTCTTTGAGCCTTAGTTTCTTCATCTGTAAAAGGAAAACAATCCTGGCAATAATACTCCAATCACAGACCCATTGGAGGTATAAATGAGTTTACATACTGAAAGTGTGTGGCACGTGGTAGGTCCTCACTCAGTCCAGCTCCCACTGACACAAACATGCAGACACATGTACAAAACACATGGGCTCAGACATGGAAGAAAAAACATGGCTTTCATTTAAACAGGAAAATTGTCCAACAAGTCCTAGAGAAATGAAGCCATACTGAAAAAAAAAGAATGGCTAAGGCAGGCAAGTAGACTTTTTCATAGAAACCAGTTAAGGCAAGACTCACCATTTTTGCGGATCATTAATGTGTTTCATTTTATGTGCTTGTAGGTTGCTGGCCAGCCTTGACATCTTATAAGAGTTTGGATTAAAATTTCTAATTGTTTCTTCCAATTACTCATTCCCTCCTAACCTGGCACTATTTTCAGGAAGAACTGGTAAGGATCTTTTGTGAACTTATTTTTTGGAATCATGTCTATAAAGCTACAGTTTAAAGCATTTTTATTTCATGGTGGGTGAGGCAAGGTTATTTCTTTTTGAAGGGGAAAGGGGGTGGGTAGGGAATGGGCTGAAGCAAGGAGATCAGGACAAGGAAAGAGAGGATAAAATTAGTTACAAATATCTGACATCACTTTCTAAATTAAGCTATGACATTTGGACTCTTTCTTAGATATTCAGATTTCCTCTGAAATCTTAGATTGCTTTTCTGGGGTGAGGTCCCCGAGGTTCCCCAGCAGGCTCTGTCTAGACTAGCTGACAAGGTGGATCAATGTTTGCCAGCTTGAGGCTTTTCTGGGACAGCTCTGAGGTTTGGTGGGGGCTTAAAGCCAAATTAGGGTGTGGTCAGGGACCAGGGCCAATCACACCGGGAGGGCTGTTAGATGCTCTTTTCCAGAGCACATCTGGGCTGGAGTGGGAATACCATCTAAGTGCCAATGTGCAAGTCCCATGTCTGATTAGTAAAATGACTTCAGGAAAGTCACTTAACCTTTTTTTTTTTTTTTTCTCATTTTCTACACCTGAAATGTGGGAATGATGCTATCTGCCCTACAGGATTGTTTTGAGGCTCGAATGATATAACTTATATGAAGATACTTGGAAAATGAGGAAGCACAGTATAAGTGCAAAACACTTCAGGCTAAAATTGACATCCTGGTCTGCTTGAAGGAGAAAAATAGGGCTGATAATGTCACCAAAAGGGCAAGAGTGACAAGTGGAGAGGTGTGGTAAGCAGAGAGGTAATATTGGGTGCCGGCTGAGAACGCAGATCTGGGCTTGAATCGTGATCATATATTGCATGTGTAACATGGGCATGTTATTTAACCTCTCTTAGTCTGTTTCATCAATTGTAAAATGGGAATTATAAAATATTTCCCATGTAGGTTGTGAGAATGAAACAAAAAGTGCATGTAATGTGCTTGTCACCTTGTAAGCCCTTAGTGATTATTATAGGCCTGACAGCTCTATCAGCTTTGTGCTATGGGATGACTACATTGTATGTGAGACTTGGATCCTTTCTTCTATAAGATCTTCCTCATGTTCTTTATGCCCTAAATGGTGGAGGTAGAATGGGGGAAACACAGAAACTGTGACAATTTCCTAATTTGTTATAATGTGGGTGTTATCTTGCCTGTAATGCAGAAGTCTCAAGCATTTTAGTACTTTCAGAAGGGGGTTTGGTCATATTGATTGGATTTTTTTTAGGGTGGCCTTATCTGTGAGGTAGTCTAAGAACAATTTCTATTCATTAATTCATTCAGCAAACTTTAACTGATCACTTATTATGTGCAGGATGATGAGCTAGGCTAGGAGATAAGAATGCAGTGGTGAGTAGGAAAAATAAAATTCCTGCCCTAAAGCAGCATACACTCTGGTGGGGAAGGCAAAAAAAGTACATATTTAGTATGTAGTATGTAGTGACAAATGCTAACAGGAAAAATAAAGTAGGGAAAGGGGACAGTGATGTCTTCGGGAGGACTTAGGGTGGAGACGGTAGCCACTCTCCCCTGCTCTGAAACCAGGGGTGCAGACCGCAGGGCATAGCTCAGAGGATGTTGCCCCTGACTGCCCTCTGTGGCTGTATTTCATTGTCCAGGGCAGTTTTTGGAGAAATGAAATGAGAATGACCACATACCCACTGGGTCTCTAAGGAGAGACAGTGAGGACGCCGTTATGATCTCCAGGCTGACTAGGATAAGGCAGTTGACAGTCTCCTATTGCCTTTGCCCCTGTCCTGACCCATCATCCTGTGCGTGTGTCTGTGTGAGCATTTGTGTGTGTGTGTGTGTGAGAGAGAGAGAGAGAGTGGGGATGGGGATGGGGCCTGGGGTGGGGTACAGAGGTCGATGATTAAGGACACATAAGGTCTGGCTCAGAACACTTAAAATGCAGACCTTGTGTGACAGGACTTTCTGTGACTCGGGTATATTATCTTCACAGCTCACAGTTTCATGGGACTTTTGTACAGATGAAATTGATCAGCAGCAGGAGGAAAATAGCTGTCGCCTAGGCAACCGGCTGATGACTCATCCAGGCATTGAAGCAGCAAAAGTCGTGAGACTGCGGTAATTTTCCAGACGCTTAACCTGCCCTCCTCTTTCTCTCTCTCTTTCTTTGTTTCCCACTCTCCATCCTTCATTTCTGTCTCTATACCCACTTCCCTGGGTCCTCCCAAAACTGGACACTGCACTCTGCAGGCTCTCTGCAGGGTCTACCTGGGTCCTGAGCTCTCTGGAGCAGTTATGCAGACCCCATCCCTCCAGTAACACGTGGGTGGCCTAATCTGCCGCTGCATCCCGGAGATGCCCAGGCTGCAACAGTCTGATGCCACAGAACCCCCAAGACGTGGCTTGCTGTCCTTGATCAGAAAAACCTCAAGGGAGTCTAGCACTTTTTCTTCTAATCTAAGCTAACCTGAGCTCATCCATTTATCTCAGAGATCTGCAGTGTGTTCTTTTGAGGAGGGGCAGCTACACCTTGGACCTCCCAAGCAAAATTGTGAAAATGATGTTTAAAGGTGACCAAGCTCACCTTTGGCAGCTTCTCTCTCTGATGATTTTCCTGTCCTCTTATCCTTCCTTTTTCCACTCATAATCTCGTGTCTGATGTTTCAGGCCCTTCTAAAATGCGAAATGATGGAAGCTGAAATCATTCCCTGTCCAAAAGCATTTTCATTTTACTAAAGGTTTTCAGAGTCAAAATATTTCAAGGCCCAGAGGAAAAAAACCTGTTAGCCTTTCAGATACAGATATAGGCACTGGGGCTTGGGTAGTGGGCTATGCCTGTAAGAGGGTCTTTCTCTGCACATCATATGTGTAACACCTATGTTGCTGCTGATTCTGACTTAAAACCTTTGCTATGTTGAATACAAGTTGGTGCCTCAATTCTGTATTCCCATCCCCATCCATACAAATGCACTCCATTTACACACGTGTGCACAAAACACACACACCACCTCGAGCAATGGCAACAGCTGATGAGGAAACAACAACAAACCCTCAGTGATGAAGGTTGGTCTACTCACTTTTATGTACTGGGTGTATGTTAAGCATCTACCATGGAAAACATGGTAGTGGGCAGTGCAATTGCGGTGTCCACATTCTTGCAAAATAGCTTATAGTCAGCAGGGAATAAAGTCAAGCAGACAAATGCTTGGAGTTTACCCTCTGAGTCCCTTTACTGCTCTGTGCCTTTTATTTATTTTTATTTAAAAAATTTTTTATTGGGGTATAGTTGATTTACAGTGCTGTGTTAGTTCAGGTGTACAGCAAAGTGAATCTGTTATATGTATACATACATCCACTCTTTTTTATCAATAGATTCTTTTCCCACATAGGCCAGTACAGAGTATAGAGTAGAGTTCCCTGTGCTATACAGTGGGTCTTATTAGTTATCTATTTAATATATAGTAGTGTGTCTGTGCCTTTTAAATTAATTCAATTGACTCAGGTCTATGAGATCTTTCTCACTGGTATTTCCTCCGTCCCATCACACTGTCACCCCACCTTGCAGGTGACCAGCGTGAAAAGCCACCAGGGGCACAGACAGATGCTCATTCCCTTCATCTTGTTTTGGAGAAAGCTCTCCTCTGGTCTCGGGCACACATTGGGCCTGTGTGTCTTGGGCATTCTCATGGTCTGAGAGGAAGCTGCATAGCATGTCCTCCCAGCTCTCAGGACACTTAAATACAGAGAAACATGAGCTTTCTGAGATGGATGAGAAGGTATAGACTCCAAACATCTATCTAGTGCAGGCATCACTTCTAAAGCGTCTCTGATGGCAGCCATCCCACTGGGCTTGAATACACAAGGATGGGAGGTGCTTTTCTCACAAGGCAGCCCATCTCATATTTGAACAGATGGTACTATTCATTTATTTATTCATTTACTGAGCAGTTACTTTATTCAGTACAGATTAATTGACTGCCTATGGTGTGTTAGACACTGGAGATGCAATGGTGAGCAAAACAGATAGTCCTGCCAGCATGGGGTTTGTAGTCTATCGGGGAGGCAGAATCAGTGGTACAATCAAAGAGTACTATGATTACCATCAGGGAAGAGAGCTGTGAGACCATAGCATAAAGGACTCTGGGCCAGCAGGGGTGGCAGGCAGGGCCAGGGAAGTACAGGGATGGCTTCCTTGGGAAAATGATGGAGGGGCCAGAGTCAAGTTAGCTGGGTACAGGGTGGTGGTCGGGAGAGGGAAGAGCATTCCAGACAGAGGGAATAGACTGCATAAGAAAGCACTCTGAGGTGAGAGGGACCAGGGCAGTTTTGAGAAAAGGAAAAGAGGCCAGTGTGTTTTGAGAATTCAGTGAAGGAGAGGTGGCTGGCGGGGCTGACAGCAGATGTAGCATGGTGGCTTCCAGGACATTGTAGTGGAGGTGCAAGTTGACTTGCGGTGCATCCCAGGTGGGAGGCAGTGATGCTTTCTTCCCACATCTCCTGCTCCCTCCCCCTTCCCCTTCCCTTTTCCTCTTCCTCTGCCTCTTCTCCTCCTTACATCACCTGTCATCTTCTCTTTCTTTTTTCCCCCTCCCTTCTCCACCCCCTCCTCCTGTTCCTTCTTTTTCTTTGTGGGGGGATCATTATCTAATTTTGTCTTTCTCAGAAACTCCATCTGCTGAGGAGCAAAGATTTCAGTTCCAAAGCTTACTGTGACATAGAAATATAAATAGTCCTTTGTGAGTAAACATACTTAGACTCAGGTGCCCTTACCTGCAACTCTTCAAGATGGCTGCTAAGAGTATTGAGGTGGGTTTTGACTTTACTTGGTACTCATATTAGTGTTACAAAAGGGACCTTGGAACCCTGTCGTGACCTGGAATATCTTTTGACTCTTTTGGTCTCTGCAGCAGCGGCCACTCTTTGCTCTGCTGATCTTTGTAGCTGCAGTCTGCTGTCTGTGCACCGTGTAGCTGGGCCATTCCCTGATTCTCTCTTTCTCTCTCTCTGTCTCTTTCTCCCTCCCTCCCTCCTCAAAGCGGTCAGAGCCCAGCAATTGTCTCCAGGATAACTTAGCCTCACCCCAACTCTTGTTGTATTTCTGTTTTGTCCTCCAAATGGCCTTTGCAAGGGGAACCTTCTCTGTACTGTGGAGAACCCTGTAGTCTGGGCAGCCAGTCTTGATTCTGGATTAAGCCAAAAGAGAGGATAAAGGAATTCAGAAAACCTTCCCTTGCATGGCTATTGGCTTGCAGCAAAACCTCATTTTGAAAGTCAAAATCTGGATACTAACCCCTTCTCCCCCTTGGCATTCTTCCTTTATAGTCCTAATCTTTCCCTAGCAGATAGATGTTCTGGCCATCTAAGGAGAAGTTGAATTTTTTGGGAAGACAAAAGATAAAAGTGTGTAGGTGTGTGTGTGTGTGTGTTTCAAAATAGGATTTCTGTTACTACACTATTTTAAGGATTTTGGGTTCTTTTTCCTAAGATCATTAAGAAATCGCTGAACCATTTTTAGCAAGGAAGTGATAGGTTCAGATTTGCATTTTTATAAAGATCCTGCTGGATGCTGTAGAGAATGGATTCTATGGGTAAGTTACATGCAGGCAGATCAGCCAGTGGTTATTGGCTGGTAGCAAAAGAAGATAACTAGAGGCAGACTTGAGAGATGTTTAGGAGATTGGGAGATAGGAAATGAAGATTAATTAGATGTGGGGTTGAGGAAAGGTAGGCATGAGTAAAGAGCCTCAATTTCTGCTTTAGGTGACTGGAGAGATTTTGGGATCATTTACTGAAAAGGGGAATAAATAGTAGGAGACCCAGATTTGGAGAGTTGGGAAGATAGTAATAAATCCAGTAGGGCATTTGGAGTTTAAAGTGTCTTTGAGAAATGCAAATATAAGTGACCAGTAAGTGGATATTTGAATCTGGAGCTCAGGGGAGAGTCATTCGTGTGTGTATAAGTGAGCATTGGTGCAGTGGAAGCAGGTAGCCCAGGAAGGGAGCAGAGAGGGAAAAGAGAAGTGGGCCTTGAGGAACTCAGGCAACGAAAGAAAGAACAGAGATGTGGTGGTAGATAAAGGGGATTTATAGCAAGAGGGTTTCTTCTAACTGAAGATGGCAAAGACTTGAGCACATCTAAACATTCAATCCTGAGACTGACAAAGTGACAAAGGGTCTGAAGAGGAGGGAGTGGATGGATTTAGAGCACAGCTGTAGGGTTCACCCCAGAGGGGGCAGGAGTACCTCTTCCCCTGTGGCATAAAGGAGGGCAGCCAGGGTGGGCCTAGAGCAGATACATTTGTAGGTTGGATCCAAGGAGTTGAGGGGGTTTCCATCGATGGCCTCTATTTTTGTTGTCGCAAAAGAGACAAGGTCCTCTTGAGAGTAGATAGGGTATTGGTTGGGCAGGGGGCTGTAAGGGTGGTTAAGGTGGTGCTGCTGAAGAACTGGGAGACAGACAATCTGGAACAAATTGAGTGAGCAATGGGATTTTGTTGTTTCATCTCCAGCCTCAATTTTATGTACCATTCTTCCTCTGGTCTTTTTTCTCTCTGACTCCTCCCATCCACAGGTGCCCAGGATATACTGGCTCTCTTCTTGGTTGGCTTCTTCCATTTCTCCTTGCCCACCCCCTCCCTGGCTTCTCCCCCAACCCCGGAAATAAATTACTGTCCAGAATTTGAGAAAGTGACCCACCCCTTTGGGTTAACAAATCAATGGATCACTCCTTAGAGACATGCCATTTGTTATTTAAATAGAACATTAAAAACAAACAAATGAAAAACCCATTTCCATCCATTCTCTGTAGCAAATTGGAGCCTTCCCCTTTAATTCCCTTTTTCCTTCTCTCTAAACTAGGCATGCTAAGCTTTCCTTTGAGTTGCCCTTCTGCTAAGAGATTAAGACCCTCAGAAGGGAGAATGAGGTTATGAGCATGGCAAGGCTTCAGGGAATCTGAGAGATCCAGCTAAGACCATTATAAGCTTTGCTAGCATTAGAGAGAGGAGTTCATTGTATGAAAAGAATAAATATTTGAAAAGTACAGTAATTTCAAAGCATCTAAAGCACTTACTTTGTTTTGGTCTGGGAGGAAAACATTAAAGTGAAAAACTGCAGATTAAAAAAATGAAAATAGCTAATTCTAATAATGGCAATCTTTATAATAAGAAAACACTGAAAACAGTATGTGTGAATACTCTCATAACCATTATATTTTTGTGTACTTTTTCAAGTTCATTGAGAATATGTCACCCCATTTCTTAGAGTGTAGCAGGATGGTGTGGGCCATAGAGTATGATTTTTCCTTTTAGAATTGTGATTAAAGTTCAAACCTGAGCACAAAAGGCATTAAGCCCATATATTCTAAGTTCAAGGCCCATATATTTTAAGTTCAGAAGATCATGGTGAATTACTGAGGCCAGTCATGTCTTCAGAGTAACAATTTCACTTCATGTACACGTAGAAGAGGACTGAGGAGAGGGGATGAGGCCTCCTTTTAGAGGAGTGCAGTGTTTATGATAAGAAACAAGTCCCTTTCCTCTTCTTCTCCTTCTCTCCTGTGGGAAGATGTTTTCTATCTTCCCCAAATCGTGGGAGGATGTCCCAAGGGAACTACCTATAACATTGAGAAAGGCCAAGTCAGGTCCCTTTTAATGTAAGTATCAAAGCCATTGGGCTATCTGGTTTCTGGTGATTGTTGGAGTATAGCGAAAGTATCAGAAAGAAATACTGGAGAGAGAGAGAGAGAGAGTGAGAGAGAATATAAACAGTGAACTAGAATACCCTTTAGAATAGGAATAGTGTGCTAGAACAGTGGTGTGATAAGAATACTGCTTTTGGAATTAAGATTTGGCTGCAGGTGACAGAAAACTTAAAGTTATAGTGTAAAAATTGAGATGCTTGTCTTTCTCTCATATAAATAAAGTTTATAAATCTGGACAACTTAAAGGACTTCCAGTTTTTGTAATCATAGACTAGGCAATATGGACCAGCCACCACTACTAAAGGCAACTAAAAAAGTTGGGAAAAAAACTCTCCTTAAAATCATCTAAGAGCTAACAAGATAGTGAATGAACTCGGCTATGACCCAGAGAGGTGAATGAGGAATACCAGATCACTTTTACCCTGAGGTCACTTTTCAGCTCAAAGGAGAGCAGAGGGACTGAGTTGTACTTTTGGTGACTTCTAAAGGTGAGATAAAAAGAGGGGATCTATGTACACTGGTGGATCACTGCTGGTTTATGCTTGGGCCCCAAAGGCTACACCTTAGGAATAGAGATAAACTACAAATTTATTTCCTTGCACAAAAATTAGTACAGTGTTTTGGGTTGTACAATGTCTCAGAATTTCAAAAGCCTTCAACCTAGATTAGAGCAGTCTTCTAATGTCTCTGGTGATAGGCAGAGGCAAACAAAAATGCTCTAAGAAGATGACATGCTGTTAGTTCTCAAAATATTTTGGCAAATAATTTTTTTTCAAATAAAATTTCTAGTACACAAGTAAAGATAATGTAGCACAGGAGAAAAATAAGACACCATGAACAAGAATCAACAAAAATAAAAGACACCTAGATGGACACATAAGTGATATAGATATTGAAATTATCAGACATAGAGTGTAAAACAACTATTTACTCTGGAAATATAAAGAAATTATTCCAAGGAAGTCATAATGCAGAAATTTTAGCAAAACCCCTGGAAATTCTAAAAAGGGACATAATAGAGTTGAAAAGAGTACCAAGTAAAAATCCTAGAACTAAAAAATACGCTAAGCAAAATAAAGAAGTCAGATGAAATTAACAGACAATTAGATAGAGTTGAAAAGAGATTTAGTAAATTGAAGATTATTAGAGGAATCTTCCAGAATGAAATATGGAGAGATGAAAAGATGAAAGCACTGAAGAGAGGGTAAGAGACATAGAGAGTACAGTGAGAAGGTAGGACAATCATATAATTTGAGTCTTGGAAAGAGGGCAGGGAAATATTGCATTTATCATATTTTTCTAATGGAACTGAGGTGACATTTGAAGACATAATGGCTGAGAATTTTTCAAAACTGATGGAAGACATCAAACCACCCTTTAAAGAAGCCCAATACATCCCAAACAGAATATGTAAAAAGAAATCCATATGCAGACATATCATAGTAAGAAAGACCAAGGTTATACCTTGGATTACCTTGAAACAATCAAGTTAGGCCAACAGTTAACTTCCCAACTGTAACAGTGGGAGCCCCAATACAGAGCAATATCTCCAAAATGCAGAAAGACGAAAACTACCAACATACCCAGGGAGAAGGAAGACATTTTCAGACAACATAAAACTGAGAGAATTCATCATCAGCAGATTAGCAGTAAAGGAAATACAAAGGAGTAAACCTCAGGCAGAAGGAATGTGATGGCAGATGAAAGGTTGGAGATGAAGGAAGAATTTAAGATGAACAAAAATGTTAATATGTGGGTATATGGTAATGAATATTGATATATAAAGCAATCATCATCATTATATCTTTTGGAATTTAAAAATATCAACAAGATTAAACACCATGCAGCAGTAGTATATAAGTAGGTGTAAGATAAGGGATAGAGAACAGAATTAAAATGTTTCAAGGTCTTTGCATTGTCTAGGATGAAGGTCAGGGTATTAACACCAAACTTTGGTAAGCCATAAATACATACTATAATTTCAAGGGTATTTATTGAAAGAATCAGAAAACAGTGTATAGCTTACAAACTAGTGGTGGGGAAAAAAGTGAATGAATATAATCGCTTCATATGTGGCAAGAAAAAAAGAGAAAAAAGAATGTAGACCAGGTGGGACAAATAGCATATAATAAATACTAATATGTCAGTAATTATGTTAAGTATAAATAAGTATGCTAATTAAAGTTAGCAAACTGTATTAAAAAGAAACTGTATGCTCTGTACAAGGGAAACAAGTAAAATATAAAGGTTCAGAAAGACTAAAATCATAGAAAAAGATATACCCTACAAGCTAAAACCAAAACCAAACATTGAACTAGCTATATTAATATAAGATAAAATGGACTGAAAAAGAAAAAAAAGCGTCATTAGAAATAAACATATCTCTAGATAATGACAAAAGGACAATTCATCAGGTATATAAAACATTTCTAAATTTATTTACTCCAAATAACATAATCTTAATATATATAAGGTAAAAATTATCAAAACTTCTGGGATAAGTAGACAAATTCACAACCATAGTGGATAATTTTACTACACATCTATGAGTAAATTGATAGAGCAATCAGACAACAATCAGTAAGAATTTAAAAGAGTTGAATAACACACTGAACAAACCTTAGTCAGAGGTCACTTATAGAACAAGTTTTTTAGAAAGTCAGAATAGAGCTATTTTTAAGCACATACAGAATATTTACAAAAATTCACCCTCTAATGGATGGAAGAGGAAAGCCAACACTGTCAAGGAATTGTATTTATACAAAATCTGCCATGATACAATTTTGCTACAAATAAAAACAAGAAAGAATTTCCCTATATATTTGGAAGCTAAAAAATACACTTCTAAATAACCCACAAGACAACCGTGAGTTGGAGTTTAGAAAATAGATCGAATGATAAGAAAAACATGACATATGATTATTTGTGAGATGTAGCTAAAGTAGTATATAGAGAAAGATTTATATTCTTACATTCAAGAATGTAGAAAAAATAGCTAAGTAACTCCCCTCCCCCTACAGAAGAAAATAAATTATAATGGTAATAGAAAATATATCAATAGGAATCAGCAACAAAGCTAAAAGTTGATTCTTTGAAGACTGATAAAATTGATATAACTTTGGCAAGACTGATGAAGAAAATAAAGAACACACAAATAATCAGCAACAAGAATAAAAAAGAAGACATCACTACAGATCCTACAGATATTATAAAGACAATAAGAGAACATTATGAATAACTATGCAAATGAATTTTAAAATTTAGATGAAATAGATAAATTTCTAGAAAAAATATATAGATATAGGTAGTCAGTACAGGTGGCCCAGAATAATCAAGGATTTGGGCTCCTTCTACCATACTGATTTAAATATTTGGCATGAGGTTTCTACCTCATGGTCTAGCATATCTCTTCAACCTCTTGCCACTACATTCATATTCTGACCATAAAAAAGGAGAAAGAAATAAAGAATAGTGTTTTCCTCTGATTTAAGAATATTTCCTGAAAATTTTATATGAGACTTCTGCTTACATCCCGTTGGCCGGAACTTAGTGATATGGCCTTTCTTAGCTGCAAGGGAGGTTAGTAAGTATAATCTTCCTCTCTGTTGGTCACTTTTTCAAATAAAACTATTATTAAGAAAGAAAATGCATCTTTGCCACTGATGCATACATTTCTTATAGATCCAACGGCTCTCATGAAAGGTGGCTGGTTTTGAGATAGATTGCCAGCATTTCACCCAAGAGAGTACCTTGCTGAGTGATGGGATTCCAGCAGCAAGTGGCTATACGGTGGTCCATGTAATGATGTCTAAGGTGTTAAAAAGAGACAATTAGCCTCAAGCAGAATTCCCACACTGGGAAGTTATTTCTTCATTTAATCATTCATTCAACAAATAATTACTGAATCTCTAAGAATGTTCCAGAAACTGTTCTAGGTGTTACAGTAGACAAAATAGAAAAATCTTGGTTCTCAATAAATTTAGCATTAAGAAAAATAAAGCAAAAAAGTGATTATGGAGTGCTGAGGTTGGAAATGGTTTGCAGTTTTTAATGGGGTGGCAAGGGAAGACCTTACTGAGCAAAGGTGGTGGGAGAGGGCATTCCAGGGAGAGTGAATAGCAAGGATATTCCTAATACCATATCTCAGCTCTCTTCAATTCCTGAGATGTCCTCAAATACAAAGAGAGAAAAGAATTAGGAGGGAGAGGGAGTGGCAAATTGGAGGGAACAGACCTTGAAAAAGAAACCCAGAAGCAGAAATAAGATTTTGGACTTTGTCTTAGTAAAATTCTAGACTCAGTCTTGGCTCAGTGGAAGAATCAAGTCAGTAATGGTGAATTTTTTTTTACACTTATTTATCCGTTTTTGATTTTATAGTAATTTATAAATTAGAGAAAATTTCAAAACCACACACACATCTTTAATCTCATCACATAATTATTTTTATTAAAATTTTTTCTTTCCAGTCTTTATCTATATGCACACCTCTTTCTTTCAATTCATAAAAGCCTTTATTGAGCCCAGCTATGAAGGCAACATCTCCCTAAATCCCTCTGAGACAGAATCTGAAGGCAACAAGGTGATGATTTCCACAGAAGAACTGTGATGAGTGGTTCTGGAGGGCATTCTCCTGCATGAGGTGGTTGGTAGCTCATGAGGGTATGAGGGGAAGTAGAGATTCAGAGCAGTATAGTCAGAAGTTGGGGTTCTCAAAGCAGGAAGGACTGGGATAAAAGCAGCATGAATGACCCTGGTTTTCATCCTCCATACCCTGTTTGATAGCCATTGAGAACCTTGATAGGAGGGCATAAACAGTAGAATAAAAGGGAAAAACATACAAAAGAAATCTTTACCAATAAGAAATCAATTTTTATCCAACCACTCTGAGAGAACCCTTAGCAAAATTAGAACTCTTCAGCAGAAGCTTATTCCAAAAGACTAACCAGAATTTCATACAAATTTATGTTTTCCTTTGCAGGTATGGGTAGGTTATAGAATTCAGAATCATTTTGGAAAGTGATGAAGTGCCATGACAGGAGCCTTGGGTGGATGAGAACTTCCTTCTCTTCAGAGCTGTGCTTTGCTGCTTTCTCCAGAAATCCTGGAGTCTTTTGAAATCGAGTAGATGAGTTTCCTATGGCTCTTCAGAGGAAGTAGTATTACTTTAACTGCTGATCCTCCATTGCCAGTTTTTACCCAGCTTCCTATGGCCCTGGTATATTTTTCTGTTGTAAAGCTTTCTACCAGAATGGTGTTGAATTTCATTCTTAACTTTCTTGTAGACTCCTCAATGACAGAAGCAGTGGATGAAGTGTTTCTCATTTTCTTATCCATAATATATGACAGATCATTAGGGCCCTTTGATAGGAAATCCTGTTATCAGAATGCTGGGTGTATTGTCTGTGTCTTCTATATGTAGGAGATTGAAGGAGCTCCCTGTTAGGTAAGTGAGGGACCACCACACAGGACTGGCCTGGAGAAGCAGTAAAGCTGCCTCAAAGAAAATGGAAGCCACCTCCTAACTCAGGCCATGAAATACAAGAGGGCTGTATTAGTTTTCTAGGGCTTCCATAACAAAGTACCACAGATTGGGTGACTTACAACAGAAATATATTTCTCACAGTTCTGGAAGCTAAAAGTCTGCTATCAAGGAGTCAGTGACTTGTTTTCTTCTGAGGTCTCTCTCCTTGGATCACAGATGGCCACCTTCTCCTTGTGTCCTCACATGATTGTCCCTCTATGCATATCTGCGTCCTAATCTCCTCTTCTCACAAGGACACCAGTCATATTGGTTTAAGGCTCATCCTAATGACCTCATTTTAACTTACTTACCTCGTTAATGACCCTATCTCCAAATATATATAGTCAATTCTGAGGTACTGGAGGTTAGAATTTTGGGGGAGATACAACTCAGCCCATACAGGGGCCAAGATCTAGGGTGCTGTAGTGGTGGAATTTCTGGTGCTGTCCTGATTTGTCTTGTGTACTTCCCTTGGTAACTTGTGTTAGCCTGGGTACCTCCAAGAAGCAGATGCTAAGGTGGGATTAAATATGCCAGAGTTTTATTAGAGGACAAGCCTATGAGAAAAAATGAGGAAGAAGCCAGAAAGTGTAGGAGAACTGTCAAATCAGAATGCAAGTCTGACCCCAAGGGAAGGAGAGAGGGAGGGGAAGTTGGATGGACAGGTCTTAGATGGCCATGAGTCTAAGGAATATTCAAGAAGGTCTTTGAGAGTGCTTGAGCCTAACTCAGACTTCAGAGGAGTTCTGTGTCTCCCAGGAGTGGGTCTATCTCAGCATCCCTGCCACACTCAGTCATGGCTGAGTGGGAGTGTGGAATGTGGAGTGGGGCCTCTCTGCACAGGTGCTGGGGTCGTTGTCAATTTTGCTCCCTGTAGCTGGAGGTTTTCAAGGTGCATACTCATGGCTGCCACATACTCTTCAAGGACTGTCTTACTAGAAAACAGAGAGGTGTGAATTTTACCCCAGTGGGTGCTAACTGTGAGTTTAACAAAAACAAGTTAAATTCATGTGGGAAAAAAATTCACACTGGGCAGACCTGACCTCAAAGGACGGAGACAAAAGTAGTTGAAGAATAAAAGGGTTCCAGGCAAGGTAGTTGAAACTTTTATTTTGACTGTGAACAGTGCCCTTAGCACAGTTATGTACTGTATTCTCCATCCTTCATTCATCCACCCCTCCCCCCCACCCAAGTTACGGCTAGCAATTCCAAATATTGTATCTTCATTCATAGGTTATAGTTCTTTATACTGCCCCCAAAGTTTAGCTTATTGATTTTCCCTTGGGGAGAGGGGGTGGGATGGAAAAAAAGAGCAAACCAAATATATGGGCTGCTACCCGCAATATTTTTCTGGATCTCTGAGTCAGTCATGACCTGGGATGGCGTTTGGTGTACTGAAGAGACCACTGGACTCTGAGTCGAGAAGCCTGAGTCCTGGTCCTTGTTTTGCCCCTCAGTTGCTGAGATAGGCAGCAACTTCTCTGCACTTAATTTCCTCAGTTGCAGAATGAGAGACTAGGCAACATAATCTCCAATTTTCTCCAGAAGATTGACATTCTGTAATGTTCTGTATTTTAATGGCAGGTAAGTATGGGAGAAGCAATGGGCTGGAAATCAAACATCCTCAAGTTTTGCTAAAAGTCTCTTTCTCTTTTTTTTCTACTTGCAATTGCATTTTTAAAGTCTTGAATTGTAATTATTTATTTACATGTCTGCCTCCAGCACTTGACTGAATTTCTGGAGGTCAGGGTTCATCTCTCTCTCATCGGTGTTCCCCCCAGCACCTTACACAATGCCCAACACACAACTAGCATGCTGTGAATGTTGGTTGAATTGGTTAAAGAAACAGGGACTTAGTGGCTAGATGTGGTTGGTAGTGGGAAAGGCAATGGGATGGTGTGGAGAAAGCATGGGCTAGACATGCCTGGGTTCGAATCCTACTTGTGCCACTTGCTGATTATGGGACCTCAGACAACTTACTTTACTCCTTGAGCCTCCATTTCCTAATATTAGAATGGATATAGAAATTCCTACCTGGCAAAGCTATTGTGAAAATTGAGTGAGTTAATTTGTGTTGTGTTCCTCTCAGAACATCTGGCACATGGTGGGTACTCCTTTCAAAGCTGTGCCCTGTGGCCACCATGCTACAGCTTAGGAGAAGTAAAGGCTGGGGATTTTAGCAGTTTGATTCTTGATTCACAGCACAATATCTCAGGATACCTTGGTCTGCATTTTGTAGAAAATATCTTAATTTAACTCCATTTTACCACTGACCTCAAATCTAAGTAGTCTTCTAAGTGGCAGTAGTGTCATCTACATCCTGCTGTGACAAATAGGCAACTTTCTAAAGAGCTTTCAGTGTCTGTGTGGAAAGGTGCAATGCAGAGTTTTACTGCAGTGTTTCTGCAGGCTTGCTGAGGAAGCTTCCCAGACACCCTGGAGCTGGCTTTATGAGGTTGCTGTTTTCATCTTAATACACTTGGCAGAGAAAGGGCATCAGGGATGTCATTGTCTTTTTTTACTTTGAACCTGATTCTGTCAATAAAATCCTGAAGAGGAAGTAAAGCACCTTTTCCTCCTTGAGCCTCTTGAGTACTTTTTAGAAAAGCACCAAGTCAGTGGAGTAGTGGAACCTGCTTCTCTCCGTGGTCTAGCTGGTCTAGATGGCCTGGGACAAGGTGTGGACTGTCTACAGGTAACTGCCACTGTGAACAGCTTGCTTCTGTCTGCAGGAGATGAAAAACAAGAAGCAGGCCACTCTGAAGGAAAATGCATTCAGATTTACTACCCTAGGACTTTCTGATTTGAGAAAGTCCATGAACATACCATTTGATGTTGGGGTTTAAATGGGTCAACAAAAAAATCTCTCTCTAATCTTCAGGAATGTCACTCTGGATGAATTTGTTTTTATTTATTTATTTATTTTTTGTAACTACAAGTTTTCTCAGGAAGGCATAAAATTGTAATATAGAAATAAAAATTATTACCAGTTTTCTTATTTTCTGAATGCCATAATTAAGTATTACCCTCAATAATTATAATAGTAGTTACCCTTTATTGAATACTTACTGTATGTTAAATACCATGCCAAGTGCTTAACATATATAATCTCTTTTTATTTTTAAAACAATCCTGTAGGGAAAGAATTACTTAAATGTATTTTACTGCTGAGGAAACTGAGGCTCAACAAGGAAATGACATGCCTTCAATTTCACTATAGTATCTTTCCTTTAATACTCTGCTTCCCTTACACTGACAGCTGCTTTCTGAACCCTTGTGATTATATTTTTAGGCTTTTCAGTCTCTTCTCTCATGGTTGTACCAAATACGATCTGGGCGATGAGCTCAGTGTGTGAGTTTTGATGTATGGGCTACAGTTCATCAGTATTGGGTGTTCAGGGAGTTTTTTTTTTTTGGCTTGTACTCTAGGTTGATGAGAATGTCAGGACACTGGCTCTCAGAAAGGAGCTGTGGTCCTCTGTTTGTAAAACTGGTGGTAAATATATGTGGCTTTATAATTATGGAGGTGATACAGGATCAAGCTATAAATTTTGTAAAGATAGTGTTTAGATAAATTTATCTACGAAGTTTTACTATGAACATCAGGACTAAGGTTCACGTGAATGGCACCTCTTCTTTTATCCCTAGGTCCTGCTTCTCCTGGGTACTTTTTCTTCAGTCCCAGTAAATATCTTCCTTAATTCCACCAGACGATGTGTGGTGCTGTTCATTCTGCCATCCTGCTACCCCTTTCTCCCAAGTGTGGATGCAGTGGGTGAGGGAGAAAGAAGAGGCAGCCTGTTGTCTGTGGGCCTGGTTTCTCTCCTTGACTCTGCCACGAGCCAGCAGTGAGGCTTTGGGGAAGTCAATTAATCTCTCGAGTTTCCTTACTTGTAAAAGGATGGCACTGGACCCACAGATCTCCTGAGAGGCCATTCTGACAGAAAATTAGAATGTTTAGAATGGAGAAAACCATCAAGCTCTAGCAGGAAATAACCTACTGGTGCCAGTGACAGACTGTTGGATTAATTGGGCATAGCTGTGAAGCACTGCAGTCATTTCTGTGTTTATATCATCTGAATATTGTTGCCTTCCCCTCAGATGTTGAAAGTATATCTTCATTTTTCAGATGACAGAGCAGAGGCAAATTTGACCATTAGCTGGCCATGGAGTATTACTTATTGCTGGTTGCTTAATTTGCTGGACAGATACATTGCCATGAGTGACAGCTGATGTTATGGTGCCTGGGAATAGTCACCAGCAAAATGCGGAGGGCTGCCCTACTTTCCTTTAGTAACGTAGGTAGTTGGTTCCTGCAGAGGCTCGTGTCTGGATCCTAATGATTTTTGTTGAGTTGATATCAAAGTTGGACTGCAGGTTAATTTTAGCATGTTTTTTTTCCCTGACATTTCTCATTTAAAAGGTTTTAAAACTCTAAAATGAACAAAAAATTAAAATGTCTGCTTTACTCAAGGGGGAAATTACCTCTTGACAAAAATACTTTCTAAGGAATATTGACCTCTTGATCTGACTGAGAAATTTGTCTAGCATGACTTCCCTCAATGACCCTACTTCCCTTCCTTCCTTCCTTCCTTCTTTCTTCCCTCCCTCCCTCCCTTCCCTTCCCTTCCTTCTTTCCTTCTTCTGTTTCATGATAAGACAACTTTCCTCCTTTCTAAGTGCCAACACTTCTACCTATACTCTGAAATTATTTTTCTGATTTTAAAAGTGAAACATATCCTTTGTGGAAAATTTGGAAAATGTGAAGAGGTGAAAGAAGAAAATAAAATCACTCACAATGGACAGCTGCTATTAACATTTTGAGGTCTTTCTTTACAATTTTTCTTTTACGCATACTTTCAAAAAATAACAAAGTTGAGATTCTACTGTACATTAGTTTGAATACCACTTTAAAAAAATTAATATTATATTGAACATTTTCCATGCCATTCAGTATTTTTGAGAACCTCATTTTAATGACTGCACTACATTTTATTATGTGGTTGTACTATAATATATGGTCATTCGCCTATTGTCCCGCATTTAGGCTTGTCACCTGTACTCCTGACCTGTCCTTTCTTAGCTTCCCTGAAATTTTACCCCTTACTCATGTCTCCTTTCTCCCATGATTACTGCTTCTATGTCCATTGGCTCCTTTCCCTGTGCCTTCACACATCTGCAGGTATGCAGGCACATCTTTACTCTTGTCTCTAATGGACAATGTCTAGTGTCCTTTCTGAACTTTGGTATTTTCATATTTTTGGATTTTCTCCCTTTCAGTCTCTTTCCCTTTTATATATCACAGATAATCTAAAGCAAAGCTCTGAGCATGTCATTTCCCCTGATGATCAGGCCCCAGCCTCATTTGCCCTCCACATGTGCCCATGATCTAATCTAATTGTATTGTAAACAAAGCCATTCTGCTCATGATCTCCCTTCTGGCTTTCCATCCTTGACAAGCATGATAATCATTCATCTAAGCCACTGGCGAGAATGTTAAACCTCAGCCCTGTGGCCCAACGCTAGAGACTTACTCAATAGATGACACCAATCCATTCATCAATATCCTTTAAGCAAAGATTATTTCGCCAGCTGTTTATGTGGGAAATTGCCTTACATTGTAGCCCATATTACTCCATTCTGCTTCCTGAATATTATGAAAATGGATAGTTTGGCGTAGATCAGACCTGCTGCATCTCCACATTTTCCTGATCAGAGTGTCCTCTCAAAGAAAAAAAAAAGATGTGAAATTGTCAGGTCCTGATCTCTGTGAACCGATGCTGGTTCTTGGGGATCACTGCTGCCTTTTCCAACAGCTCTTAAGGCTTCTTCAAGAGCCATTCCAAACCTGTGGATTTGTCTTTCTGTCTTTTTGAAAGATTAAAACTATGTGTATTGATTGTTTGCTGATATCCATAAGGAGACAAGTGAAAGGGCCAGGCCATGTGCCTGGGGTGGACTTGAGCTGGATATGTGGTCTTTGTAGGCATTTGCTCTGTGGAGGACCTAGTTATCTGGCTTTCTCTCTCTTCCATGGTCCCTACCCAAGGTCCACTGCCCCTTTAAATGCTGTAGTCACTCACTGACATGGTAAATGTGATAGGGGGAATAATGGTCCCCTGAAATGTGCATGTTCTGTCCCTGGAACTTTTGAATATGTTACTTTACAGGATAAAAGGACTTTACACATATGATTATGTTAAAAGTTGAGATGGGGAGATTATACTGAATTATTGAGGTGGGCACAATGGAATTACATTGGTCTTTAATAGAGTCAGAGAAAGATTTGAAGATACTCTGCTGATGGCTTTGAAGACAGAGGAAGGAATCATGGGTCAACGATGCAGGCAGCATCAAGAAACTGGAAAATATAGGGTACACATTCTCCCCTAGAGCCTCTAGAAGGAACACAACCCTGTGTTGTAAAATCAAGGTATTTTACATTCCTACCAGCAATGTATTAGAAAGCATCATTAATAGAAATTCTTGCTGACCTCTGAAAGTATAAAGAACACAGAATGCAAAGTGTGGGTGAGAAAGAGTGGCTTGGATATTTCCAGAAGTAAAACAGCATCAGAAGAAACTTGGGTGCCCAGAGAGTTTGCTTGGGAACTCTGGAGTGACATCTGAGTTTGTTTGCTGAGAAACAGTTCATACTGGCAAAATTCCATTGGCAACTGGCTGCAATAAATTCTCTTGATGGTTTTAGCCTGTTTGGTTTCCATAAATTCCATTTGATTAACTTTTGAGAAATTCTGATGAATGATGACTCAGAAAAGCTTCTTGGACCACAGCACAATGTGCCCTGTATAAATAAACTTAGGCCATTAAATAAAATTAATTCAAGGTGCAAGCATTTTGAAGTTTATTTTAGTTTGCTAGGGTTGCCATAAAAATGTACCACAGACTGGGTGGCTTAACCAACAGAAATTTATTTTCTCACAGTTCTGCTGGGTATAAGTCTGAGACCAAGGTGTCAGCAGGGTTGGTTTCTTTCTGAGGCCTGTCTCCTTGCTTTGTAGATGCCTGTCTTCGCCTTGCATCTTTTTTTTTTTTCTCCTTGAAGCTTCACACAGTATTCCCTCTGTATGTACCTGTGCCCTTATCTTCTCTTTTTATATGTGCACAAGCCATTAGAACCCACCAGAATGATCTCATTTAACCTTAATTACTTTTTCAAAGACCTTATCTCCAAATAGAGTAACATTCTGAGTTACTGGGGCTTAGGGCTTCAACATATGAATTTTGAGGTGGACACAATTCAGCCCACAACAAATTTCAATATCATAAAATTATACTTACTACACCAAAGGGGTCTGGGCTAGGGGGGAAAAAGGTTTTTAAAATGTGCATAATTACTCTTGTGTGTCTTTGGGTGAAAGCATGAGCCTAAGATCCTTGTCTTATTAAGCATGGCAAGGTGTTTATTCTTGGTGCAAGAGGTCCTTGAAGGGTACCATGAGACCTGGAGTAGGATCTTGTTAAGTAGATGCATTCTGAGTTATCCTTCCTACTTTCCCTCTACCTTTCCATCCATGATAGTCATGCATCAGTAAAGTATCAGTATCTTTTTTTCTTTATTAAATGACCTGGAATATACTTTTTTAAAATTAATTTTTATTGGAGTATGGTTGCTTTACAATGTTGTGTTAGCCTCTACTGCATAAAAAAATGTATCAGCCATACACATACAGATATCCTCTTCCTTATGGACTTCCCTCCCATTTAGATTACCGCAGTGCACTAGGTGAGTTCCCTGTGCTATAGAGCATGTTCCCATAAGTTGTCCGTTTTATACATAGTTTTTTTTTTTATTATATACTTTTAATTTTGTTACATAATTGTTACTCTTTCTGAGATGGAAAGAAAGGGATTGTAAAATGTTCTAAGCCAGATTTACAGGTATTTCTCCCTAAAATATTATGGGATATATATATATATATATATATATATATATATATATATATATATATATGAAATATGAGTATCTTATTGCAGTGTCTCCTTCTATAAAAACCTGTTCTCAGTACCTGAAAATTATTCACACCATACTGTAAATATCCGATAACCACTACAAAAGTTTTTCTCTGCTTTATGTTTTATTTTTCCAGAGACTAAAGTTTTAAGCCAAAAGACTCATACTTTAAGAGAATTTTAGGGATCCGTTGGAGGATGCAAAAAGTATTTTCCAAAGTCCTTTATCAGCACTGTGGATATCACCCTACTCAGGCAATTGCTAACTCACCCTTTCATAATGTCAGTCCTGATAAGAACTCTAGATGAAAGATACGCTTAATTAAAACATAAAGTCTACTTCCAGAGACAGATATCTTGCAAAAAATATTCTCTAGCCCTACTTCGACCTACCTGTGTTGCTAAAAATGGTGATATAATCCTTGATGTGAGTCAACATGGGCTGGCTCCTATTTTCGGTTTTCCTAGATTTTTATCTGCCTGCCGTATTTTCAGAAGAACTGACTAACATCTCATGAGTATTAATACAACTGGGACTGAGCAATGTTTGAGTTGGCTGGTGAGTGGGGTTAGGCTGGGCAGCTGGGTTTCATGTTGGTTTCCCACCCACAGAACTGTTATCAATCATAGTTTGCAAATTCCAATGTGAAAGATGCTCACGAGGTCATTCATTTGTCTGTAGAGCAACACACACTGTGAGTTAATACAAGTGATGATAGCAAAGGATGGAAGCCTGAATATATTTGGTCCTCATGGTTTCAATGTCGGGAGTAGTGACTGGATTTCTTTGTGCCTCTTCCCTTTCTAGTTGCTGTAAAGATGTTTGACTCAATGGAAAGGTCTTTCAAAATCCACATTAAAGGACTTGTCAGGGCTTCTTAATTATATACAAAAGGCTTCTTCAACATTGTAGTGAGAAAACAACCAGGATCTTCCTATCATATTCGAGGAACAGTCAGAAGCATAGCAATTCAGGGGAGAAAATGGACAAAAATACCTTTGGAAACTTCTCATATGACTAAAACTAAATTTAGCTCCAGAAAGTACAGTCAGGCAAAAGGCAGGTTTTGTGTAGAAATATATAATTTTATTCTCTAGCTCTCGAGATGACTTTAATAGCCAAAGGTTGAGATTAGTTTAATTAAAGGCTAAACATCCATCTTCTATTTTAAAAAAGAAACAGATCAATATTGTTTAAATGGGCTAGAGAAGGTGTCTGTCACCTTCTGATAAGACATTCTCTGGGGATCCCATTTATATTTAGCTAAAGATTTAAAAAGTGTAGTTTATGGACTGAGTACTGGGAGTTTGCAGTTTAAAGTAGATCAGTGTTTCTCATTGAGAGGCTATCTTGTCCCCCAGGGACATTTGGCAATGTCTGAAGCCTTTCTGCATGTCACAGCAGGAGGTTGTTCCTGGCATCTAGTAGATAGTGATGCTGTTAAACATCCTACAATGCGCAGGTCAGCCTCCCACAATATCCAGCCCCAAATGCCAGTAGTGCTGAGGTTGAGAAACCTTGAGTTAGACGTATGATGGCTCAGGCTCCACTTCTGTCGTTTGGTAGGTGGGATTGACTGTTATTTAGCCTCTATGTGTTGCGTTTCCTGATGGCTTCCTTTTTAAAAAGAATGATCACTTTTTCCTTTGTACCCTATTATGTCCTGCATATATGTTGGTCGTAGCACCCTAGACACTTTATTGTATCCTTTGTCTGACCTTGGGCAATGTATGTAACCTCTCCGGATCTCAGTCTTCTCATCTATAAAATGGGAATGCTAACACTACCAACCTCAGATGGTCGTTGTGAAGATGAAGTGAGTTAAGACATATGAAGTGCTTGTCACCGTGTTTGTCACACTAGGTGCTCAATAAATGATAGTAGTAGTTGTTGTTTTTTATGACTTATTTAGCTGTTTGCCCCTGCTAAGTGATAAATAAGTCTTTTGAGAGCAGGAATTGTGTCTGGCATATCATAGATGTTTAATGGTTTCCGGAAGAATGACTAAATGAATCCCTTTAAGCTTCATAATTTTCATCTGTAAAATGGAGTTTCACTTGTTATTGTCACATTTAATAAGATAATGTAAGAGAAAGGGTCAATAAAGAGCCTAAAGGGTGGGATAGGGAGGGTGGGAGGGAGACGTAAGAAGGAGGGGATATGGGAATATATGTATACGTATAGCTGATTCACTTTGTTATACAGCAGAAACTAACATACCATTGTAAAGCAATTATACTCCAATAAAGAAAAAAAAAATATTATATAACCTTTCCTTGCCTTGGCACCACAAAAAAATCTTTATTATAAAAAAAAATTTGAATCTACAGAAAAATAGAAACAGAATAGTAAAATAAAAGCCTGTATAGCTATTTAACAACTGTTAACATTTAGTCATATTTACTTACTCTCTTTTCAGGTTTTTTTTTGGCTGAAGAATTTGAAGTAAATTACAAACACAATTTTATTTCATCCCTAAATACTTAGTATGTATCTTAAAGAACATGTTCTCCTATAACTACAATGCTATTTTAATCTAACAAAATTAATAAATATTTCCCAATATCAGTAAATACTTAGTCTGTATTCATATTTCCCAGTGGTTTCTAAATGTATTTCACAGCTGGTTTATTCAAACAAGATCCAAATAGAAGCTTCTCATTAGAGAACCCTATTTTTTCATTGTTGTTTACCTCAGGAACTGGCCTGGTTCTGCTGTTTGCCAGTCAGCAGGTTTGAAATCCTTTCAGTAAGTCAGGATAGGAATGTATTTTAAGCTAACTCAATATGCAAACAGATAAATTATTCACAACAGTTAATGACTCACGTTTTTTCTGGCATCCGCTGAAGACTATTCAGTTGTAGTCTTCCTCTTGCTGCATTCACAGATGGTACGATGATTAGTGATAATGGGTCTTAGGTAATGCAAAGAAGATGCAAACTAGAGCATCAGAAGACCTGCCAAATGAAATGTACAGAAGAGAAAAAATAGCTCTGGGAAACGCAATGTAAACCAATGAGAAAACTGGATTCAATGCACAGAGTGAAATTTGTACACAACCTCTCCAGGATATGCAGTCATTCCAACAATATTCACAATAGCCCGATGAACATCGATCGCATAAGCCAGGGTAAGCGAGCATACTGCACTGAGCCATAATGCCACAGCAGCCGTGCAGGACAGTCTCCTGTTTTCTGTTTTTCATGGGGCTGGGTCAAGAGATCTTGCTCCTAGACCAAAAGTGAAGCAAGTCAGTTAGGGATGGCCTGGAGTGTCCCCTAAAAACAGTAGTGATCTATCAGAGGTCCTTGAGCAGAGGGCTAAAGTGATGGTGAGGAAGCATTTGAGAAAAGATGAATTTTGCAAAGACAAGCAAAATGGGCTTGGATAGAAGCAGATTTGCACTGGGGACTAAGATGAGTTATCAGCTAAGATGTTACTGGGTTGATTCAGGATGAAGTGTATTTGGCAGTAGACACGTTATAGGGAAGCTAATGGAAATATTAATTTTACTGTTCATAATTCTTTTTACTTTCCATTTGATTTGTGCTAATTATGTCTATGTCTTACTGATATCCTCACTGGATTGTACACTATTTGAGGGCAGAGCCCATGTCTTTAACATCTTTGTATAGTACTTTGCACATGGTAAGTGCCTAATACATAAAATGTTTACTTTTATTTAAGATACATCCAGTGCTTTTTTAAAAAGTACATGCTTATAAATGTAAATCTCATTTACAAAGTTTAATGTTCCTTTTGTGGTATGATCTGAGAGAAAACTATATGGAGTATGAAAAGATTCAGATACATGCAAGGATAAAATAGAAAAGCTAGATACATGAAGGGAAGATTAGAAATAGGGACTTAGAGAAATATTGACAGGCCTATGAATCCTCATTATCTAGAGACTAGAACGGTGGTTGCCAGAGAGAGGCTGGGGGTGTGGGGGAAATGGGGAAATTTTGGTCAAAGGGTACAAACTTCCAGTTATAAGATGAATAAGTTCTGGGGATTCAATGTACAGCAGGATGACTATAGTTAACAATAGCAACTTGAAAGTTGCTAAGAGAATAGATCTTAAATGTTCTCACCACACACACACACGAGGTATTATATGAGAGGATAGAGTCTTAAACTAACCCTATTGTGGCAATCATTTCAACAATGTATATGTGTATCAAATCATCACATTGTACACCTTAAACTTACCTAGTGTTTTACATCATTTATATCTCCATAAGGTTGGGAAAAAGAAAAGAAATAGAATTCTGGTTTGATTTGGGCAGAGCATAAAGGTAGAGAGAGATCTAAAGTGGGAGCAGGATGGTAAGCTAGAATTAGGGAGCCCATTGGAAGAGACTTTGGATGAGGATAGAATGGAATTAGTAATTAACTTGCATAAATTAATTTACCACCTAAAGTCATGAATCAGTGAAAGGGCACAGATCTGGGTTCAGACTCACACCCACTACTCTAGCTGCATGACCTTGGGCAGATTACCAAACCTTTCAGACCTCTTTTCTTTTCTGTATGGTAGTAATAATTCCATCTGTTTTCTTCATGGACGTGGATTATAGTCTGTGAAGGCAGAGTTACATATAATAACCACACCATAAAGAGTATCTATTATTATTACAATACTACATATACTTCCTGTGGTGGACGGTGCTCCCACCTCTATTGATGAGTGCATCCCAGAGACAATTGTGCTCAGAAATGTGATTACCTAAAGAGAAATAAATGTGGGAGACAGGAATTGGGTTTTCTGTACTGTTTCAAGCAAAGCCATTCTCCCCTGACCTCTGTCCATCTCCTAACCCTCTTGGTTTATATAGACATCTTCTGCTGCCCAGGGTCATGAGGTCATCCATGACTAAAGCCTCTTCCTAACTCCTGGTTGCCAAAACCTTGCAAGGCTTTGTTTCCTGCAGGCCCTGCTTTCCAAGTTCTGTTCTGGCTCTAGCCCACTGGCCAGAGGTTTTTACAAGGAAGAGTACTCTCCACTCAGCTCCCAAGCAAGAACGACTTCCCCTAACCTCCTTAGTGACCAAATTATCTTTATCTAAAGCAAACTCTTCTTAAAGAATTTAGAAAGCAAGACATCTTTGTTTTCCCAGGAGAGAGGGTTTCACTACTGCATTTGGCAGGTTCTTGTCATGGCTTGGGTGTTGTCAAGAGATAAGTAAAAGCTAGTTTGATGTCTTTGCAAATCATGGCTGTCTACTCTCTAGGACCACAGTCCTGCTCTCAGATTTTAGCTTGCATGAGGATCAGCTGGGGTATTTAAAACCTGGATTCCTGGACCCCATCATTAATAGGTCTGGGATAGCCTGTGTTTTTAATGAGCATTCCAGGTGGTGATAATGCAGGTGACAAAGGCATCATACTTGGAGAAGTATGGAAGCAAGCCCATTTGCCCAAATGTTGGTCCATGGAATTGGCTCTCTGGGAATTGGTTTTTAGCAAGTTGACCAGGAGCTAGGAGACACTGCCCTAAAGCAAATAGAGTCTTTTCATCATGGTTTCAGGACTGTAAATCTCCTCAGTCATTTCTTGGCTGTGGGGCCATGGTCTTTACTAGTAAACCCTCTGTGGTCACCTCATAGCTTGTTTGGCATTTCACAAGAAGCTTTTGGATATATACATACACATATATATGTATTTTTTTTAATCTTCACTCTGTTTACTTTAGCTTCTTAATTATGGAATGATTTTGATAAAACCTCCAGATGATCAAGATGGTCTGAGGGTGACATTGTGCTGGAGAATCACTCCAAGCATACTCATATTAACTTTAAAAACTTCTTTTGTTTATTCATTCTTTAAACAAATATTTGTATGACAAGTGGTTGTGTGACAGGAGCTATGTAGTTGCTAATCAGACAGTAGTGCACAAAGGCAGACTACTTTCCAGGAGCTTACAATATTAGTAGAGGCATTTATTCATCAAATCACCACATCAACACATGTAAAATTGCAACAGTGACAAAGTCTCTGAAAGTCCAGTAGTAATAAGGGAATTTGACCTCAACAGAGATGTCAGCACAGCTTCCCTGAGGAAGTGATCGTTGACCTGAGATCCAGGTAACCAGGAGAAGGAGGAAGATTTTTCTAGACAGTGGAACAGCACGTGAGAGTCCTGAAGCAGATTGGAGAGTTGAGGGGTATGAGAGATATTTAGCAGGTGAATTGATAAGATTTGGTGATAGGGTGGCCATGGGAAATAGCAGGGGAAGATGTCAAGGATGATTTCTAGATTGATGGTTGAAGGATGGTATCATGCAGGAAGTCAGGAAACACTGGAAATAGAGTCTTGTCTTTTTTGTTTCTGTCTTTGTCTGGGAGATTGGGACATGGGAAAGATTATGAGTGGGGTTTGATCCTGGTTAATTGGAAGTGCCTTGAGATATCTAACAGAGGCTGGCGGGTATGTGGCTGAGGAGGGATCTGAACTCACCGTAGGAAACTGTGAGTCATGTGAGAATCAGTGGTAATAGAAGCAGTGGGTAAGGGTAAGATTTTCCAGAGACAGAGTAGAGAGAGAATCATGGAAGTCTTAGGACTGAGCAATAACATTAAACAAATTATTGCTTATTTTTTAATTGAAGTATAGTTGATGTACAATATTATATGTTACAAGTGTACAACGTAGTGACTCACAATTTTTAAAGGTTATACTCCATTTATAGTTATTATAAAATATTGGCTATATTACCTGTGTTGTACAATATATCCTTATAGCTTATTTAATACCTAATAGTTTGTACCTCTTACTCTCCTACCCCTGTGTTCCCCTTCCCCCTTCCCTCTCCCCACTGATAACCACTAGTGTGTTCTCTATATCTGTGAGTCTGCTTCTTTTTTGTTACATTCACTAGTTTGTTGTGTAAAGTGGTACCACATATAGGTGATATCATACAGTATTTGTCTTTCTCTGACTTATTTCACTTACCATAATACCCTTCAAGTACATCCATGTTGCTGCAAATGGCAAAATTTCATTCTTTTTTATGGCTGAGTAGTATTTCATTGTGTATATATACCACATCTTCTTTATCCATTCATCTCTTGATGGACATTTAGGTTGCTTCCATGTCTTGGCAATGTAATAATGCTGCTATGAACATTGGGGTGCATGTATCTTTTTGAATTAGTGTTTTTGTTTTTTTTGGATCCATACCCAGGAGTGGAGTTGCTGGGTCATACGGTAGTTCTATTTTTAGTTTTTTGAGAAACCTCCATACTGTTTTTCACAGTGGCTGCACCATTTTACAGGAAATCCTAACATTTAAAGGGCAGGAAGAGGAGGAGGAGCCAGCAAACAGAAGGTTGAGCAAAGTTCATTTTTCTCATGTGAAAAGTTTAGATGTTAAAAGTCAACTGGAAGAAAGCAGTTGTTTGAAGGAGGTTGAATGTATAAGAGAGAGAAGGTTCAATAATGAAAAAAGCCTAGGAAGGCAGGAAGGGATGGGATCCAGAGTGTTGTGTCTCAAAGAGATTACGGTGACATTGTCACCAAATATTTTGCTGAATTTATGGCAGGAAACAGATATTATCAGGGGTTTCACAGGGCCAGTGTGCTTTGGTTTTAGCTTCCAACTTGACATTTCTTGCCTGGGAGGAGATGCTTCAGTGAATGTGCAAGAGCTGTGCATTTTTGCAGACTCTTTCAGGATCCATGAGTTTCTATGTGAGAAAATTCATCTACGACATTCCCATCATCCAAACCGGTCTTCCAGTGTCCACAACGCTCTGTGCCCTGACTTGGCCTCAAAAGGAAAGACTTGAAGAAGGCAAAACTTGTTTTTTTTTTCCTTTTCTATTTTCCTCAACAGAATTATTCAGCCATATGGAAATCCTATTTTAAATTCCATGAATCAGCTCTCCCTAGTGAAAGATTTTAGCATTTGGGGGCAGTTTTTGTGGAAACGTTTTGCAGGATGTGAAGTGACAGCTGCCTCTTTTCAGACACCCTGATTCCAGCTGCATCAGTGATTTGGGTTCCAGAAAGTTATCAGAGTGGAAGGACTCATGCCATAGACAGAAAGCAACCAATAAATTTAATGTCACTGAAGCTGTACTTAGATCCTATAATATTGTTGGAGAAAGTGTATAATTCTGGAATGGTTGTTGGAAAAGACCGCTAATGCTGGTCCCGGAAGGAGACCAGATTTGACAATCAAATGGGAAGGAAGGTCAGGACTTGGGATGGAAATGGGAAGATCTAGAAAGAGGCACTGGAGTGAGATTTGGGCCATGTAAGATTATTATTATTTTTAGATGGTATAATCATTAAAAAAACAGTCTGTGAGCAAGAAGCATCTCAGGATTGGATTTGGAGACTGAAAGGCCTGGAGAAAAGATGCCAAAGGGACAAGAAAGGCCCAGACTGACTGGCTGGTTGCAGTAAGGGAGGTTTCGTCTGAGGACTATCTGTGAGCCTGAGGCCTGGAAAACAAGTGCAATGTTTTGTTTATTTATTTCTGATTTTTTAAATGCTCAGAAATGTTAAACAAGAGAGCTCTGATTTAAACTAGGGAAATGGAACGAGTTTCAGAAACCTCATCGATGTGTGAACCAGTACCAAAAGGGCGCTGAGACATGTGCAATTATGTGCCTTTTGCTTAATCTGCGTGTACATCGTGTCGCAAGAGTCTCTCCCTCAGTAGGAGGTTTATTTGTGGTGGGTTGAGTAGGTAGTTGGGGAGCAGGTTCTGATTCTAAAAGCAAAGCTTTTGAAAGAGAAATGTTCACTGCCCTAGATCACAGCAATGGAAAGTTATCCAAGTGCTGGCAAACCAGTAGGGACGCTTCATCTTGTTTTGCTCGATCTGGGCATATTTTGTCACCATCTTTATTAATTCACTTATTGTCTTATATATAGCATCTATGTCTTATTGATACCACTCATATACCATCATATATCTATATATCTCTAGATATCTATATATATTTAAAATTTACCATTATATATCCCTAATGCCTATAATACTGCCTGGCACAAAGTAAAGTCAATCACTCCTTCTCTGCAATCATCTATGTCTAATTTTTGTTAGAAACATTCTTTCAGCAAATGTTTATGCTGGTGCTCTCAGGCCTGCCCTAGGCATCTCTCCCCAGGATATTAACCCCCTACCCAGAGAAGCTCATTTCCAACGATATCCTACCCAGCAAACAGAGGATTATGTTCCCAGGAAGCCTTGCAATTGCAAATAAAAAAGCTCTAGCTTGGAATTATTTTTGGAAAGCAAGAGTGACAAAATACATTGCTGTACTACATCAGGAAAATGCAAAGTAGAGAGGGAAGGACACATATGGAAAAGGCAATGAACATAAAAATGAATTACAAGGAACCAAATCAGCATGCGAATGGTGAGAGAGAGCCCCTCTGGCATCCTTCATCCTGACAGGTCCCGAGGCACAACCTGCACCTTCCCGAGGAGTCATTTCAGCCTCCTGGGGAGGAGCTGGCAGCTGCAATCTGCCAAAGACAAATGTTTGTCTACAAGCAGGAGAGAGGGCATTGCAGCAAAGTGTCCCTCACCAGGGGGCTTTGACTCTTGCCTGGAAGAGGCTCTTCTGTACATCTCCCCATGGGTCTCTGGGCATCCCCCAGGGGCTCAGTGGACAGAAGTGAACTGAACTCTCTGGTTTTTTCATGCTTGATCTACAGAAGATGCTCAGAAAATGTTAGTCCTCTTCCTCTGGAGCCACGTTTCAGGTGTGGCACCTGCAGAATTTGTCTGTGTGATTTTGAAATGGCTGTCCCACGTAAGGTGGCAAGAGCAACATGCCCGAGGGTTTTTGTTAGGTGAATGTCAGTGGGACCAGGTGAGGCCTGCCCAGGGGGACCCGTCACAGCTTTTGTCAGAGTCTTGTGAGCCATCCTCACGTGGCAATCCCTGTCCAGACGATACTAGGTTTTTATAGAATGCCCAGCTTATGTCCAGCACTGTGGACAGGGGCTGTGAATTAAGTCTACAAAGGTGTTTAGAAAGTGGCCTCTGCCCTGAAGTGTTTGTAACATGGATAGGAAGAAGGTAATGCTGACAGCTGATAGATGATAAGTGCTGAGCTCAGAAACAGACATGGTCTGTATTGCAGAGCATAAGAAGGGCTCTGCCATCCTGGCATGGAAATGCTATACCTCCATCCGTGCAACAGAAGATGACAGTTTCTCTACGGCAGCAGCTTCTCAGGCTGAATTAAAGAGACTTAGAAAAACCGATAAGGACAAATAAAAGCCCTTAATTTTTCTAACATTCTTTTGTGCCAAGCACTGTACCAGACACTGTTCCTCATTAATCTTTATTATAACCTGACGAGGATGAGTATTATATTAAAAGCCACAGTTTACAGGTGAAGAGACTGATGCTCTGAGAGATAACCCAAGTTCACACAGGCAGGGTCAGGATGCAAACCTAGGTCTTTTGGACAATAAAAGCCAATGTTCCTTTTTGGCTGTGCTACGCTGCTTCTCACAGAATGCTCTAAGTATGGGACATCTCCCTTAATAACTTCTGACATAACCTTGGAATAGGGACCCAGAGCCTCGGTAGAAAGAGTAAGTGGCAAGCTACAGCATCACAGAGTAGAGGGGAGAGTTAACAAGCACCTCTGCCAGTTTGCTGCTCTCTGTTGTCAAGTGAGGCAGCTCTTCCCATGTCTAAAACAACCAACAAACAAGCACTGCCCCACCCTCCCTAGCCCAGGGTCACTATTATGTATCTGAAGGGGTGGAGGGGGCTGTGACCTCTTAGCCAGTGAGGTCCCCAGAATGATGTGCTTCCTTCAAGGAAGGACTATCGCAGCCAGATGAGACAGGGGGTGAGCTGAAAAGGGAAGGGACTCAGAATTATAGGTCCTGGGTCCAAGTTCCATTTCTTCCCTTTCCTGCCTAGTCATTGGACCATCTAGGCTGGAACACTGGGTTATTGTACCATCTACTTCCCAGGGTTTAGAAAGATTGAAATAAAGCTCCAGAGCGTGAGAGCTTTGGAAAATGCTGCACACATGCCAGGTACTATTTGATGTGCAGCACCGCTGTAGGTGATGGGTAGCTTATTTTTTAATGTGTAGTTTTAAAAATTCCCACTGAAGATAGACCCCAAATGACACTGTTGGCAGAGTATGAGAGAAAGAGCTGACTGTCGTCTTTAGAAGCCATGAAACTACACTTAGAAAGCCACTGGCTTCAAGGAGAGCCTCAGACCGAGTGGAGTAGCTGAGAGAACGGCCTCATTGGGTCCCGCAGGTGGAGGGAGGCCTCTGCTCAGAGACAGAATTTGCTCAGAGCAGTGTGGGTGACTCAGAGAGGGCTCAGGCAGCACTTGACCGCCGGTACTGCGATCACCATCCCCAGCATGGAGCTGCTGATGACGTCCTCCCTTCACTTGGCGGGCATCAGCAGGGTTATGTGGAAGCCCAAAGATTGAGCCAACTGGGGTAGCAGACAAGAGCAGCAAGAAAAGAAAGAAAGAAAAAACCCCAGCAAAATGCTATCCTATCATGGATTAGCAGACTCTTTCCCTGGACCCTTGGTTCTCCCTTTCACCATTCTAGAGCAAAATAATGGAATGATTGTGTAGCTGGGACAGACTCCTGGTCTGTCAATCTGGAAATGGGGTCTGCTTTCCAACCCAGCCCTGGGTAGATGGAGGGTGGGAAGGGAGCTCATGGACCATGCTGTTGGGTTGATACTGTCCTTCCTTCAGGGTGGAGTTTCCACCTTGGAGCTGGGTTGCCCTGCCTTGGTTAGCCCTGGGGACCTGTAGTTGCATTAGTCTACCTGCTAATGTCAAGAGCATATTTTGTAAAGATTAGACTCTCTTGCCTTGATCTCTTTGGGAGGGAGGATTGGTGGCCCAATGATGAAAAGATATTTCAGGTTCAGAACTTAAAATCTAGTGATCAGAGGAGCTCCAGAGAATGACAAGAGGACTTGGATGGGTTTTGAGCATCCATTCTAGCACTTAGCCAACCTGAAAAAACTGGTCAGCGTCTGGCCTATTCCAAGAAAGTCAGACTCTTTAATACAAGGGAATATAATCAGAACTCATACCACTACTCTTTCATCAGGGACCTATGGTAGCCATTGTCAATCAATTGTAACACTCTTTGAACTAGAGCTTAGTCTTCCCGGCATTAGAAGTCTTTTCAACAGAGAGCTTTATGAAAATTTACCAATTGTCAGGAGCTGTCACTTGAAATTTATTTATTCATTCATTCATGTGACAAATATTATTGAGCTTTTCCTTTATGCCAAGCAATGCTGGGAAAAATCAGAAAATATTCCTGTTCTTCAGAGTTTAAAGCTCAGTGGGAGAGCTAGATGTTACACAATAATCATCCCAACAAATGCAACATTGCAGCGGTGACCAGTGTGTCAAAGGAGAAATATCTAGTGCTCATAAGCAAAAGATGGCACCTGGCCAGAGAAGTCAGGGAAGAAGTGATGGCTGAGCCGAGACCTGAAGGATGGCTAGAGGTTAACCAGGTTGAGGGTAGGGTGTGGAAGAAGACTTCAGGCAGAGGGAAGAGCTTGTGTGCAGCCTGCAATGTGAGGGAGCACAGTGAGAGTGAGTGTGAGGCTAGAGACGCAGGTGGGGCCCAGGTCCTGTTGGGTTTCCTCAGCCAAGTTAATGGGGTTTTGTTTTTATTCTGAGAACAATGAGAGGCAACCAAGGAATTTTCTGCTGATACAATGTGTGCTTTGAAAAGATCACTCTGGATAGAATGAGTGTGGAAAATAGATTGGAGGAACTCATTGGGAATGAGGGTAGACCAATGTCCTGGATCATGATGTTGCTGGCATTTTGTATTGAGGGTTGTAGTAAAAAAAAAAATTCTGAAAATCACTGCTCTGGAGGCTTCTAAGGAAACAGGTCTATTCTGGGGTTCTGAGCCAATGAGAAAAAACTCAGTACTGAAAGGAGAAGGGCTTTAAGAAGATGCTTAAATAATTCACTCCAATCTTGGGGCCTTGGCCAGGATGGCAGAGGGTTTTCTAGGATGGTTCCACATTTCTGGATCCAGAGGCAAAGAAGCATCTCAAGCACCTAAGTCAGCGGTAGGGCCAGGTTATAAATCCACTCCTCCCAAACCCCATGCATGATACTTGCTGAAAAGGAAGGAGACAAAAGAAAGCAAATTTGCTTTTGAGGGCTCATGACTACCTCCAGAGGTGCATCCTTACAGAACATGTGCATCTGCTAAGGCTTCATGGGTTGGCAATGACTACATCAGGTGTAAGGCCTCCTTTTGTCTCCACAAAGTCCCTCTCCCAAGTCTTCTCAAACCAGTGAACAGCTTTCCCACTTCTAAAGATTTCTAGGATTGAAAGCTCCTTAATCCTCCCTTTCCTACATTTTCTATGTTGGGTAAAGACTTTAACAGAAGCTTCCATACTGCATCCTTGTACCTGTGAATCAAGCTCAGAATCAAGGGCTTCTGAGAACATCAGAGCTCAGACGTTTGGGTTGTTGAGTATGTTGTAGGCACCCTGCATTTAGCAATCTGACATATGATCCATGGAGAGCTGGTTCTCTTCGTTGCCACAGAAACCAAATTGAGCTGGATTTAGCATTAAATTACAGGGTACCCACAGAGATAGAGCTAAACATTTGTCTACCACTGTTTGTTTCTTTTCTTTTCAAATTGAACCTTCCCAGCAAGTGGTAGCAACACCTGCGAAGTTAAATGGGGCCAGCAGAACATGTTGTGACAAAGGAGTGAGGGTTCTGGAATCTTTGTAAGTGGCAAGGACACAGATTTCCACCAAAGGCAGGGTTACTGCCCAAACATCTCCCTCCAAGGCTTTAGGTCCTGCCAATTCAGAAGGAATATCTCAGGGAGGATGGGAAAGAGAATTGGATAGAGTCTAGAGCTGTGGCTTCTGATACAGTTACCTCATGTGGATTTTGAGCACTTGAAATGTGGCTAGTTCAGATTGAGATGTGTTATAAATGTGAAACACATGTCAGATTTCAAAGGCTTAGTATGATAAAAAGAATATAAAATGTCTCATAAATTTTTAGTACTTACTACATGTTGAAATGATAATATTTTGGAGCTCTTGGTTTAAATGCGAGATATTACTGAAATTATTTCCACCCGTATCTTTTTATAATTTTTAATGTTGCTACTAGAAAATTTAAAATCGCATATGTGGCTCACATTACATTTCTATTAGAACTGTCGTTCTAATGCTCAGTTGATTTGCCATCAACCCAGTTGTTTAATCTTGAGATACTTCAGATTATTTATCTGCAAATGGAGGTACTAACACCCTCTCTAGCTTCTTCACAGGTTTACTGTGAAGATTTAATTTGATGCTAGAGTGGATTCTGTAGTGCACTGTTCAGATTTCCCCTTTAGGTACTTATTTCACCAGCTGCCAGAATATTGGCTGCTGCTGACTCTTAGGCGAGTCCCTCTTCAGGAATTGCCTGCAGCTGTTCTTTCAGATGGGTCTATAAAATGCAAGTGGTTCATCCAGTATCAAGCACAGGCAGGGCCAGAGATCACAAGGAAGCTACATGTGCAAATGGCTCAGACCTCCCTATTACCACTACGATTGCCTCTCCTTCAGCTGACACCCATGCCTGTGGCTGCAGTGGATCCTCCATTATCTACAACTCATGGAGGAGAAAAACGTCATGTATGGGTTACAGATGGGTTGGCTTTACTTGTGGGCGAAGGCCGAAAGTGGACCGCTGGGAACCACAGACCCACTCACTAGTGGTCCCTAAAGAGAGATGAGAGAAAATCCTCTCAATAGGCAGAGCTTGGAGAGGTAGTCCTGGTCATCCATTCTGTGCAGAAAGAGAAGTGAACAGAAGTAATAATAGACATAGACTCATGAGGAATAGTGAATGGTTTGGCTGTTGGTCAGGAGCCTGGAGAGAAAAAGGCTGAAGGATTGAGGGCCTGGGGGGCTGGGGAAGAGGTGTGTGGGTGGATGTCTGGGAGTGGGCATAAAGAGTTAAGATCTATGCATAGCATGTTAATACCACCGGAGAGCAGCCATGGTGGGAGAGGCACTAAATAACTAAGTAGATGAAATGACTCAGCCAGTTGACATCAACCAGCCTCTGTCTTCAGGCACCTCAGTATTTGAACAATGGACGGTGGTCCCATGGTGGCAGGGATCAAGGAAATCCACATGGTATACAATCTAAATAAACAACCACTATAGGACACTGTGACCCCAAAAGATAGAATATAGGGATCCAGGAACCAAAGGGTAAAGTATGAGTGGTCCTGCTTACTCTCCCTCCCGATGACTCCCCTGTGGAATTTGTGCTCTCCAGCCCCACAGTTGTAGACTCTGTGGGTCTAAGTGTGCTGGTTCACAAAGGGGGATGCTTTCATCAGGATGTACGATAAGAGCCCATTATACTTTAAGCTGTCATTGCCATCTGGTCTCTTCTGGTTCCTTGTACCAAGAGATCAGCAGGCAAGGAAAGAAGTCACCACTCTGGCAGGAGCCACTGACCCTGGTAATCAGGAGGAAGTAAGCTGTTGTTATATAAAGGGGCAGGGAAGAATATGTTTGTCATTCAGTTGCTCCACTGGGACATCTCTTGGTACTTCCCTGTCCAATATGAGGTAAATGGACAAGTGTAACAGTCATGGCAGAGCGAGGTGTGGTGACCAGGGGCTTGGTCTCTTCAGGGATGAGGGCCTGTGTCACCCTAGCAGGTAAATTACCTAGAACAGCAAAGGTGTTGGCCAAGGCTGAGAGGAATCCAGAACGGATAATAGAGGAGGAAGATGTGAGAATCAGTTGCAGCCTCAAGATCAGATGTGGTAATGGTGGTTTGTCCCACTAATCTTCCTCTGGTAGTTTCCCCTGGTGAACAGAGCAGAGAGAATAGCACAGAAGCTGCTCCCAGAAGGGGCACACTTCTATGGGAAGTGTGAAGTATGAAGTATGAAGCAAGTGATCTGGCGGGTACCAAAGATGCACCGTATGGGATGCTGTGGTGTGCTGCCCAGAATTCCTACATGGGACCGAAGTGTTGGCTACTAATGACTCACATCAGAGTCCCTCTCTAAGAATCATCCTCATCTGAAGGTAGCCAAAGGTCACACCTCCTCCCTGAGGGAAGCCTACATCCAGCGACTGGGTGGTGTGCAACATGGACTGGTTCTTTGTCTTGATTCAGAATAACTTTGTAGGGAAGCCCAGTTCCTGAGCTTCCTATAGGATTCAACTTCTGCCTCTGCCTAATTTTGCTTCTCTTACTCCCTTAAAGGGAGAGCACCCCCAGTAAATTTCCTGCATGCAAATATTTGTCTCAAGAGTGTGTTTCCCAGACCACCCAACATAGGAGTGATGCCGCCGGTCTCGGTATGGTACAAACCACACTTTGTATGGCCCCTGGAGCTCTGGGTTCTAGTCAGAGCTCTTCATGGGTTGGGTTAGTAACTTAACCTGCCTGGCTGACCCAGGTTCTTTATGTGTAAAATGGTGACAGCAAGGAAGTAGTTTGGACAGGGTGGTCAAAAGTCCCTTTAAACTGTGACTTTCCATGTGTGTGAAATGGTTAAGGAGAAGTAAGGGTTACATGAACATCTGGGAGGACCTTTGGAATACTTGAGATGCCTTTTACTTTACAGATTAGAGAGCTCAGAATCAGAGAGGTTAAGTGATTTTCCCATCCCATGGCTGCCTTGCTAGAAAGGATCAGAATGGGAATTTGGACCCAGGCTTCGGTGTGACGCCCTGTCTGGAGTTTATCCCCTTCATCGTCTCTGGATCTCTGATGTCAGTGACTATGGCAGAGATGCAGGAGTGGGTAGGAAAGAGGATGTTCAAGGTTGCTTAGGGGCTCCTGACCAGCCAGCTGCTCTACTGCACAGCTTTGCATTCTACTTGCCACTAAGAACCTTCACCTCCATTGCCAGGAGCTTATAGCCTTTGTCCTAGGGCAGTGCTTCTTAAACTCCAACGTGCAGACGAGTCGCGTGGGCTCTTTTTAAAGTTTACATTCTAATTCAGCAGGTCTGAGGAAGGGCCTGAGGTTCTGCATTTCAAACATGCTTCTAGTTGTTGATACTGCTGGTCCATAGTCCACACTTTGAGGAGCAAGGTGGTCCCTTTGAGAGCAGTTCTCAAATTCTAGAGTGCATCAGAAACACCTGGGAACTTATTACAACTACTCACCCTCATAGATTCAGATTTAGTAGGTATAGGGGTTAATAGGTGGGCAGCTCTAATTTTAACAAATGCTCTTGGTAATTGAGGTAACCACCAATGTTTGAGAATCTGTAGCTGTGACCTTCACAGTTGCAATCAACATTTGTGCTCATGATTAAGCTGAACAGGCAGCACATGACTACTGCATGAAGAAGAAAGAGGCACCACCATAGCCTGGGCATCTCTGAGGACACAGCTACTGGAGAGGCACTGAGTGTTCAACGTGGACTGAGCACATATAAATACAGAAAGAACCCCTGCGACTTTAAAAATTGGCCTTAGAAGGTTATAGTTTTATTAAAACAATCAAGAAATTGAGATAAAATATCTCAATTTATTTATAAAATGTATTTTCATAGTAGTTCTAAATGTTATAATAATTAAAGAGCTTTATCTCTATCTCAAGGTGATGGAGGTTGACGGGACACTTGTGGGCTGCACATGAGGCCATTTTGTTACAACTCTGGCCAAACTGAGATTAAGATTGTAGACGCGGGCTATGGGAGCAGAGGATCCTGCTTGAGAATGCATTGTTTTGTTCTCGAGCTTCATTCCAGAGTTTGTCCAAGATGCCAGTCAAGATGGCATCAACATTCTGCTAAATGTCTTTCTTAGACTATTTAGGGTGTGCACACCCAAATGCATTCTTCAGTGATGTTGTTTGGGCAAAACGGACCTACCTCCCCTCAACTGTCTCCAGATGGTTCACCTGCCAGCCAGCCTGCTTCTCCCAAAGACACCCTCTATCTCCCCCACCGCTCACTACCTGCTGTTTGGCTAATGGACGTCCTCCCTGCCTGACAAAGGAGAAGGTTCTACTGCCTCAGTACAGGGTGGGCTGGGCATGGAGAGTGAGTAATGGCACGTCCCCGAGAAATCCACCTCCCTGCCAAATGTGCACGCCAACTTACACCTACTGAGAGTCTGGTTGCCTTTGCTTGAGCATCAGAAGAAAATCAGATTAACCCTGAAGGGGGGCGCTGTTGGCAGGACAAGCAGGATGGGCTGGCTATGGTCCTCCCACAGTGCGCCTCTCAGCACCGGGGGCTGGAGGGCCCTCACACAGCTGACCTAGGACCTGCCTCAGAAAGCCTCCACCCCTCAGCTGGCTTCACAACCCCCGGTAATAGTGCGGGTCAGAATATTGTGGGAGAGGAAGAGTCCTTCAGGATATGGAGCCTGCAAAAAGAATGGGAGGCAAGAGGATAGATTAACGGAGTGGGAATTTGGCCAAGACAGCAGTGCTGGCACCATTCTCTAGTGAGGGAAGTAGCCCAGATGCCCATGGACGAAGCTCCATGGATGGGCCCAAAGGCCTGGGTTTTGCTTATACCCACCTTAAAAAATTTTTATTTTATTTTTTCATTTGTATTTTTTCCAGCTTTATTGATATATAATTGATATATAATATTGTGTAAATTTAAAGTAGGTACATTTTCAGATCTTACATTTAAGTCTTTAATCCATTTCGAGTTAATTTTTGTGAGTGGTGTATTATAGGGGCCAATTTCACTCTTTTGCATGTGGATATTCAGTTTTCCCAACACCATGTAATGACATGACTACCCTTTCCCCACTGAGTATTCTTGACTTATGACCACCTTTTAAAGACATCTTCCCTCCTGGTATTCTTGGGTACTTCCCCCAAATGATTACTTCTTATACTTCGGTTTGGGCCCTTGTCACCTTCCTTGAAGATTTTTGTCCTTTATGTAACTGTTGCCATCAATAGGAGGTCTTATGAAATAAACTGCCTAATTAATGAAACAACTATTGACTGTGGACCTAATTTTTGCCATGTACCACATTGAGAACTAAGTGACAGCAAGATCAACCTGATGACCAAATAGAGTTTGTTGAGTGAATGAATGAATGTAGTGATAATTGCTGACCTCCTTTGAGTGCTTCCTGGGTGTGAGGTCTAAGTACCTTTTTATCTCAGTTAATTCTTACAGTTTTCCTAGCAGGAAACACTTCTATTATGCCCAGTTTACAGATAAGTGAGATACTTATCTGGTTGTGTGAGGCTGTAGAGATTCCTTTGGTGGAAAATCATGGTACTTGGCATTTTTCCATCTCTAGGCCGTGAAGCTGCAGTTTTGCTTCCAAGGTCCTTTACTGGGGGTGGGATAAGAACAAAGGTAAGTGGGGTTCACAACAGGATCTCTTTTCCTTTATTTCAAGAGATGAACGTTCAGAAAAATTGGGGGGAAACTTTGTCAAATGCAAAATCATTGTTTCTTATCTCATTGGTTTGAGTGATAGAAATAAAACCCTTAAAATGATAAGGACTTATGTGATTTTGGGGAGGCAGTGAATAGGAAAGAAGAGACTAAGAAAAGACCTGGAGAGCATGTGTTCTTTTCAGTCAGTCTTGGGGGGATGGGACCCCCAGGAGACCAGTAGGTGGTAACAGTAAAAATTTAAAAAATTGAGATAAAATTGATCTATAACATTGTATAAGTTTTAAGTGTATAATGTGTTGATTTGATGTATTTATATATTGCAATATGATTTCTGCTGAAACTTCTAAGAGGCCAGGAGAGTGGATTTGATTTTAGAGGTCCTTGAGAAATCAAAGTGGGGAGCTAGTTCCCAGATGGTTAACTGTCAGGAAGCCCTCCTGGATGCAAAGACTCGGATATTGAATCTCCTTTCACAGGACTTGGGCTCTAATAGGGGAGACAGCATTCGAACACAAAGAGCTGCACTACAAAGTTTAATGCAGAGGGGGGAGAGGCCTACAGCAAGCAGTCGTGAAGAAAATTCTGCTGCAAAATTTCTTTCAGTCAAAGAGAAAGAAATCTGAGCTGCATCAGTTCAATCTAGCCTTTACTCGGTGTGAGAGAAGTCTGTGTTGGAATAAAATGGAGCCGCTGTGAGACCTTGGGCAGCCTATGTACCATTGGGATCCTCAGCTGAATTAGAAGTCTCTAAAGCTTCTTTCCATTCTGCATCGGAGAGGAGAAACAAACAGTAAGGAAGGAGAAAGACCTGTGCTACAAGGGCTCTGCCAAGGTTTTCTGGGGAGAGGTCACTGGCTCACAGTCTGACGTGGGGAATCGGTACCAATTTTACAGGTGGCCTGTTTTCCCTTCGCTGTAGGGGATCTGACCCCTTCAGGCACAGACCTGCTTGGAAATTACAGCACTGCGGTTTTCAAGAAACAGCATTATTGCAGGCAGAGAGAGTTCAGAGTCAGCAGGTGGTGCTCTTTCTCCTGAAACAAATTGAAGTCTGCCGCTTGGCTTGTAGACAGCGCAGGGAGGTGCAAGTCGAATAAGATCTCTGCAGTCCGCAGGCATCCAAGGGGCCAGGGCAAAATGGCTTGTCAGGACTGACCCCGCCCCCTGGGCTTAACTATCCCCTCACTTGGACGTGCCCTGGAGGCTCCAGTGGGCTTGGGCTGCAGCACTGACCAAAGCGAATGTGCACAGTCCCCTCTCCTGACCTTAGCACTAGCTACTGCATTTGCAGGGGAATCTTCAGTGTCACAAATGACTGCACATGTAGATCGTGACAGGGAGGAGTCACACCATTTCTGGCTGTGATAAGCTACTTATCACTTATCATGTGGGCAGGTGAGGGGTCTGGGTCATCCTGCCATGTTGGGTGAGACAATATCCCATGGGGAACATTTAAAAACTCAGTGAAACCCTCCCCGCAAAATGAAACACTTCGGTATAATCTAAGGGAGGCAGGATTATGGGAATATCCCTTACCTGGAGGACCTGGGCTCTACCTGGGAAATGTTACAATTTTTCAGAGAAGAAAAGTCTGAAATTGGGTCTCCTTTCAAGACATATTAAGCAGAAGCAAGCAAACAAAAAGGACACACAAAAAAACAATCTCATAATAGTGTGAAAAGATCACTGGATGGGAATTCAGGAAGCTGGTAAGGACACTAGCTGTGTGACTTTAGGCAAATTCTTTTCTCTGGTCCTCAGTCTCACTTTGATCATCAGTAGTAGTTAATTGCTAAGGTCTCTTCTAGCCCCACATTTAATAGCATATATTTCCGTGTGTGTGTGTGTGTGTGTGTGTGTGTGTGTGTGTGTGTGAGAGAGAGAGAGAGAGAGAGAGAGAGAGAGAGGGAGAGAAACAGAGAGAGAGAGAAACAGAGACAGAGACAAAGATAGAGGCAGGCTCTCAAATAAGGCAGGATAGGAGCATGCATTGTTGGGGACTGAGAAAACCATTTCTTGTTGATTTCTATTTTAATCTCTAAAGTCCATAGTGACCACATCCCGTGGAAAAAGCCATGCCACTTTCACCCGTCTGGGAACTGAGGTTCTTCCTTCATAAGCATCATAACCAACATACACGTGCTTATTATACTCTTCATTTAGTTCTAGAACAGCCGTGTGCTTCCCATCAAAACCCCCATCTTCTGGCTTCTGGGGGCCAACTTTAACATACCAAGTTCCTGTGGGGAGAGAGAGTGAGCTCTTCTTTGCTCCCGAGGTGTTGGAAACATTTGGTAGACATGAAGAGAGGGGAGACACGGCGGAGGACAGGTTGGGTGGCAGTGGGGAGTGCAACGTTACACCCCTCCTTAATAGGCTTGGCAGTTCATTAACCACCATCGGCCATCAAATATTGATTGATAACCTCCTGTGCACAGGCTAGGCTTTGGGGATGCAACTGGAGCCCCGCACAGTCTTTGCTCTCAAGGAGCTCACTGACTTGCCAAGAGGAAATAGAGTCTATGTTTCCCGTTCAGCTCAAACACAAAAATGTAGGCCCTAAGGGGCTCACAGAGGTGCCCCTCAAAGGGCTCCCCTTCCCCCTGCTTACGGTTTGGCTGGACACAGCCAGTAGTGAAAAGTATATTTTTCAGACTGAGGGATGCAAGCTTTGCATTTGCTTTGCCCCTGGTACCCAGATGGTCACCAGGCTCCACTGTTGAAGATTTTGTCTGGCAGAAACGTGCTCTGATTCCTTAACTCTAAGCTTTGGTGACCAGGTGGCTGAAATGAAGCAACTCTTCTGCACACTCAGCCATGTCAGGCTATGCATGCTCCAAGCCGCCAGGGGGCAGGTATCCCAGACAGAGGCAGGTCCTCAGGGGGCGTGCCGCAGAGAGTGTGTGTGGGGGGGGCACGGCCCCAGGGGCTGCACGACACGCTGAGCACAGCTGGCCAAGGCCAAGGCTGAGCAGCCGGCTGCAGGGTGAGCTGCTGACTCATTGCTGCAGCTATGTTGCCTGGAGCAGCTCTGGGGGATTCTTTCTTATTTTAAAGGAAAATGTGATGTAACTTTAGAGACAGCAGAAGAGGGCAACAGCTGATGGTCCAAAACCTGATCCTAAACAGCAGCTGTAACAAAGCTACTTCCATCAGAATTCTTGGGCAGAAATGTTTTTATCAGCCCTGGGAGGATGTGGCCACTTTAAGGCAGCTATTCAATCAGTCAATAGGTGTGTATCAAACATCTCTCGTGGGCTCAGCACCTGTTGTGTGCTTAGATAATAAGGAGGAAAACGGGAGGTAAAAGATGGCCCTTGCCCACTTGGGGATTGTTATATGACTGACACTTAGAGAGCCTTCCTCTGTGCCAGGCACAGCATTCTAGACGCACTAACCTATGCAATCTCATGGCAATCCTGTAAAATAGCTATATTATTTTACCTATTCTACTGTAAGTTGGGGAGCCAGAATTTGAACTTCCGTCAGTTCAGGGTCAGAGTTCTTGATCACCATGCCCTCCGTTATTTGGGAGGCAGAGCCTGCAGGAACACAGGACTACTGGAGAATACTACAGGACGATCCATGGTTGAGTGATAAATTGTGTTTATAATACAAGCGTTTATGACGAGTCCAGAATAAATTCCTATCAATCTACAGTCCTGGGCCAGCTGAAGTGTGCAGATATGCTTATGTTTAAGCAAATATTGAGCCTGTGGAGGAACTTTTTTGAGAAGGCTGAGTGTCAAGATGAGAAATCGTCAGGTCAGGAAGTGGGAGCTGTCAGTTATGTAAGAGGAGTAGCATCAGGTGACGTGTGGGTTTCAGGCCAGGACGTTCCAGAATGGCCCTGGTTGCTAGGGAAAACACAGAAAGATAACTAAGCATATTTTTGCCCTTTGGGAATTTAGTCCAGGTGGATTGACATGACCAACTAATCAATTTAGGAGATATTAGCAAAATAGGAGGGAAGGGGAATAATAAGAGGGAACGAGGGCCCACAGCTGTCCCATTCGGTCCTCAGTGGGTCTACCTTTGCCTTAAGAAGGAGTCTGTGGGCCATTTTGTCAGGTGATACTGACAAAGTCTCAAAAGCTCTTTTATTTTCACTTAGAAGTGCTGGCCATACATTTGTGGTGGGGCTGATCAGAATGACTTGAGTACTTCTGGTTTCCAACTTGGTAGATCCTCTTGGACAGCTGTCAGAGCAACTTCTCATATGAAACTCATAAAACACCTTTGTCTCTCAGCTGGTAGATAGATGCTTCCAAAGCAAAAATGTGCCAGCTCTCTGACCCAATTCCCAATGTTCCATATACTTTTTAGGCGCTCATTTGGACCCCATGGATTTAGACTCCAGTATCTCTTTTGTCCCTTCCTTAGTATTTAGTTACGTAGAGATTGATCCAGTCTACCCATTTCTACTCCTGTTTTGCTCATAGTTATTAACTGTTTGTGATCCATGTCATAACATTTCTATGGCTGGCTGAGATACAATAGGGGTTTTAGGAGCTTGAAAATTGTGAGGAAGACAAGAGATGAATAAGATCAGGTGAAGATGTCTGTCTTGGACACAATTCCTTTGGTGGAGTGCTAGAAAAGTAACAAATTAGTCCAGGAAGACTTCTGGGGTGGAGTCAAAGCAGTGTGAACTACAAACAAGTAGAAAGGAACATATTTCCTTACACTTGAAAGAAATAGTTTTGACCCTGTCCCATGGGAATAGATAATTAAAGGGGAGGGGCAGGATGTGTACAGGTAAGGAGGAAGGGATCAGAATTAATCTGAACTGAGGCGAGTATAAACAGAAATGACCAATGACTACGTAAACCATCCTAAGATAAAGGGAATGCTGGGGGTTTCATTATAATTCTCAAGTAATATTTCTTGTATTCGAAGTTCTCAATTCAGAGAAATAACGTTCTTTTTAACTTCTAAATACCTGGTTGTTCCTGTCCAGTGCTGAAAGAGACCACGTGAAGCAGGACACTGCAGGAGAATAAAGCAGAAGCCAAGGGCCCAGTGCCCTGCTATCCCAAACTGAAACCACCGTCTCTCGGCATCACATTCTCTCTGTGTGGGTAGGTTAGCTGGGCAGCTTTCTCTTTGGGGCTCTCCTTGGCCTATTTCCTGGTGCAACTGGTGACAGATGAGATCCACATTCCTTGATAACTACCACATTACTTGGTTCTGGGAATGGGCGAGAAATAGAGATACTTACAAAATTGTTAATTTCTCCAAAGCTGGATTGTGTCTCCTTTATCTCTTCATCCTTAGCATGTAAAACAGTGCCTGACACATCATAATAAGTCAGTAAATGTTTATTGAGCTCTTTTAAACAATCTGTGCTTTGGGGTTGGCCAGGTGGAAGATACAAGATTTAAGAAAAGGGTGCCCTATCTCCTTTGCCTCTGAATTATTTCTCAGATGATAAAATGTTGGCAGAATCTTGATGATCCTCAAGAAGCCCGAGGAATAGGGCTGCAAAATACAGAGGATGATAAGTTATTCCAGAAATAGAAGGAAAAAGCCCTTCAAGAGAACTTGTTGAGGTTTTGGTTTCTGCAAGGACTGAGTGGCATAAAGAGATGAGTTGTACAAATGCTTGCAGGAAATGTTTTCTCAGAGGGTGAGGTGTATGTCAGGTGGATAAGGATAGTGTGTGCAGAACAGGTGTGGCCCATCTGGGGAGCTCTGGGGGTGCAGAGGTGGGTGTGGTGTAGCTGGAGCACAGGGGAAAGGTTGAAAGAAGAGGCTGCAAGGGTTTTAACAGTGGGGTAGTAACGACTGCATTTTCATTTTAGAAAGATAACCTGGCAGTAGTGGAGCAGGAGAGGGAGAAAGAAGGAAGGAGGCAGCAGCACCAGCCAGGAATCCACGGCAATAACCTAAGTGAGCTGTGGTAAGCACCCAAGAAAGGGCAGTGTCAGTAAGCACGAAGATGAGTCAGACTGGGCAATAATGAGGAGTTCCACGTGACTGAGCTTATAAATTCAACAGGGAGAAGGAGGAGTCTAGGAAGGTGAACATCCAGGGGTTTGAGGTCCTGCTGCAAATGAGGAAGTTTTTGAAGTGTTCTTATCTTAAAACTCGTGCAAATTTGCATAAAGTTATACTGGTATTTGCATTGTTATGAAAATAATATTGAAAACCACTTAAAAGACATAACCTTCCCTTCCAAAGCTTCAGAGGAAACTGACACTTTGGAAAAATTCACCATGGTTATGTGTGGTTTCTGATGCTCCCAGCATTTCCTTTGAGAAGGATGAGCATCCTTTGTGATCTGGCTGCAGCCCTCCTTCCACCCTTCCCTTGGCCAACTGGTCTACTCACCTTCAGTCTCTCCCAACCTCATCATGAATATTCTGATTCTCTGGTTTTGCAAATGATTAAGGTTTCCTCCCCATCTCAGGCCCATCTTCAAGGCTCAATTCAGATGCTCCCTCCTCCATGTGGGCTCCACAACCCTGTCTCACCTCCCTGCATTTTCCTCCTCTAAGATTTTGTAGACTTGTTTGCTACACTGCTCTAATTTTGGTAATTTAACCATAGATGAAACCATAAATAAAAAAAATTTTTTTTCATAAATAAAAATTGCTAAAAAAACTATGGTGGTTATTACTATTATGGTATTCAAAGTTGTATGCTTTGTTTTTCCAAGCTGATTGCAAGTCCTATGAGGTCAGGGACCATGTCATTGATATTTTATCTTTTTTTTTTTTTTAACATCTTTATTGGAGTATAATTGCTTTACAATGGTGTGTTAGTTTCTGCTTTACAACAAAGTGAATCAGCTATACATATACATATATCCCCATATCTCCTTCCTCTTTTGTCTCCCTCCCACCCTCCCTACCCCACCCCTCTAGGTGGTCACAAAGGACCGAGCTGATCTCCCTGTGCTATGTGGCTGCTTCCCACTAGCTATCTATTTTACATTTGGTAGTGTATATATGTCCATGCCACTCTCTCACTTTGTCCCAGCTTACCCTTCCCCCTCCCCGTGTCCTCAAGTCCATTCTCTAGTAGGTCTGCGTCTTTATTCCCATCCTGCCCCTAGGTTCTTCATGACCATTTTTTTTTTTTTTTAGATTCCATGTATATGTGTTAGCATCAATCAGCTCAATAACTACTCTTTGAATAGACGCGGTCATTCTGTATATATAAACAAAACTTATATATTAAAATAGACATTAAGTTTATCGTCTATTTGCATTAAATGAAAGCTTTTACTTCTTCAGCAAAACACATTTAAATATCAGAAAGCCAATAGCCTTCCCCCTCCCCTTTATGTCCTTTCTACTTTCCTTTCGTTTAATGGGACAAGTAAAAGGCATGACTAGGGTCATCTCAGGTGAATGTGATTTTGATGTTTTCAAAGTGCAAGCACTTTTTCAGTCCAGCCTGCCTGAACCAGTTCCTAGCTGTTTAGTCAGACATTTCTCTGCTTGCAAAATCGAAAGGTGGAAAAGCTAAGAGGTGTGATGGGAAATTACTTTCTAAAGACATAAATACAGACACGTGTCTTTTCCTGAAGCCCTCATCCCTCCCCTGCTCCCTCACTCACTAGGTCAGGGGTCCCCACCGGGTCACACTTTATTGCTAGTGCTTGTTTGTGCCTGAGAATGAAGCTCCCCCAGGGAATGTCTGGGGGACATTCTACACAGCACATTATCATATTCTTAATTAGGTAAAATCTCATCAAAGAGTGTATTGGGTCCATTTCTTGAGAGAACACAGGAAAAGAGAACTGAAAAATGTTCCTAAGGAGGGATCATGATGTTTTTTCATCCACTAAATCTCTGAGTCTGGTAAACATGGAATGAAAAAATGGAGAGGGAAATAAGTGCAGAGAATTTCTGGTGAGGCTGTTGATACAAGTAGAAAGACTGAATGAGGGAAGTCACATAAAAAATCCAGAAAGTAAACATGGAATAAATGGTTGGGGTTAGGCTTTGGAGGAATGAAAACATGGTCTATCAGTTAAGTAGCTGTAGAGTCAAGAGAATAAGTGGAGCCTTTCAGAGTTTACTTCATCTTTTACTTCATCTTGGAACCATTCAAGTTCTATCAGGACACTAGTTATCTATTGGATCTCTAAATCCTGTGAATTTAACTCTGAATTAGTTTTCTATTGCTCCTGTAACAATTTAACACACACTTAGAAGCTTAAAACAATACAAATGCATTATCTTACAGTTCTGTAGGTTAGAAGTCTGACAGATACCTCACTGGGCTAAAACCAAGGTTTTAGTTTCTTTCTGAAGGCTCTAGAAGAGAATTTGTTGTCTTTTCCAGCTTTTAAAGGCCACCCTTGGCTCATTGCCCCCGACTTCCATCTTCAAAGTGAACAATGTTCAGCTCTCTGATGCTGCTTCCACCATCACATTTCTTCCTCTGATCTTCTTATTCTGCCTCCTTCTTCCACTTTCAAGGACTCTTGTGGTTACTGTGGGCCCCCCCCCTCCCAGATAGTCCAGGATGATCTCCTTATTCTAAGGTGAATTAAAAGATTCCACCAGCAACCTTTATATCCCTTTGCCACGTAACTTAACACAGTCACAGGTTCTGGGGATTAGGATATGGGCATCATGGGGGGTGGGTGGGTATTATTCTGCCTACCACAATCCCTGTTGCCATTACCCAAATCCAAGTCACCATTACTCTTACCTGGATTACTGCAAAAGAATGGATTTTGGAGTCAAACTGCCTGCATTCAAATTCTGACTCTGTCATTTACTAGCCGTGTGATGGATGTTAGGAAGACTCTCTCAGCCTCAGTCTCTTATCTGTAAACTGGGGACACTAATACTAGCTACCCCATAAGATTGTTGTGAGGATTGAACACATACTTGACATGTAGCAAACACTCAGTGTTAGCTATTATTATCATTAGCTGGTCTCACTCACCCTACTCTCAACCTTATTTACTTATATCCTCCATACTGAAGTCATCTTTCTTAAACACAAGCTGAGGGTGTTCTTCTTTACCATGCCATGACTGTCATTCACATTACGGTCTTTGCTGTCTCGCCTCTCTCCACAGTTGAGTCATAGTAGATGATTTGAAGTCCCATGAATGCAACAGTTATTTCATGTCTCTGTGCCTTTGCACATGGTGCTCCCTTTGCCTGGACTTCCGTCTTTCACTTGACTATGTGTCCAACTTCACCCATCCTTCAGAGCCAATTCTCTGACATCTTGGGCAGAGCTGATCACCCATTCAACTCTTCTGTACCAGGTGCATGTCCCTGAGTGCACCACCCAGTCTGGCTGCTTTTCAGAGGAAGGGACCACACTTCACCTCTGCCTGGAACCTGGCACATACCAGATACTCAAGAGTGTTGAAAGCCTGTGAGATGGGAATTTATTATTTTTAAAAATTTATTAATGTGTTTTCCCTCATGCATTTCTTTACATGTTTCCCCTCCCATGCTGTCTGAGACATCTATTTACTTCAGGGAGTATTAGGGTTTTCATAGCAGGAATGCAAGAAGAAAAATATTAAATATCCAGCTTTTGACACCAAGAATAAAAATTGCTTTGAAGAATCTTTTAATTTTTTTCTTTTTAGTTTAAAAAAATTTTTTTTTCAATAAGTTTTGAAAACTAGGCTTCACAAATGAGAAAGGTTGTAAAAACTTCTTAGCTCTTTTAGCACATTAAAAGCCAGTTTGGTTGGATCAGGTCTTAGAGATTCTTCCATAAAGGTAGAAAGGACACTGTTCTCTGCAGTTAACCTGAGCATGAAGTGTTGTGACCCTGAGAAGAAGAAGGATAAGTTGTAAAGGAGACAAAATGAAAATCTCCATTTGAATCCTGATGAATTTTTGGAAGAAAGGAAGGTATGGATTTGGTGAAAATCTTGTGTCTTGATTGCAAAGGTAGAAGCAAGAGGCATTTTCATTTTCCCAGTTTCCTTTTGGGACTTGGAATAAATCACCTTCAAGGATGTTCCCTACATCATATGGAAGTTATATTAAAGTAAGTGATGAGGTATGGTAAGGCAGTGGAAAACTTTGATTCTAGCTTCCCAACATCTTCCTCCGCTCCCAGGTGGAGCAAGAAGAATCCAGAAATTGCATTGCTCCCTGCCCTGTTGACTAATGTGGAAAGCAGTTGATAGTGCTGTGGGCTAGTGACCCTGTAGTGAAAGCTATATTGTAGACCCCTGGAGTAGGGGTAAAATGGCTATCAGATCCCAGAGGGTCATGCAATGCAGGTGTGAGCAGATCTTGGGCCAATCAGCAAGGAGGTTCACTAGGCTCAACCTGAATCAAGAGAAGGCAGACTATGAATCTGACCAGCTGCTGACTTTGGTCTTGGGCATTGGCAGGAAGAGCACTGACCAGATGGACAAGATCCACCATTGCTGCAGGAGACCCAGAAGGATGTGCAGAGAGGCACCAGGAGAGATCTGAGGTCTCTCCATCTGCCATTATAATCTCTGCCATATATACAGACACTATATCTGTACATATGAAAAAATTGGAAGGGGAAGAGCTTAGAATTATGGCATATATGTACAGAAAACTTTTACAAAGGAAAGGAGACTTGTTTAAAACAAAATGATTGATAAATCACTAACTGGGAAGTTAAAAATTCTTTTTTTGTTGACTCTTGCTGGACTAGGGGTGAGGTCAGCGTAGGATCAGCTGCATGTGAGGTTTGATACTGAGTCACTGAATTCCTTATTGTATAAATCCAGGGTATCTCATAGCCTTTCTCTTTAGTCCCTGAAGATAAGAAAGGCTTGACTCTGTGAGCACACCTGTCTCAAAGTGTCATGCTTAGCAAATTTTCTTCTGAATCTCATTCCTAACGGAACTAACAGCTTATTTGGGCCACATATATCCCTCCTTGTTGCTTTTGCTACTGACATTTTATTTTTTCCTTTGCTGTATAGAGGAAAAATTCATGTCAAAATTAACTTGGGATTCTAAAAATTTTAAAGGCATCCTTAAGACTGTTCCCAATTTGCAGATGGGTTATAATTCAAAATATCATTTGAAAGTTGGTTGTTTGGAACTCAGAAGGGACTATTTTCACATAGATATAGTGTACTTATTGGTGGTTAGATTTGTAGACATATATAACTCAAAATGCAACTGAAATACAGAATATTTGAAATAAATAGTTACAATCGTAGTGGTACCATGCCAAGGATCAAACAAAACAGAAAAAAAAAAAAAAAGGAAATGAAATCAAACCATGTTCGTTTTGAATGCTAGTGTTTTAGGGAAAACACATTTAATTAAAAAGTGATAAGAGGTATAGGAAGATTCTGAAGAGGGTTTCTCAGCAATTTTCAGGGCTTTACTGGCTCTGTGAAAATATGATTTACATTTGAAAGTCTCCAAATTTGCTTTCTCTTGTTACTGCTGCCACAGGCATGACTCATGCATATTGGCTATGATAATAGATTTTTCACTATTTGGGGATAGGTAGGGAAGGGAGAGAATTTCTCTTATGTGCCAGACCCTGACCCAGGTACTTGAGATACATCAGGGGACAAAACAAAGTTTCTGCCTTTGAGAAATTTTCTTTCTTAAGGGGGTATTCAGACAATAAACAAATGAAGGGCAGATATATAATATAATATAGAATAATATAATATAATAAAAATTATATATATAATAAAATATCAAGTAGTAATAAGTGCTTTGAAGAAAAAAATTGGGGTAAGAAATTAGATTTTAGAAACAGTGGTCAAGGAAAATCTCTTTAAGGGAGCTGATAACTGACGAAATTCCTCAAAGAATTAAGGGGGCGATCAATGTAGATATGTGAGGGGAAGGACATTCTAGACAGAGGGAACGTCAAGTGCAAAGGCTCTTAAGTAGGGATGTCCTTGGGCATGTTCAAGGAACAGCAGAAGTCAAGTGTGAGTGGAGTGTGGTTAGCAAGGGAAACAGCGTAGAACATGAGGTTAGGGAGGTAGAAGGATCATGGAAAGGACTTTGGGTCTTATTCTAAGTATGATTTTTCTGTGTGTGAAATTCTAAGTTTTTCTAAGAGAACTGAGAAAGAATTGGGTACAAGAGAAGGAGAGTCAGAGTGGTATGCATTTGTTATTTTGTGGTAGAAATCACTTACTCTTTTTTTTTTTAAAGAAATTCACGTTCTTTTATTTATTTATTTATTTATTTATGGCTGTGTTGGGTCTTCGTTTCTGTGCGAGGGCTTTCTCTAGTTGTGGCAAGCGGGGGCCACTCTTCATCACGGTGCGCGGGCCTCTCACTATCGCGGCCTCTCTTGTTGCGGAGCACAGGCTCCAGACGCGCAGGCTCAGCAGTTGTGGCTCACGGGCCCAGCTGCTCCGCGGCATGTGGGATCTTCCCAGACCAGGGCTCAAACCCGTGTCCCCTGCATTGGCAGGCAGATTCTCAACCACTGCGCCACCAGGGAAGCCCGAAATCACTTACTCTTAAAGGTAAAAAAAAAAAAAGATAAAAGAGGAAGAAAGCATTTTTGTCATTATCCCTGATAATAAAGGGGTAGTAGCATAGTTAGTGAAGATAATGGGGTTAGATAATTTCCAGCACTGGCCACCCGATGGTGTGTATAGCCAAGGACAGCTTCCTTGCTGTCAGAGCAAACCTAAGGTAACAGAGCAAGCACAGATTTACTTAGGTTGAGAAAGTCTATGCTTCTGTGCAGAATTTTGTTACTTGCTGAAATCATGAAAAGTAATGACCCTGAGACAGAAGATAGTGATAACTGTGAGTTATTTACATATTTCTTTGTTGTTTCAGGGACACTGCTGGTTCCTCCATGGCTCCCATATCTTATTTTCAATGAAGAGAGAACTAAGACCCCCATATGGTCTGGATAAGACTACTGCATTCCCCAATAACCATATTATTAATGGGAGAAGTGAAAAGGGGGCCCGGAACTCTGTGTGCTCCTGGCAAGACTCCACTTCTTCCCCAACACACACAGCCTCACCACAACTACCCAACTACCAGGCCTGACTTTATTTGGCCCTTGATCCCATTTGATGTGAGTTGCTACAAGAATTCAAGACTCCCAGGTCCTCCCTCAGCTTTAGACTCTAATCCCCTTAAGAATCTCTGCAGGGTGTGGCAACCACACTCCAGGCAGCTCCCTCTCTGTCCACCTAAACTGCTTTATTGGTCTCCAATAGCACTTACGACATCCACCATGTGTATAATGTATATATGCTAATGTAGGCTCCACACAGGCAAGGGTGTTTGTCCATTTTGTTCACTTCTGTATTCTCTAGGCATAGGACACTGACAAAACTGTGTTTAGTCACTATTTGTTCCATGGTTAAACACGGTTCACTGGAAAGAACAAGACCTGACTTGAGAAGGCACAGGCATGAGGAATGGGATACAGGATATTCAAGAGCTTCAGCAGGCAAGGAGGCCAGGTATTTCCTTCTGCCCTGCCAACTCTTTCCTTGGATCCCAAAGACCCCGTGGAGCTCTTATCAAAAGAATGATTTAAATGACAAGTTCCACATGGGCCTTAGTGTTCTGCAGTACTTGGCATTTGCCTACAGGCTTTTCACCAATTGAGGTTTGCTACCTAGAGGGGGTTACCAAGGGCGATTGTATAACCTAATTTTGGGAGTGCCTTAGGATGTTGCTTTTCTCTCCACTCAGATAAAGAGGGCTTTAGAGTATGGGTTTTTGTATCATCTCTTTCACACCCTAATAATTAGTAGGAGTTCCCCCGATCACATGAAAAGCGGTTCAGTTTATACAGCTTGTGTAAAGTCCATATTGCTGCTGCCCTCCCACACTTTGGCTGGGAAAATATGGTGGCAGCTACCTCCAAGGCTGAAGGGAAATTACCAGCTATGGGAATAGAGAGCCTGCCCACGAGACTTTTTAGATCTTTCTTCCCTCTTAAGTTTAGCTGATTTTTGGACTGTGAGAACCTTGGGGGCAGGGCTGGGTCTTGTCCATCTTTGTACCCACAAACCAAGTTTAATTCCAATCCTCCCTCCCCCCCCCCCACCCGCCCTTCCCAGGAGGTATGGTTGGTCTACACTGAGTGGTGAACTTGGCTGATATTGGCCTGGTGGTAACTTTTAGTTTTAATAGGGAGTGTCAAATTTTGACAGCAGGCTGTGCCTTACATAGCCCCCTGCCTGTGAGCAACTTCCTCTTGCCCCTAGATTTGCTCCGTTCTCTTTGTGTCTCATGTAATGCACTGCGCTTGAGGAGTGTTAAGTCAGAGCAGTTGGGCGTATCTTTATAGAATATTTTTTATTTCATGTTTATTGAGAACTGGTAGGGAGAGTACTGCTTAAAAGGGCATGTCTATTTTATTTCAGCATCTGCAGCTTACAGAAGGAGGCTAGATCACAGTTAAATGGAGACTCCCTCTTTTCCTTTTCTCATCTAAACAGGCTTTTTCATGTTACTTTCTCTTTTTTATGAACAGACAGACCTGCAAGTGACATGGATGAGTAGTGACAGAATCGACTCCTTATGTGCTGAGGGTACCAATGCCTGTACTGTCACCTTGTGATGATTTAAACACTGCTCCCCAGTTTGGGACCTCATCCTTTCTCCCTCATGCAACCTGACTATTTTGCTGCTCATTACCATTTCTGTAAAGGGATAATCCCAGGGAGGGAGGTGGAAAGCAAATAAGTCCATTTTGCTGCAACTTCGTTGTTCCAAAAAGCATGTAATAAAAGGGAGGGGGAAGTTGAAATAATGGCTGGGATAACAATTTGAGATTATTTATGGCACAGCACTTCCCATTAAATTAGGCTAAATAATTCATTTTCTATTAGCCTAGAGAACCTTGTACATGTATCTATGAGAACAAGATTCTACTGAAGTGGGACAGAGAAGTTACTCTTACTGCAAAGATGATCATGGTCTCACACATGTGTCTCCTATCTTTTAATATCATAGCCTCCAAAGTGGGGTAAGCATCCATCCTGCATGATAATCAATAGTGATACAGGGGTAAAATATTAGAATTTATATTTCTACTTATTTGTATCTAAAATAAGAAAGAAATTGAGCTCTAATAATATTTACTCTATGGATTGACAGTGATTTATGTATACAATTTATAAATGAATATAGATGTATTTTGGAGGCACATATTCAAAATTTTTTACTCATACTGATGGATGATCAAAAAATTTTGGAGACGATGTAAATGATGACTAGGAGCAAATTCCCTTAGCATATTGGGAGTCTCTCTGAATTGTATAGTATTCAGAACAAGAAAGATACATTCATTTAGGTAATTATTCCACCACCAACATTTAAAATCACAGCTCAGGGCTTCCAGTCTCAGAAATATTACTGCGTATTACCTTGAAGCTCATGTCAAGACAAGGTGTCAAGACAGAAATTTTAACATGTCATGAAAGGGGTAAATAAAACTGCATTAAGTTGTGATTTGAATATGGGGGGTGACAGAAGAGTTCCTGAGAAACTCTGGGGAAAGTGTAACAAAATGGTCTATGAGGGAAAGGTCTCAGTCTGATGTGCAGGTGCGAGTAAGGTCCTGTGTGGGAGGTCCTTGAGTTGTGAGGCATCACGTGTGGCACCAACAGTGGTGCCAGAGATGGCCAGACAGAGTCGGGAGTCATCACACAAGAGCTGTGAGGACCCCCTTTCCCCTGCTCTTTCTCTTGTTAGCCTTTTCTCCTTCTTTCATTCCAACTTTTGGAAGGAACGTCCTTGTCTCCACTTCTTGGGGGTATCTCTGGAGAGGAGATGTGTGCCTAAGGAATTAGGACAAATACAGCATGGGCATTCTTAGCAGACAGAGAGCTGAGTGGGAATACTAAGAAACAAGGTTGGTATGAAGGCTAGCTTTTCCCTTTTGCTTCATTCCATGACCATTCCTTTTGGTCAGACTCTGCAAGTCAGTGAAATGCACAGCTTATCCCTTCGTTGGAAAAGTGTTGCAGTTTTATCTGCTGGGCAACAGTTGGAGAAAATTGTCTCTTTGTTTCAAACTTGATTTCTCCTAAGTAAGGGAGGTGAGTCCTTGTGAATCTTGAGGCTGGAGGGCTCCTTCCCTTGGCCTGGTCTGGACTCCCTCCCATGGGGCGTAACCAGTGTTGGGTTGGCTGACTCAGATGTTCATATGCTCTCTGGCTCTAGGTCACACTCTCTTCTACCTTTTGGAGGATCCTCAATTATAGAGAGGAATTGGAGTGGGAAACTACTGAGTAGGCTTCTGACACAGCTGCTAAGGGAATGTTCAAGCCAAGGAGGGCAGCTCAAGACAAGGAGGGCATTGGACCAGTGTGTAAGGAGAACCCAGTGGGCAGGGCCAGTACCAAGGCCAAGGTCAGTTATTGCACCTGGTCATGGCCTCCTCAAAAATGTCTTCCTTTGAAATGACATTATGAGAGTAAGCCAGCCAGTGTTAGGATCCAGGGAATTATGCCCACTTTTCTGTGTTCTAGTAATTTGCTTCATCTTTATTTTTGACATTTTTCTCTTTAATTACTGAAAAGACTTTTAAGCAATTCTTTTTTCAAATTCCATCTCTTGCCCATCAACATGAGGCTTGTTTGCTTTATACAGATAGTTTGTAGGACATGTGGCATTTATTGGTAACTTCCTTGTCCCTTCAAGGTCACAGGGATGTCATTGCCTGAAAAGGTTTGGGAAACACAGCTCTGGTTTAATGCCTGCTCATTTCTTTTTTTCCCCTCCTATCTGTTTGGGGGTGTTCAATGCCTTGTCAGTGTAGAATGCAAATATACTAAGATTTATTTAAGTTGCCTTTGTCTAGTACCTGGCTGTTTCATTGCGACTTTAAATTTAGTCTCTTACTAATGACTATGTGCGTTTACGAGGAGAGGCTGGCTTTGCAGATAATAAAGCAGGTGTGTTTCTATGCTTAACTCCCTCGTCTCATCACCCTCTACAACCCAACTTCCTTCTCATTAGCTATAGGAATCTTTGAAGACCTCCTATATCCAGGGCACTATTGAACGCTACAGAGGATTCAAAGAAGTAGAAGACACAATCTCTGCCTTCAACATGCTCACAGTTGGGGAAATAAGCCATAAAAAAAACCTATTTATTTATTTATTTATTTATTTATTTATTGGCTGCACCCGGTCTTAGTTGCTGTACGCAGGCTCTTCATTGCGGAGTGCGGGCTTCTCTCTAGTTGCAGCTCGCGGGCTCTCTAGCTGTGGCATGTGGGTTTTTCTCTCTCTAGTTGTGGCGTGCAGGCTTCAGAGTGTGCGGGCTCAGTAGTTGCGGCACGTGGGCTCTCTAGTTGTGACACGCAGGCTCACTAGTTGTGGAACATGGGCTTAGTTGCCCCTCGGCATGTGGGATCTTAGTTCCCTGACCAGGGATCCAACCGGCGTCCCCTGCATTGCAAGATGGATTCTTAACCACTGGACCACCAGGGAAGTCCCCAAATAAGCCATTTTGGAGCATAAGAAAGACTGTGGGCTTTGAAGTTTGACAAACTTTAGCCTCAGTTCCATAATCTGTAAAGTGGAGATAATAATCTTTACCTTGCAGAGTGGTTTTGAGATATAGAAATATTTCATATAAAGGTTTAACCTCTAGGAGACATAATTATCATTTATTTTAAAAGGTGATATTACTAGGGTGTTTGTGGAATGCAGATCCACAGCACAAAGGAAAATCAGAGGCAGAGAAGGGCTGAAAAACTCCATAGATGAAGAGGATTTTTGTTGTTGCTCTTTTTGATGCTAAGAGGAAGGATACCGTGTATGTCTTCATTTATTTATCTGTCTCACACAAGGCTGACCTGCCTCCTTTCTGAAATCTTAGCTGCTGCTTCTAATGGAGAGCCTGGAGCCTGCTGCCTCTGAGAAATGGATTGTGGCCAAGATTCTACACGTGACCCCCACCAGGGCTCATGAAAGCTAGTCCACTAGCTCTGTGCAAGAGTGGGAGGGGAGCCAATTGCGTCTTCACATTTATCAGTAGGGAACAGAAGAGAGTCAGAAGAGGAGGCAAAAGGTGGCAGGGGACTCAGGCCACTGAGGCAGCTGGACAACGGCAGGGAGTGAGCAAGAGGGGAAGAGAGGAAGACGAGGGGAAGAGGGGAGAGGGAGTGTGGTCCTGAGAGAGAGCTGGCCTTGGCCCAAGCAACTCCACCTTCACAGTGTTTTGGAGTCAAACGTCTTACCTCTACTTTCCTTTCTCATCCCCAGTCCAGGAGGACGGGAGAAAATTCTAGTTAAGAAAGTCCTGAGGATCATTTGCTGTGAGCACAAGGCAGCTCACCATCCCTCACAGCTCACCATTCTTTTTCTCTGTTTTCATCCCTACATCCTTTTTTTAACCTCCTTCTACTCAATTTTCTTCCTCTTCTCTCCCAAGGGTCAAGGAGAAGAGAGGGGAGAGAAGAGAAGAGAAAAATGGAGGGAAGGTGGCTTATGTGTGATTATTTCTAGTTCCCCTCTGGGATCTGGGCTGCTGGGAACACTGCCGTCTTCCAGTGAATTTCCTCAGGGTCACAGAGACTAAACGTCACATTTTACTGAGGCTGTCTTTATAAAAAGCCTTTTTGGTGCATTCTTGTTGAGGTCTATAGTGTTTGTTTCTTTGGCGCAGAAATCTGATGGGAGAAGGAAGATCAAAAGAAGTTGGAGGAGATAGAAAAGCAAAGAACAAGAGATGGAAGGTTCTTGGTGGTGAGACAATAAAATCCTGGCTGCCTCAGTTATTGATTCCACCCCTTCTCCTCCCTCCTCTGCCATCCAGCCCAGGAAAGCTCTATGCATAGCCATAGCTTAATTCTGCCTCTGCTTTCCTTCCAGAAGCCTTCTGTCAACCCTACAACTTGGAGGTAATTCCTTCCCCTGTGTTACTTTATTCCACATTGGCTTCTTCCACTGTTGCAATTATCACACTGTATTATAATTATACTTTTGTTGCCTTTGCATCTCAGTGTACTGTGGTCTCCCTGGGGAGAGGGACTGTGTCTTTTCTTGTTGTATCCTTTGGCATGTAGTGGATACTCCGTTGATGTATGTTGAGTGTTGAATGAATGAATTAATCCTGCCTTGTAGAGCCTGCCACCCATTTATCCTCTTCCCCATCTCCTGAAGCTCACCTGGCTCAGTCCCATTTCCCCAGGATACTCTTCTCTGGTGCCCAATGTGAGAATTGGTGTAGAGTTCAGCTAGCACCTGCAGAGCCTTCACCAGACACCATTCTCAGAACAAATATATGATTAAGCCATGATGAGACAGTGCGTTATCCTTGCGACCCCAAAGAAGTCTGACCTCAAGAATAGAAATGAAGGCTTTTTGAGGGAAAGGATGGACCTGAAAGCATCTAGTAGGAAATCTAATTCTCTAGCCACTGACAGTGGCTTCAAAGTCTCAGATCATAGAACAGGGCGGGGCAGAAATGTTCACAGCACCCACCGTCAGGTCACAGGTGGGTTGTCATCATTCAGACTCTACAAAATCCCTTGTAAACAAGCTGAAATAAGATGATCTTCATTTTCAATTGAGCCCAAGGTAGTAATTTCTTGGAATGTGAAAAAGGAGGCAAAACCTAATGGGATAGAGAAGGAAGAACAAGTCAACATGAATCGGAGGGAGGAAAATTGCTTTTTGCTGTGGTTTCTGAATAGGTGATGGTCAGAGCTGGCAGCAAGCCCAGGACATGTCAGCAGTGCTGGAAAGGAGATGTTTTTGTTGTAAATCTTGTGTTGATTCTCTCCCCTCTTTTCCCCTTCCCGTCCCGGCAGCATCATGTTCTCCATCAGGAAGCCTCTTACACAGGCTTACATTTCCTGGCAAGTAAACCTGAGCTGCCTCCCCAGAGCACTGTACTTCTGTTAGGGCCAGGATCACATTCTGTCTTAGAGGAGTTGTGGGTGTAGCTGTCTTCTTCTCTCAAAGCAAGCATATGGCAATTTTTCACTCATCTACATTGTTGTATCAGTGCTTGCAGACAACTTTCCTCATTGTTAAGGACTCTCTAAATATTTTTACTTCCTTGAATTAAATTTGCCTTTTGGGTAAATTGTCACATGGACAGGGACACTCACCAAGTTCAAGAGTAGTTTTGGCTTCCCAGTCGGAAAAAGTTGTCTTATAACAGGTACCCTACATGGGCCTTCCTACCACTCATTCCCAAGACAACTTCTCAGGTGCATCTTTGCCTCTCCAATTGCCCATATTTTTCTGCCATTGCCAAAGCCCTATGGTCTCAGCTCGTTTTTCTCTCTTTTGGGCCATTCCCTCTCACTTCATCCTGTGGTATTCTTTATACCTAAAAGTCCCCTAAGACTGGGCCCAGAGCAAGTAATGGTCCCTGCAGAGGCCCTTTCTTTACTATACTTCATAGAGAAGTGACAACCCCTCTTACTGCTTTTCTTTGGGGAGACAGACTGGGACAAAAATGAGTCAAGGAATCATAAAAAGCTGGCCTTAATTCCTTGTAAGTCAAAGACTGGAAACCCTAGTGGAATTATGCTCTGTTCTTATTCATAAGGGTGAGACACTCTCAACTCCCCTGTCCTATCCCCCTTCATAAGTGTAGGCTGGAGGACAAAATTGAGGTGGAGCAGTGAATAGGAGTTGACATTTTTTGAGAACTTACTGAATACCAAACATTAAACCAAGTTCTTTACATACTATTTTGTTTATTTTTTTCACTAACCCTATGAGGTAAGTATTATTGTAGTCCCACTTTAACAATGCAGAAACTGAGCCTCACAGAGGTTAAGTTGCATGTTCAAGACACTCCAGCTATAAAGCGTTGGGCTAGGGTTTATATCTTGCTCCCAAACAATAGTATTAACTAATAGTCACCTCCTAATAGATGTCTTCTAAACTCCAGTGAGGAGTTTGCATCTTTGAGGATGTCAGACTGAGTAAACATCCATTTTACTTCTTCCGAAAGGAATAAACTATTACAGTCCATTTCTTTATTGCTGGTCTAACAGGAAACATTCTGGTTCACTACTTATAAACCAGTTCTTAGAACTAGGACCTTAAACCTTGACTTGGTACAGGAAGTTATGTGTTTTGCATGCTCAGGAAGCAGTGACCGGAATAAAGTATTTGGCAAGTTTTGTACTCTGATTGAGAACTGGGGAGGTGGGGAAAATAGCTGAACATCTTTCCATTCTGCTAAATATTTCTCTGCCATGTGATTTTTAATGGCTGCATAGTATTCTATTGCATGATGTACCACAATTTAGTTGCATGAAATCTGGGCAGTGGGGGAGTTATTTAAAGCAGGAGTAATTTTAAAAAAGAGAATTTGAGGATTAGGTATACAATAACCAGATCTTTTTTTTTTTTAACATCTTTATTGGAGTATAATTGCTTTACAATGGTGTGTTAGTTTCTGCTTTATAACAAAGTGAATCAGCTATACATATACATATATCCCCATATCTCTTCCCTCTTGCCTCTCCCTCCCTCCCACCTTCCCTATCCCACCCCTCTAGGTGGTCACAAAGCACCGAGCTGATCTCCCTGTAATAGCCAGATTTTTAAGCTTTATAGGTTTGCTTGGGACTAGCTCTGTCCAGAGAAGGTAGCCTACATGCTGTGTGATTTTCCAGGTAGTGAGGGGAGGGGCAATCCTTTGTAGTCTAGCTTCATCCCAGCCACCTCTATAAAGATCATCCAGTTCAAGCTTGGAACCTTAGAGAAGGTCAAAGATTCAAGTTCCAGTTCTCCTAAACCATCTACAGAAAACAATCCAGTCTTCTTAATCCAATGGATCAGACTAATTTGTAGTTCAGATCCACAGAAACCTTTATTAAGTGAAAGAAGGTAGAAACTTAAATATCTTAATTGGGTGCCAGTTGTGGGAAGAACATCCATAATGTGATCCTCTGTCTTGCCTACATTTGAAAGAATAGCATGTTCTGAAAAGAAACACAAGGGGAATTAATCTGATCTTACCTACTGGCTAAGGATCCAAATGTTAAGAGAAGCATACGAGATCATCTTTCCAAAGCAGGAGAGGTCTACAAATATCAGATACACTGAATTAAGTCATCAATCAGAGTCATGTCCTAGAATTGTACCCGTGTACCTGGACAAACCATTTCCTGTTTTGTTTCAGGTCCAAGATAATAGATTATTACAGTGGAGAGGGACATCTAGAGACATTTAATCTGGGCTCCTCTTTCACACTGGACAATAAGGGTGGAATCTTTCAAGCAAAAGAGGGTGGGATACTAAGATGGGAAAGGGGATAAAGTACCTTCTAGCTTAGTTAGGGCAGGGATCAAGTCTTCTCACCATCAACTCCTTAGCACCTAGCATAGCACCTGCCATAGAGTAGTAGATAATTAATACATATTTTGAGAATTAATAAGAGAATTAGAGGTTGAAGTGGAATTGTGGATTGTCCACTGCCATACTTGGTACTTCAACGGAATGGGTAGAATGTGTGGCAAAGGGTATGGAGTCACCCTTTTCTCTGGGACTGGGTCTAGGCCCTCCTCAGTTTCTTAGCTTTACATGTCAGGAATTTCCTAAGAGATCATTATACTTCAGTCTTCTCAGGAATAGAAGCGACTAAGAAGGGATGGTGTGTAACTAGAAATTTAAGAGAAAGGCTGGGTGGGAGGGAAGAGTGCTGACTTGACTCTGTAGTGACAGGGACCCCTACCCATCAGTAATATTCTGAGCTGTGGGGAGAAGCTGGGGGGGCTATGTTGGTGGTTATAGAGTAAGAGATGACCTGGTTGACTTTGATTATTGACCAACCTATTACAATGGAATGGTTGGGGACCACAAATTTAGATGGAAGTAAGTCCATTTGCAATAAGTGAACCTAATCCTTACATATTTGTCTTCTTTCTGGGAAGATGGAAAGCTCTTTGTCAGAACAAAGATATCCTGGTGGAGACACATGCTGAATAGAAATCAGATTCATGACTTTTGATTCCTACTTTTTGTTGGACTAGCCTTTGAAAAGTCAAAAGAACTAGAGAAAAGAGGATCTCTATTTCCCTTCCATAAAGCCAGGTTGGCCCATATTTATATTCCTCCTCTATACAATTAGTGTGAGAGTTCAGGGTCGGGAGATCTCTTCTGTAATAAGCTGTCACCAGAAGGCTTTATTATGTTGAGGAAAAAGAGAAAAACCCCTGCAAATGATGGCACTTGAAATAAGAACTAACTTTCTGGGTAACTGAATGGTAGGAGACTCAGCATTTTAAGAAATTATTTCTGATCTAGTCTATCATTTAGCTATGGCACTTCCTCCTCAAGCTATTAATAACTCAAATAATGCATATTAATTCACAAGGGGACTCAGGGGTTTACAGAACGCCCAGACACACAAGCGTCAAAAGTGCCTCCAGAACCAGCAAGAAGCCATTTCTCAGATGTTACTCTTGGCTGAGAAGGGTGAGGAGGAAGTGGTGGCCTTGCCTCAATGTGATCTGCAGTGAAAAGTGGAGTGAGCATGAGTCACTCCAAACCCTATCTGCACCTCATCTGACACCTTGCTTGTGAAGATGCATGCTGTATAATGGTTCAGAGCACAGCTTTGGAGCCAGATAGCCTGGACAAGTTACTTGACTGTTCTGTCTCTCAGTTCCCTCATCTGTAAAATAAATCGGGGGCAGGAGGGATAATAGCACTTATCTCATTGGGTTGTTGTGACAATTAGATAAACTAATACCTGTTAAACACTTACCACAATGCCTGGCACATTTTATAAGTAATCAGTTAGTGTTTAATATTATTATTATTATTATTATTATTATATATGGGCTTATTCCTTCAGTTCAGGCTTCTGAGTTTCCAATCTGAGAAACTTGGTAAGACAACTATTTCCCAGAGTGACAGGCAATTTGTGATGATTTGTGATAATAGAAACCAAGGATAATAGTAGGTGAACACCCACAAGTAAGCATAACACCTTATTCTAGCCAGACAATCCAATATCCTTCCCTGGCATACTTTTCTTCTGAGAAGGAAATCAAAGTAAATAGAGCTTTACTTTCTTTTCCTGACCCTACATACTTCCTATGGTAGGCATCAACTTCATTTAATGAAAATTTTGTTGCAAGAGGGAAAACAGGCAGAGTAAACAACCCTAATAATCAATTATTTTTGTTAAAGATTTTTTTGATGTGGATCATTTTTAAAGTCTTTATTGAATTTGTTACAATATCGCTTCTGTTTTCTGTTTTGGTTTTTTGGCTGCGAGGCATGTGGGATCCCCCACCAGGGATCGAACCCACACTCCCTGCCCTGGAAGGCGAAGTCTTAACCACTGGACCGCCAGGGAAGTTCTAGTACATGTATTTTTGATTCACACATCTTAATAGTAACAGACAACATAGAGTCATATTGAATTCTTATTATCTACCACTTATACTGTGATTAAAATGTTGTTTCTAACACTGATGCTCCATCATTTCCCATTTCTCCCCACTGCAAGAATTGTTATCTATATTTAAGCACATTTTGATAGACTTTTATGGAATAATTTTCCATGTGCCAGGCACTGTGCTAGACTTGAATAGGACAATGTCTTTTCCTTCAAAAAGAAGGGGAGGGAAACATATATCTCCAAAACCAATACTAGGTTATAATATTGTATATATGAAGATTTAGGGGGCCAGAGCTTTGGAATAATTGGTGATTTCCTGTAGCATTGCATGTTAATAAAATCCTCATTTGTTTTAGCCAGAGAAAGATCCCAAGATCATTCATGCTGAAATGACCCAAGAACCAAGCCTCATTTCAAGGCTTCAATCAGCTTTCACATAGAATAAATCAATAAGAAATGTGGAGCAGCACTATTTACAATAGTCAGGACATGGAAGCAACCTAAATGCCCATCGACAGACGAATGGATAAAGAAGATATGGCACATATATACAATGGATATTACTCAGCCATAAAAATGAATGAAATTGGGTCATTTGTAGAGACGTGGATGGCCCTGTAGAGTGTCAAACAGAGTGAAGTATGTCAGAAAGAGAAAAGCAAATATCGTATAATAACGCATATATGTGGAATCTAGAAAAATGGTATAGATGATTTTATTTGTAAAGCAGAAATAGAGACACAGCGTAGAGAACAAATGTATGGGTAACAGGGGGGAAAGGGGTGGGGTGGGAGGAATTGGGAGACTGGGATTGATACATATACATTATTGATACTATATATAAAATAGACAACTGATGGGAACATGCTGTATAGCACAGGGAACTCTACCTAATGCACTGTGGTAACCTAAATGGGAGGGAAGTCCAAAAGGGAGGGGATATCTGCATGTGTATGGCTGATTCATTTTGTTGTGCAGTGGAGGCTAACACAACATTGTAAAGCAACCATACTCCAATAAAAATTAAAAAAAAAAAGAAAAAGAAATGTGGGACAACCTGAGAGCCTTGGAACAATAAGGACATTATATGAATGAGAATAAACCTTAAGCTTTGCATGGCTGACTCAAGGCTTTCCAACTGATTTGCCAACAGAATTGAGTTTAGATTCCGTATTGTGCACTGCTTCATAGTAAATGATGCAACCCATTTCATCATTTAGTAATCTGCTATGAACTAGTTTCCTTCCCAACATAGGAAGGATGCCTTCTTGGTCCAGTTTAGGTTTTCTCTCTAACAGTATTGTTCTCCGTTTTTATCTGGTCTCCTGGAGTTCTAGGCTCCTGACCACTAAGACAGAGCAGAACTAGAGCTAGTTGGATAATGCTACCAGTGAGTCAGAGCCCGGTGAGTTAGTACAGTGCTGGAGGCTTTCTCTAATGATCTTTTTTGGCAGCTTCAATTGATGCTCCATTACCAAGAGAGAACTGGCAGGTCCAACTCTCAAGTCCCAAATTTTCTCCAGAACTTGACTGTATGCCTACTGGAGAGTTCCTTCTAGATAACCCACAAACCCTCAAACTCAGTTCATTATATTTATTCCCCAAATCTGTTTCTCATCCTGTGTGATCCAGGAATGACAAATAGTCATCTAGTTGCCAGGGCTAGAAATCTGAGAACCATCCTTATCTCACTCACCACCACTGCCCAATAAGTCACTAAGTCATTTGCATCTCTGAGTATCTCTTGAATCTGTCCTGGCTTCTTCATACCAAGTGACTTTCAATATCACAGGAGTAGGGGAGCATTGGCAGAAATTATGCTGGGAGTTAGGGGTGGTGGGGAGGAGAGGATAATTTCTTTTCCTGGAGCTGCCACTCCTATCCTCATCTCACATCTAAATTAATGTAATAGTCTCAATCTTGTCTTCCTCCAATCCATCTCCAAATTGCAGCCCAAGTAATGTTTTGAAAATGCATCTCTTATGTAAGAACTGTTAGGAATCTTTTGAAAAAAGTGTAATGCAGGGCAGGGAGCACTTAGTCATAGCAGATAATAAAACAGTAGTACTGTTTAACACTAGTACTTCAAATGAATTTGAAGATAAATCAATGGAACAACTAAGAAAGTCTGGAAATAAATTCAAGAATATATGGGCATGATTAATATAGATAAAGATGGCACCTCAAATCAGTGGGGGAAAATGAGGATAGTTAATAGTTGTTCTTGCTTCCTAGCTTCCACTGCCAGATTTTTCTTTGTCTATTTGCCATGATCACACCTGAAGTGGTGTATGAGCATATGTGTTCCTTGAGGCCTACATGGTTTTCCTAGTCTGTTTCTTGGGATCAGGGTACAACTACTGCTCACAGCACGTTAGTAAGAATGTCACCACATCTAGCTGCAAAGGAAGCTGGAAATGTAGCTGCTAACTGAGTGGCCGTGTGCCCAGAAAGAAGGAAAGAATGGATCTAGGGGGACAATAGCATTCTGCCTCCTTCAGTCATTCCATAAATATCATTTCAACACCTATTACTTGCCAAGCATATTCTAGGCATTAGGGATACAGTGAAGAAAGCAAGCAAAAGATCTATGCCCTCATGTTTACCTTCAGTGGCAGAGCAGGAGTGGGATGGGGTGAGGGCACACCAAAAATAGTATAAAAAAATATATATATATCTATCTCAGATGATAATAAGGTAAATAGCCGAAAATGAAGCAGAGAAGCCATATGGGGAGTTCAGGGAAACAGGGGTGGTTTGTTGCAATTTTAAGTATGCTAGTAAGGAAAGCCTCCTCTGAGCAGGTGACATTGGAGCAAAGCCCTGAAGGTGAGGGAGTGATCTGTGCAGATCTACATGGGAGAAGAGCCATCAGGGAGTTGTACGAGGATGTGCAAACACCCCAGGCAGGGTGATGCTTAGAGCATTTGAAGAAGAACAAGGAGGTCTGTGTTGCTGGAGCAGGACAAGCTAGGGGGAGAGTAGTAGGAAATGAGCTCAGAGGGATATCAGTGGGGAGGGTTGAGGAGGGGGTAGCAGTTTATGTGGAGCCTTGAAGGCCATTTTCACAACTTTGGGTTTTACTCTAAGTGGGGAAGAGGCCACTGGAGTGTCTTGAGCCAAGGACTGTCGTGCTCTGACTTACATTGAAAAGCTACTATTATGCAACTAGCTTATGAGGGGCCAAGGATAGAAGTTAGCAGGTGATTGCAATAATATAGGAAAGAGATGATGGTGGTCAAGACCATAGTAATGGTTAGGGTGGTGGGAATGGATCAGGGTCTGTGCATTCAACCAACTATATATATATATATATATATATATATATATATATATATATGTATATTTTAACATCTTTATTGGAGTATAATTGATTTACAATGGTATGTTAGTTTCTGCTGTATAACAAAGTGAATCAGCTATACATATACATATATCCCCATATCCCCTCCCTCTTGGGTCTCCCTCCCACCCTCCCTATCCCACCCCTCTAGGTGGTCACAAAGCACCGAGCTGATCTTCCTGTGCTATGTGGCTACTTCCCACTAGCTATCTATTGTACATTTGGTAGTGTATATATGTCCATGCCACTCTCTCACTTTGTCCCAGCTTACCCTTCCCCCTCCCCGTGTCCTCAAGTCCATTCTCTACATCTGCGTCTTTATTCCTGTCCTGCCCCTAGGTTCTTCAGAACCTTTTTTTTTTTGATTCCATATATATGTGTTAGCATACGGTATTTGTTTTTCTCTTTCTGACTTACTTCACTCTGTAGGACAGACTCTAAGTCCATCCACCTCACTACAAATAGCTCAATTTCATTTCTTTTTATGGCTGAGTAATATTCCATCGTATATATGTGCCACATCTTCTTTATCCATTCATCTGTCGACGGACACTTAGGTTGCTTCCATGTCCTGGTTATTGTAAATAGAGCTGCAATGAACATTGTGGTACATGACTCTTTTTGAATTATGGTTTTCTCAGGGTATATGCCCTGTAATGGGATTGCCAGATCATATGGTAGTTCTATTTTTAGTTTTTTAAGGAACCTCCATACTGTTCTCCATAGTGGCTGTATCAATTTACATTCCCACCAGCAGTGCAAGAGGGTTCCCCTTTCTCCACACCCTCTCCAGCATTTATTGTTTGTAGATATTTTTGATGATGGCCATTCTGACTGGTGTGAGGTGATACCTCATTGTAGTTTTGATTTGCATTTCTCCAATGATTAGTGATGTTGAGCATCCTTTCATGTGTTTGTTGGCAATCTGTATATCTTCTTTGGGGAAATGTGTATTTCGGTCTTCTGCCCATTTTTGGATTGGGTTTTTTGTTTTTTTGATATTGAGCTGCATGAGCTGCTTGTAAATTTTGGAGATTAATCCTTTGTCAGTTGCTTCATCCACAAATATTTTCTCCCATTTTGAGTGCTGTCTTTTTGTCTTGTTTATGTTTTCCTTTCAATTATATTTTCAAGTCAATTCATATACAAGGTCCCTCCCACCCCCCACCTATGTGCAGGTATTCTAAATGAATGAATGAATGAGTGAATAAACAAGCAACACATTAAAAATTTTATATCTGAAAGTGTTGCTCCTCTCTTTATAATTCTCCATCATCTATTGGCCTTGGCATATAAGACCTCCAAGATCTAGTCTCACTTATGTTGCCAGCTTCATTTTTTTCACTCACGTCCTCCTCACTTGGATGCCAAACTGCTCCCTTTCCCTCTACTAATCTCTTCCTTTCTCCACCAGAAACCTCTCTGTGTCATTCAATTCTATCACTTTCACAGGCAGGGACCATCTTCTTATCATTATTTGCCCAGTATAAGCCTCAGTTCCTGGTGCATAGAAGGTACTGGGTGAAATTTGTTTGACTGAACTAATTTTCTAGCTCTCAGCATGCCCACTTATTTCCTCGCTCCCTTATCTCCCTCTTGTACTCTATTTTTATTCTCGTTGCTATTTTTTCCTTTTCTCAAAAATGAATGCAAGGTGGCGTAGTGGTTAAGAATCCACCTGCCAATTCAGGGGACATGGGTTTGAGCTCTGGTCCGGGAAGATCCCACATGCCACAGAGCAACTAAGCCCATGTGCCACAACTACTGAGCCTGTGCTCTAGAGGCAGCGAGCCACAACTACTGAGCCCACATGCCACAACTACTGAAGCTGACACACCTAGAGCCCGTACACCACAACAAGAGAAGCCACCGCAATGAGAAGCCCACGGACTGCAACAAAGAGTAACCCCCGCTCACTGCAACTGGAGAAAGCCCGCGTTCAGCAATGAAGACCTGGTGCAGCCAAAAATAAATAAATAAACAAATAAATAAATTTATTTTAAAAAAGTGAATGCAAATACAAATAGAAATGAGCTCAGTCAGGCCAGACACAAAAATTTTCAACTGTTGGGAAGGTAAAATATACCCACTTATATTTCTCTCCTTCTCCCCTTTAAAAAAATTTACATCCAGGAGACCTGGGTTCCAACTCTTACTTGCTAGGTTTGTGACTTTGGACAAATTACTTAACTTTTAGGTCTCCATCCTTTTATCTGCAAAATAAGGACAATGATGCTTATCTTTTAGGTTTGTTTGCAGATTGAATAAGTTATATATATATGTATATATGAAGCAGGGTGTCTTCATTTGAGTGTCAGAAAAAGCTTTATAGAAATAGGAGGTATTATTAATTTCCTTCCTTTATAGATGAGGCTCGAATTCATATGTCCATAAGTGAGAGAACCAGATTAGACTTCAGACTTTGCTTCTTAATCTGATGCTTTTCCTATTTTACCATCTCCCCCCCTCTGACTCCAGGCTTATCAAAAATCAGGGTCTAGTTGAGAAATTCTCAGTGTGGATGATACCCTGGACTTCTGGGGTGGGCTGTTAGGAATTTACCTAAGTAGAATTCTAAAATGACTGCAAATTAATAAACATAATTAATGAGCTCCTTGCTATTTGCCCAGCACTGCTATAGTTGCTTTAAGGACCACAGGTCAATGTGAAATCATGTTCCATGCCCTCAATGAGAAGATTGCACTGACAATTCCGACATCTATAAAGTGACAGTGAATGTGACAAGACTGAATACACAAGGCGATGAGAGTCATGTACATGCTCTAAGACCTGCTGTTCCAAGGAGCTGAATGAATGGGGGAAAGTGAGGCTGGGCTTCCTGAAGAGGGGGACACAAAAGCAGCATCCAGGAGAATATATAGGATCTGGCTAGGCAGGGACAAAGGAGGGGCTCGCCAGGAGAAGAGATGAAAGGAGAAGTAGAGAAGCAGCAGCTCTGCCAAAATTCTGTTTTTCATGCCCTTGATGTAATGGCAGTTATCACGGTTTAAAAATAACTGGAAGACACGGGTGTCAGCAGCAATGGATTCTGTTAGACAGCCAGGTTAAAAGGTTAGAGCCTGCAGGCCTGCCCAGGGTTTGCCCCAAAAGACTGCCTTGTCTGGACTCCACCTCAACAGGGTTCTGCATATCCTCTGTCTGCTTTTCTGCTTGGGGGGGGGCCGCTGTAGGCTGAGAATAGAGAGAGGAAGGACATATGCTCTGAGAGGGAGCTCGGGAAAGCCAGGGGACAGAGAAAGAGAGACACTGGCCCAGCTGCAGAAAGAAGCAATCACTCACAGGTGGCAGTTTGTCAGGCTGGGAGCTGAGCTGGGTCAGCCACTTCCTACTGAGAGGGAGAGGGAGGAAGTGGAAGGGGGGCTTGTGTAAAGAGTGGCTAAGGCCAGCCTCCGCAGGCAGCCCTCTCCTGGTGCTGTCACCAGGGACCTGGGTTTGCTAAGCTGTTTTAAGGAAGCAGTGAGCAGGGCTTCACTGATAGTCTGAACGTGCATTAGGGCATTCCAACAAAGACCAAGGAGAAAGAGATCATCCCTGACTGAGGAGGAGGGATGCATTCTACTCACACTCCAACACCAGTATGAAATTCAAACAGGTTTTTTTTAAAACAAACACTTAAAATAGTCATGAACTGCTGCAGAACTCTCTTATATGTTGTTGGTAGGATTGCACGTAGGTATGATAGTTTCAGCAGGTATTCTGGAATAATGGATATATTCTTTGACCTAACTATTCCAGTTTTAGGGATTTATTCTAAGGAAGTAATCATGGATGTGGACAAAGATTGATTGAAGCATTATTCACAAGATTTACTGAAGCATTATTTTTGAAATAGTGAAAAATTGCGGGCAAACTAAGTGCTTAAGAATAGGGACTTGATTAAATAAGTTACAGGAAGTTCCTATGAGGAAGTACACTGCAAACATCAAAACTGATGCTATAGAGCTGGAATCTACAAATTGCTGCCTATGGGCCAAATCTGGTAAGCTGTTTGATTTTTTATGGCCCTTGAGCTAGGATTGGTTTTACATTTTAACTGATTATATAAGCACTCATAAAATAGCGTCAGTTTTGCCTCTTGGTCTGCAAAGCTTAAAATAGTATGTAAGCCCTTAAGAAAAAGTTTGCTGACCACTGCCATAGAAGAATATTTAATGAGATGCAAAATTTTCACTTTATACATAGTTATGTGAGCATATAGTGTTAGTCTAAGTTATCTATTGCTGTATAACAAGCTATTCCAGAATATAGCAGCTTAAGGCCACAGTCATTTTATCTGTGGGTCAGGAATTTGGACAGAACAGAGCAAGGATGTCTGGGGCCTCCCAGGGATTGCCTAAATGATTGGGGGCTGGCTTGGGATGATTCTTCAGGGAACATATGTCTTAGTTCGCTGTTCATGTCTGTGATTGGACTCACTGATTCTTCTCCATATGGCCTCTCACTGCATGGTGGGCTGAAGGTAGTTGGGTTTCTTACATAGCAAATAATTCCCCCAGAACAAAAGCAGAAGCTGCCAGAGCTGCTAAGCCTGGGCATATTTTCACTCTGCTGCATTCCATTGATCAAAGATTGTCACAAGAGCAGCCCAGATTTAAGGAGCTGGGAGAATGTGCTCTATCTTTTGACGGGAGGAGTAACATACGTACACAGGGTGGGAGCAATTGTGTCAGCTGTCTTTAGAGACTATCACAGTGTGTGAAAAACAGTAAATATGCATAGATACATACCTACATTCATGGGCTTCTAGTGGTGACCATGAGAACAACTTTCAGGGCATACTAACATGTAAAAAGAACAGCCTTACAATTTTAGACATCTGTAGTAGATGTCTGACATATTCATGCTTACCCGTCATCTTTTGAACAACGTTTTTAAATTTGGGTAAATGATCTAATGTATAAGACATAAATCAAATTTCCCACCTTGCAGTTAGGATGCAAGCATGTGAGTGTAACACAAAACAAAACAAAACAATATAAAACAAACAGATTTCCTAATCTTGAGGTCTAGGAAATCTTGAGCTCTGGAGTCAGACTATCTGAGTTCAATTCTCAACTCTGACACTTACAGTCTGTGACTTTAGACTGGTTATATAATCTTTATATGCCTCAGTTCCCTCATCTATAAAAAGGAATAATTATAGAGCCAGTCTTCGAGGGTTGCCATGAGGCTTAAGTGAGTTAATTCTTATAAAGAGCTTAGAACAGTGCCCAGCACATAGTGAGTGATTAATAAGTGTTAGGATAGGGCCTGGGCTCTGCCAATCAGACATGAACATAAAACTTCAGTTCAGATGTGAACAACATGAGACAGCAGCCAGCTCTGTGTGAAGCTCAGAGCTGTTGGCAAAGGTAGCTGGAAAAGTGTCTAGTTTTTCCCCTAGTCACAAGATCAAAGTGGCACTGATGTTAGTAGCAGTCATCAAGTTCCAGGGATTTATACTCAGCAGGTAGTTTCTCCATTGGATCAGTTCTGTGTGGTTTTGGGCATTATTCCTGGAAGCTTCAACTCTAATCTGTTTTTCCAGCTAGTTCAATGATTCTGTGAGATAAAATTTCTTTTAATAAATTCTTTTGTCCCCCTTAAATTATGCCAAGAGGATTCTGTTGTTTGCAATCAAGAACTGTGCCTGGTTTAACATTGACATGGTTTCAGGGATGTCAGGGAAGATCTCCTGGGCTATTTTTCATGTCTGATATTCTGGTATCAGGGGATATTCCTTAAAAGGATTTTCTTATACATTGCATGTCAATACATGCCAATCCTGGAAGAGAGCTTTCACACATAAAGTTTTTGGTTATCATTATTGTGTAACGTGCCTTGTATGGAACTAGGGGGAGCTAACCTGAATTCCTGCCTAAGCATCATGAGCCTGGAATCAGATCTGGTTCGATTTACTCCTCCCTAGTTCTCCAGGACTTGGCAACATGACATGGCTTTGTCTTATCACATTTCCAGAGTAGTCTGATAATGACCAGAATTTCTTTTTATTTTAGAATGTTTTGCATTCTTTCCCTTGGGTGACACATACAATTTATATCATTTTTTGTATTTGTCTGCTCCATTTAGACTAAACAAGTGAGTAGAGCCAAGACATACCTTTGATGTTATGATTTGGAACATACCCACACCCATCTGGAAAATTTTCAGTAGTCATTGGCAGGTCTTGTCAAAAGATGCCAAGAACCCAGAAGAAGGAAACGCAATCATTTTCAGGCTAGAGGTAAAGCTTGAGTGGCAAACTGAGTCTACCATTGATTACATGTGTAATAGTTATGAGGGGAAGGGGCTGAAAGTGGGAGAAGATGGTAAAACATTTAAATGGGAGGGGAACTTTTTTCTTGGAGAGATGGGGAAATTGTATAAATCGGATGTAACACCTTTGAGCTAAGCAGGAATGCATTACCAATGCTCATGATGCTGCAAGAATCATGACATCAGTATAATTTCTTAAGATTCCATGAGGCAAAATACTGCCATCTCTATAGCATTCCAGGAATACTCAGAGGGGCTCATGGTGTCGGTAATGATGACTAATAACTTATCTCAGAGAGATGAGTCTATCAGGCCCTCTTAAGATGTTTGCTGACTGCAAGATGGTATTGGTCCTGTGGATGGGGACAGAGAGGTATGGATGAGGCACTTAGCAGCCAGAGTATCAGAGGGAGTATTGACTGGGGTTTGAGTTAGGGACAATGAGGGGTGGGTTGAGGGAGGGCAAACACAGCACTACAGGGAATGAGAAGAGCCACTAAAAATAATATAAGAGATTGTTGGAGATAAATCTCACATATTCATACATTTTATTAAGATCACCCCTGCTCAAATATTTCACAGAGGTCTGTGTGGCTTTTCTGTCTTCTTCCAATTGAGAGTATCTCTATGGAACTTTGCTTCAAAGTGAGAAGAATAGAGACCAAGAAATCAGAAGTTCAACACCTGAGTTCTCAGATTAATTTTTTATTATCTATGTGTCCTCGAGCCTGTTGGTTCATTCTGTTATGTGAAAAAAGTCACATCTGCAAAATGAGAAAATAATACTCATCTTACACCTGGGACTATTCTGATTACAAACTGGATATGAAATGATATTGGAGAGTTATTATTAATTTTGTTACATGTGAAAGGTTAAATCCCATGTTGCTTATAATTTGCTAAGATACTTCAGTAAGAAAAAAGATGTAGATATATACTAACATGTTCATATTGTGGAATTCAGGAGATGGATATTTGGGTTATTAACACTATTCTATCTACTTCTCTGTATGTTTTTAATTTTCATAAATTAAAAGTTAGAAAAAATATCCTTTTTACTTATCTCATAGGATTGTTGTGAGGATCAAATGAGAAAATGAATGGAAAGCATTTTATAAATGGTGAACGGCTAAATAAGTGTGGGTTGTAGTTCTTTTCACTGTTCTTAGGAATAATAAAAACTTAATCCAGCTTTGCCTATGTTTAGATGAGTGCTCTTTGTTTCTCTTTTCTACTTTCCTCACCTGCGTAATAAGACCAAAGACTTCACCTATTCCAAGGACTCAAGGGAATGTTTTCTTTCTTTCTTTCCTTTTTTTTTTTTTAACATCTTTATTGGAGTATAATTGATTTACAATGGTGTGTTAGTTTCTGCTGTATAACAAAGTGAATCAGCTATATATATACATATATCCCCATATTCCCTGCCTCATGCATCTCCCTCCCACCCTCCCTATCCCACCCCTCTAGGTGGTCACAAAGCACCGAGCTGATCTCCCTGTGCTATGTGGCTGCTCTCACTAGCTATCTATTGTAATTTGGTAGTGTATATATGTCCAGGCCACTCTCTTACTTCATCCCAGATTACCCTTCCCCCTCCCCGTGTCCTCCAGTCCATTCTCTACGTCTGCATCTTTATTCCTGTCCTGCCCCTAGGTTCTTCAGAAGCTGTTTTTTTCTTTTAGATTCCATATATATGTGTTAGCATACGGTATTTGTTTTTCTCTTTCTGACTTGCTTCACTCTATGACAGTCTCTAGGTCCATCCACCTCACTACAAATAACTCAATTTCATTTCTTTTTATGGCTGAGTAATACTCCATTGTATATATGTGCCACATCTTTATCCATTCATCTGTTGATGGACACTTAGGTTGCTTCCATGTCCTGGCTATTGTAAATAGAGCTGCAATGAACATTGTGGTACATGACTCTTTTTTAATTATGGTTTTCTCAGGGTGTATGCCCAGTAGTGGGACTGCTGGGTCATATGGTAGTTCTATTTTTAGTTTTTTAAGGAACCTCCATACTGTTCTCCATAGTGGCTGTACCAATTTACATTCCCACCAACAGTGCAAGAGGGTTCCCTTTTCTCCACACCCTCTCCAGCATTTATTGTTTGTAGATATTTTAATGATGGCCATTCTGACCAGTGTGAGGTGATACATCATTGTAGTTTTGATTTGCATTTCTCTAATTATTAGAGACATCAAGCATCCTTTCATGCGTTTGTTGGCAATCTGTATAACTTCTTTGGAGAAATATCTGTTTAGGTCTTCTGCCCATTTTTGTATTGGGTTGTTTGTTTTTCTGATACTGAGCTTCATGAGCTGCTTGTATATTTTGGAGGTTAATCCTGTGTCTGTTTCTTTGTTTGCAAACATTTTCTCCCATTCTGAGTGTTGTCTTTTTCTCTTGTTTATGGTTTCTTGCCGTGCAAAAGCTTTTAAGTTTCATTAGGTCCCATTTGTTTATTTTTGTTTTAATTTTTATTGCTCTAGGAGGTTGGTCACAAAACATGTTGCTGTGATTTATGTCAAAGAGTGTTTGGCCTATGTTTTCCTCTAAGAGTTTTAAAGTGTCTGGCCTTACATTTAGGTCTTTAATCCATTTTGAATTTATTTTTGTGTATGGTGTTAGGGAGTGTTCTAATTTCATTCTTTTACATGTAGCTGTCCAGTTTTCCCAGCACCACTTACTGAGGGAGCTGTCTTTTCTCCATTGTATATTCTTGCGTCCTTTATCAAAGATAAGGTGAACATATGTCTGTGGGTTTATCTCTGGGCTTTCTATCTTGTTCCATTGATATATGATTCTGTTTTTGTGCCGGTACCATATTGTCTTGATTACTGTAGCTTTATAGTATAGTCTGAAGTCAGGGAGCCTGATTCCTCCAGGTCCATTTTTCTTTTTCAAGATTGCTTTGGCTATTCGAGGTCTTTTTTATTTCCATACAAATTGTGAAATTTTTTGTTCTAGTTCTGTGAGAAATGCCATTGGTAGGTTGACAGGGATTGCATTGAATCTGTAGATTCCTTTGGGTAGTATAGTCATTTTCACAATGTTGATTCTTCCAATCCAAGAACATGGTATATCTCTCCATCTGTTTGTGTTGTCTTTAATTTCTTTCATCAGTGTCTTATAGTTTTCTGCATACAGGTCTTTTGTCTCCTTAGGTAGGTTTATTCCTAGATATTTTATTCCTTTTGTTGCAATGGTAAATGGGAGTGTTTCCTTAACTTCTCTTTCAGATATTTCATCAATAGTGTATAGGAATGCAAGAGATTTCTGTGCATTACTTTTGTATCCTGCTACTTTACCACATTCATTGATTAGCTCTAGTAGTTTTCTGGTAGCATCTTTAGGATTCTCTATGTATAGTATCATGTCATCTGCAAACAGTGGCAGTTTTACTTCTTCTTTTCCAATTTGTATTCCTTTTATTTCTTTTTCTTCTCTGATTGCTGTGGCTAAAACTTCCAAAACTATGTTGAATAATAGTGGTGAGAGCGGGCAACCTTGTCTTGATCCTGATCTTAGTGGAAATGGTTTCAGTTTTTCACCATTGAGAATGTTGTTAGCTGTGGGTTTGTCATATATGGCCTTTATTATGTTGAGGTAAGCTCCCTCTATGCCCACTTTTGGAGGGTTTTTATCATAAATGGGTGTTGAATTTTGTCGAAAGCTTTTTCTGCATTTATTGAGTTGATCATATGGTTTTTATTCTTCAATTTGTTAGTATGGTTTATCACATTGATTGATTTGTGTATATTGTAGAATCCTTGCAGTCCTGGGATAAACCCCACTTGATCATGGTGTATGATCCTTTTAATATGCTGTTGGATTCTGTTTGCTAATATTTTGTTGAGGATTTTTGCATCTATGTTCATCAGTGATATTGGCTTGCAGTTTTCTTTCTTTGTGACATATTTGTCTGATTTTGGTATCAGGGTAATGGTGGCCTCGTGGAATGAGTTTGGGAGTGCTCCTCCCTCTGCTATATTTTGGAAGAGTTTGAGAAGGATAGGCGTTAACTCTTCTCTAAATGTTTGATAGAATTCGCTTGTGAAGCCATCTGGTCCTGGGCTTTTGTTTGTTGGAAGATTTTTAATCACAGTCTCAATTTCAGTGCTTGTGATTGGTCTGTTTATATTTTCTATTTCTTCCTGGTTCATTCTCAGAAGGTTGTGCTTTTCTAACAGTTTGTCCATTTCTTCCAGGTTGTCCATTTTATTGGCATAAAGTTGCTTGTAGTAATCTCTCATGATCCTTTGTATTTCTGCAGTGTCAATTGTTACTTTTCCTTTTTCATTTCTAATTCTATTGATTTGAGTCTTCTCCCTTTTTTTCTTGATGAGTCTGGCTAATGTTTTATCAATTTTGTTTATCATCTCAAAGAACCAGCTTTTAGTTTTATTGATCTTTGCTGTTGATTCCTTCATTTCCTTTTCATTTATTTCTGATCTGATCTTTATGATTTCTTTCCTTCTGCTACCTTTGGGTTATTTTTTTGGTTCTTCTTTCTCTAATTGTTTTAGGTGTAAGTTTAGGTTGTTTATTTGAGATGTTTCTTGTTTCATGAGGTAGGATTGTATTGCTGTAAACTTCTTTCTTAGAACTACTTTTGCTGCATCCCATAGGTTTTGGGTCATTGTGTTTTCATTGTCATTTGTTTCTAGATATTTTTTGATTTCCTCTTTGATTTCTTCAGTGATCTCTTGGTTACTAAGCAGTGTATTGTTTAGCCTCCATGTGTTTGTATTATTTACAGATTTTTTTCCTGTAATTGATATCTAGTCTCATAGCATTGTGGTCGGAAAAGATACTTGGTATGATTTCAATTTTCTTTAATTTACCATGGCTTGATTTGCGACCCAAGATATGATTTATCCTGGAGAATGTTCCATGAGCACTTGAGAAGAAAGTGTATTGTGTTGTTTTTGGATGGAATGTCCTATAAATATCAATTAAGTCCATCTTGTTTAATGTATCTTTTAAAGCTTGTGTTTCCTTATTTGCTTCCATTTTGGATGATCTGTCCATTGGTGAAAGTGGGGTGTTAAAGTCCCCTACTATTATTGTGTTACTGTTGATTTCCCCTTTTATGGCTGTTAGCATTTGCCCTATATATTGAGGTGTTCCTCTGTTGAGTGCATAAATATTTACAATTGTTATATCTTCTTCCTGGACTGATCCTTGATCATTATGTAGTGTCCTTCTTTGTCTCTTGTAGTATTCTTTATTTTAAAGTCTACTTTGTCTGATATGAGAATTGCTACTTCAGCTTTCTTTTTTTTCCCATTTGCATGGAATATCTTTTTCCATGCCCTCACTTTCAGTCTGTATGTGTCCCTAGGTCTGAAGTGGGTCTCTTGTAGACAGCATATATACAGGTCTTGTTTTTGTATCCATTCAGCCAGTCTATGTCTTTTGGTTGGAGCATTTAATCCATTTACATTTAAGGTAGTTATCGATATGTATGTTCCTTTTACCATTTTCTTAATTGTTTTGGGTTTGTTATTATAGGTCTTTTCCTTCTCTTGTGTTTCCTGCCTAGACAAGTTCCCTTAGCCTTGTAAAGCTGGTTTTGTGGTCCTGAATTCTCTTAGCTCTTGCTTGTCTGTAAAGGTTTTAATTTCTCCATTGAATCTGAATGAGATCCTTGCTGGGTAGAGTAATCTTGGTTGTAGGTTTTTCTCTTTCATCATTTTAAAGATGTCCTGCCACTCCTTTCTGGCTTGCAGAGTTTCTGCTGAAAGATCAGCTGTTAACCTAATGGGGATTCCCTTGTATGTTACTTTTTGCTTTTCCTTTGCTGCTTTTAATATTTTTTCTTTGTATTTAATTTTTGATAGTTTGATTAATATGTGCCTTGGCATGTTTCTCCTTGGATTTGGACTTGATTGACTATTTCATTTCCCATATTAGGGAAGTTTTCAATGATAATCTCTTCAAATATTTTCTCAGTCTCTTTCTTTTTCTTTTCTTCTTCTGGGACCCCTATAATTCGAATGTTGGTGCGTTTAATGTTGTCCCAGAGGTCTCTGAGAATGTCCTCCATTCTTTTTTCTTTTTTCAGCTTTGTGGTAGTTATTTCCAATATTTTATCTTTCAGGTCACTTATCCGTTCTTCTGCCTCAGTTATTCTGTTATTGATTCCTTCTAGAGAATTTTTAATTTCATTTATTTTGTTGTTCATCATTGTTTGTTTGCTCTTTAGTTCTGCCATGTCCTTGTTAAATGTTTCTTGTATTTTCCTCATTCTATTTCCAAGATTTTGGATCATCTTTACTATCATTACTCTCAATTCTTTTTCAAGTAGACTGTCTATTTCATCTTCATTTGTTTGGTCTGGTGGGTTTTACCTTGCTCCTTCATCTGCTGTGTATTTCTCTGTCTTCTCATTTTGCTTAACTTACTGTGTTTGGGGTCTCCTTTTCACAGGTGGCAGCTTTGTAGTTCCCATTGTTTTTGGTGTCTGCTCCTAGTGGGTAAGTTTGGTTCAGTGGGTTGTGTAGGCTTCCTGGTGGAGGGGACTGGTGTCTGTGTTCTGGTGGATGAGGCTGGATCTTGTCTTTCTGGTGGGCAGGACCATGTCCGATGGTGTGTTTTGAGGTGTCTGTGAACTTAGTATGATTTTTGACAGCCTCTCTACTAATGGGTGGCATTGCGTTCCTGTCTTGCTAGTTGTGTGGGACAGGGTGTCCATCATTTTAGCTTGCTGGTCATTGAATGGAGCTGGGCCTTAGCATTGAGATGGAGATCTCTGGGAGCTCTTTTGCCATTTGATATTACATGGGGCCAGGAGGTCTCTGGTGGAACAATGTCCTGAACTGGGCTCTCCCACCTCCGATGCTCAGGCCTAACACCCGGCAGGAGCACCAAGACCCTGTCAGCCACACAATTTGATGGGAAGAGAGAGCTAGGCTTCGCAGGAATTTTATTTCTTTACTTCACTTGAATGTTTTGTACAGGATAACTCAGAGTTCAGCTGCCTAAATCTGTGGCTTCAGAGATCACATGGGTAATATGTGAATGGAAATTAACCCGTTCTTTTTATAGCAGTCAGGTAAGAAAGTGGGGCTTAATGTGTTCAACCTCATTCCTAAATGGCCTTCTGGTGTTGGAGAGTCTCCCAGAGAGACTTGGGTGGACAGTTGGGGACACAGACGCTGGGAGCAGCCATATTTGGGAGCTTGTTCTACATGCATGTGGAAGCCCAAGGGAACGTTTTCTGATTTAATACTTTCTTCTGTTGTGCAGAAAGGAGGCAATGAAGTCTACAGAGAGCTTTGGGGAAAAGTAGGAGCTGGATTCTACTCCTCTCTGTATGTAGGGAATAGACTCTAGATGGTCAACTAATTATAGCATATCATAGCATCCATTTCTACTCACCAGCTCATTGGCATCTGGAGGGAAACCTACATGCATGATTCTAATAATTAATGCTTTTGATCTAAGAGAGAGGAGGAAATGATGCAGGGTGAATTACTGAAGTTTTGTAGGATCACCTTTCAGCCGCTTATCTGACATTTTCCTCAGAACTTTAAACCCTTTGGAGACTGAGTATTTGGGGAAAGAGTATTGATACAATATGCCTATGGGGACATTTATTTTCTTCTTCTTTCTTCCCAAACTCTAAGGGTTATTCCTAAACGTGGAATACAGCTACATCTTCCCCTTCATATTTTAATGAATATAAATTAATGAGCAACATGCTATCCTTTGCAATTTTATTCTCTTTTCATATAGACATAAATTTTTCTGAGAAACAGGGAGCACTGTGCTTAGTAAGAAAAGATACTTTATATTCAGCTATTTGCATATTAATATTGCTGTACCATCCTTCATATGGATGATGTATTGGTGATACCTATATTAAATTGCTTGCTCTTGTACTTTGAATAAAACTAAGTACTGGGGAGAACAAACTCTCCAGGCTGGCTAGAAGCCAGACCTCTCTTTCTTTCCAAACCACTTACATGGTGAGACCTTGGGTAACCTTGAAAAATCACTTTGGTTTTAAATCTACTCTCTCTACCTTTGTGAAATTAAAACAATGGTATGTTCAACCCATTTATTTCCTTGGGGGATATGATTAACGGGAAAGTTGTGTCCAAAATACTTTGGCTGCTTTAGAAGAGATGTTCCACTAAAGGCGATAATAGACAATCTTATAAATCATTAAACCTCTGGGTAGTAGTATGTTGTCTGGATATAAAATATTCATATTATTATTTTATATTTTGCAAATTAGATCTCTCTAGCACATCTAGGATTAAATTGGATGGGCATTTTTTCATCCTCAGAAACCATGCTGTTGCTTTGATTTAAGAATAGTAAAATAAACCCTCAATCAGTTATATTATAATGATAAATAAGATTGACAAAATATATGAAGTAATTCAGTGGGTTGGAGAGAAAATTTTTATTGGAAAAAAATCAGAAAAGCTATTCAGTTGATCATTCCTAGCAGAAAATCACTGTGAATAACTAAATATTAAGCACCCTTCTCAATGAGTTCCACAGCCTGTTAGGATGGAAA